>NW_027328742.1:1012248-1632322 GCF_048564905.1 Vicugna pacos
TCCCTACACCATTTGCTGAAGAGGCTGCCTTTACTCCATTGTATGTTCTCACCTCCTTTGGCAAAGATTCAATGACCAAAATTTTGTCGGACTATTCTTGGTAATTTTGTTTATCCGTTCATTGATGGATGGATATTGTTAGTAACTTTTGGCTACTCTGAATGATACTGCTATGAATATTGATGTGAAAGATTTTGTGAGAATATATTTTCACTCTTTTGGCTGTACAGTTGGCCCGCCACATCTGTAGTTTCCTCTTCATGGATCCAGATGGCTGATTGTAAAGGGACTCGAACATCCTTGGATTATGGTATCCAGAGTGGGGTGTTCCTGAAACCAACCCCCCGAGGATACTGAGGGATGTCTCTATATGTAGGAGTGGAATTGCTGAGCCATATGACTCTAAACTTTTGAGGAAACACCAGGCTTTTCCAAAGAAGCTGCACCATTGCCGCTTTCCAATGGCTGCGTATTGAGGGTTTCCATTTCTCTGCCTCCTGACGGACACTTGTTATTGTCCATGATTTGATTATAACCATCCTAGTGATTGTAAAATGAGATCTCATTTTGATTTAGATTTCGCTAGTGATGCTGAGCATCTTTTCATATGCTTATTGGCCAATTGTGTATCTATTTAAATCCTTGGCAAATTTAAAAATTGGGTCAATTTTCTTTGTATTGGTCAGTTGTAAGCTTTTGTTTTATATCCCGGATACTAGCCTATTATTAGATATATGCTTTGCAAAATTTTTCTCCTTTTCTGTAGACTGTCGTTTCACTTTAATTTTTTTAAACATTAAAACAATTTCTTTATAGGAGAGGTAATTAGATTTATTCTTTGTTCTTATTTTTGCCAAGCACGCACTCTATCACTTGAGCTACACCCTTCCTCTTTCATTTCACTTTCTTGATTATGTCCTTTGTAACAAATGGTTTTAATTTTGATGAAGTCAATTTTATCTGCTTTTTTTTTAATCACTTGTGCCCTTGGTATTGTATCTAGGAAGCCATAGCCTATGCTATGACCACAAAGATATATACTATGTCTTCTTTTAGTAAATTTATACATTTAGTTTTTATGTTTCTGTCTGTGATCAATTTTGAATTAATATTTATTTGTTATATAAAATACAGGGGTCCAGATTCCAGATTCATTCTTTTGCTGCAGATACCCAGGTGTCTCTGCACCATTTGTTGAATAGACTATTCTTTCAATGGAGTGTTGTTGGCACATTTGTGGAAAACTGACTGTAAATGTAAGTTTTCCCCCTGGATTTTTTATTGTGTCTCATTGATTTATGCATCCAAACTTTTGCCAGTACCATAATGACTTGAGTACTATAGATTTGTAGAAACCTTTGAGTGAGTCCTCCAACTTTGCTCTTCTTTTTCAAGATAGTTTTGGCTGACGTGGGCCCCTTGCACTTCAATATGAATTTTGGGATCAGTTTTTCAATTTTTGGAAAGAAGTCAGGTGGAATTGTGATAGAGATTCCATTAAATTTGTAGATCACTTTGGGGAGTCTTAACATTTTTGACAATATTGTCTACCATTCCATGAATATGGGCTGCCTTCCATATATGTAGATCTTTTTAATATTTTTTGGTGATACTTCAAAATTTTCAATGTACAAATCTTGTAAAATTTTGTTAAATGTATCTCTCATTTTATTTTTAATGCTGTTGTAAATGGAAAGGCTGAGCTTCCTAAGGGTGGGACTATATATCAATTTATTTATTTCTAGGATTCCTACACAGCAAATACCCTAGGTTTGTATTTGCTACATACCCAGGATATGCTTGTAAATCAATGGATATGCAGTGGATTTTTAGTAAATATCAACTCCTTTCCTAATCTGCATTGATTGTGTATATATCTTTATACTAATATATGAACAATTTTTATTGCAATTTAAATCTTATTAGTATTTAAATATATAGCTATAAAAATATGTGAAATAAAATGATTTGTCTTTTATTTTCTTTTCAATAAGCAACAAAATAAAATAAAAAAAAAGTTTTGAAGGAGTAGAAATAATTTTATTTCCGTGGAATCAATTCCATATAATAGGTTTTTTGGTCGTGTTGTTAAACAGCATGTAAAATTGATAGGGTGTGACATACTGGAAATGAGGAAATAATGGAGACATACTACCTCCAATGCAGTCATTTTGTTACCAAGTCCAAACTCGTTCTGCCTGCTTCATGACAGGCCAATAAATCGGGAGATGAGATTTTGGAGTTAGGAATAGTGACTTTATTTGAAAAGCTGGCAGACCCAGAAGATGGCATACTGATATCCAGGAGAACTCTCTTCCCCAGGTCAGAATTCAGTCTCCTTTTATAGTAAAAAGCGGCGGAGGTGTGGTTGGTTGTTGCAAACTTCTTCCTGTACGAATTGTTTGTCCTTGAATTCCTTTGTACTTGCAGCTGTCCATGTGGGTCAAATCATGGTGTCCCCGTAAAACCTCTAAAAAAAAAAAAATAGGTTATTCTCTATTTTGCAACTTGCCATCTCTACGTAAGTGTAGAGGAGCTAACATCCTTAAAGATCAGAGCCCGGAGAATAGGCTCTCCTGGATATTTTAGGCTGAAGGCAACTATCTTTTACAAAAGGTTCAGAGATAGCAAGTCTGAGCCTAGAAAACAGGGTACAGGTTTAAAGTCAAACGAACACATCTAACATGGAGTCAAATTTGTTCTTTTCTATTACAATTTCTTTTTCCACCTCATAAATAATTTTAGTAAGAAAAATGAGCAATTTTTTTGTTTTTGCTTCTTAATTACGGATGAGTGGGCCAACTACAGTTTTGTGAGCATGGATGTTGTGCGTGCCTTGGGGTCACAGCAAACTCTTCTTGGGGGTGGCCGACCCTGCAACATGTCTGATGCCCCATGAGTGTTGGTGAGGGTCCCCCTAGCCAGGGGCTCTCTTCAGGAACCAGCATATGGGCATTGACTTCTGGAGACCTCTTTTTCAGCTGCAGGAAATTTTTTCAGATACTGTGATGGAAAAATCACTCCAGCTGGGGATAATCAGGGAAAAAAGGAAGAGGAAAAGGGCTGGGAGTAGAGTAGATGAGAAGGACAGAAGATCAGGGAGCCTTGGGGCCTGGCAGCGGGGCCTCGGGAGAGAGAGGAGCAGAGGTGGGGAGGGGTCCGGCTCCGGAACCAGCTCCCGCACCTGTCCCCGCACCCAAACCACACAGCTTTTAATTGGGCCCAAGACTCTCTCCCGGTCTGGATGTCACCCTGGGCAGAACCTTGAGAATCGAAGGTAAGGGGTGGGCAGCACTCCCCTAGGGGGTCACTGAGGACTTTGGTCAAGTCCACAGTGCCTTTTCTAGTCATGTGCCTTCACCGGTTCTTTATCTCAGCATCTGAGAAGCAGGAACAAGGATCTCATGGAGAGATCTAGGAAGACATCTGATTGTGTTAAGAGAAGACAGTCAGCGACACAGGGAGTGAAGACACCTGCAGCAAAGTAAAATAACTTCGCCACTATTGCATCACAGCTGCACGTGTGAGAGAGCCTAAGCCTGTCTCAGAGTGCAGGGGACAAGAGGAAAGGAATGGTAAAATTAATACTGACAGTTGAAATTTTGTTTAATAGCCTGCTACTGTTAATAGTATCACTTGAATATATGCAGGTGTATTTCAATGAGGATTTATAGGTTCACACAACCACACCAGCCACTCTTGCTCCCATCGGAGATGGGGTTTCTCAAACACAGTACCCCTCCTGCTTGGGTGGGCCGCGCTGTTGGTCCTCGCCTGGTGCCAGGCTGTTACAGGACACTGAGTCCCCGAGGCATGGCCTGGGAGACATGACAGGAACATCTCTGCTCTTGAATGGGGGCCTCCTTTCCCCCTGCAGTGCAAGAATGCCAGTGACTCAGTTAGAAGCATGCTTCCAAGTCGTCCTTCCGTGTCATCACCATCTTGAAGCGGTGACAGAATCTTTTGTATTTCTCCAGAATGTGGTTTACAATCACCTTCGTCAAGTGAGTGTGTGTCCCCTTACAAGTGGAGGAATTACTGCCGTTTCCCTGGAACATACTCACCACTAGTCCATCTGATTTTTCTGTGCTAGGATTCAGTATGGCATGCTAAAAATTCTTCAGTCAGATCTTGAAACTCTGATGAAGAGGATTATTTATTTCATTCCTTTATATGATAGAATTTTACTTTCAAAATTCAGAGTTTTCGGTTCTTGGGGGAATTTTTTCGGGGGTTGGAGAAACAACTTTTCTCTTACCATGATTGTGAACTGTTGCTGTATGCCTCTCACCTGTCTTTGGTCACTTGTGAGGCTGTTCCATTTGTGACCCTGTCCGGGATGTTCATGTTATAAAACATAAAGTTTGTAAAAGTACAGTCCCTTTTACTTGGAAGATATTCCACAAATATTACCTAAATCTGGGTGTGGTTTTAAGAAGACAGAATCATTAGAACATATCCTTGCAGGTTGCTAGTGCAAAATCCTCAAATCAATAGTCTAGCACAACATCTAAAATCTTTCTAATCTACCTTGGATTTGTATGGATAAGTGAAGCAGTTTGCTAAGAACTCAAAACCAGGTTTAGAATACAGGCAGGTGCAGCTCAGCAGGTCCTCCCAAGCTGATGCTCTGCCAGAGGGTGGGTCCGAGGGAAGAGGGTGTGTCCTGCCCTCCCTGAGCTGACAGTTTCATAGCAAAGACCTTCACCAGGTGAAGAAATTGGAGTTTCTTCTAAGAGTGGGTTTGGAAAGAGTCCAAAAAGCGCGGGAGTGACACAATCCCATTTGTCTCAAGTAGGGGAGAGCGGCTGTGGGGCCACTTGGGAGACTCGTGAGTCCAGGTGGACAGTGTTGGTGGCTTCCAGTTGAGCGGTGGGATGGTCAGTGGTAAAAGCGAATAGATTGAAGGCATGTTTAGATGGTAAAAACGAAAGAATGAATGCTGTCTCTGAAGGTAGGATGGAATAAGACCCAGGTTTCTGGGTGGATTAACGAGGTAAAGGATGGTCCTGCTGTGCTCTGAGGAGAGAAAGCTGCAGAGGGATTTCTGGGGGAAAACTGATGAGTTAAGCTGTGGGTAAAGTGAAAGGTTGTTAGATGTGTGGTCTGGGAGCTCTGGTGAGAGCCAGTAGTGAGTAGGGGGAGGGGAGAGAGATCTTCAAGTCATTTTGTCTTGTGAACATACAAATAAGGTTGAGTAATGACACACTTAACACTTCTATATTTTGGATTAAAACCCAGTAACATTTTGCTGTATTGACTGCAGAGGTTCTTAATTATTTTTTAATAGAAATAAAATAAATAGAAACAAAATAGTGGAGTTAATGAACATCTTAGAGTTGATGTGTGTCCTTGTATTTATTTTGATACCTCATCTGTTTACAACCATAATCTAGAAAAAGTTAGCTTGCTGAGCATAAGAGTTAAACAGAGGGAAGTGACACACACTGTTGGGGGTTGAAGCTGATCTTCTTGGGCAAACTATGTAGCCTCTCTGTGCCTTAGTTGCATCTTCTGTGACTGCCCCCGGCCCCCTCATCACAGCTGATTTCCTAGACTAGATGTTGGGAAGGAGGCTGCTGAAGGGAGTAAGAATAGGTAACTGCTAGGGATACTGAAGAGAGAGACAAAAACAGATTAAAGCCGAGAAACTGAATACAAATACCCTCAAAAAAAAAAAAATCCCGCAGTGCTTTGAGCCACTTACCTTTAGGGAAACAAAATCACGTGGACGCAAATCTCTTGAGCATGAGAGTATTGTGGGTGGGAGGGTGTCATCAGAAAAGTGTTGAGAAAAGGACTTTTGGTTTCCCTTGACGTTTCCAGTAAGGATGGGGGGCAGAAGCGAAAACCCCCGGTTCACAGTAGAAGGTGCTGTTTTTTGCAAAACTGACCAAAGATTGGCGACCAGTCATCAGCGGTGCTGGCAAATAAAGAGGCTTCTGGATTCGGTGGGGCACTTGCTGTGACTTCCATGTGACCTGCTGGCTGGGGGCTGTGAGGCGGGCAGTAGGTTTGCAGGGTGACCCGGGCATAATCCCTGGCTCTGAGGCTGCTGGTCTGACTAGCAGACCTGGGCACCAGCAGTCCTAATGGGGCAGCTCGGGATGTGGCGTGGGATACCTGCCCTGCTTAGGGCGAGAAGAGAGCTCCCCTGAGGGGGTGTCCCTGTGGAGAGTGGAAACGTCCTCCTGCAGGGGAGGAAGAGCCTCTGAGCAGGGGACCGGATGCACAGGCAAGACCAGCCTGAGCACAGAGGTTTTGGGGAGCCGGAATTCATACAGTGGCCCGAGCAGCCTTCTTTCTGCCAGACTGGAGGGAAAAGGTGCCGAAAATTCAGGCTAGGATCAGACACTGTGGTGGGTTATGAGTGACAGGGAAGGACTGATCAGGCAGGCACGAGAGAAATCTGTGGCCTCCCAGCTGGGGCGTCACGCCAGAGGGAGGAGCAGAGTTATAGACTTCGCCACTTATCAACTGTGTGACTTTGAGCAATATCACCCTCACCCCACCTCTCTCTATATATATCTTCATCTGTAAAGTGGCAGAGTGACAAGCTCATGTCATCAGAAGGCTTAGTTTAGCTCTGATCCTTTTGTCTAGTCCTGTCAGTGCTGCCATGCAAGGTTCTGCTGCGGCTGCTCTTACCCTGAGATGGGAGGGCGTAGAGGGACATTATAGCACCCGAGGGCGGGGGGGGTGCTTTAAAAATGGACATGTAACCGCCTGCAGCTGCAGACCTGCAGTCAGTTTTGTTGACGGTCATGGAGAGGACTTTGGAGGCCTTAGCATCGTCTTAAGACTTGTTTTCCCTTGGGGACCGGATTTGACTTTGCAGATTAATGTTGAAGATTTGGGCTTCTGGCAAAGCTGTTTTCCGAAATGAGTATATACGTAACATATAGTATAAAATAAAATGCTTTTATTTAATGTGTGGGACTCTGCAGCTGTTGGAGCAGTTCTGTTCTGTTGGCCTGGTCTCCACGGAGGACACTAGGGGTCAGCAGAGCGTGCGGGAGGGCAGGCAGCCTGCAGTGCTTCTGTGGGGGGTTCTCCCGAGCAGGGCGCTCTGCAGAGTTGACTCTTCTCTGAGTTTGGTTGCCAGATGAGCAGACAGCAAATTAATGACTTCTGGTGAGATTGTACAATGACAGGAAGAAAGAGGAAACCATAGCTTTTCTGGACTAGAACACGCGTTTGGTTCTTGATTCAGTGCGTTCCATTACAGAATTGCTGAGTTGTGTCTATTCTGGGACTTCATTGAAATAATCTTTCAGACTAAAATTTAATAGTTATGTTTTATTTGGCGGGAGGGCTCGAGCCTGGAAGGCAGCCCCTCAGATCACTCTGAGGGAATACTCCAAGAAGTATGGGAGGAGCTAGGATAAATAGTAACTTTACAACAAAGACCAGGTACTTGGAACAAGAAAAGATTGCTTGTTATCTAAAGAAAGCCAGATATCTCAAGTTCAAGTATTTAGTGCTTTTCTATGTATGGGATGAAGCAAACATGGGTCATTGAATTCATTTCTTTGGCAAGCACCTAGCTGTCTAGGGACATTATCCTGTCCTTCCTTATTCTGAGTCCACTCAGAGGGCACCACTGTGAGTTGTTGAGAGGCTGGGCTGCAGGCGTGTCCTTGCTGCAGGTTGACAGCAGCCGCTGATGACTTGGTCCAGCATTCTTTGTTTACTGACATTGTTGTAGTACTTTCATTCACATTGTAGTATTTTCATTCACAGTGCTCCCCCTTTTTCCTAAATTCGACCAATATTTTGAGAGACATTTCATGACCAATTTTGTCCCACGGTGCTAGGATGGCTCATCCTACTTCAGGTGAAGAATTTTCTGAGCTGCCATTCAAGGTGTTAGGTTTTTTTATCAGGCCCTGTTGATACTAAAAGTTCTCTGGATCGCCAGTTTTACTAGTCTATTATGATCCAGGAAATGTTTACCCTTCGTTGCTAATTCCCATACCTAGAATCACACTATTACACTTATATTATGCAGGGTTATAAATTTTATCTATTTCTTCAAGATGTTTAGTCATCATCAATCTTGTAGGCCTAGTTACACATTGGGAAATGTAACAGACAACAATTTGATAAAATAGACAGGATATAAGTAATACAGCTAGTAACGTTAATGAAGTCACGAGTAAGAATTTAGTAGTCGAGAAGCTATATTTTTGGGTTAAAATTTTGCTTGTATTTCTGATTGAGTTTGAGTGATCTTATGAGAATTTTCATATTTATGGTCAGGGTCAGAGCAGATATTAATTGGCCAGGTGAGGTCTCTCACCTTGTAAGATCAACAATTGCCTAAACATAACTATAATTTCTTTTTAAATAACGTTTCTGAGGGCTATCTAGTTGGAGCGCTGGAGTAAGGAAACCCACCAAGGTAATACAGAAGTACTATACATAGGTAATTTACCATAAACTTAACAATTGGAGTAGTTCATAATCAAAGTTAGGAGAAATTGTCAAGGTAATTGTTATACAAGCTTGGTCTGGTGTCTTGGGTCAGCTGTCTACCTCAGATCTCGTCTCCTACTGATCCTGGCCTGGTAGCTTTTTCTCCATTTGGGCATTGTTTTAAGGTGAGCAGTGCTCTATAGGCCAGTGCACTACAGGGGCTGTTTCTGATAGGAAATGAATCGGAAAGTCCATTTCCTTCAGCTTTGGTGTGTATGGTCAAGTTAAGAGTACCTGAAAAACTGTCCTTCCGTTCAGGTTGGAGACAGTTCTATAAGTCATGCCTATTCCAGTGTGTATAATCCCCTGGCTGCAGGTCATGGGGCATTGGAAGTTAACCCAAGGATATATTACTGAGCCTCAGAAACAAACCTAGTGCATCCTTTTCATAATTCAGTTAAACTGTACAGCAATGTGACATAACAGCAAGGAATGATTTGGGAAGTGTCTTAGTAAATATAGACCTCGATTAACAGAACTAGAATTTAATATCCTCTAAAATAAAGTCTTTTTTTCTCTCTAAAGTTACACTCATTTTTCTCAAATACAGCTAAATCAAGGTTAATTTCTTTACATGTTAAGTCTGATTACTTGATCATATAGGGTTTTTTAAATTGGCTGTGTTGGAAGTTTTAATACTGTGTCTCAGGGTAGAATGTTAATAAAATTTGCTAAGGCCAGGAAAGCCACGTCAAGGGCTTGTCATGTCTTTCTGCCTTACAGATTTAGATAAATTCTTTTCTCTTTAAAATCCTTAAAATATCTTGAGATTCCTACATCTGTTAGGAGATGATCTTCCTCATTTGTCTCATAGAGCCACTGGGGACCTAAGAGTTTTTAGTCTCTTGAACGATCATATAGAGGGAAAAGATAACTGTTTCAAGTCTGCTTACATAGGTATAATTTATCACATTTCTGTGATTCATAACTAGCCTAAGAGGAAGAGTTTCTTTATGAATGGGAAACAGGTTAAAACCAGTAGTATTTCAAACAAAATAAAAAATTATAACCATATTCATCAGTTTACTCAGTCCAACATAACTAATTCTTTTAATCAGAGTTTTCATTACACATTAAAAATTTCTTACCCTGTTTAGTTGAGTGCTATAGTTTGAAATTTATTAGAAATCAGTAAATCTCCTTGAAGAGCAAGCATTTTCAAAATCATCAGAAGAAAATAATTAACTGTCTATATATGACAAAAGATGTAAAAGCATGGTTAAACACTGTTACACAATAATCTATACAGAAACCTGGTCACTATACCAAGAATTATCACTTTTAAAATTTCAGATATACCAGAATTTTAGGGAGTCCATATAATTTCTACAGTATCTATATTAATAATATTTTCTCATTCAATATAACCTTAGAAGATTTATGATTCATTTCACAATACCATGATATTTAACATGGCAAATGAAACTTACTAGTTCAAAATCTCTCCTTGGGATGTTTCAGGGGCCCTCTGTAGCATCCCAAACTTAACTGGAGATTAAAAGAACTTTAATTAGAAATTGATACTTGGGGATCTTTTTAAAAGATTTCAGAACACTTGGTCAGATAAACATATAGATCACTGTAAAGAAGTACTTATTCATTAAGAAGAAAATACGTCAAAGGTAAAGGCAGAACAGATCAGCTAAGTGGTATAAAAAGTTTTACAATCTGTTACTGAAGGAGGACTAACATTTTAAGAAAAATTTTTCCTCTTAACAGAGAGAAAACCAAATCTATTCTTGTACCAGCTTACTTCTAAGATTCATTTACTTTGCCCAAGTTGATTCTAAACTTAGCCAATTCTAACCAGGTACAAAACTCTTTCCTCAGATTTCCTCTTCCACAAGCATTCCACAGATTTCTATACTCATATTAGTGTGTCCCTTATTTTCTCTTCCATTCAGAAGTAACCAGCTTCAGGAGAAATTCACTATGTTTCATTAAGAAAATATAATTCCATTCTTATGTCTTCCTTTACACATTTATATTACTTTGGTAGGAAACTGAGATCATTCCCTTACTAATAGAGACTGTTTCAGGGTGGCACCAACCATTTATTAATATTTCTAAACACCTTTAGTTTCACTGAAAGAGGAAGTTAAATGTTAAGTAATTCATATTTCAATCTTATTTTATCTGAAAATGGCATAGCTATTTAATAAAATCCTATCATTTAACTTAATTTAGCACAAATCTAGAATTTAAAGATACCAAACATTTACAGATTATCTTACGCATACATTTTAAAAATATATTTTAAAAATTTACCAAAAACTCTCATCTCATTTGCATTTAATTTCCTTAAAATTTTACCACACCACATTACTTTTTTTTTTTTTTTGACAAATCTGCAACAGATATAACAGGATCTTATTTGACTTTCATTAAACCTAGGTACAGTAAAGTTATTATACTTAATATTGATGACTTTAAAGATGTCTATATTAATTAGAACATACTTAAACTAAACAGTATCAAATATTACCTTAATATTGAATATTTTCCATTTCACGTGACGCTGAAAGTGAAATTGTTCAGTTTTTATTTTAAAAATACTTAATTTGTAACCTCTTAGTTTTTACATCAATTAAGCAGAGCTCTTTGACTTTGATTTTTCTTTTTTAGCAGTAGAAATATCTCACATCTATAATGTGTACGCAGGCTTATAAACAGACATAAGCAAGAGATCTCATAGCTTCACTTTAAAACTTACTTATAAGATAGGTATAATAATAGATGGAGTAAGCTGAATTTGCTGGCTCAAATCACTAAGGCTTACTATTTATGAAATAGACAGTTAAGATTGCTTGACAAAGTCTGAAGGACCCGTCAGAGTTCTGAGTTCTAAAATGCCAAAAATTTCTTGGCCCTAAGTTCTACTTCATGGAGCTAATTATTTAGGCTCAGTCCTAGGTCACTGTTTGCTGTATTTACATTTCTGATCGGCAAGACAAAGACACACACTTCCAGTTCCCCAGGAAACTGCTCTGTCACCCAGACCCAATTTTATGTCCTTAATTGGCATGTTTTTATCAATGAAAAGAGGTGTAAACAAAGAATTCCATGTTTTAAAACTTTAAGGTTTACTTTATCATGTCTTCCAAAGCTTGCATAAGGCATTCAGTAAGGTCTCTTTTCCTTGAGTTGTAAGTTAAACCCAGGGTAAACCTTTTATTATATTTTTTATTAGCCACTGAATATTAGTTTTCAGTTTTACGTTATATTATTTGGATGGCTCATGTAACTCTACTAGTTTCCTTTACTTTGTTGAATTAATATTTTCTGAGGGACAGATATGTGCCCAGCCTTATAATACCAAGAAGGGAAAGTGTTTTTCCATTGAAATATATCTATCCCACAACATAATTAAGCAAAAGTTTTATATAAAGACCATTTAAATATACAAATTTTACAAACTTTTATCTCAGTTTTATTAAATCTTATACCTTTAATTTTTATATTTATTAGTTTTAATCAATAATTCTTATTTCTAGAAGGAGTGCCAGAAGCCTTTTTTTTCTTTTTTTGTGCATTGTATCTAATTTTTTAGAAAAGTATCTAGGATGCCCAAGTTTCAGCCAAAGAGCTTAGGCCCTTCTCAATTTTTAATTTAATTATTTGGTCTGTTGTCCCAATCATTGTTCAAGTATTTCAGTCTATATATAAATATATTTTAAACTGTGGTAAATAAAACGGACTTGTTTGAACTTTAATGTTGGGGGGCAGTAGGTGATCTCTTTGTCTCTTTTTTTTTTAACTTTAAGTAGTGTAGTATCAAAACTTTGTATCTAAATCCAAAAATATCCAATTTAATTACCTCATTCAAAATAACCATATAAAAATATTTATCCATTTGGGATAAGCCCTGTTCTTTTTTTTTTTTTTCAAAATTTTTACGATCCTTTTTCCAGTTATTCAAACTAATTAACATTAATTATTCTAAGTTTTTATTAGCATCTCTAGAACCATTTATCGAAAAGGAAAAACACAAAAGTAGCTTTTCAAACCAGGTTTATTTTTTTAACTAAGTTCTTAGGTTAACCATTAGATATAATTTTCTACCTTTAAATTTGATTTTAATAGGTACCAATAAAACAGCTGTTTATAATGAGATCTCTTTCAACTTTCACAAATTTAAAAGTTTTTCCAAATTAAAGTATCCATCATATGACCATCAATTTATATATATATATATATATTTTATATATATATATATATAAAATATATATATATGTAGTGATTTTAAAAAAATCAGTTGAAGAGGCCCTTCCACATGAGAGTGGGGGTGTTGCCTAAATAAATTTCAAAGTTTACTCTCCAAAAGCTAAAGGCTTTTGTGGTCCAGGCTGATGCAACAAAGTTTAAGATGGTAAAATATCTGAATATTGGTACAAAGAATTGCTTAGAATCCAATTTATTTGCGTGGCCACCATATGTACAAAATACTTCTACCTTTTGTATGACAGAGTCCAAGGTTTCCTTTAAAAAAAAGTACATATATATACACATACATACACACACTTAAAACACCCAGAGGAAGTTAAAACATTTACATTTCAAGGACATAGGTAGAGAAATCCAAGTTCACCCTAAAGGGGATTTTCTTTTTATAAGTTCAGGATTCCAAAAAATGTTTTTATCGGGCCTGGTTAGTTACTTTCAGAGTGAGTTTTTTTTTTCTAATTCCCAATTAATGTTGTAAGTTTTGTACGTATATAAACCTGGCTGGGGTAACAGTTGGAGGCTGGCAATCTGTCATTTCTTTTTATTACTTTTCTGTTTTTTGGGTTTTTTTTTGAATGTTCTATTCCCCATTGTAAGGTCGGGTTCTCAGAATAAATTTGCTAGTAAGATTTCCCGCAGGGACAACTCTAATGGCATGAAGTCTTTGCATCTACCACTCCTGCAAGATTCTCTGTCACCCGAGAAAGCTGTTACCAGCCAGGAGGAGGGCCTCATTTATGGAGTTGAAATGTTCCTCATAAGAGTTTTATTTTATCCTGAAAAATTCAATGGATGTAACCAAATTGAGGAAAACATTAGACCAGCCTCTTACCTAACCACTCAGTCCTGAACCCAGTGTCTTTCAACTTGGACCCACTCGGGATGTCTCCACTGGGTGAGTATTTTCCTCATATGTTTCCACTAGCCCCACTTTGGACATCTCCTCAAGGTGGGTATATCCTGTTATCTTTCAACCAGACCCCACCCAGTATGTCTCCACTGGGTGGGCAATTCACCCCAGTTTCTTTCAACTGGAGGGCCACGTACCTGGATACACCGCCAGATAAAACTCAGGATCATCAGCCAGTATGTGAGATCCGAGGACCAGGAGAGACTCACCCAAATTTATCTGGACTCCCCGAGGAGGCGGATGGGCACAAAGGGCCACTGCTGGTACCAAGGCTCCGGTTACTCGGAGAGTCCAGGTGGAGAGAAGTCTGCCGTGGGTCCCTTCATGGTGTCCAAAACTGTTGACTGGAATACATGTGCAGCCTAAAAGTTAAGAGTTATGTTTTATTTGGCGGGAGGACTCGAGCCGGGATGACATCCTGTTAGATGTCTCTGAGGGACTGCTCCAAAGAGGTTGGGGAGGAGCTAGGATATATAGGAGCTTTACAACAAAGACCAGGTTGTTGGAACAATAAAAGATTCTTGTTATCTAAAGAAAGACAGGTATCTCATGTTCAGGGCTTTAGTGCTTTTCTAGGTATGGGAGGAAGCAAATATTTTGGACTCACTGAATTCATCCTTTAGACGAGCACCTAGCTATCTAGGGCAAGTATCCTGTCCTTTCTTATTCTGAGTCTGCTCAGAGGGCACCATTGTGAGTGGCTGAGAGGCTGGGCTGCAGGCCTGTCCTCGCTGGGTGTGCCGGCAGCCGCTAATGACTTGGTTTCAGCATTCTTTGTTTACTGACATGGTTGCAGTATTTTCATTCACATTGTGGTATTTTCGTTTACAGGCTGATTATGGATAATCTGCAAACTTGGATAGCAACTGAGATGGAATTACTGCAGATACCTTCTACTTTAGTAAGCTGTGTGCATACATAAACATGGAGGAAGCATACAAAAGTATTAAGTGGTGTAGGGAAGGGTTTCTGCACATTACAGGAGAACGCAAGTTAGAATTCCTTAAGTCCACCTTTCTTTTCTGTAGTGGTTTCTGAGAACAGTTTATGGTAATTAACCAACATTGACAAACGTTGGCACACATTGCATTTAAGAGCTGGCCGGCTGCAAACTTGTGTATTGGACAGGTGGATTTCATAGGCAAGTGGTCAGGTGGATGGGAGAGAGATGGAGCCAATGCCTGGGCCCAGATTTCGGTTTAAATCACCATTTCATCACCATAGGTCCTTGGACTAGAATGTAACCTCTCTTAACCTGTTGATGAATATGTGAAATGGGCATGATATTATTCGTTTCTTCCTGGGATTGTTGTAAATTCTAAAGAGTATTATAGCACACATAAAGCGCTTAACACACTGGCACTTAGCAGTGTTCACTGTGTGCGGCCGCCACGCTTGGCGTGTGTCAGAGCCGAAAGGCAGCATTTGTCTATTGAGGACGCACTGGCAGCCCCTTGGCTAGGTTGTGAATTTGGTGATTTCCTTTAATCCTTGAAACTCTATGTGCCATGGGCAGTTATTTTCATGGACAGATGAGGAATCTCAGGGTAAAAACACTGTGCTATTTGTCTAAAGTCAGACCATAATTTTGGGTGCAGGGGCCTCAGTTCAGCATGGGCCCCTGGGCCTTCTGCCCTCCGTTCAGCACCAGAGCCAGATGTGGGTTCAGCTGTCTCCCAGCCCAGAATATCCGGCGGGAACCAAGACACACCTGGCCCTGTGCTGCTTGAGCAAAAACTCCGGAGGAGAGGCAGTTACAAAAGGGATAAACATAAAAACAGACGACTGCAAACTGTGATCAGCTCTGAGAAGGAAAGATCACGTCTCGCCGTGCAGATCTGGGGGTTTTCCCGTCGGGGCTGCTCTGGGGGCGCTCATCTCAGCTAAACAATCTCTGCTGCTGCACCAAGGCAGGAAGGCAGGGCGTTTGTGGCCAGGTAGACAGGGCCTTGTTAATCATAATCACTCCACACTCAGCTGCAGGTGTCACGGGCAATTACCTAGTAAACACATGTCGGCCATATTCATCACGCACTTTGCTTAGTAGTTTTATTGGCCCCACTTTTGAGATGAGGTGATTGAAACTGGGGAGTTTGCTGCATGCCCGTGATTACCTTGGAAATACCCCCACTGGTCTTTCAACCTAGACTGGTGTGGCTGTCATGTCCCAGCCCTGTGAATGTCATCATGTAGGTTCTCCCACGTGGCCCAAATGACTGACATTGATATTCTTAATTCGTAGGAAATGGTATGTGACAATAAGAGAAAAAGGTAGTAAGAAATTGTTTCAAAAACTAGAAAAAAATCCAATTCTTCCCCAGCTGGGGTAGTGTACCCTGTGTCCCTCACCCCACTCACTTCCTGGTATCTCCTCCCTGCCAACTCCGCATTCAGAAACCACTCTGAGCATTTGAAGAACATTTTGCCTCATGACACTGTTGACTACGACCTGCGACCTCTCTGTCCCTGGTTAACTCTCTCTTCAAAGCCATTTTAATGTTATGCAGGCTCCTCCACTCAGATGTAAGACTAGCCTCTTTAAGCTTCTTCATACAGCTCCTTAATGAAGATCTTGGGAAGGAAACCTAGCCAAAACCTGGGAGGTATGCACAAAGTGACTGCAACCTCAGTACTTTGTGAAAGTCAGAATCAGAGGAGTGGGTGATTCAGGAAAGGCTTTTTTAAGGTAGAAAGGGGAAAGTGAAAGGACACAGGGTGTGTGAGAAAGAAGCATCTCGGTCCCAGCCAGCAAGGCACCTACGTTCAGAATGGTGTGTGCAGAGTGCAGAGTTCTCACAAAGAAAGAAGTGGTGGGATGGGAGGGAGGACAGTTGGGTACTTTACTGGGGAGGGAAAAAGTGGGTTGTACATTTCCTGGTTGAACAAAAGGATTGTGACATGTTATGCTTGTATTTTGGAGAGAAGGGTTTTGTGGGGACAGGCCTAGGAGAACGCTCTCTGGCTGGGGTGTCAGCACAACAGAGAAACACAGAGAACCAGGCAGAGCCCCAGGCCCTTGCTGGGGGAGAAGCTGCCTGCCTATTGGAGCCCTGTTGTCTGCTTCTGTCCCTTAGCTGGGGCCTGAGAGCTCCCTTCACAACCCAGTCCTTTTGATACAAGAAAAAAAACGTAGGGCATGAGAAGGGCTGTGTCCCAGGCTTTGGTTGAGCCCCTGGGATGTGCCCCACCAGATTTTGTTCCTTGGCTTCATGCAGTAAAGTATTCAAGAGCAAGCCAGTGTTGAGTAAAGGTAGATTTATTCAGAGAGATACATTGAAAGGCAAGAGAAACGTCACGACGTGTGGGGGTTTGAAGCTCAGATTAAAAGTAGGTACACACTCCACAGACTGAGTGTTGGCCTTCTCCGAAGAGGGAGAGAGAGGGGTGCCCGCGAGGTGGCGCTGTGTTGCTCATTTTTTTGGGCTTGGTGGCTTCATATGCTAATAAGTAGAAGGACCAGCCTTAGGGCAAGGGGCCGGGATTCCCAGGGAGATAGCCATTTCCCACACTGTGACCTTTTGTGGCTAGCCTTGGAATTGCCTTGGTGCCTGGGGCCGGGTTATTCACAATGTTACTATTACAATGGGTGTTTAATGAAGCTCAAACTCTGCTAGAAGTTAAATCTCTTCATCCTGAGCCTCAAGGCCTATTGGGGGTTGAATCCTTCACCATTTTGTTGTTAATTGCTGTGGCCTTCCTTGAATGGCTGTTCTCTGCCCCCTTCCATCCTGTCTCACTGTGATGACACAGAGAGGGCAAAGTCCGGGCCCTAACTGTGCTCCTTCATTTAACAGTGGTAGGTGTGGTGTTGGCTTATGATGACTCTGAGTGGTGAGAAGGATGTTTCAGATTTTCCCACGTGAGACATGGGGACCTGCCAGCAGCCACCGCAGATTTATCTCACGGGCATTATCACTTGTGTTGTTACGGAAACAACAGGCCAGACAAGACACAAGCACCACTCGGAGGGTGGGAGTACTGAGATTTACTACGCAGGCGGGCTCAGAGGGGCTTCTTTTCCGAAGCTCTGAGCACCTCCAAGACGTGCACATGAGGTTTTATAGGGTTAATTACAAGTATGGGGCTATTAGCCAATAAGGCTCAAACAACAAAAAGCAAGGAATCAGTACACTGAAGCTTATCAATTTGGAACAGATCACGTTACTGACAATTGTTGACCTTGGATTTATGAGTTAGCTTGTTAGCCCAGTAAACTGACACTAAACATCAGATTTACGAGTTAGCCCAGCAAAACTTAGATCAGTAAACCGACACTTATCACACTTGGATATGTGACTTAGCTTGTTAGCCCAGCTGGGCTTTTCCTTCACTGTGTCACTTATCTTTTCTATTTTTCTTCTTTAAGTATTTAATCCAAATTTAATATCAAGGTTTTTTGGAAAAGAATTTCTCTTTCTTTTCTTTGGGGTCTTTTGGGGTGGTAGGTAATTAGGTGTATTTATCTGTTAGTTGAGGCCCTGGGGCTTAAACCCAGGACCCCGTGCACGCTAAGCACGTGCCCTACCACCAGCCGCATCATCTTTTTCTTTTTGGTTTAGCTGCCTAGAATCTTGCAGCTGAATTTCTAGTCGGACTTTAACACTTGCCCTGACTTCATGGAATCCATTTTTATGACTTTATCTCCCCCTGGTATCATTTAAGTATTGAATCTCCATTTTCCCTTCACTCAGTTTTGTCTTTTTGTTGTTACGGTTGTTAAGCTGTGTTGAAAAAAATGATTAATTTCTCTTTTAGCAGGAGGCTGTAAGTAAATAAATATGTAAACAAACAGCACACTTAAATGGTTTTATACATTCTAAGCTGTTTAGTAGTTACTTAAAAACCGAATTGGATATTACAGTGATAACATTTTAAAATTAGTTTTTAATTTTTTATAAAGATATAGCTGATTTAAAATATGATATAAGTTTCAGCTGTACAATAGATGCTCCATTTATACTTACTGAAAAACATTGGCTGTATTCCCTGTGTTGTATGATACATCCCTCTAGCATGTTTACATTTCATGTTGCAGTTTGTGTAAGAAATTTGGGTAACGCAGAGTCTGGGACGTGTATATGTCTGACCCAGGTTCACGCAAACCCTGTCTGTCAGAGCTCAGGCCTTCACTACTGTCTGCAGGGGAGCGAGTGGAGGCAGCTCTCGTCAGCGCTGGCACCACCCTCTGTGTGGCAGTGACAATACTGACTGTGGACGTGCAAAGTGTTGTTCCAAAGCTTTACATGCATTTCTGCATTTAACAATTAAAGCCCTCCTGTGAGGAAGTGTTTTATGTTTTTAATGAATAATGTATTTTATTTTGATATTGATAAAATTCAAACCTACGGAAAATTTACAGGAGTAGTACAATAAACGCTTAGATACTCTTCACCTTAATGGGCACTATTTGGCCTTTTGTGTCTGGCTTATTTTAGTATAAAGTTTCAAGATTCATCCATATTGCAGCCTGAATCAGTACTTTATTCTTTTTGTTTGATACTATCCTTTTTCTTTTTTTTCATTTTTGGTCTATTTAAAAATGTTTTCATTGAAGTCTAGCCAGTTTATAATGTGTCAGTTTCTTGTGTACAGCATAACACTTCAGTTAAATAGGAATATTCGTGTATTCATTTTCATATTCTTTTTGAACATAAGTTACTATAAGATATTAAATATATTCTCCTGTGCTATACAGTGTAATCTTGCTGCTTATTCTATACATACTCAGCATCTGCAAATCTTGAACTCCCAATTTATTCCTTCCCACACCCTCTCCTCTCTGGTAACCATAGTTTGGTTCCTGTGCCTCTGTGTCTGTTTCTGTTCTGTAGATAAGTTTATCTTTTTGTTTCTTTGGTTTTTTTTTAGATTCCACATGTGAGCGATCTCATATGGTAATTTTCTTTCTCTTTCTGGCTTACTTCACTTAGAATGATGATCTCCAAGTCCATTCATGTTGCTGCAAATGACATTATTTTATTATTATTTTATGGGTGAATAGTAGTCTATTGGACACATATACTGCAACCTCTTTATCCAGTCATCTGTCACTGGACCTTTAGGTTGTTTCCATGTCTTGCTATTGTAAACAGTGCTGCTGTGAATATTGGGGTGAAGGTGTCTTTTTGAATTACAGATCCTTTTGGATATATGCCCAGGAGTGGGATTGCTGGGTTATATGAGAGGTCAATTTTTTGTCTTTTGAGGAACCTCTATACAGTTTTCCACAATGGCTCCACCAAACTGCATTCCCACCACAGTGTAGGAGGGTTCCCAATTCTCCGCAGCCTCTCCAGAATTTATTGTCTGTGAACTAGGTAATGATGGCTATTCTGACTGGTGAGAGTTGGTGCTTGATTGCAGTTTTGATTTCCATTTCTCTGATAATGATATTGAACATTTTTTCATGTGCCTATTAGCTATTTGTATGTCTCATTGGAGAAATGTTTCTTTGGGACTTCTGCCCATTTTTGAATTGAATTGTTTGTTTTTCTTTCTTATTAAGTATAAAAGCTGTTTACATATTCTGGGAATTAAGCCCTTGTCAGTTTCATTTATTGCAACTATTTTCTCCCATTTCATAGTTTGTCTTTTAGTTTTGCTTACTGTTTCCTTAGCTGTGCAAAAGCTTGTAAGTTTAATTAGATCTCAGTTGTATATTTTTGCTTGTATTTCTATTGCTTGAGTAGACTGCTCTAGGAAAACTTTGCTGAGATATATGTCAGATGTTTTGCCTATGTTTTCTTATAAGAGGTTTATAGTGTCTTGTCTACATGTTTAAGTCTTTATCCATTTTGAATTCATATTTGTGTATGCTGTGAGGAAGTAGTCTAACTTCATTGATTTAAATGCAGCTGTCCAGTTTTCCCTACACCATTTGCTGAAGAGGCTGCCTTTACTCCATTGTATGTTCTCACCTCCTTTGGCAAAGATTCAATGACCAAAATTTTGTCGGACTATTCTTGGTAATTTTGTTTATCCGTTCATTGATGGATGGATATTGTTAGTAACTTTTGGCTACTCTGAATGATACTGCTATGAATATTGATGTGAAAGATTTTGTGAGAATATATTTTCACTCTTTTGGCTGTACAGTTGGCCCGCCACATCTGTAGTTTCCTCTTCATGGATCCAGATGGCTGATTGTAAAGGGACTCGAACATCCTTGGATTATGGTATCCAGAGTGGGGTGTTCCTGAAACCAACCCCCCGAGGATACTGAGGGATGTCTCTATATGTAGGAGTGGAATTGCTGAGCCATATGACTCTAAACTTTTGAGGAAACACCAGGCTTTTCCAAAGAAGCTGCACCATTGCCGCTTTCCAATGGCTGCGTATTGAGGGTTTCCATTTCTCTGCCTCCTGACGGACACTTGTTATTGTCCATGATTTGATTATAACCATCCTAGTGATTGTAAAATGAGATCTCATTTTGATTTAGATTTCGCTAGTGATGCTGAGCATCTTTTCATATGCTGATTGGCCAATTGTGTATCTATTTAAATCCTTGGCAAATTTAAAAATTGGGTCAATTTTCTTTGTATTGGTCAGTTGTAAGCTTTTGTTTTATATCCCGGATACTAGCCTATTATTAGATATATGCTTTGCAAAATTTTTCTCCTTTTCTGTAGACTGTCGTTTCACTTTAATTTTTTTAAACATTAAAACAATTTCTTTATAGGAGAGGTAATTAGATTTATTCTTTGTTCTTATTTTTGCCAAGCACGCACTCTATCACTTGAGCTACACCCTTCCTCTTTCATTTCACTTTCTTGATTATGTCCTTTGTAACAAATGGTTTTAATTTTGATGAAGTCAATTTTATCTGCTTTTTTTTTAATCACTTGTGCCCTTGGTATTGTATCTAGGAAGCCATAGCCTATGCTATGACCACAAAGATATATACTATGTCTTCTTTTAGTAAATTTATACATTTAGTTTTTATGTTTCTGTCTGTGATCAATTTTGAATTAATATTTATTTGTTATATAAAATACAGGGGTCCAGATTCCAGATTCATTCTTTTGCTGCAGATACCCAGGTGTCTCTGCACCATTTGTTGAATAGACTATTCTTTCAATGGAGTGTTGTTGGCACATTTGTGGAAAACTGACTGTAAATGTAAGTTTTCCCCCTGGATTTTTTATTGTGTCTCATTGATTTATGCATCCAAACTTTTGCCAGTACCATAATGACTTGAGTACTATAGATTTGTAGAAACCTTTGAGTGAGTCCTCCAACTTTGCTCTTCTTTTTCAAGATAGTTTTGGCTGACGTGGGCCCCTTGCACTTCAATATGAATTTTGGGATCAGTTTTTCAATTTTTGGAAAGAAGTCAGGTGGAATTGTGATAGAGATTCCATTAAATTTGTAGATCACTTTGGGGAGTCTTAACATTTTTGACAATATTGTCTACCATTCCATGAATATGGGCTGCCTTCCATATATGTAGATCTTTTTAATATTTTTTGGTGATACTTCAAAATTTTCAATGTACAAATCTTGTAAAATTTTGTTAAATGTATCTCTCATTTTATTTTTAATGCTGTTGTAAATGGAAAGGCTGAGCTTCCTAAGGGTGGGACTATATATCAATTTATTTATTTCTAGGATTCCTACACAGCAAATACCCTAGGTTTGTATTTGCTACATACCCAGGATATGCTTGTAAATCAATGGATATGCAGTGGATTTTTAGTAAATATCAACTCCTTTCCTAATCTGCATTGATTGTGTATATATCTTTATACTAATATATGAACAATTTTTATTGCAATTTAAATCTTATTAGTATTTAAATATATAGCTATAAAAATATGTGAAATAAAATGATTTGTCTTTTATTTTCTTTTCAATAAGCAACAAAATAAAATAAAAAAAAAGTTTTGAAGGAGTAGAAATAATTTTATTTCCGTGGAATCAATTCCATATAATAGGTTTTTTGGTCGTGTTGTTAAACAGCATGTAAAATTGATAGGGTGTGACATACTGGAAATGAGGAAATAATGGAGACATACTACCTCCAATGCAGTCATTTTGTTACCAAGTCCAAACTCGTTCTGCCTGCTTCATGACAGGCCAATAAATCGGGAGATGAGATTTTGGAGTTAGGAATAGTGACTTTATTTGAAAAGCTGGCAGACCCAGAAGATGGCATACTGATATCCAGGAGAACTCTCTTCCCCAGGTCAGAATTCAGTCTCCTTTTATAGTAAAAAGCGGCGGAGGTGTGGTTGGTTGTTGCAAACTTCTTCCTGTACGAATTGTTTGTCCTTGAATTCCTTTGTACTTGCAGCTGTCCATGTGGGTCAAATCATGGTGTCCCCGTAAAACCTCTAAAAAAAAAAAAAATAGGTTATTCTCTATTTTGCAACTTGCCATCTCTACGTAAGTGTAGAGGAGCTAACATCCTTAAAGATCAGAGCCCGGAGAATAGGCTCTCCTGGATATTTTAGGCTGAAGGCAACTATCTTTTACAAAAGGTTCAGAGATAGCAAGTCTGAGCCTAGAAAACAGGGTACAGGTTTAAAGTCAAACGAACACATCTAACATGGAGTCAAATTTGTTCTTTTCTATTACAATTTCTTTTTCCACCTCATAAATAATTTTAGTAAGAAAAATGAGCAATTTTTTTGTTTTTGCTTCTTAATTACGGATGAGTGGGCCAACTACAGTTTTGTGAGCATGGATGTTGTGCGTGCCTTGGGGTCACAGCAAACTCTTCTTGGGGGTGGCCGACCCTGCAACATGTCTGATGCCCCATGAGTGTTGGTGAGGGTCCCCCTAGCCAGGGGCTCTCTTCAGGAACCAGCATATGGGCATTGACTTCTGGAGACCTCTTTTTCAGCTGCAGGAAATTTTTTCAGATACTGTGATGGAAAAATCACTCCAGCTGGGGATAATCAGGGAAAAAAGGAAGAGGAAAAGGGCTGGGAGTAGAGTAGATGAGAAGGACAGAAGATCAGGGAGCCTTGGGGCCTGGCAGCGGGGCCTCGGGAGAGAGAGGAGCAGAGGTGGGGAGGGGTCCGGCTCCGGAACCAGCTCCCGCACCTGTCCCCGCACCCAAACCACACAGCTTTTAATTGGGCCCAAGACTCTCTCCCGGTCTGGATGTCACCCTGGGCAGAACCTTGAGAATCGAAGGTAAGGGGTGGGCAGCACTCCCCTAGGGGGTCACTGAGGAGTTTGGTCAAGTCCACAGTGCCTTTTCTAGTCATGTGCCTTCACCGGTTCTTTATCTCAGCATCTGAGAAGCAGGAACAAGGATCTCATGGAGAGATCTAGGAAGACATCTGATTGTGTTAAGAGAAGACAGTCAGCGACACAGGGAGTGAAGACACCTGCAGCAAAGTAAAATAACTTCGCCACTATTGCATCACAGCTGCACGTGTGAGAGAGCCTAAGCCTGTCTCAGAGTGCAGGGGACAAGAGGAAAGGAATGGTAAAATTAATACTGACAGTTGAAATTTTGTTTAATAGCCTGCTACTGTTAATAGTATCACTTGAATATATGCAGGTGTATTTCAATGAGGATTTATAGGTTCACACAACCACACCAGCCACTCTTGCTCCCATCGGAGATGGGGTTTCTCAAACACAGTACCCCTCCTGCTTGGGTGGGCCGCGCTGTTGGTCCTCGCCTGGTGCCAGGCTGTTACAGGACACTGAGTCCCCGAGGCATGGCCTGGGAGACATGACAGGAACATCTCTGCTCTTGAATGGGGGCCTCCTTTCCCCCTGCAGTGCAAGAATGCCAGTGACTCAGTTAGAAGCATGCTTCCAAGTCGTCCTTCCGTGTCATCACCATCTTGAAGCGGTGACAGAATCTTTTGTATTTCTCCAGAATGTGGTTTACAATCACCTTCGTCAAGTGAGTGTGTGTCCCCTTACAAGTGGAGGAATTACTGCCGTTTCCCTGGAACATACTCACCACTAGTCCATCTGATTTTTCTGTGCTAGGATTCAGTATGGCATGCTAAAAATTCTTCAGTCAGATCTTGAAACTCTGATGAAGAGGATTATTTATTTCATTCCTTTATATGATAGAATTTTACTTTCAAAATTCAGAGTTTTCGGTTCTTGGGGGAATTTTTTCGGGGGTTGGAGAAACAACTTTTCTCTTACCATGATTGTGAACTGTTGCTGTATGCCTCTCACCTGTCTTTGGTCACTTGTGAGGCTGTTCCATTTGTGACCCTGTCCGGGATGTTCATGTTATAAAACATAAAGTTTGTAAAAGTACAGTCCCTTTTACTTGGAAGATATTCCACAAATATTACCTAAATCTGGGTGTGGTTTTAAGAAGACAGAATCATTAGAACATATCCTTGCAGGTTGCTAGTGCAAAATCCTCAAATCAATAGTCTAGCACAACATCTAAAATCTTTCTAATCTACCTTGGATTTGTATGGATAAGTGAAGCAGTTTGCTAAGAACTCAAAACCAGGTTTAGAATACAGGCAGGTGCAGCTCAGCAGGTCCTCCCAAGCTGATGCTCTGCCAGAGGGTGGGTCCGAGGGAAGAGGGTGTGTCCTGCCCTCCCTGAGCTGACAGTTTCATAGCAAAGACCTTCACCAGGTGAAGAAATTGGAGTTTCTTCTAAGAGTGGGTTTGGAAAGAGTCCAAAAAGCGCGGGAGTGACACAATCCCATTTGTCTCAAGTAGGGGAGAGCGGCTGTGGGGCCACTTGGGAGACTCGTGAGTCCAGGTGGACAGTGTTGGTGGCTTCCAGTTGAGCGGTGGGATGGTCAGTGGTAAAAGCGAATAGATTGAAGGCATGTTTAGATGGTAAAAACGAAAGAATGAATGCTGTCTCTGAAGGTAGGATGGAATAAGACCCAGGTTTCTGGGTGGATTAACGAGGTAAAGGATGGTCCTGCTGTGCTCTGAGGAGAGAAAGCTGCAGAGGGATTTCTGGGGGAAAACTGATGAGTTAAGCTGTGGGTAAAGTGAAAGGTTGTTAGATGTGTGGTCTGGGAGCTCTGGTGAGAGCCAGTAGTGAGTAGGGGGAGGGGAGAGAGATCTTCAAGTCATTTTGTCTTGTGAACATACAAATAAGGTTGAGTAATGACACACTTAACACTTCTATATTTTGGATTAAAACCCAGTAACATTTTGCTGTATTGACTGCAGAGGTTCTTAATTATTTTTTAATAGAAATAAAATAAATAGAAACAAAATAGTGGAGTTAATGAACATCTTAGAGTTGATGTGTGTCCTTGTATTTATTTTGATACCTCATCTGTTTACAACCATAATCTAGAAAAAGTTAGCTTGCTGAGCATAAGAGTTAAACAGAGGGAAGTGACACACACTGTTGGGGGTTGAAGCTGATCTTCTTGGGCAAACTATGTAGCCTCTCTGTGCCTTAGTTGCATCTTCTGTGACTGCCCCCGGCCCCCTCATCACAGCTGATTTCCTAGACTAGATGTTGGGAAGGAGGCTGCTGAAGGGAGTAAGAATAGGTAACTGCTAGGGATACTGAAGAGAGAGACAAAAACAGATTAAAGCCGAGAAACTGAATACAAATACCCTCAAAAAAAAAAAAATCCCGCAGTGCTTTGAGCCACTTACCTTTAGGGAAACAAAATCACGTGGACGCAAATCTCTTGAGCATGAGAGTATTGTGGGTGGGAGGGTGTCATCAGAAAAGTGTTGAGAAAAGGACTTTTGGTTTCCCTTGACGTTTCCAGTAAGGATGGGGGGCAGAAGCGAAAACCCCCGGTTCACAGTAGAAGGTGCTGTTTTTTGCAAAACTGACCAAAGATTGGCGACCAGTCATCAGCGGTGCTGGCAAATAAAGAGGCTTCTGGATTCGGTGGGGCACTTGCTGTGACTTCCATGTGACCTGCTGGCTGGGGGCTGTGAGGCGGGCAGTAGGTTTGCAGGGTGACCCGGGCATAATCCCTGGCTCTGAGGCTGCTGGTCTGACTAGCAGACCTGGGCACCAGCAGTCCTAATGGGGCAGCTCGGGATGTGGCGTGGGATACCTGCCCTGCTTAGGGCGAGAAGAGAGCTCCCCTGAGGGGGTGTCCCTGTGGAGAGTGGAAACGTCCTCCTGCAGGGGAGGAAGAGCCTCTGAGCAGGGGACCGGATGCACAGGCAAGACCAGCCTGAGCACAGAGGTTTTGGGGAGCCGGAATTCATACAGTGGCCCGAGCAGCCTTCTTTCTGCCAGACTGGAGGGAAAAGGTGCCGAAAATTCAGGCTAGGATCAGACACTGTGGTGGGTTATGAGTGACAGGGAAGGACTGATCAGGCAGGCACGAGAGAAATCTGTGGCCTCCCAGCTGGGGCGTCACGCCAGAGGGAGGAGCAGAGTTATAGACTTCGCCACTTATCAACTGTGTGACTTTGAGCAATATCACCCTCACCCCACCTCTCTCTATATATATCTTCATCTGTAAAGTGGCAGAGTGACAAGCTCATGTCATCAGAAGGCTTAGTTTAGCTCTGATCCTTTTGTCTAGTCCTGTCAGTGCTGCCATGCAAGGTTCTGCTGCGGCTGCTCTTACCCTGAGATGGGAGGGCGTAGAGGGACATTATAGCACCCGAGGGCAGGGGGGGGTGCTTTAAAAATGGACATGTAACCGCCTGCAGCTGCAGACCTGCAGTCAGTTTTGTTGACGGTCATGGAGAGGACTTTGGAGGCCTTAGCATCGTCTTAAGACTTGTTTTCCCTTGGGGACCGGATTTGACTTTGCAGATTAATGTTGAAGATTTGGGCTTCTGGCAAAGCTGTTTTCCGAAATGAGTATATACGTAACATATAGTATAAAATAAAATGCTTTTATTTAATGTGTGGGACTCTGCAGCTGTTGGAGCAGTTCTGTTCTGTTGGCCTGGTCTCCACGGAGGACACTAGGGGTCAGCAGAGCGTGCGGGAGGGCAGGCAGCCTGCAGTGCTTCTGTGGGGGGTTCTCCCGAGCAGGGCGCTCTGCAGAGTTGACTCTTCTCTGAGTTTGGTTGCCAGATGAGCAGACAGCAAATTAATGACTTCTGGTGAGATTGTACAATGACAGGAAGAAAGAGGAAACCATAGCTTTTCTGGACTAGAACACGCGTTTGGTTCTTGATTCAGTGCGTTCCATTACAGAATTGCTGAGTTGTGTCTATTCTGGGACTTCATTGAAATAATCTTTCAGACTAAAATTTAATAGTTATGTTTTATTTGGCGGGAGGGCTCGAGCCTGGAAGGCAGCCCCTCAGATCACTCTGAGGGAATACTCCAAGAAGTATGGGAGGAGCTAGGATAAATAGTAACTTTACAACAAAGACCAGGTACTTGGAACAAGAAAAGATTGCTTGTTATCTAAAGAAAGCCAGATATCTCAAGTTCAAGTATTTAGTGCTTTTCTATGTATGGGATGAAGCAAACATGGGTCATTGAATTCATTTCTTTGGCAAGCACCTAGCTGTCTAGGGACATTATCCTGTCCTTCCTTATTCTGAGTCCACTCAGAGGGCACCACTGTGAGTTGTTGAGAGGCTGGGCTGCAGGCGTGTCCTTGCTGCAGGTTGACAGCAGCCGCTGATGACTTGGTCCAGCATTCTTTGTTTACTGACATTGTTGTAGTACTTTCATTCACATTGTAGTATTTTCATTCACAGTGCTCCCCCTTTTTCCTAAATTCGACCAATATTTTGAGAGACATTTCATGACCAATTTTGTCCCACGGTGCTAGGATGGCTCATCCTACTTCAGGTGAAGAATTTTCTGAGCTGCCATTCAAGGTGTTAGGTTTTTTTATCAGGCCCTGTTGATACTAAAAGTTCTCTGGATCGCCAGTTTTACTAGTCTATTATGATCCAGGAAATGTTTACCCTTCGTTGCTAATTCCCATACCTAGAATCACACTATTACACTTATATTATGCAGGGTTATAAATTTTATCTATTTCTTCAAGATGTTTAGTCATCATCAATCTTGTAGGCCTAGTTACACATTGGGAAATGTAACAGACAACAATTTGATAAAATAGACAGGATATAAGTAATACAGCTAGTAACGTTAATGAAGTCACGAGTAAGAATTTAGTAGTCGAGAAGCTATATTTTTGGGTTAAAATTTTGCTTGTATTTCTGATTGAGTTTGAGTGATCTTATGAGAATTTTCATATTTATGGTCAGGGTCAGAGCAGATATTAATTGGCCAGGTGAGGTCTCTCACCTTGTAAGATCAACAATTGCCTAAACATAACTATAATTTCTTTTTAAATAACGTTTCTGAGGGCTATCTAGTTGGAGCGCTGGAGTAAGGAAACCCACCAAGGTAATACAGAAGTACTATACATAGGTAATTTACCATAAACTTAACAATTGGAGTAGTTCATAATCAAAGTTAGGAGAAATTGTCAAGGTAATTGTTATACAAGCTTGGTCTGGTGTCTTGGGTCAGCTGTCTACCTCAGATCTCGTCTCCTACTGATCCTGGCCTGGTAGCTTTTTCTCCATTTGGGCATTGTTTTAAGGTGAGCAGTGCTCTATAGGCCAGTGCACTACAGGGGCTGTTTCTGATAGGAAATGAATCGGAAAGTCCATTTCCTTCAGCTTTGGTGTGTATGGTCAAGTTAAGAGTACCTGAAAAACTGTCCTTCCGTTCAGGTTGGAGACAGTTCTATAAGTCATGCCTATTCCAGTGTGTATAATCCCCTGGCTGCAGGTCATGGGGCATTGGAAGTTAACCCAAGGATATATTACTGAGCCTCAGAAACAAACCTAGTGCATCCTTTTCATAATTCAGTTAAACTGTACAGCAATGTGACATAACAGCAAGGAATGATTTGGGAAGTGTCTTAGTAAATATAGACCTCGATTAACAGAACTAGAATTTAATATCCTCTAAAATAAAGTCTTTTTTTCTCTCTAAAGTTACACTCATTTTTCTCAAATACAGCTAAATCAAGGTTAATTTCTTTACATGTTAAGTCTGATTACTTGATCATATAGGGTTTTTTAAATTGGCTGTGTTGGAAGTTTTAATACTGTGTCTCAGGGTAGAATGTTAATAAAATTTGCTAAGGCCAGGAAAGCCACGTCAAGGGCTTGTCATGTCTTTCTGCCTTACAGATTTAGATAAATTCTTTTCTCTTTAAAATCCTTAAAATATCTTGAGATTCCTACATCTGTTAGGAGATGATCTTCCTCATTTGTCTCATAGAGCCACTGGGGACCTAAGAGTTTTTAGTCTCTTGAACGATCATATAGAGGGAAAAGATAACTGTTTCAAGTCTGCTTACATAGGTATAATTTATCACATTTCTGTGATTCATAACTAGCCTAAGAGGAAGAGTTTCTTTATGAATGGGAAACAGGTTAAAACCAGTAGTATTTCAAACAAAATAAAAAATTATAACCATATTCATCAGTTTACTCAGTCCAACATAACTAATTCTTTTAATCAGAGTTTTCATTACACATTAAAAATTTCTTACCCTGTTTAGTTGAGTGCTATAGTTTGAAATTTATTAGAAATCAGTAAATCTCCTTGAAGAGCAAGCATTTTCAAAATCATCAGAAGAAAATAATTAACTGTCTATATATGACAAAAGATGTAAAAGCATGGTTAAACACTGTTACACAATAATCTATACAGAAACCTGGTCACTATACCAAGAATTATCACTTTTAAAATTTCAGATATACCAGAATTTTAGGGAGTCCATATAATTTCTACAGTATCTATATTAATAATATTTTCTCATTCAATATAACCTTAGAAGATTTATGATTCATTTCACAATACCATGATATTTAACATGGCAAATGAAACTTACTAGTTCAAAATCTCTCCTTGGGATGTTTCAGGGGCCCTCTGTAGCATCCCAAACTTAACTGGAGATTAAAAGAACTTTAATTAGAAATTGATACTTGGGGATCTTTTTAAAAGATTTCAGAACACTTGGTCAGATAAACATATAGATCACTGTAAAGAAGTACTTATTCATTAAGAAGAAAATACGTCAAAGGTAAAGGCAGAACAGATCAGCTAAGTGGTATAAAAAGTTTTACAATCTGTTACTGAAGGAGGACTAACATTTTAAGAAAAATTTTTCCTCTTAACAGAGAGAAAACCAAATCTATTCTTGTACCAGCTTACTTCTAAGATTCATTTACTTTGCCCAAGTTGATTCTAAACTTAGCCAATTCTAACCAGGTACAAAACTCTTTCCTCAGATTTCCTCTTCCACAAGCATTCCACAGATTTCTATACTCATATTAGTGTGTCCCTTATTTTCTCTTCCATTCAGAAGTAACCAGCTTCAGGAGAAATTCACTATGTTTCATTAAGAAAATATAATTCCATTCTTATGTCTTCCTTTACACATTTATATTACTTTGGTAGGAAACTGAGATCATTCCCTTACTAATAGAGACTGTTTCAGGGTGGCACCAACCATTTATTAATATTTCTAAACACCTTTAGTTTCACTGAAAGAGGAAGTTAAATGTTAAGTAATTCATATTTCAATCTTATTTTATCTGAAAATGGCATAGCTATTTAATAAAATCCTATCATTTAACTTAATTTAGCACAAATCTAGAATTTAAAGATACCAAACATTTACAGATTATCTTACGCATACATTTTAAAAATATATTTTAAAAATTTACCAAAAACTCTCATCTCATTTGCATTTAATTTCCTTAAAATTTTACCACACCACATTACTTTTTTTTTTTTTTTGACAAATCTGCAACAGATATAACAGGATCTTATTTGACTTTCATTAAACCTAGGTACAGTAAAGTTATTATACTTAATATTGATGACTTTAAAGATGTCTATATTAATTAGAACATACTTAAACTAAACAGTATCAAATATTACCTTAATATTGAATATTTTCCATTTCACGTGACGCTGAAAGTGAAATTGTTCAGTTTTTATTTTAAAAATACTTAATTTGTAACCTCTTAGTTTTTACATCAATTAAGCAGAGCTCTTTGACTTTGATTTTTCTTTTTTAGCAGTAGAAATATCTCACATCTATAATGTGTACGCAGGCTTATAAACAGACATAAGCAAGAGATCTCATAGCTTCACTTTAAAACTTACTTATAAGATAGGTATAATAATAGATGGAGTAAGCTGAATTTGCTGGCTCAAATCACTAAGGCTTACTATTTATGAAATAGACAGTTAAGATTGCTTGACAAAGTCTGAAGGACCCGTCAGAGTTCTGAGTTCTAAAATGCCAAAAATTTCTTGGCCCTAAGTTCTACTTCATGGAGCTAATTATTTAGGCTCAGTCCTAGGTCACTGTTTGCTGTATTTACATTTCTGATCGGCAAGACAAAGACACACACTTCCAGTTCCCCAGGAAACTGCTCTGTCACCCAGACCCAATTTTATGTCCTTAATTGGCATGTTTTTATCAATGAAAAGAGGTGTAAACAAAGAATTCCATGTTTTAAAACTTTAAGGTTTACTTTATCATGTCTTCCAAAGCTTGCATAAGGCATTCAGTAAGGTCTCTTTTCCTTGAGTTGTAAGTTAAACCCAGGGTAAACCTTTCATTATATTTTTTATTAGCCACTGAATATTAGTTTTCAGTTTTACGTTATATTATTTGGATGGCTCATGTAACTCTACTAGTTTCCTTTACTTTGTTGAATTAATATTTTCTGAGGGACAGATATGTGCCCAGCCTTATAATACCAAGAAGGGAAAGTGTTTTTCCATTGAAATATATCTATCCCACAACATAATTAAGCAAAAGTTTTATATAAAGACCATTTAAATATACAAATTTTACAAACTTTTATCTCAGTTTTATTAAATCTTATACCTTTAATTTTTATATTTATTAGTTTTAATCAATAATTCTTATTTCTAGAAGGAGTGCCAGAAGCCTTTTTTTCTTTTTTTGTGCATTGTATCTAATTTTTTAGAAAAGTATCTAGGATGCCCAAGTTTCAGCCAAAGAGCTTAGGCCCTTCTCAATTTTTAATTTAATTATTTGGTCTGTTGTCCCAATCATTGTTCAAGTATTTCAGTCTATATATAAATATATTTTAAACTGTGGTAAATAAAACGGACTTGTTTGAACTTTAATGTTGGGGGGCAGTAGGTGATCTCTTTGTCTCTTTTTTTTTTAACTTTAAGTAGTGTAGTATCAAAACTTTGTATCTAAATCCAAAAATATCCAATTTAATTACCTCATTCAAAATAACCATATAAAAATATTTATCCATTTGGGATAAGCCCTGTTCTTTTTTTTTTTTTTCAAAATTTTTACGATCCTTTTTCCAGTTATTCAAACTAATTAACATTAATTATTCTAAGTTTTTATTAGCATCTCTAGAACCATTTATCGAAAAGGAAAAACACAAAAGTAGCTTTTCAAACCAGGTTTATTTTTTTAACTAAGTTCTTAGGTTAACCATTAGATATAATTTTCTACCTTTAAATTTGATTTTAATAGGTACCAATAAAACAGCTGTTTATAATGAGATCTCTTTCAACTTTCACAAATTTAAAAGTTTTTCCAAATTAAAGTATCCATCATATGACCATCAATTTATATATATATATATATATTTTATATATATATATATATATAAAATATATATATATGTAGTGATTTTAAAAAAATCAGTTGAAGAGGCCCTTCCACATGAGAGTGGGGGTGTTGCCTAAATAAATTTCAAAGTTTACTCTCCAAAAGCTAAAGGCTTTTGTGGTCCAGGCTGATGCAACAAAGTTTAAGATGGTAAAATATCTGAATATTGGTACAAAGAATTGCTTAGAATCCAATTTATTTGCGTGGCCACCATATGTACAAAATACTTCTACCTTTTGTATGACAGAGTCCAAGGTTTCCTTTAAAAAAAAGTACATATATATACACATACATACACACACTTAAAACACCCAGAGGAAGTTAAAACATTTACATTTCAAGGACATAGGTAGAGAAATCCAAGTTCACCCTAAAGGGGATTTTCTTTTTATAAGTTCAGGATTCCAAAAAATGTTTTTATCGGGCCTGGTTAGTTACTTTCAGAGTGAGTTTTTTTTTTCTAATTCCCAATTAATGTTGTAAGTTTTGTACGTATATAAACCTGGCTGGGGTAACAGTTGGAGGCTGGCAATCTGTCATTTCTTTTTATTACTTTTCTGTTTTTTGGGTTTTTTTTTGAATGTTCTATTCCCCATTGTAAGGTCGGGTTCTCAGAATAAATTTGCTAGTAAGATTTCCCGCAGGGACAACTCTAATGGCATGAAGTCTTTGCATCTACCACTCCTGCAAGATTCTCTGTCACCCGAGAAAGCTGTTACCAGCCAGGAGGAGGGCCTCATTTATGGAGTTGAAATGTTCCTCATAAGAGTTTTATTTTATCCTGAAAAATTCAATGGATGTAACCAAATTGAGGAAAACATTAGACCAGCCTCTTACCTAACCACTCAGTCCTGAACCCAGTGTCTTTCAACTTGGACCCACTCGGGATGTCTCCACTGGGTGAGTATTTTCCTCATATGTTTCCACTAGCCCCACTTTGGACATCTCCTCAAGGTGGGTATATCCTGTTATCTTTCAACCAGACCCCACCCAGTATGTCTCCACTGGGTGGGCAATTCACCCCAGTTTCTTTCAACTGGAGGGCCACGTACCTGGATACACCGCCAGATAAAACTCAGGATCATCAGCCAGTATGTGAGATCCGAGGACCAGGAGAGACTCACCCAAATTTATCTGGACTCCCCGAGGAGGCGGATGGGCACAAAGGGCCACTGCTGGTACCAAGGCTCCGGTTACTCGGAGAGTCCAGGTGGAGAGAAGTCTGCCGTGGGTCCCTTCATGGTGTCCAAAACTGTTGACTGGAATACATGTGCAGCCTAAAAGTTAAGAGTTATGTTTTATTTGGCGGGAGGACTCGAGCCGGGATGACATCCTGTTAGATGTCTCTGAGGGACTGCTCCAAAGAGGTTGGGGAGGAGCTAGGATATATAGGAGCTTTACAACAAAGACCAGGTTGTTGGAACAATAAAAGATTCTTGTTATCTAAAGAAAGACAGGTATCTCATGTTCAGGGCTTTAGTGCTTTTCTAGGTATGGGAGGAAGCAAATATTTTGGACTCACTGAATTCATCCTTTAGACGAGCACCTAGCTATCTAGGGCAAGTATCCTGTCCTTTCTTATTCTGAGTCTGCTCAGAGGGCACCATTGTGAGTGGCTGAGAGGCTGGGCTGCAGGCCTGTCCTCGCTGGGTGTGCCGGCAGCCGCTAATGACTTGGTTTCAGCATTCTTTGTTTACTGACATGGTTGCAGTATTTTCATTCACATTGTGGTATTTTCGTTTACAGGCTGATTATGGATAATCTGCAAACTTGGATAGCAACTGAGATGGAATTACTGCAGATACCTTCTACTTTAGTAAGCTGTGTGCATACATAAACATGGAGGAAGCATACAAAAGTATTAAGTGGTGTAGGGAAGGGTTTCTGCACATTACAGGAGAACGCAAGTTAGAATTCCTTAAGTCCACCTTTCTTTTCTGTAGTGGTTTCTGAGAACAGTTTATGGTAATTAACCAACATTGACAAACGTTGGCACACATTGCATTTAAGAGCTGGCCGGCTGCAAACTTGTGTATTGGACAGGTGGATTTCATAGGCAAGTGGTCAGGTGGATGGGAGAGAGATGGAGCCAATGCCTGGGCCCAGATTTCGGTTTAAATCACCATTTCATCACCATAGGTCCTTGGACTAGAATGTAACCTCTCTTAACCTGTTGATGAATATGTGAAATGGGCATGATATTATTCGTTTCTTCCTGGGATTGTTGTAAATTCTAAAGAGTATTATAGCACACATAAAGCGCTTAACACACTGGCACTTAGCAGTGTTCACTGTGTGCGGCCGCCACGCTTGGCGTGTGTCAGAGCCGAAAGGCAGCATTTGTCTATTGAGGACGCACTGGCAGCCCCTTGGCTAGGTTGTGAATTTGGTGATTTCCTTTAATCCTTGAAACTCTATGTGCCATGGGCAGTTATTTTCATGGACAGATGAGGAATCTCAGGGTAAAAACACTGTGCTATTTGTCTAAAGTCAGACCATAATTTTGGGTGCAGGGGCCTCAGTTCAGCATGGGCCCCTGGGCCTTCTGCCCTCCGTTCAGCACCAGAGCCAGATGTGGGTTCAGCTGTCTCCCAGCCCAGAATATCCGGCGGGAACCAAGACACACCTGGCCCTGTGCTGCTTGAGCAAAAACTCCGGAGGAGAGGCAGTTACAAAAGGGATAAACATAAAAACAGACGACTGCAAACTGTGATCAGTTCTGAGAAGGAAAGATCACGTCTCGCCGTGCAGATCTGGGGGTTTTCCCGTCGGGGCTGCTCTGGGGGCGCTCATCTCAGCTAAACAATCTCTGCTGCTGCACCAAGGCAGGAAGGCAGGGCGTTTGTGGCCAGGTAGACAGGGCCTTGTTAATCATAATCACTCCACACTCAGCTGCAGGTGTCACGGGCAATTACCTAGTAAACACATGTCGGCCATATTCATCACGCACTTTGCTTAGTAGTTTTATTGGCCCCACTTTTGAGATGAGGTGATTGAAACTGGGGAGTTTGCTGCATGCCCGTGATTACCTTGGAAATACCCCCACTGGTCTTTCAACCTAGACTGGTGTGGCTGTCATGTCCCAGCCCTGTGAATGTCATCATGTAGGTTCTCCCACGTGGCCCAAATGACTGACATTGATATTCTTAATTCGTAGGAAATGGTATGTGACAATAAGAGAAAAAGGTAGTAAGAAATTGTTTCAAAAACTAGAAAAAAATCCAATTCTTCCCCAGCTGGGGTAGTGTACCCTGTGTCCCTCACCCCACTCACTTCCTGGTATCTCCTCCCTGCCAACTCCGCATTCAGAAACCACTCTGAGCATTTGAAGAACATTTTGCCTCATGACACTGTTGACTACGACCTGCGACCTCTCTGTCCCTGGTTAACTCTCTCTTCAAAGCCATTTTAATGTTATGCAGGCTCCTCCACTCAGATGTAAGACTAGCCTCTTTAAGCTTCTTCATACAGCTCCTTAATGAAGATCTTGGGAAGGAAACCTAGCCAAAACCTGGGAGGTATGCACAAAGTGACTGCAACCTCAGTACTTTGTGAAAGTCAGAATCAGAGGAGTGGGTGATTCAGGAAAGGCTTTTTTAAGGTAGAAAGGGGAAAGTGAAAGGACACAGGGTGTGTGAGAAAGAAGCATCTCGGTCCCAGCCAGCAAGGCACCTACGTTCAGAATGGTGTGTGCAGAGTGCAGAGTTCTCACAAAGAAAGAAGTGGTGGGATGGGAGGGAGGACAGTTGGGTACTTTACTGGGGAGGGAAAAAGTGGGTTGTACATTTCCTGGTTGAACAAAAGGATTGTGACATGTTATGCTTGTATTTTGGAGAGAAGGGTTTTGTGGGGACAGGCCTAGGAGAACGCTCTCTGGCTGTTGTGTCAGCACAAAAGAGAAACACAGAGAACCAGGCAGAGCCCCAGGCCCTTGCTGGGGGAGAAGCTGCCTGCCTATTGGAGCCCTGTTGTCTGCTTCTGTCCCTTAGCTGGGGCCTGAGAGCTCCCTTCACAACCCAGTCCTTTTGATACAAGAAAAAAAACGTAGGGCATGAGAAGGGCTGTGTCCCAGGCTTTGGTTGAGCCCCTGGGATGTGCCCCACCAGATTTTGTTCCTTGGCTTCATGCAGTAAAGTATTCAAGAGCAAGCCAGTGTTGAGTAAAGGTAGATTTATTCAGAGAGATACATTGAAAGGCAAGAGAAACGTCACGACGTGTGGGGGTTTGAAGCTCAGATTAAAAGTAGGTACACACTCCACAGACTGAGTGTTGGCCTTCTCCGAAGAGGGAGAGAGAGGGGTGCCCGCGAGGTGGCGCTGTGTTGCTCATTTTTTTGGGCTTGGTGGCTTCATATGCTAATAAGTAGAAGGACCGGCCTTAGGGCAAGGGGCCGGGATTCCCAGGGAGATAGCCATTTCCCACACTGTGACCTTTTGTGGCTAGCCTTGGAATTGCCTTGGTGCCTGGGGCCGGGTTATTCACAATGTTACTATTACAATGGGTGTTTAATGAAGCTCAAACTCTGCTAGAAGTTAAATCTCTTCATCCTGAGCCTCAAGGCCTATTGGGGGTTGAATCCTTCACCATTTTGTTGTTAATTGCTGTGGCCTTCCTTGAATGGCTGTTCTCTGCCCCCTTCCATCCTGTCTCACTGTGATGACACAGAGAGGGCAAAGTCCGGGCCCTAACTGTGCTCCTTCATTTAACAGTGGTAGGTGTGGTGTTGGCTTATGATGACTCTGAGTGGTGAGAAGGATGTTTCAGATTTTCCCACGTGAGACATGGGGACCTGCCAGCAGCCACCGCAGATTTATCTCACGGGCATTATCACTTGTGTTGTTACGGAAACAACAGGCCAGACAAGACACAAGCACCACTCGGAGGGTGGGAGTACTGAGATTTACTACGCAGGAGGGCTCAGAGGGGCTTCTTTTCCGAAGCTCTGAGCACCTCCAAGACGTGCACATGAGGTTTTATAGGGTTAATTACAAGTATGGGGCTATTAGCCAATAAGGCTCAAACAACAAAAAGCAAGGAATCAGTACACTGAAGCTTATCAATTTGGAACAGATCACGTTACTGACAATTGTTGACCTTGGATTTATGAGTTAGCTTGTTAGCCCAGTAAACTGACACTAAACATCAGATTTACGAGTTAGCCCAGCAAAACTTAGATCAGTAAACCGACACTTATCACACTTGGATATGTGACTTAGCTTGTTAGCCCAGCTGGGCTTTTCCTTCACTGTGTCACTTATCTTTTCTATTTTTCTCCTTTAAGTATTTAATCCAAATTTAATATCAAGGTTTTTTGGAAAAGAATTTCTCTTTCTTTTCTTTGGGGTCTTTTGGGGTGGTAGGTAATTAGGTGTATTTATCTGTTAGTTGAGGCCCTGGGGCTTAAACCCAGGACCCCGTGCACGCTAAGCACGTGCCCTACCACCAGCCGCATCATCTTTTTCTTTTTGGTTTAGCTGCCTAGAATCTTGCAGCTGAATTTCTAGTCGGACTTTAACACTTGCCCTGACTTCATGGAATCCATTTTTATGACTTTATCTCCCCCTGGTATCATTTAAGTATTGAATCTCCATTTTCCCTTCACTCAGTTTTGTCTTTTTGTTGTTACGGTTGTTAAGCTGTGTTGAAAAAAATGATTAATTTCTCTTTTAGCAGGAGGCTGTAAGTAAATAAATATGTAAACAAACAGCACACTTAAATGGTTTTATACATTCTAAGCTGTTTAGTAGTTACTTAAAAACCGAATTGGATATTACAGTGATAACATTTTAAAATTAGTTTTTAATTTTTTATAAAGATATAGCTGATTTAAAATATGATATAAGTTTCAGCTGTACAATAGATGCTCCATTTATACTTACTGAAAAACATTGGCTGTATTCCCTGTGTTGTATGATACATCCCTCTAGCATGTTTACATTTCATGTTGCAGTTTGTGTAAGAAATTTGGGTAACGCAGAGTCTGGGACGTGTATATGTCTGACCCAGGTTCACGCAAACCCTGTCTGTCAGAGCTCAGGCCTTCACTACTGTCTGCAAGGGAGCGAGTGGAGGCAGCTCTCGTCAGCGCTGGCACCACCCTCTGTGTGGCAGTGACAATACTGACTGTGGACGTGCAAAGTGTTGTTCCAAAGCTTTACATGCATTTCTGCATTTAACAATTAAAGCCCTCCTGTGAGGAAGTGTTTTATGTTTTTAATGAATAATGTATTTTATTTTGATATTGATAAAATTCAAACCTACGGAAAATTTACAGGAGTAGTACAATAAACGCTTAGATACTCTTCACCTTAATGGGCACTATTTGGCCTTTTGTGTCTGGCTTATTTTAGTATAAAGTTTCAAGATTCATCCATATTGCAGCCTGAATCAGTACTTTATTCTTTTTGTTTGATACTATCCTTTTTCTTTTTTTTCATTTTTGGTCTATTTAAAAATGTTTTCATTGAAGTCTAGCCAGTTTATAATGTGTCAGTTTCTTGTGTACAGCATAACACTTCAGTTAAATAGGAATATTCGTGTATTCATTTTCATATTCTTTTTGAACATAAGTTACTATAAGATATTAAATATATTCTCCTGTGCTATACAGTGTAATCTTGCTGCTTATTCTATACATACTCAGCATCTGCAAATCTTGAACTCCCAATTTATTCCTTCCCACACCCTCTCCTCTCTGGTAACCATAGTTTGGTTCCTGTGCCTCTGTGTCTGTTTCTGTTCTGTAGATAAGTTTATCTTTTTGTTTCTTTGGTTTTTTTTTAGATTCCACATGTGAGCGATCTCATATGGTAATTTTCTTTCTCTTTCTGGCTTACTTCACTTAGAATGATGATCTCCAAGTCCATTCATGTTGCTGCAAATGACATTATTTTATTATTATTTTATGGGTGAATAGTAGTCTATTGGACACATATACTGCAACCTCTTTATCCAGTCATCTGTCACTGGACCTTTAGGTTGTTTCCATGTCTTGCTATTGTAAACAGTGCTGCTGTGAATATTGGGGTGAAGGTGTCTTTTTGAATTACAGATCCTTTTGGATATATGCCCAGGAGTGGGATTGCTGGGTTATATGAGAGGTCAATTTTTTGTCTTTTGAGGAACCTCTATACAGTTTTCCACAATGGCTCCACCAAACTGCATTCCCACCACAGTGTAGGAGGGTTCCCAATTCTCCGCAGCCTCTCCAGAATTTATTGTCTGTGAACTAGGTAATGATGGCTATTCTGACTGGTGAGAGTTGGTGCTTGATTGCAGTTTTGATTTCCATTTCTCTGATAATGATATTGAACATTTTTTCATGTGCCTATTAGCTATTTGTATGTCTCATTGGAGAAATGTTTCTTTGGGACTTCTGCCCATTTTTGAATTGAATTGTTTGTTTTTCTTTCTTATTAAGTATAAAAGCTGTTTACATATTCTGGGAATTAAGCCCTTGTCAGTTTCATTTATTGCAACTATTTTCTCCCATTTCATAGTTTGTCTTTTAGTTTTGCTTACTGTTTCCTTAGCTGTGCAAAAGCTTGTAAGTTTAATTAGATCTCAGTTGTATATTTTTGCTTGTATTTCTATTGCTTGAGTAGACTGCTCTAGGAAAACTTTGCTGAGATATATGTCAGATGTTTTGCCTATGTTTTCTTATAAGAGGTTTATAGTGTCTTGTCTACATGTTTAAGTCTTTATCCATTTTGAATTCATATTTGTGTATGCTGTGAGGAAGTAGTCTAACTTCATTGATTTAAATGCAGCTGTCCAGTTTTCCCTACACCATTTGCTGAAGAGGCTGCCTTTACTCCATTGTATGTTCTCACCTCCTTTGGCAAAGATTCAATGACCAAAAGTTTGTCGGACTATTCTTGGTAATTTTGTTTATCCGTTCATTGATGGATGGATATTGTTAGTAACTTTTGGCTACTCTGAATGATACTGCTATGAATATTGATGTGAAAGATTTTGTGAGAATATATTTTCACTCTTTTGGCTGTACAGTTGGCCCGCCACATCTGTAGTTTCCTCTTCATGGATCCAGATGGCTGATTGTAAAGGGACTCGAACATCCTTGGATTATGGTATCCAGAGTGGGGTGTTCCTGAAACCAACCCCCCGAGGATACTGAGGGATGTCTCTATATGTAGGAGTGGAATTGCTGAGCCATATGACTCTAAACTTTTGAGGAAACACCAGGCTTTTCCAAAGAAGCTGCACCATTGCCGCTTTCCAATGGCTGCGTATTGAGGGTTTCCATTTCTCTGCCTCCTGACGGACACTTGTTATTGTCCATGATTTGATTATAACCATCCTAGTGATTGTAAAATGAGATCTCATTTTGATTTAGATTTCGCTAGTGATGCTGAGCATCTTTTCATATGCTTATTGGCCAATTGTGTATCTATTTAAATCCTTGGCAAATTTAAAAATTGGGTCGATTTTCTTTGTATTGGTCAGTTGTAAGCTTTTGTTTTATATCCCGGATACTAGCCTATTATTAGATATATGCTTTGCAAAATTTTTCTCCTTTTCTGTAGACTGTCGTTTCACTTTAATTTTTTTAAACATTAAAACAATTTCTTTATAGGAGAGGTAATTAGATTTATTCTTTGTTCTTATTTTTGCCAAGCACGCACTCTATCACTTGAGCTACACCCTTCCTCTTTCATTTCACTTTCTTGATTATGTCCTTTGTAACAAATGGTTTTAATTTTGATGAAGTCAATTTTATCTGCTTTTTTTTTAATCACTTGTGCCCTTGGTATTGTATCTAGGAAGCCATAGCCTATGCTATGACCACAAAGATATATACTATGTCTTCTTTTAGTAAATTTATACATTTAGTTTTTATGTTTCTGTCTGTGATCAATTTTGAATTAATATTTATTTGTTATATAAAATACAGGGGTCCAGATTCCAGATTCATTCTTTTGCTGCAGATACCCAGGTGTCTCTGCACCATTTGTTGAATAGACTATTCTTTCAATGGAGTGTTGTTGGCACATTTGTGGAAAACTGACTGTAAATGTAAGTTTTCCCCCTGGATTTTTTATTGTGTCTCATTGATTTATGCATCCAAACTTTTGCCAGTACCATAATGACTTGAGTACTATAGATTTGTAGAAACCTTTGAGTGAGTCCTCCAACTTTGCTCTTCTTTTTCAAGATAGTTTTGGCTGACGTGGGCCCCTTGCACTTCAATATGAATTTTGGGATCAGTTTTTCAATTTTTGGAAAGAAGTCAGGTGGAATTGTGATAGAGATTCCATTAAATTTGTAGATCACTTTGGGGAGTCTTAACATTTTTGACAATATTGTCTACCATTCCATGAATATGGGCTGCCTTCCATATATGTAGATCTTTTTAATATTTTTTGGTGATACTTCAAAATTTTCAATGTACAAATCTTGTAAAATTTTGTTAAATGTATCTCTCATTTTATTTTTAATGCTGTTGTAAATGGAAAGGCTGAGCTTCCTAAGGGTGGGACTATATATCAATTTATTTATTTCTAGGATTCCTACACAGCAAATACCCTAGGTTTGTATTTGCTACATACCCAGGATATGCTTGTAAATCAATGGATATGCAGTGGATTTTTAGTAAATATCAACTCCTTTCCTAATCTGCATTGATTGTGTATATATCTTTATACTAATATATGAACAATTTTTATTGCAATTTAAATCTTATTAGTATTTAAATATATAGCTATAAAAATATGTGAAATAAAATGATTTGTCTTTTATTTTCTTTTCAATAAGCAACAAAATAAAATAAAAAAAAAGTTTTGAAGGAGTAGAAATAATTTTATTTCCGTGGAATCAATTCCATATAATAGGTTTTTTGGTCGTGTTGTTAAACAGCATGTAAAATTGATAGGGTGTGACATACTGGAAATGAGGAAATAATGGAGACATACTACCTCCAATGCAGTCATTTTGTTACCAAGTCCAAACTCGTTCTGCCTGCTTCATGACAGGCCAATAAATCGGGAGATGAGATTTTGGAGTTAGGAATAGTGACTTTATTTGAAAAGCTGGCAGACCCAGAAGATGGCATACTGATATCCAGGAGAACTCTCTTCCCCAGGTCAGAATTCAGTCTCCTTTTATAGTAAAAAGCGGCGGAGGTGTGGTTGGTTGTTGCAAACTTCTTCCTGTACGAATTGTTTGTCCTTGAATTCCTTTGTACTTGCAGCTGTCCATGTGGGTCAAATCATGGTGTCCCCGTAAAACCTCTAAAAAAAAAAAAATAGGTTATTCTCTATTTTGCAACTTGCCATCTCTACGTAAGTGTAGAGGAGCTAACATCCTTAAAGATCAGAGCCCGGAGAATAGGCTCTCCTGGATATTTTAGGCTGAAGGCAACTATCTTTTACAAAAGGTTCAGAGATAGCAAGTCTGAGCCTAGAAAACAGGGTACAGGTTTAAAGTCAAACGAACACATCTAACATGGAGTCAAATTTGTTCTTTTCTATTACAATTTCTTTTTCCACCTCATAAATAATTTTAGTAAGAAAAATGAGCAATTTTTTTGTTTTTGCTTCTTAATTACGGATGAGTGGGCCAACTACAGTTTTGTGAGCATGGATGTTGTGCGTGCCTTGGGGTCACAGCAAACTCTTCTTGGGGGTGGCCGACCCTGCAACATGTCTGATGCCCCATGAGTGTTGGTGAGGGTCCCCCTAGCCAGGGGCTCTCTTCAGGAACCAGCATATGGGCATTGACTTCTGGAGACCTCTTTTTCAGCTGCAGGAAATTTTTTCAGATACTGTGATGGAAAAATCACTCCAGCTGGGGATAATCAGGGAAAAAAGGAAGAGGAAAAGGGCTGGGAGTAGAGTAGATGAGAAGGACAGAAGATCAGGGAGCCTTGGGGCCTGGCAGCGGGGCCTCGGGAGAGAGAGGAGCAGAGGTGGGGAGGGGCCCGGCTCCGGAACCAGCTCCCGCACCTGTCCCCGCACCCAAACCACACAGCTTTTAATTGGGCCCAAGACTCTCTCCCGGTCTGGATGTCACCCTGGGCAGAACCTTGAGAATCGAAGGTAAGGGGTGGGCAGCACTCCCCTAGGGGGTCACTGAGGACTTTGGTCAAGTCCACAGTGCCTTTTCTAGTCATGTGCCTTCACCGGTTCTTTATCTCAGCATCTGAGAAGCAGGAACAAGGATCTCATGGAGAGATCTAGGAAGACATCTGATTGTGTTAAGAGAAGACAGTCAGCGACACAGGGAGTGAAGACACCTGCAGCAAAGTAAAATAACTTCGCCACTATTGCATCACAGCTGCACGTGTGAGAGAGCCTAAGCCTGTCTCAGAGTGCAGGGGACAAGAGGAAAGGAATGGTAAAATTAATACTGACAGTTGAAATTTTGTTTAATAGCCTGCTACTGTTAATAGTATCACTTGAATATATGCAGGTGTATTTCAATGAGGATTTATAGGTTCACACAACCACACCAGCCACTCTTGCTCCCATCGGAGATGGGGTTTCTCAAACACAGTACCCCTCCTGCTTGGGTGGGCCGCGCTGTTGGTCCTCGCCTGGTGCCAGGCTGTTACAGGACACTGAGTCCCCGAGGCATGGCCTGGGAGACATGACAGGAACATCTCTGCTCTTGAATGGGGGCCTCCTTTCCCCCTGCAGTGCAAGAATGCCAGTGACTCAGTTAGAAGCATGCTTCCAAGTCGTCCTTCCGTGTCATCACCATCTTGAAGCGGTGACAGAATCTTTTGTATTTCTCCAGAATGTGGTTTACAATCACCTTCGTCAAGTGAGTGTGTGTCCCCTTACAAGTGGAGGAATTACTGCCGTTTCCCTGGAACATACTCACCACTAGTCCATCTGATTTTTCTGTGCTAGGATTCAGTATGGCATGCTAAAAATTCTTCAGTCAGATCTTGAAACTCTGATGAAGAGGATTATTTATTTCATTCCTTTATATGATAGAATTTTACTTTCAAAATTCAGAGTTTTCGGTTCTTGGGGGAATTTTTTCGGGGGTTGGAGAAACAACTTTTCTCTTACCATGATTGTGAACTGTTGCTGTATGCCTCTCACCTGTCTTTGGTCACTTGTGAGGCTGTTCCATTTGTGACCCTGTCCGGGATGTTCATGTTATAAAACATAAAGTTTGTAAAAGTACAGTCCCTTTTACTTGGAAGATATTCCACAAATATTACCTAAATCTGGGTGTGGTTTTAAGAAGACAGAATCATTAGAACATATCCTTGCAGGTTGCTAGTGCAAAATCCTCAAATCAATAGTCTAGCACAACATCTAAAATCTTTCTAATCTACCTTGGATTTGTATGGATAAGTGAAGCAGTTTGCTAAGAACTCAAAACCAGGTTTAGAATACAGGCAGGTGCAGCTCAGCAGGTCCTCCCAAGCTGATGCTCTGCCAGAGGGTGGGTCCGAGGGAAGAGGGTGTGTCCTGCCCTCCCTGAGCTGACAGTTTCATAGCAAAGACCTTCACCAGGTGAAGAAATTGGAGTTTCTTCTAAGAGTGGGTTTGGAAAGAGTCCAAAAAGCGCGGGAGTGACACAATCCCATTTGTCTCAAGTAGGGGAGAGCGGCTGTGGGGCCACTTGGGAGACTCGTGAGTCCAGGTGGACAGTGTTGGTGGCTTCCAGTTGAGCGGTGGGATGGTCAGTGGTAAAAGCGAATAGATTGAAGGCATGTTTAGATGGTAAAAACGAAAGAATGAATGCTGTCTCTGAAGGTAGGATGGAATAAGACCCAGGTTTCTGGGTGGATTAACGAGGTAAAGGATGGTCCTGCTGTGCTCTGAGGAGAGAAAGCTGCAGAGGGATTTCTGGGGGAAAACTGATGAGTTAAGCTGTGGGTAAAGTGAAAGGTTGTTAGATGTGTGGTCTGGGAGCTCTGGTGAGAGCCAGTAGTGAGTAGGGGGAGGGGAGAGAGATCTTCAAGTCATTTTGTCTTGTGAACATACAAATAAGGTTGAGTAATGACACACTTAACACTTCTATATTTTGGATTAAAACCCAGTAACATTTTGCTGTATTGACTGCAGAGGTTCTTAATTATTTTTTAATAGAAATAAAATAAATAGAAACAAAATAGTGGAGTTAATGAACATCTTAGAGTTGATGTGTGTCCTTGTATTTATTTTGATACCTCATCTGTTTACAACCATAATCTAGAAAAAGTTAGCTTGCTGAGCATAAGAGTTAAACAGAGGGAAGTGACACACACTGTTGGGGGTTGAAGCTGATCTTCTTGGGCAAACTATGTAGCCTCTCTGTGCCTTAGTTGCATCTTCTGTGACTGCCCCCGGCCCCCTCATCACAGCTGATTTCCTAGACTAGATGTTGGGAAGGAGGCTGCTGAAGGGAGTAAGAATAGGTAACTGCTAGGGATACTGAAGAGAGAGACAAAAACAGATTAAAGCCGAGAAACTGAATACAAATACCCTCAAAAAAAAAAAAATCCCGCAGTGCTTTGAGCCACTTACCTTTAGGGAAACAAAATCACGTGGACGCAAATCTCTTGAGCATGAGAGTATTGTGGGTGGGAGGGTGTCATCAGAAAAGTGTTGAGAAAAGGACTTTTGGTTTCCCTTGACGTTTCCAGTAAGGATGGGGGGCAGAAGCGAAAACCCCCGGTTCACAGTAGAAGGTGCTGTTTTTTGCAAAACTGACCAAAGATTGGCGACCAGTCATCAGCGGTGCTGGCAAATAAAGAGGCTTCTGGATTCGGTGGGGCACTTGCTGTGACTTCCATGTGACCTGCTGGCTGGGGGCTGTGAGGCGGGCAGTAGGTTTGCAGGGTGACCCGGGCATAATCCCTGGCTCTGAGGCTGCTGGTCTGACTAGCAGACCTGGGCACCAGCAGTCCTAATGGGGCAGCTCGGGATGTGGCGTGGGATACCTGCCCTGCTTAGGGCGAGAAGAGAGCTCCCCTGAGGGGGTGTCCCTGTGGAGAGTGGAAACGTCCTCCTGCAGGGGAGGAAGAGCCTCTGAGCAGGGGACCGGATGCACAGGCAAGACCAGCCTGAGCACAGAGGTTTTGGGGAGCCGGAATTCATACAGTGGCCCGAGCAGCCTTCTTTCTGCCAGACTGGAGGGAAAAGGTGCCGAAAATTCAGGCTAGGATCAGACACTGTGGTGGGTTATGAGTGACAGGGAAGGACTGATCAGGCAGGCACGAGAGAAATCTGTGGCCTCCCAGCTGGGGCGTCACGCCAGAGGGAGGAGCAGAGTTATAGACTTCGCCACTTATCAACTGTGTGACTTTGAGCAATATCACCCTCACCCCACCTCTCTCTATATATATCTTCATCTGTAAAGTGGCAGAGTGACAAGCTCATGTCATCAGAAGGCTTAGTTTAGCTCTGATCCTTTTGTCTAGTCCTGTCAGTGCTGCCATGCAAGGTTCTGCTGCGGCTGCTCTTACCCTGAGATGGGAGGGCGTAGAGGGACATTATAGCACCCGAGGGCGGGGGGGGTGCTTTAAAAATGGACATGTAACCGCCTGCAGCTGCAGACCTGCAGTCAGTTTTGTTGACGGTCATGGAGAGGACTTTGGAGGCCTTAGCATCGTCTTAAGACTTGTTTTCCCTTGGGGACCGGATTTGACTTTGCAGATTAATGTTGAAGATTTGGGCTTCTGGCAAAGCTGTTTTCCGAAATGAGTATATACGTAACATATAGTATAAAATAAAATGCTTTTATTTAATGTGTGGGACTCTGCAGCTGTTGGAGCAGTTCTGTTCTGTTGGCCTGGTCTCCACGGAGGACACTAGGGGTCAGCAGAGCGTGCGGGAGGGCAGGCAGCCTGCAGTGCTTCTGTGGGGGGTTCTCCCGAGCAGGGCGCTCTGCAGAGTTGACTCTTCTCTGAGTTTGGTTGCCAGATGAGCAGACAGCAAATTAATGACTTCTGGTGAGATTGTACAATGACAGGAAGAAAGAGGAAACCATAGCTTTTCTGGACTAGAACACGCGTTTGGTTCTTGATTCAGTGCGTTCCATTACAGAATTGCTGAGTTGTGTCTATTCTGGGACTTCATTGAAATAATCTTTCAGACTAAAATTTAATAGTTATGTTTTATTTGGCGGGAGGGCTCGAGCCTGGAAGGCAGCCCCTCAGATCACTCTGAGGGAATACTCCAAGAAGTATGGGAGGAGCTAGGATAAATAGTAACTTTACAACAAAGACCAGGTACTTGGAACAAGAAAAGATTGCTTGTTATCTAAAGAAAGCCAGATATCTCAAGTTCAAGTATTTAGTGCTTTTCTATGTATGGGATGAAGCAAACATGGGTCATTGAATTCATTTCTTTGGCAAGCACCTAGCTGTCTAGGGACATTATCCTGTCCTTCCTTATTCTGAGTCCACTCAGAGGGCACCACTGTGAGTTGTTGAGAGGCTGGGCTGCAGGCGTGTCCTTGCTGCAGGTTGACAGCAGCCGCTGATGACTTGGTCCAGCATTCTTTGTTTACTGACATTGTTGTAGTACTTTCATTCACATTGTAGTATTTTCATTCACAGTGCTCCCCCTTTTTCCTAAATTCGACCAATATTTTGAGAGACATTTCATGACCAATTTTGTCCCACGGTGCTAGGATGGCTCATCCTACTTCAGGTGAAGAATTTTCTGAGCTGCCATTCAAGGTGTTAGGTTTTTTTATCAGGCCCTGTTGATACTAAAAGTTCTCTGGATCGCCAGTTTTACTAGTCTATTATGATCCAGGAAATGTTTACCCTTCGTTGCTAATTCCCATACCTAGAATCACACTATTACACTTATATTATGCAGGGTTATAAATTTTATCTATTTCTTCAAGATGTTTAGTCATCATCAATCTTGTAGGCCTAGTTACACATTGGGAAATGTAACAGACAACAATTTGATAAAATAGACAGGATATAAGTAATACAGCTAGTAACGTTAATGAAGTCACGAGTAAGAATTTAGTAGTCGAGAAGCTATATTTTTGGGTTAAAATTTTGCTTGTATTTCTGATTGAGTTTGAGTGATCTTATGAGAATTTTCATATTTATGGTCAGGGTCAGAGCAGATATTAATTGGCCAGGTGAGGTCTCTCACCTTGTAAGATCAACAATTGCCTAAACATAACTATAATTTCTTTTTAAATAACGTTTCTGAGGGCTATCTAGTTGGAGCGCTGGAGTAAGGAAACCCACCAAGGTAATACAGAAGTACTATACATAGGTAATTTACCATAAACTTAACAATTGGAGTAGTTCATAATCAAAGTTAGGAGAAATTGTCAAGGTAATTGTTATACAAGCTTGGTCTGGTGTCTTGGGTCAGCTGTCTACCTCAGATCTCGTCTCCTACTGATCCTGGCCTGGTAGCTTTTTCTCCATTTGGGCATTGTTTTAAGGTGAGCAGTGCTCTATAGGCCAGTGCACTACAGGGGCTGTTTCTGATAGGAAATGAATCGGAAAGTCCATTTCCTTCAGCTTTGGTGTGTATGGTCAAGTTAAGAGTACCTGAAAAACTGTCCTTCCGTTCAGGTTGGAGACAGTTCTATAAGTCATGCCTATTCCAGTGTGTATAATCCCCTGGCTGCAGGTCATGGGGCATTGGAAGTTAACCCAAGGATATATTACTGAGCCTCAGAAACAAACCTAGTGCATCCTTTTCATAATTCAGTTAAACTGTACAGCAATGTGACATAACAGCAAGGAATGATTTGGGAAGTGTCTTAGTAAATATAGACCTCGATTAACAGAACTAGAATTTAATATCCTCTAAAATAAAGTCTTTTTTTCTCTCTAAAGTTACACTCATTTTTCTCAAATACAGCTAAATCAAGGTTAATTTCTTTACATGTTAAGTCTGATTACTTGATCATATAGGGTTTTTTAAATTGGCTGTGTTGGAAGTTTTAATACTGTGTCTCAGGGTAGAATGTTAATAAAATTTGCTAAGGCCAGGAAAGCCACGTCAAGGGCTTGTCATGTCTTTCTGCCTTACAGATTTAGATAAATTCTTTTCTCTTTAAAATCCTTAAAATATCTTGAGATTCCTACATCTGTTAGGAGATGATCTTCCTCATTTGTCTCATAGAGCCACTGGGGACCTAAGAGTTTTTAGTCTCTTGAACGATCATATAGAGGGAAAAGATAACTGTTTCAAGTCTGCTTACATAGGTATAATTTATCACATTTCTGTGATTCATAACTAGCCTAAGAGGAAGAGTTTCTTTATGAATGGGAAACAGGTTAAAACCAGTAGTATTTCAAACAAAATAAAAAATTATAACCATATTCATCAGTTTACTCAGTCCAACATAACTAATTCTTTTAATCAGAGTTTTCATTACACATTAAAAATTTCTTACCCTGTTTAGTTGAGTGCTATAGTTTGAAATTTATTAGAAATCAGTAAATCTCCTTGAAGAGCAAGCATTTTCAAAATCATCAGAAGAAAATAATTAACTGTCTATATATGACAAAAGATGTAAAAGCATGGTTAAACACTGTTACACAATAATCTATACAGAAACCTGGTCACTATACCAAGAATTATCACTTTTAAAATTTCAGATATACCAGAATTTTAGGGAGTCCATATAATTTCTACAGTATCTATATTAATAATATTTTCTCATTCAATATAACCTTAGAAGATTTATGATTCATTTCACAATACCATGATATTTAACATGGCAAATGAAACTTACTAGTTCAAAATCTCTCCTTGGGATGTTTCAGGGGCCCTCTGTAGCATCCCAAACTTAACTGGAGATTAAAAGAACTTTAATTAGAAATTGATACTTGGGGATCTTTTTAAAAGATTTCAGAACACTTGGTCAGATAAACATATAGATCACTGTAAAGAAGTACTTATTCATTAAGAAGAAAATACGTCAAAGGTAAAGGCAGAACAGATCAGCTAAGTGGTATAAAAAGTTTTACAATCTGTTACTGAAGGAGGACTAACATTTTAAGAAAAATTTTTCCTCTTAACAGAGAGAAAACCAAATCTATTCTTGTACCAGCTTACTTCTAAGATTCATTTACTTTGCCCAAGTTGATTCTAAACTTAGCCAATTCTAACCAGGTACAAAACTCTTTCCTCAGATTTCCTCTTCCACAAGCATTCCACAGATTTCTATACTCATATTAGTGTGTCCCTTATTTTCTCTTCCATTCAGAAGTAACCAGCTTCAGGAGAAATTCACTATGTTTCATTAAGAAAATATAATTCCATTCTTATGTCTTCCTTTACACATTTATATTACTTTGGTAGGAAACTGAGATCATTCCCTTACTAATAGAGACTGTTTCAGGGTGGCACCAACCATTTATTAATATTTCTAAACACCTTTAGTTTCACTGAAAGAGGAAGTTAAATGTTAAGTAATTCATATTTCAATCTTATTTTATCTGAAAATGGCATAGCTATTTAATAAAATCCTATCATTTAACTTAATTTAGCACAAATCTAGAATTTAAAGATACCAAACATTTACAGATTATCTTACGCATACATTTTAAAAATATATTTTAAAAATTTACCAAAAACTCTCATCTCATTTGCATTTAATTTCCTTAAAATTTTACCACACCACATTACTTTTTTTTTTTTTTTGACAAATCTGCAACAGATATAACAGGATCTTATTTGACTTTCATTAAACCTAGGTACAGTAAAGTTATTATACTTAATATTGATGACTTTAAAGATGTCTATATTAATTAGAACATACTTAAACTAAACAGTATCAAATATTACCTTAATATTGAATATTTTCCATTTCACGTGACGCTGAAAGTGAAATTGTTCAGTTTTTATTTTAAAAATACTTAATTTGTAACCTCTTAGTTTTTACATCAATTAAGCAGAGCTCTTTGACTTTGATTTTTCTTTTTTAGCAGTAGAAATATCTCACATCTATAATGTGTACGCAGGCTTATAAACAGACATAAGCAAGAGATCTCATAGCTTCACTTTAAAACTTACTTATAAGATAGGTATAATAATAGATGGAGTAAGCTGAATTTGCTGGCTCAAATCACTAAGGCTTACTATTTATGAAATAGACAGTTAAGATTGCTTGACAAAGTCTGAAGGACCCGTCAGAGTTCTGAGTTCTAAAATGCCAAAAATTTCTTGGCCCTAAGTTCTACTTCATGGAGCTAATTATTTAGGCTCAGTCCTAGGTCACTGTTTGCTGTATTTACATTTCTGATCGGCAAGACAAAGACACACACTTCCAGTTCCCCAGGAAACTGCTCTGTCACCCAGACCCAATTTTATGTCCTTAATTGGCATGTTTTTATCAATGAAAAGAGGTGTAAACAAAGAATTCCATGTTTTAAAACTTTAAGGTTTACTTTATCATGTCTTCCAAAGCTTGCATAAGGCATTCAGTAAGGTCTCTTTTCCTTGAGTTGTAAGTTAAACCCAGGGTAAACCTTTTATTATATTTTTTATTAGCCACTGAATATTAGTTTTCAGTTTTACGTTATATTATTTGGATGGCTCATGTAACTCTACTAGTTTCCTTTACTTTGTTGAATTAATATTTTCTGAGGGACAGATATGTGCCCAGCCTTATAATACCAAGAAGGGAAAGTGTTTTTCCATTGAAATATATCTATCCCACAACATAATTAAGCAAAAGTTTTATATAAAGACCATTTAAATATACAAATTTTACAAACTTTTATCTCAGTTTTATTAAATCTTATACCTTTAATTTTTATATTTATTAGTTTTAATCAATAATTCTTATTTCTAGAAGGAGTGCCAGAAGCCTTTTTTTTCTTTTTTTGTGCATTGTATCTAATTTTTTAGAAAAGTATCTAGGATGCCCAAGTTTCAGCCAAAGAGCTTAGGCCCTTCTCAATTTTTAATTTAATTATTTGGTCTGTTGTCCCAATCATTGTTCAAGTATTTCAGTCTATATATAAATATATTTTAAACTGTGGTAAATAAAACGGACTTGTTTGAACTTTAATGTTGGGGGGCAGTAGGTGATCTCTTTGTCTCTTTTTTTTTTAACTTTAAGTAGTGTAGTATCAAAACTTTGTATCTAAATCCAAAAATATCCAATTTAATTACCTCATTCAAAATAACCATATAAAAATATTTATCCATTTGGGATAAGCCCTGTTCTTTTTTTTTTTTTTCAAAATTTTTACGATCCTTTTTCCAGTTATTCAAACTAATTAACATTAATTATTCTAAGTTTTTATTAGCATCTCTAGAACCATTTATCGAAAAGGAAAAACACAAAAGTAGCTTTTCAAACCAGGTTTATTTTTTTAACTAAGTTCTTAGGTTAACCATTAGATATAATTTTCTACCTTTAAATTTGATTTTAATAGGTACCAATAAAACAGCTGTTTATAATGAGATCTCTTTCAACTTTCACAAATTTAAAAGTTTTTCCAAATTAAAGTATCCATCATATGACCATCAATTTATATATATATATATATATTTTATATATATATATATATATAAAATATATATATATGTAGTGATTTTAAAAAAATCAGTTGAAGAGGCCCTTCCACATGAGAGTGGGGGTGTTGCCTAAATAAATTTCAAAGTTTACTCTCCAAAAGCTAAAGGCTTTTGTGGTCCAGGCTGATGCAACAAAGTTTAAGATGGTAAAATATCTGAATATTGGTACAAAGAATTGCTTAGAATCCAATTTATTTGCGTGGCCACCATATGTACAAAATACTTCTACCTTTTGTATGACAGAGTCCAAGGTTTCCTTTAAAAAAAAGTACATATATATACACATACATACACACACTTAAAACACCCAGAGGAAGTTAAAACATTTACATTTCAAGGACATAGGTAGAGAAATCCAAGTTCACCCTAAAGGGGATTTTCTTTTTATAAGTTCAGGATTCCAAAAAATGTTTTTATCGGGCCTGGTTAGTTACTTTCAGAGTGAGTTTTTTTTTTCTAATTCCCAATTAATGTTGTAAGTTTTGTACGTATATAAACCTGGCTGGGGTAACAGTTGGAGGCTGGCAATCTGTCATTTCTTTTTATTACTTTTCTGTTTTTTGGGTTTTTTTTTGAATGTTCTATTCCCCATTGTAAGGTCGGGTTCTCAGAATAAATTTGCTAGTAAGATTTCCCGCAGGGACAACTCTAATGGCATGAAGTCTTTGCATCTACCACTCCTGCAAGATTCTCTGTCACCCGAGAAAGCTGTTACCAGCCAGGAGGAGGGCCTCATTTATGGAGTTGAAATGTTCCTCATAAGAGTTTTATTTTATCCTGAAAAATTCAATGGATGTAACCAAATTGAGGAAAACATTAGACCAGCCTCTTACCTAACCACTCAGTCCTGAACCCAGTGTCTTTCAACTTGGACCCACTCGGGATGTCTCCACTGGGTGAGTATTTTCCTCATATGTTTCCACTAGCCCCACTTTGGACATCTCCTCAAGGTGGGTATATCCTGTTATCTTTCAACCAGACCCCACCCAGTATGTCTCCACTGGGTGGGCAATTCACCCCAGTTTCTTTCAACTGGAGGGCCACGTACCTGGATACACCGCCAGATAAAACTCAGGATCATCAGCCAGTATGTGAGATCCGAGGACCAGGAGAGACTCACCCAAATTTATCTGGACTCCCCGAGGAGGCGGATGGGCACAAAGGGCCACTGCTGGTACCAAGGCTCCGGTTACTCGGAGAGTCCAGGTGGAGAGAAGTCTGCCGTGGGTCCCTTCATGGTGTCCAAAACTGTTGACTGGAATACATGTGCAGCCTAAAAGTTAAGAGTTATGTTTTATTTGGCGGGAGGACTCGAGCCGGGATGACATCCTGTTAGATGTCTCTGAGGGACTGCTCCAAAGAGGTTGGGGAGGAGCTAGGATATATAGGAGCTTTACAACAAAGACCAGGTTGTTGGAACAATAAAAGATTCTTGTTATCTAAAGAAAGACAGGTATCTCATGTTCAGGGCTTTAGTGCTTTTCTAGGTATGGGAGGAAGCAAATATTTTGGACTCACTGAATTCATCCTTTAGACGAGCACCTAGCTATCTAGGGCAAGTATCCTGTCCTTTCTTATTCTGAGTCTGCTCAGAGGGCACCATTGTGAGTGGCTGAGAGGCTGGGCTGCAGGCCTGTCCTCGCTGGGTGTGCCGGCAGCCGCTAATGACTTGGTTTCAGCATTCTTTGTTTACTGACATGGTTGCAGTATTTTCATTCACATTGTGGTATTTTCGTTTACAGGCTGATTATGGATAATCTGCAAACTTGGATAGCAACTGAGATGGAATTACTGCAGATACCTTCTACTTTAGTAAGCTGTGTGCATACATAAACATGGAGGAAGCATACAAAAGTATTAAGTGGTGTAGGGAAGGGTTTCTGCACATTACAGGAGAACGCAAGTTAGAATTCCTTAAGTCCACCTTTCTTTTCTGTAGTGGTTTCTGAGAACAGTTTATGGTAATTAACCAACATTGACAAACGTTGGCACACATTGCATTTAAGAGCTGGCCGGCTGCAAACTTGTGTATTGGACAGGTGGATTTCATAGGCAAGTGGTCAGGTGGATGGGAGAGAGATGGAGCCAATGCCTGGGCCCAGATTTCGGTTTAAATCACCATTTCATCACCATAGGTCCTTGGACTAGAATGTAACCTCTCTTAACCTGTTGATGAATATGTGAAATGGGCATGATATTATTCGTTTCTTCCTGGGATTGTTGTAAATTCTAAAGAGTATTATAGCACACATAAAGCGCTTAACACACTGGCACTTAGCAGTGTTCACTGTGTGCGGCCGCCACGCTTGGCGTGTGTCAGAGCCGAAAGGCAGCATTTGTCTATTGAGGACGCACTGGCAGCCCCTTGGCTAGGTTGTGAATTTGGTGATTTCCTTTAATCCTTGAAACTCTATGTGCCATGGGCAGTTATTTTCATGGACAGATGAGGAATCTCAGGGTAAAAACACTGTGCTATTTGTCTAAAGTCAGACCATAATTTTGGGTGCAGGGGCCTCAGTTCAGCATGGGCCCCTGGGCCTTCTGCCCTCCGTTCAGCACCAGAGCCAGATGTGGGTTCAGCTGTCTCCCAGCCCAGAATATCCGGCGGGAACCAAGACACACCTGGCCCTGTGCTGCTTGAGCAAAAACTCCGGAGGAGAGGCAGTTACAAAAGGGATAAACATAAAAACAGACGACTGCAAACTGTGATCAGTTCTGAGAAGGAAAGATCACGTCTCGCCGTGCAGATCTGGGGGTTTTCCCGTCGGGGCTGCTCTGGGGGCGCTCATCTCAGCTAAACAATCTCTGCTGCTGCACCAAGGCAGGAAGGCAGGGCGTTTGTGGCCAGGTAGACAGGGCCTTGTTAATCATAATCACTCCACACTCAGCTGCAGGTGTCACGGGCAATTACCTAGTAAACACATGTCGGCCATATTCATCACGCACTTTGCTTAGTAGTTTTATTGGCCCCACTTTTGAGATGAGGTGATTGAAACTGGGGAGTTTGCTGCATGCCCGTGATTACCTTGGAAATACCCCCACTGGTCTTTCAACCTAGACTGGTGTGGCTGTCATGTCCCAGCCCTGTGAATGTCATCATGTAGGTTCTCCCACGTGGCCCAAATGACTGACATTGATATTCTTAATTCGTAGGAAATGGTATGTGACAATAAGAGAAAAAGGTAGTAAGAAATTGTTTCAAAAACTAGAAAAAAATCCAATTCTTCCCCAGCTGGGGTAGTGTACCCTGTGTCCCTCACCCCACTCACTTCCTGGTATCTCCTCCCTGCCAACTCCGCATTCAGAAACCACTCTGAGCATTTGAAGAACATTTTGCCTCATGACACTGTTGACTACGACCTGCGACCTCTCTGTCCCTGGTTAACTCTCTCTTCAAAGCCATTTTAATGTTATGCAGGCTCCTCCACTCAGATGTAAGACTAGCCTCTTTAAGCTTCTTCATACAGCTCCTTAATGAAGATCTTGGGAAGGAAACCTAGCCAAAACCTGGGAGGTATGCACAAAGTGACTGCAACCTCAGTACTTTGTGAAAGTCAGAATCAGAGGAGTGGGTGATTCAGGAAAGGCTTTTTTAAGGTAGAAAGGGGAAAGTGAAAGGACACAGGGTGTGTGAGAAAGAAGCATCTCGGTCCCAGCCAGCAAGGCACCTACGTTCAGAATGGTGTGTGCAGAGTGCAGAGTTCTCACAAAGAAAGAAGTGGTGGGATGGGAGGGAGGACAGTTGGGTACTTTACTGGGGAGGGAAAAAGTGGGTTGTACATTTCCTGGTTGAACAAAAGGATTGTGACATGTTATGCTTGTATTTTGGAGAGAAGGGTTTTGTGGGGACAGGCCTAGGAGAACGCTCTCTGGCTGTTGTGTCAGCACAAAAGAGAAACACAGAGAACCAGGCAGAGCCCCAGGCCCTTGCTGGGGGAGAAGCTGCCTGCCTATTGGAGCCCTGTTGTCTGCTTCTGTCCCTTAGCTGGGGCCTGAGAGCTCCCTTCACAACCCAGTCCTTTTGATACAAGAAAAAAAACGTAGGGCATGAGAAGGGCTGTGTCCCAGGCTTTGGTTGAGCCCCTGGGATGTGCCCCACCAGATTTTGTTCCTTGGCTTCATGCAGTAAAGTATTCAAGAGCAAGCCAGTGTTGAGTAAAGGTAGATTTATTCAGAGAGATACATTGAAAGGCAAGAGAAACGTCACGACGTGTGGGGGTTTGAAGCTCAGATTAAAAGTAGGTACACACTCCACAGACTGAGTGTTGGCCTTCTCCGAAGAGGGAGAGAGAGGGGTGCCCGCGAGGTGGCGCTGTGTTGCTCATTTTTTTGGGCTTGGTGGCTTCATATGCTAATAAGTAGAAGGACCAGCCTTAGGGCAAGGGGCCGGGATTCCCAGGGAGATAGCCATTTCCCACACTGTGACCTTTTGTGGCTAGCCTTGGAATTGCCTTGGTGCCTGGGGCCGGGTTATTCACAATGTTACTATTACAATGGGTGTTTAATGAAGCTCAAACTCTGCTAGAAGTTAAATCTCTTCATCCTGAGCCTCAAGGCCTATTGGGGGTTGAATCCTTCACCATTTTGTTGTTAATTGCTGTGGCCTTCCTTGAATGGCTGTTCTCTGCCCCCTTCCATCCTGTCTCACTGTGATGACACAGAGAGGGCAAAGTCCGGGCCCTAACTGTGCTCCTTCATTTAACAGTGGTAGGTGTGGTGTTGGCTTATGATGACTCTGAGTGGTGAGAAGGATGTTTCAGATTTTCCCACGTGAGACATGGGGACCTGCCAGCAGCCACCGCAGATTTATCTCACGGGCATTATCACTTGTGTTGTTACGGAAACAACAGGCCAGACAAGACACAAGCACCACTCGGAGGGTGGGAGTACTGAGATTTACTACGCAGGAGGGCTCAGAGGGGCTTCTTTTCCGAAGCTCTGAGCACCTCCAAGACGTGCACATGAGGTTTTATAGGGTTAATTACAAGTATGGGGCTATTAGCCAATAAGGCTCAAACAACAAAAAGCAAGGAATCAGTACACTGAAGCTTATCAATTTGGAACAGATCACGTTACTGACAATTGTTGACCTTGGATTTATGAGTTAGCTTGTTAGCCCAGTAAACTGACACTAAACATCAGATTTACGAGTTAGCCCAGCAAAACTTAGATCAGTAAACCGACACTTATCACACTTGGATATGTGACTTAGCTTGTTAGCCCAGCTGGGCTTTTCCTTCACTGTGTCACTTATCTTTTCTATTTTTCTTCTTTAAGTATTTAATCCAAATTTAATATCAAGGTTTTTTGGAAAAGAATTTCTCTTTCTTTTCTTTGGGGTCTTTTGGGGTGGTAGGTAATTAGGTGTATTTATCTGTTAGTTGAGGCCCTGGGGCTTAAACCCAGGACCCCGTGCACGCTAAGCACGTGCCCTACCACCAGCCGCATCATCTTTTTCTTTTTGGTTTAGCTGCCTAGAATCTTGCAGCTGAATTTCTAGTCGGACTTTAACACTTGCCCTGACTTCATGGAATCCATTTTTATGACTTTATCTCCCCCTGGTATCATTTAAGTATTGAATCTCCATTTTCCCTTCACTCAGTTTTGTCTTTTTGTTGTTACGGTTGTTAAGCTGTGTTGAAAAAAATGATTAATTTCTCTTTTAGCAGGAGGCTGTAAGTAAATAAATATGTAAACAAACAGCACACTTAAATGGTTTTATACATTCTAAGCTGTTTAGTAGTTACTTAAAAACCGAATTGGATATTACAGTGATAACATTTTAAAATTAGTTTTTAATTTTTTATAAAGATATAGCTGATTTAAAATATGATATAAGTTTCAGCTGTACAATAGATGCTCCATTTATACTTACTGAAAAACATTGGCTGTATTCCCTGTGTTGTATGATACATCCCTCTAGCATGTTTACATTTCATGTTGCAGTTTGTGTAAGAAATTTGGGTAACGCAGAGTCTGGGACGTGTATATGTCTGACCCAGGTTCACGCAAACCCTGTCTGTCAGAGCTCAGGCCTTCACTACTGTCTGCAGGGGAGCGAGTGGAGGCAGCTCTCGTCAGCGCTGGCACCACCCTCTGTGTGGCAGTGACAATACTGACTGTGGACGTGCAAAGTGTTGTTCCAAAGCTTTACATGCATTTCTGCATTTAACAATTAAAGCCCTCCTGTGAGGAAGTGTTTTATGTTTTTAATGAATAATGTATTTTATTTTGATATTGATAAAATTCAAACCTACGGAAAATTTACAGGAGTAGTACAATAAACGCTTAGATACTCTTCACCTTAATGGGCACTATTTGGCCTTTTGTGTCTGGCTTATTTTAGTATAAAGTTTCAAGATTCATCCATATTGCAGCCTGAATCAGTACTTTATTCTTTTTGTTTGATACTATCCTTTTTCTTTTTTTTCATTTTTGGTCTATTTAAAAATGTTTTCATTGAAGTCTAGCCAGTTTATAATGTGTCAGTTTCTTGTGTACAGCATAACACTTCAGTTAAATAGGAATATTCGTGTATTCATTTTCATATTCTTTTTGAACATAAGTTACTATAAGATATTAAATATATTCTCCTGTGCTATACAGTGTAATCTTGCTGCTTATTCTATACATACTCAGCATCTGCAAATCTTGAACTCCCAATTTATTCCTTCCCACACCCTCTCCTCTCTGGTAACCATAGTTTGGTTCCTGTGCCTCTGTGTCTGTTTCTGTTCTGTAGATAAGTTTATCTTTTTGTTTCTTTGGTTTTTTTTTAGATTCCACATGTGAGCGATCTCATATGGTAATTTTCTTTCTCTTTCTGGCTTACTTCACTTAGAATGATGATCTCCAAGTCCATTCATGTTGCTGCAAATGACATTATTTTATTATTATTTTATGGGTGAATAGTAGTCTATTGGACACATATACTGCAACCTCTTTATCCAGTCATCTGTCACTGGACCTTTAGGTTGTTTCCATGTCTTGCTATTGTAAACAGTGCTGCTGTGAATATTGGGGTGAAGGTGTCTTTTTGAATTACAGATCCTTTTGGATATATGCCCAGGAGTGGGATTGCTGGGTTATATGAGAGGTCAATTTTTTGTCTTTTGAGGAACCTCTATACAGTTTTCCACAATGGCTCCACCAAACTGCATTCCCACCACAGTGTAGGAGGGTTCCCAATTCTCCGCAGCCTCTCCAGAATTTATTGTCTGTGAACTAGGTAATGATGGCTATTCTGACTGGTGAGAGTTGGTGCTTGATTGCAGTTTTGATTTCCATTTCTCTGATAATGATATTGAACATTTTTTCATGTGCCTATTAGCTATTTGTATGTCTCATTGGAGAAATGTTTCTTTGGGACTTCTGCCCATTTTTGAATTGAATTGTTTGTTTTTCTTTCTTATTAAGTATAAAAGCTGTTTACATATTCTGGGAATTAAGCCCTTGTCAGTTTCATTTATTGCAACTATTTTCTCCCATTTCATAGTTTGTCTTTTAGTTTTGCTTACTGTTTCCTTAGCTGTGCAAAAGCTTGTAAGTTTAATTAGATCTCAGTTGTATATTTTTGCTTGTATTTCTATTGCTTGAGTAGACTGCTCTAGGAAAACTTTGCTGAGATATATGTCAGATGTTTTGCCTATGTTTTCTTATAAGAGGTTTATAGTGTCTTGTCTACATGTTTAAGTCTTTATCCATTTTGAATTCATATTTGTGTATGCTGTGAGGAAGTAGTCTAACTTCATTGATTTAAATGCAGCTGTCCAGTTTTCCCTACACCATTTGCTGAAGAGGCTGCCTTTACTCCATTGTATGTTCTCACCTCCTTTGGCAAAGATTCAATGACCAAAAGTTTGTCGAACTATTCTTGGTAATTTTGTTTATCCGTTCATTGATGGATGGATATTGTTAGTAACTTTTGGCTACTCTGAATGATACTGCTATGAATATTGATGTGAAAGATTTTGTGAGAATATATTTTCACTCTTTTGGCTGTACAGTTGGCCCGCCACATCTGTAGTTTCCTCTTCATGGATCCAGATGGCTGATTGTAAAGGGACTCGAACATCCTTGGATTATGGTATCCAGAGTGGGGTGTTCCTGAAACCAACCCCCCGAGGATACTGAGGGATGTCTCTATATGTAGGAGTGGAATTGCTGAGCCATATGACTCTAAACTTTTGAGGAAACACCAGGCTTTTCCAAAGAAGCTGCACCATTGCCGCTTTCCAATGGCTGCGTATTGAGGGTTTCCATTTCTCTGCCTCCTGACGGACACTTGTTATTGTCCATGATTTGATTATAACCATCCTAGTGATTGTAAAATGAGATCTCATTTTGATTTAGATTTCGCTAGTGATGCTGAGCATCTTTTCATATGCTTATTGGCCAATTGTGTATCTATTTAAATCCTTGGCAAATTTAAAAATTGGGTCGATTTTCTTTGTATTGGTCAGTTGTAAGCTTTTGTTTTATATCCCGGATACTAGCCTATTATTAGATATATGCTTTGCAAAATTTTTCTCCTTTTCTGTAGACTGTCGTTTCACTTTAATTTTTTTAAACATTAAAACAATTTCTTTATAGGAGAGGTAATTAGATTTATTCTTTGTTCTTATTTTTGCCAAGCACGCACTCTATCACTTGAGCTACACCCTTCCTCTTTCATTTCACTTTCTTGATTATGTCCTTTGTAACAAATGGTTTTAATTTTGATGAAGTCAATTTTATCTGCTTTTTTTTTAATCACTTGTGCCCTTGGTATTGTATCTAGGAAGCCATAGCCTATACTATGACCACAAAGATATATACTATGTCTTCTTTTAGTAAATTTATACATTTAGTTTTTATGTTTCTGTCTGTGATCAATTTTGAATTAATATTTATTTGTTATATAAAATACAGGGGTCCAGATTCCAGATTCATTCTTTTGCTGCAGATACCCAGGTGTCTCTGCACCATTTGTTGAATAGACTATTCTTTCAATGGAGTGTTGTTGGCACATTTGTGGAAAACTGACTGTAAATGTAAGTTTTCCCCCTGGATTTTTTATTGTGTCTCATTGATTTATGCATCCAAACTTTTGCCAGTACCATAATGACTTGAGTACTATAGATTTGTAGAAACCTTTGAGTGAGTCCTCCAACTTTGCTCTTCTTTTTCAAGATAGTTTTGGCTGACGTGGGCCCCTTGCACTTCAATATGAATTTTGGGATCAGTTTTTCAATTTTTGGAAAGAAGTCAGGTGGAATTGTGATAGAGATTCCATTAAATTTGTAGATCACTTTGGGGAGTCTTAACATTTTTGACAATATTGTCTACCATTCCATGAATATGGGCTGCCTTCCATATATGTAGATCTTTTTAATATTTTTTGGTGATACTTCAAAATTTTCAATGTACAAATCTTGTAAAATTTTGTTAAATGTATCTCTCATTTTATTTTTAATGCTGTTGTAAATGGAAAGGCTGAGCTTCCTAAGGGTGGGACTATATATCAATTTATTTATTTCTAGGATTCCTACACAGCAAATACCCTAGGTTTGTATTTGCTACATACCCAGGATATGCTTGTAAATCAATGGATATGCAGTGGATTTTTAGTAAATATCAACTCCTTTCCTAATCTGCATTGATTGTGTATATATCTTTATACTAATATATGAACAATTTTTATTGCAATTTAAATCTTATTAGTATTTAAATATATAGCTATAAAAATATGTGAAATAAAATGATTTGTCTTTTATTTTCTTTTCAATAAGCAACAAAATAAAATAAAAAAAAAGTTTTGAAGGAGTAGAAATAATTTTATTTCCGTGGAATCAATTCCATATAATAGGTTTTTTGGTCGTGTTGTTAAACAGCATGTAAAATTGATAGGGTGTGACATACTGGAAATGAGGAAATAATGGAGACATACTACCTCCAATGCAGTCATTTTGTTACCAAGTCCAAACTCGTTCTGCCTGCTTCATGACAGGCCAATAAATCGGGAGATGAGATTTTGGAGTTAGGAATAGTGACTTTATTTGAAAAGCTGGCAGACCCAGAAGATGGCATACTGATATCCAGGAGAACTCTCTTCCCCAGGTCAGAATTCAGTCTCCTTTTATAGTAAAAAGCGGCGGAGGTGTGGTTGGTTGTTGCAAACTTCTTCCTGTACGAATTGTTTGTCCTTGAATTCCTTTGTACTTGCAGCTGTCCATGTGGGTCAAATCATGGTGTCCCCGTAAAACCTCTAAAAAAAAAAAAATAGGTTATTCTCTATTTTGCAACTTGCCATCTCTACGTAAGTGTAGAGGAGCTAACATCCTTAAAGATCAGAGCCCGGAGAATAGGCTCTCCTGGATATTTTAGGCTGAAGGCAACTATCTTTTACAAAAGGTTCAGAGATAGCAAGTCTGAGCCTAGAAAACAGGGTACAGGTTTAAAGTCAAACGAACACATCTAACATGGAGTCAAATTTGTTCTTTTCTATTACAATTTCTTTTTCCACCTCATAAATAATTTTAGTAAGAAAAATGAGCAATTTTTTTGTTTTTGCTTCTTAATTACGGATGAGTGGGCCAACTACAGTTTTGTGAGCATGGATGTTGTGCGTGCCTTGGGGTCACAGCAAACTCTTCTTGGGGGTGGCCGACCCTGCAACATGTCTGATGCCCCATGAGTGTTGGTGAGGGTCCCCCTAGCCAGGGGCTCTCTTCAGGAACCAGCATATGGGCATTGACTTCTGGAGACCTCTTTTTCAGCTGCAGGAAATTTTTTCAGATACTGTGATGGAAAAATCACTCCAGCTGGGGATAATCAGGGAAAAAAGGAAGAGGAAAAGGGCTGGGAGTAGAGTAGATGAGAAGGACAGAAGATCAGGGAGCCTTGGGGCCTGGCAGCGGGGCCTCGGGAGAGAGAGGAGCAGAGGTGGGGAGGGGCCCGGCTCCGGAACCAGCTCCCGCACCTGTCCCCGCACCCAAACCACACAGCTTTTAATTGGGCCCAAGACTCTCTCCCGGTCTGGATGTCACCCTGGGCAGAACCTTGAGAATCGAAGGTAAGGGGTGGGCAGCACTCCCCTAGGGGGTCACTGAGGACTTTGGTCAAGTCCACAGTGCCTTTTCTAGTCATGTGCCTTCACCGGTTCTTTATCTCAGCATCTGAGAAGCAGGAACAAGGATCTCATGGAGAGATCTAGGAAGACATCTGATTGTGTTAAGAGAAGACAGTCAGCGACACAGGGAGTGAAGACACCTGCAGCAAAGTAAAATAACTTCGCCACTATTGCATCACAGCTGCACGTGTGAGAGAGCCTAAGCCTGTCTCAGAGTGCAGGGGACAAGAGGAAAGGAATGGTAAAATTAATACTGACAGTTGAAATTTTGTTTAATAGCCTGCTACTGTTAATAGTATCACTTGAATATATGCAGGTGTATTTCAATGAGGATTTATAGGTTCACACAACCACACCAGCCACTCTTGCTCCCATCGGAGATGGGGTTTCTCAAACACAGTACCCCTCCTGCTTGGGTGGGCCGCGCTGTTGGTCCTCGCCTGGTGCCAGGCTGTTACAGGACACTGAGTCCCCGAGGCATGGCCTGGGAGACATGACAGGAACATCTCTGCTCTTGAATGGGGGCCTCCTTTCCCCCTGCAGTGCAAGAATGCCAGTGACTCAGTTAGAAGCATGCTTCCAAGTCGTCCTTCCGTGTCATCACCATCTTGAAGCGGTGACAGAATCTTTTGTATTTCTCCAGAATGTGGTTTACAATCACCTTCGTCAAGTGAGTGTGTGTCCCCTTACAAGTGGAGGAATTACTGCCGTTTCCCTGGAACATACTCACCACTAGTCCATCTGATTTTTCTGTGCTAGGATTCAGTATGGCATGCTAAAAATTCTTCAGTCAGATCTTGAAACTCTGATGAAGAGGATTATTTATTTCATTCCTTTATATGATAGAATTTTACTTTCAAAATTCAGAGTTTTCGGTTCTTGGGGGAATTTTTTCGGGGGTTGGAGAAACAACTTTTCTCTTACCATGATTGTGAACTGTTGCTGTATGCCTCTCACCTGTCTTTGGTCACTTGTGAGGCTGTTCCATTTGTGACCCTGTCCGGGATGTTCATGTTATAAAACATAAAGTTTGTAAAAGTACAGTCCCTTTTACTTGGAAGATATTCCACAAATATTACCTAAATCTGGGTGTGGTTTTAAGAAGACAGAATCATTAGAACATATCCTTGCAGGTTGCTAGTGCAAAATCCTCAAATCAATAGTCTAGCACAACATCTAAAATCTTTCTAATCTACCTTGGATTTGTATGGATAAGTGAAGCAGTTTGCTAAGAACTCAAAACCAGGTTTAGAATACAGGCAGGTGCAGCTCAGCAGGTCCTCCCAAGCTGATGCTCTGCCAGAGGGTGGGTCCGAGGGAAGAGGGTGTGTCCTGCCCTCCCTGAGCTGACAGTTTCATAGCAAAGACCTTCACCAGGTGAAGAAATTGGAGTTTCTTCTAAGAGTGGGTTTGGAAAGAGTCCAAAAAGCGCGGGAGTGACACAATCCCATTTGTCTCAAGTAGGGGAGAGCGGCTGTGGGGCCACTTGGGAGACTCGTGAGTCCAGGTGGACAGTGTTGGTGGCTTCCAGTTGAGCGGTGGGATGGTCAGTGGTAAAAGCGAATAGATTGAAGGCATGTTTAGATGGTAAAAACGAAAGAATGAATGCTGTCTCTGAAGGTAGGATGGAATAAGACCCAGGTTTCTGGGTGGATTAACGAGGTAAAGGATGGTCCTGCTGTGCTCTGAGGAGAGAAAGCTGCAGAGGGATTTCTGGGGGAAAACTGATGAGTTAAGCTGTGGGTAAAGTGAAAGGTTGTTAGATGTGTGGTCTGGGAGCTCTGGTGAGAGCCAGTAGTGAGTAGGGGGAGGGGAGAGAGATCTTCAAGTCATTTTGTCTTGTGAACATACAAATAAGGTTGAGTAATGACACACTTAACACTTCTATATTTTGGATTAAAACCCAGTAACATTTTGCTGTATTGACTGCAGAGGTTCTTAATTATTTTTTAATAGAAATAAAATAAATAGAAACAAAATAGTGGAGTTAATGAACATCTTAGAGTTGATGTGTGTCCTTGTATTTATTTTGATACCTCATCTGTTTACAACCATAATCTAGAAAAAGTTAGCTTGCTGAGCATAAGAGTTAAACAGAGGGAAGTGACACACACTGTTGGGGGTTGAAGCTGATCTTCTTGGGCAAACTATGTAGCCTCTCTGTGCCTTAGTTGCATCTTCTGTGACTGCCCCCGGCCCCCTCATCACAGCTGATTTCCTAGACTAGATGTTGGGAAGGAGGCTGCTGAAGGGAGTAAGAATAGGTAACTGCTAGGGATACTGAAGAGAGAGACAAAAACAGATTAAAGCCGAGAAACTGAATACAAATACCCTCAAAAAAAAAAAAATCCCGCAGTGCTTTGAGCCACTTACCTTTAGGGAAACAAAATCACGTGGACGCAAATCTCTTGAGCATGAGAGTATTGTGGGTGGGAGGGTGTCATCAGAAAAGTGTTGAGAAAAGGACTTTTGGTTTCCCTTGACGTTTCCAGTAAGGATGGGGGGCAGAAGCGAAAACCCCCGGTTCACAGTAGAAGGTGCTGTTTTTTGCAAAACTGACCAAAGATTGGCGACCAGTCATCAGCGGTGCTGGCAAATAAAGAGGCTTCTGGATTCGGTGGGGCACTTGCTGTGACTTCCATGTGACCTGCTGGCTGGGGGCTGTGAGGCGGGCAGTAGGTTTGCAGGGTGACCCGGGCATAATCCCTGGCTCTGAGGCTGCTGGTCTGACTAGCAGACCTGGGCACCAGCAGTCCTAATGGGGCAGCTCGGGATGTGGCGTGGGATACCTGCCCTGCTTAGGGCGAGAAGAGAGCTCCCCTGAGGGGGTGTCCCTGTGGAGAGTGGAAACGTCCTCCTGCAGGGGAGGAAGAGCCTCTGAGCAGGGGACCGGATGCACAGGCAAGACCAGCCTGAGCACAGAGGTTTTGGGGAGCCGGAATTCATACAGTGGCCCGAGCAGCCTTCTTTCTGCCAGACTGGAGGGAAAAGGTGCCGAAAATTCAGGCTAGGATCAGACACTGTGGTGGGTTATGAGTGACAGGGAAGGACTGATCAGGCAGGCACGAGAGAAATCTGTGGCCTCCCAGCTGGGGCGTCACGCCAGAGGGAGGAGCAGAGTTATAGACTTCGCCACTTATCAACTGTGTGACTTTGAGCAATATCACCCTCACCCCACCTCTCTCTATATATATCTTCATCTGTAAAGTGGCAGAGTGACAAGCTCATGTCATCAGAAGGCTTAGTTTAGCTCTGATCCTTTTGTCTAGTCCTGTCAGTGCTGCCATGCAAGGTTCTGCTGCGGCTGCTCTTACCCTGAGATGGGAGGGCGTAGAGGGACATTATAGCACCCGAGGGCAGGGGGGGTGCTTTAAAAATGGACATGTAACCGCCTGCAGCTGCAGACCTGCAGTCAGTTTTGTTGACGGTCATGGAGAGGACTTTGGAGGCCTTAGCATCGTCTTAAGACTTGTTTTCCCTTGGGGACCGGATTTGACTTTGCAGATTAATGTTGAAGATTTGGGCTTCTGGCAAAGCTGTTTTCCGAAATGAGTATATACGTAACATATAGTATAAAATAAAATGCTTTTATTTAATGTGTGGGACTCTGCAGCTGTTGGAGCAGTTCTGTTCTGTTGGCCTGGTCTCCACGGAGGACACTAGGGGTCAGCAGAGCGTGCGGGAGGGCAGGCAGCCTGCAGTGCTTCTGTGGGGGGTTCTCCCGAGCAGGGCGCTCTGCAGAGTTGACTCTTCTCTGAGTTTGGTTGCCAGATGAGCAGACAGCAAATTAATGACTTCTGGTGAGATTGTACAATGACAGGAAGAAAGAGGAAACCATAGCTTTTCTGGACTAGAACACGCGTTTGGTTCTTGATTCAGTGCGTTCCATTACAGAATTGCTGAGTTGTGTCTATTCTGGGACTTCATTGAAATAATCTTTCAGACTAAAATTTAATAGTTATGTTTTATTTGGCGGGAGGGCTCGAGCCTGGAAGGCAGCCCCTCAGATCACTCTGAGGGAATACTCCAAGAAGTATGGGAGGAGCTAGGATAAATAGTAACTTTACAACAAAGACCAGGTACTTGGAACAAGAAAAGATTGCTTGTTATCTAAAGAAAGCCAGATATCTCAAGTTCAAGTATTTAGTGCTTTTCTATGTATGGGATGAAGCAAACATGGGTCATTGAATTCATTTCTTTGGCAAGCACCTAGCTGTCTAGGGACATTATCCTGTCCTTCCTTATTCTGAGTCCACTCAGAGGGCACCACTGTGAGTTGTTGAGAGGCTGGGCTGCAGGCGTGTCCTTGCTGCAGGTTGACAGCAGCCGCTGATGACTTGGTCCAGCATTCTTTGTTTACTGACATTGTTGTAGTACTTTCATTCACATTGTAGTATTTTCATTCACAGTGCTCCCCCTTTTTCCTAAATTCGACCAATATTTTGAGAGACATTTCATGACCAATTTTGTCCCACGGTGCTAGGATGGCTCATCCTACTTCAGGTGAAGAATTTTCTGAGCTGCCATTCAAGGTGTTAGGTTTTTTTATCAGGCCCTGTTGATACTAAAAGTTCTCTGGATCGCCAGTTTTACTAGTCTATTATGATCCAGGAAATGTTTACCCTTCGTTGCTAATTCCCATACCTAGAATCACACTATTACACTTATATTATGCAGGGTTATAAATTTTATCTATTTCTTCAAGATGTTTAGTCATCATCAATCTTGTAGGCCTAGTTACACATTGGGAAATGTAACAGACAACAATTTGATAAAATAGACAGGATATAAGTAATACAGCTAGTAACGTTAATGAAGTCACGAGTAAGAATTTAGTAGTCGAGAAGCTATATTTTTGGGTTAAAATTTTGCTTGTATTTCTGATTGAGTTTGAGTGATCTTATGAGAATTTTCATATTTATGGTCAGGGTCAGAGCAGATATTAATTGGCCAGGTGAGGTCTCTCACCTTGTAAGATCAACAATTGCCTAAACATAACTATAATTTCTTTTTAAATAACGTTTCTGAGGGCTATCTAGTTGGAGCGCTGGAGTAAGGAAACCCACCAAGGTAATACAGAAGTACTATACATAGGTAATTTACCATAAACTTAACAATTGGAGTAGTTCATAATCAAAGTTAGGAGAAATTGTCAAGGTAATTGTTATACAAGCTTGGTCTGGTGTCTTGGGTCAGCTGTCTACCTCAGATCTCGTCTCCTACTGATCCTGGCCTGGTAGCTTTTTCTCCATTTGGGCATTGTTTTAAGGTGAGCAGTGCTCTATAGGCCAGTGCACTACAGGGGCTGTTTCTGATAGGAAATGAATCGGAAAGTCCATTTCCTTCAGCTTTGGTGTGTATGGTCAAGTTAAGAGTACCTGAAAAACTGTCCTTCCGTTCAGGTTGGAGACAGTTCTATAAGTCATGCCTATTCCAGTGTGTATAATCCCCTGGCTGCAGGTCATGGGGCATTGGAAGTTAACCCAAGGATATATTACTGAGCCTCAGAAACAAACCTAGTGCATCCTTTTCATAATTCAGTTAAACTGTACAGCAATGTGACATAACAGCAAGGAATGATTTGGGAAGTGTCTTAGTAAATATAGACCTCGATTAACAGAACTAGAATTTAATATCCTCTAAAATAAAGTCTTTTTTTCTCTCTAAAGTTACACTCATTTTTCTCAAATACAGCTAAATCAAGGTTAATTTCTTTACATGTTAAGTCTGATTACTTGATCATATAGGGTTTTTTAAATTGGCTGTGTTGGAAGTTTTAATACTGTGTCTCAGGGTAGAATGTTAATAAAATTTGCTAAGGCCAGGAAAGCCACGTCAAGGGCTTGTCATGTCTTTCTGCCTTACAGATTTAGATAAATTCTTTTCTCTTTAAAATCCTTAAAATATCTTGAGATTCCTACATCTGTTAGGAGATGATCTTCCTCATTTGTCTCATAGAGCCACTGGGGACCTAAGAGTTTTTAGTCTCTTGAACGATCATATAGAGGGAAAAGATAACTGTTTCAAGTCTGCTTACATAGGTATAATTTATCACATTTCTGTGATTCATAACTAGCCTAAGAGGAAGAGTTTCTTTATGAATGGGAAACAGGTTAAAACCAGTAGTATTTCAAACAAAATAAAAAATTATAACCATATTCATCAGTTTACTCAGTCCAACATAACTAATTCTTTTAATCAGAGTTTTCATTACACATTAAAAATTTCTTACCCTGTTTAGTTGAGTGCTATAGTTTGAAATTTATTAGAAATCAGTAAATCTCCTTGAAGAGCAAGCATTTTCAAAATCATCAGAAGAAAATAATTAACTGTCTATATATGACAAAAGATGTAAAAGCATGGTTAAACACTGTTACACAATAATCTATACAGAAACCTGGTCACTATACCAAGAATTATCACTTTTAAAATTTCAGATATACCAGAATTTTAGGGAGTCCATATAATTTCTACAGTATCTATATTAATAATATTTTCTCATTCAATATAACCTTAGAAGATTTATGATTCATTTCACAATACCATGATATTTAACATGGCAAATGAAACTTACTAGTTCAAAATCTCTCCTTGGGATGTTTCAGGGGCCCTCTGTAGCATCCCAAACTTAACTGGAGATTAAAAGAACTTTAATTAGAAATTGATACTTGGGGATCTTTTTAAAAGATTTCAGAACACTTGGTCAGATAAACATATAGATCACTGTAAAGAAGTACTTATTCATTAAGAAGAAAATACGTCAAAGGTAAAGGCAGAACAGATCAGCTAAGTGGTATAAAAAGTTTTACAATCTGTTACTGAAGGAGGACTAACATTTTAAGAAAAATTTTTCCTCTTAACAGAGAGAAAACCAAATCTATTCTTGTACCAGCTTACTTCTAAGATTCATTTACTTTGCCCAAGTTGATTCTAAACTTAGCCAATTCTAACCAGGTACAAAACTCTTTCCTCAGATTTCCTCTTCCACAAGCATTCCACAGATTTCTATACTCATATTAGTGTGTCCCTTATTTTCTCTTCCATTCAGAAGTAACCAGCTTCAGGAGAAATTCACTATGTTTCATTAAGAAAATATAATTCCATTCTTATGTCTTCCTTTACACATTTATATTACTTTGGTAGGAAACTGAGATCATTCCCTTACTAATAGAGACTGTTTCAGGGTGGCACCAACCATTTATTAATATTTCTAAACACCTTTAGTTTCACTGAAAGAGGAAGTTAAATGTTAAGTAATTCATATTTCAATCTTATTTTATCTGAAAATGGCATAGCTATTTAATAAAATCCTATCATTTAACTTAATTTAGCACAAATCTAGAATTTAAAGATACCAAACATTTACAGATTATCTTACGCATACATTTTAAAAATATATTTTAAAAATTTACCAAAAACTCTCATCTCATTTGCATTTAATTTCCTTAAAATTTTACCACACCACATTACTTTTTTTTTTTTTTTGACAAATCTGCAACAGATATAACAGGATCTTATTTGACTTTCATTAAACCTAGGTACAGTAAAGTTATTATACTTAATATTGATGACTTTAAAGATGTCTATATTAATTAGAACATACTTAAACTAAACAGTATCAAATATTACCTTAATATTGAATATTTTCCATTTCACGTGACGCTGAAAGTGAAATTGTTCAGTTTTTATTTTAAAAATACTTAATTTGTAACCTCTTAGTTTTTACATCAATTAAGCAGAGCTCTTTGACTTTGATTTTTCTTTTTTAGCAGTAGAAATATCTCACATCTATAATGTGTACGCAGGCTTATAAACAGACATAAGCAAGAGATCTCATAGCTTCACTTTAAAACTTACTTATAAGATAGGTATAATAATAGATGGAGTAAGCTGAATTTGCTGGCTCAAATCACTAAGGCTTACTATTTATGAAATAGACAGTTAAGATTGCTTGACAAAGTCTGAAGGACCCGTCAGAGTTCTGAGTTCTAAAATGCCAAAAATTTCTTGGCCCTAAGTTCTACTTCATGGAGCTAATTATTTAGGCTCAGTCCTAGGTCACTGTTTGCTGTATTTACATTTCTGATCGGCAAGACAAAGACACACACTTCCAGTTCCCCAGGAAACTGCTCTGTCACCCAGACCCAATTTTATGTCCTTAATTGGCATGTTTTTATCAATGAAAAGAGGTGTAAACAAAGAATTCCATGTTTTAAAACTTTAAGGTTTACTTTATCATGTCTTCCAAAGCTTGCATAAGGCATTCAGTAAGGTCTCTTTTCCTTGAGTTGTAAGTTAAACCCAGGGTAAACCTTTTATTATATTTTTTATTAGCCACTGAATATTAGTTTTCAGTTTTACGTTATATTATTTGGATGGCTCATGTAACTCTACTAGTTTCCTTTACTTTGTTGAATTAATATTTTCTGAGGGACAGATATGTGCCCAGCCTTATAATACCAAGAAGGGAAAGTGTTTTTCCATTGAAATATATCTATCCCACAACATAATTAAGCAAAAGTTTTATATAAAGACCATTTAAATATACAAATTTTACAAACTTTTATCTCAGTTTTATTAAATCTTATACCTTTAATTTTTATATTTATTAGTTTTAATCAATAATTCTTATTTCTAGAAGGAGTGCCAGAAGCCTTTTTTTTCTTTTTTTGTGCATTGTATCTAATTTTTTAGAAAAGTATCTAGGATGCCCAAGTTTCAGCCAAAGAGCTTAGGCCCTTCTCAATTTTTAATTTAATTATTTGGTCTGTTGTCCCAATCATTGTTCAAGTATTTCAGTCTATATATAAATATATTTTAAACTGTGGTAAATAAAACGGACTTGTTTGAACTTTAATGTTGGGGGGCAGTAGGTGATCTCTTTGTCTCTTTTTTTTTTAACTTTAAGTAGTGTAGTATCAAAACTTTGTATCTAAATCCAAAAATATCCAATTTAATTACCTCATTCAAAATAACCATATAAAAATATTTATCCATTTGGGATAAGCCCTGTTCTTTTTTTTTTTTTTCAAAATTTTTACGATCCTTTTTCCAGTTATTCAAACTAATTAACATTAATTATTCTAAGTTTTTATTAGCATCTCTAGAACCATTTATCGAAAAGGAAAAACACAAAAGTAGCTTTTCAAACCAGGTTTATTTTTTTAACTAAGTTCTTAGGTTAACCATTAGATATAATTTTCTACCTTTAAATTTGATTTTAATAGGTACCAATAAAACAGCTGTTTATAATGAGATCTCTTTCAACTTTCACAAATTTAAAAGTTTTTCCAAATTAAAGTATCCATCATATGACCATCAATTTATATATATATATATATATTTTATATATATATATATATAAAATATATATATATGTAGTGATTTTAAAAAAATCAGTTGAAGAGGCCCTTCCACATGAGAGTGGGGGTGTTGCCTAAATAAATTTCAAAGTTTACTCTCCAAAAGCTAAAGGCTTTTGTGGTCCAGGCTGATGCAACAAAGTTTAAGATGGTAAAATATCTGAATATTGGTACAAAGAATTGCTTAGAATCCAATTTATTTGCGTGGCCACCATATGTACAAAATACTTCTACCTTTTGTATGACAGAGTCCAAGGTTTCCTTTAAAAAAAAGTACATATATATACACATACATACACACACTTAAAACACCCAGAGGAAGTTAAAACATTTACATTTCAAGGACATAGGTAGAGAAATCCAAGTTCACCCTAAAGGGGATTTTCTTTTTATAAGTTCAGGATTCCAAAAAATGTTTTTATCGGGCCTGGTTAGTTACTTTCAGAGTGAGTTTTTTTTTTCTAATTCCCAATTAATGTTGTAAGTTTTGTACGTATATAAACCTGGCTGGGGTAACAGTTGGAGGCTGGCAATCTGTCATTTCTTTTTATTACTTTTCTGTTTTTTGGGTTTTTTTTTGAATGTTCTATTCCCCATTGTAAGGTCGGGTTCTCAGAATAAATTTGCTAGTAAGATTTCCCGCAGGGACAACTCTAATGGCATGAAGTCTTTGCATCTACCACTCCTGCAAGATTCTCTGTCACCCGAGAAAGCTGTTACCAGCCAGGAGGAGGGCCTCATTTATGGAGTTGAAATGTTCCTCATAAGAGTTTTATTTTATCCTGAAAAATTCAATGGATGTAACCAAATTGAGGAAAACATTAGACCAGCCTCTTACCTAACCACTCAGTCCTGAACCCAGTGTCTTTCAACTTGGACCCACTCGGGATGTCTCCACTGGGTGAGTATTTTCCTCATATGTTTCCACTAGCCCCACTTTGGACATCTCCTCAAGGTGGGTATATCCTGTTATCTTTCAACCAGACCCCACCCAGTATGTCTCCACTGGGTGGGCAATTCACCCCAGTTTCTTTCAACTGGAGGGCCACGTACCTGGATACACCGCCAGATAAAACTCAGGATCATCAGCCAGTATGTGAGATCCGAGGACCAGGAGAGACTCACCCAAATTTATCTGGACTCCCCGAGGAGGCGGATGGGCACAAAGGGCCACTGCTGGTACCAAGGCTCCGGTTACTCGGAGAGTCCAGGTGGAGAGAAGTCTGCCGTGGGTCCCTTCATGGTGTCCAAAACTGTTGACTGGAATACATGTGCAGCCTAAAAGTTAAGAGTTATGTTTTATTTGGCGGGAGGACTCGAGCCGGGATGACATCCTGTTAGATGTCTCTGAGGGACTGCTCCAAAGAGGTTGGGGAGGAGCTAGGATATATAGGAGCTTTACAACAAAGACCAGGTTGTTGGAACAATAAAAGATTCTTGTTATCTAAAGAAAGACAGGTATCTCATGTTCAGGGCTTTAGTGCTTTTCTAGGTATGGGAGGAAGCAAATATTTTGGACTCACTGAATTCATCCTTTAGACGAGCACCTAGCTATCTAGGGCAAGTATCCTGTCCTTTCTTATTCTGAGTCTGCTCAGAGGGCACCATTGTGAGTGGCTGAGAGGCTGGGCTGCAGGCCTGTCCTCGCTGGGTGTGCCGGCAGCCGCTAATGACTTGGTTTCAGCATTCTTTGTTTACTGACATGGTTGCAGTATTTTCATTCACATTGTGGTATTTTTGTTTACAGGCTGATTATGGATAATCTGCAAACTTGGATAGCAACTGAGATGGAATTACTGCAGATACCTTCTACTTTAGTAAGCTGTGTGCATACATAAACATGGAGGAAGCATACAAAAGTATTAAGTGGTGTAGGGAAGGGTTTCTGCACATTACAGGAGAACGCAAGTTAGAATTCCTTAAGTCCACCTTTCTTTTCTGTAGTGGTTTCTGAGAACAGTTTATGGTAATTAACCAACATTGACAAACGTTGGCACACATTGCATTTAAGAGCTGGCCGGCTGCAAACTTGTGTATTGGACAGGTGGATTTCATAGGCAAGTGGTCAGGTGGATGGGAGAGAGATGGAGCCAATGCCTGGGCCCAGATTTCGGTTTAAATCACCATTTCATCACCATAGGTCCTTGGACTAGAATGTAACCTCTCTTAACCTGTTGATGAATATGTGAAATGGGCATGATATTATTCGTTTCTTCCTGGGATTGTTGTAAATTCTAAAGAGTATTATAGCACACATAAAGCGCTTAACACACTGGCACTTAGCAGTGTTCACTGTGTGCGGCCGCCACGCTTGGCGTGTGTCAGAGCCGAAAGGCAGCATTTGTCTATTGAGGACGCACTGGCAGCCCCTTGGCTAGGTTGTGAATTTGGTGATTTCCTTTAATCCTTGAAACTCTATGTGCCATGGGCAGTTATTTTCATGGACAGATGAGGAATCTCAGGGTAAAAACACTGTGCTATTTGTCTAAAGTCAGACCATAATTTTGGGTGCAGGGGCCTCAGTTCAGCATGGGCCCCTGGGCCTTCTGCCCTCCGTTCAGCACCAGAGCCAGATGTGGGTTCAGCTGTCTCCCAGCCCAGAATATCCGGCGGGAACCAAGACACACCTGGCCCTGTGCTGCTTGAGCAAAAACTCCGGAGGAGAGGCAGTTACAAAAGGGATAAACATAAAAACAGACGACTGCAAACTGCGATCAGCTCTGAGAAGGAAAGATCACGCCTCGCCGTGCAGAGCTGGGGGTTTTCCCGTCGGGGCTGCTCTGGGGGCGCTCATCTCAGCTAAACAATCTCTGCTGCTGCACCAAGGCAGGAAGGCAGGGCGTTTGTGGCCAGGTAGACAGGGCCTTGTTAATCATAATCACTCCACACTCAGCTGCAGGTGTCACGGGCAATTACCTAGTAAACACATGTCGGCCATATTCATCACGCACTTTGCTTAGTAGTTTTATTGGCCCCACTTTTGAGATGAGGTGATTGAAACTGGGGAGTTTGCTGCATGCCCGTGATTACCTTGGAAATACCCCCACTGGTCTTTCAACCTAGACTGGTGTGGCTGTCATGTCCCAGCCCTGTGAATGTCATCATGTAGGTTCTCCCACGTGGCCCAAATGACTGACATTGATATTCTTAATTCGTAGGAAATGGTATGTGACAATAAGAGAAAAAGGTAGTAAGAAATTGTTTCAAAAACTAGAAAAAAATCCAATTCTTCCCCAGCTGGGGTAGTGTACCCTGTGTCCCTCACCCCACTCACTTCCTGGTATCTCCTCCCTGCCAACTCCGCATTCAGAAACCACTCTGAGCATTTGAAGAACATTTTGCCTCATGACACTGTTGACTACGACCTGCGACCTCTCTGTCCCTGGTTAACTCTCTCTTCAAAGCCATTTTAATGTTATGCAGGCTCCTCCACTCAGATGTAAGACTAGCCTCTTTAAGCTTCTTCATACAGCTCCTTAATGAAGATCTTGGGAAGGAAACCTAGCCAAAACCTGGGAGGTATGCACAAAGTGACTGCAACCTCAGTACTTTGTGAAAGTCAGAATCAGAGGAGTGGGTGATTCAGGAAAGGCTTTTTTAAGGTAGAAAGGGGAAAGTGAAAGGACACAGGGTGTGTGAGAAAGAAGCATCTCGGTCCCAGCCAGCAAGGCACCTACGTTCAGAATGGTGTGTGCAGAGTGCAGAGTTCTCACAAAGAAAGAAGTGGTGGGATGGGAGGGAGGACAGTTGGGTACTTTACTGGGGAGGGAAAAAGTGGGTTGTACATTTCCTGGTTGAACAAAAGGATTGTGACATGTTATGCTTGTATTTTGGAGAGAAGGGTTTTGTGGGGACAGGCCTAGGAGAACGCTCTCTGGCTGGGGTGTCAGCACAACAGAGAAACACAGAGAACCAGGCAGAGCCCCAGGCCCTTGCTGGGGGAGAAGCTGCCTGCCTATTGGAGCCCTGTTGTCTGCTTCTGTCCCTTAGCTGGGGCCTGAGAGCTCCCTTCACAACCCAGTCCTTTTGATACAAGAAAAAAAACGTAGGGCATGAGAAGGGCTGTGTCCCAGGCTTTGGTTGAGCCCCTGGGATGTGCCCCACCAGATTTTGTTCCTTGGCTTCATGCAGTAAAGTATTCAAGAGCAAGCCAGTGTTGAGTAAAGGTAGATTTATTCAGAGAGATACATTGAAAGGCAAGAGAAACGTCACGACGTGTGGGGGTTTGAAGCTCAGATTAAAAGTAGGTACACACTCCACAGACTGAGTGTTGGCCTTCTCCGAAGAGGGAGAGAGAGGGGTGCCCGCGAGGTGGCGCTGTGTTGCTCATTTTTTTGGGCTTGGTGGCTTCATATGCTAATAAGTAGAAGGACCAGCCTTAGGGCAAGGGGCCGGGATTCCCAGGGAGATAGCCATTTCCCACACTGTGACCTTTTGTGGCTAGCCTTGGAATTGCCTTGGTGCCTGGGGCCGGGTTATTCACAATGTTACTATTACAATGGGTGTTTAATGAAGCTCAAACTCTGCTAGAAGTTAAATCTCTTCATCCTGAGCCTCAAGGCCTATTGGGGGTTGAATCCTTCACCATTTTGTTGTTAATTGCTGTGGCCTTCCTTGAATGGCTGTTCTCTGCCCCCTTCCATCCTGTCTCACTGTGATGACACAGAGAGAGCAAAGTCCGGGCCCTAACTGTGCTCCTTCATTTAACAGTGGTAGGTGTGGTGTTGGCTTATGATGACTCTGAGTGGTGAGAAGGATGTTTCAGATTTTCCCACGTGAGACATGGGGACCTGCCAGCAGCCACCGCAGATTTATCTCACGGGCATTATCACTTGTGTTGTTACGGAAACAACAGGCCAGACAAGACACAAGCACCACTCGGAGGGTGGGAGTACTGAGATTTACTACGCAGGCGGGCTCAGAGGGGCTTCTTTTCCGAAGCTCTGAGCACCTCCAAGACGTGCACATGAGGTTTTATAGGGTTAATTACAAGTATGGGGCTATTAGCCAATAAGGCTCAAACAACAAAAAGCAAGGAATCAGTACACTGAAGCTTATCAATTTGGAACAGATCACGTTACTGACAATTGTTGACCTTGGATTTATGAGTTAGCTTGTTAGCCCAGTAAACTGACACTAAACATCAGATTTACGAGTTAGCCCAGCAAAACTTAGATCAGTAAACCGACACTTATCACACTTGGATATGTGACTTAGCTTGTTAGCCCAGCTGGGCTTTTCCTTCACTGTGTCACTTATCTTTTCTATTTTTCTTCTTTAAGTATTTAATCCAAATTTAATATCAAGGTTTTTTGGAAAAGAATTTCTCTTTCTTTTCTTTGGGGTCTTTTGGGGTGGTAGGTAATTAGGTGTATTTATCTGTTAGTTGAGGCCCTGGGGCTTAAACCCAGGACCCCGTGCACGCTAAGCACGTGCCCTACCACCAGCCGCATCATCTTTTTCTTTTTGGTTTAGCTGCCTAGAATCTTGCAGCTGAATTTCTAGTCGGACTTTAACACTTGCCCTGACTTCATGGAATCCATTTTTATGACTTTATCTCCCCCTGGTATCATTTAAGTATTGAATCTCCATTTTCCCTTCACTCAGTTTTGTCTTTTTGTTGTTACGGTTGTTAAGCTGTGTTGAAAAAAATGATTAATTTCTCTTTTAGCAGGAGGCTGTAAGTAAATAAATATGTAAACAAACAGCACACTTAAATGGTTTTATACATTCTAAGCTGTTTAGTAGTTACTTAAAAACCGAATTGGATATTACAGTGATAACATTTTAAAATTAGTTTTTAATTTTTTATAAAGATATAGCTGATTTAAAATATGATATAAGTTTCAGCTGTACAATAGATGCTCCATTTATACTTACTGAAAAACATTGGCTGTATTCCCTGTGTTGTATGATACATCCCTCTAGCATGTTTACATTTCATGTTGCAGTTTGTGTAAGAAATTTGGGTAACGCAGAGTCTGGGACGTGTATATGTCTGACCCAGGTTCACGCAAACCCTGTCTGTCAGAGCTCAGGCCTTCACTACTGTCTGCAGGGGAGCGAGTGGAGGCAGCTCTCGTCAGCGCTGGCACCACCCTCTGTGTGGCAGTGACAATACTGACTGTGGACGTGCAAAGTGTTGTTCCAAAGCTTTACATGCATTTCTGCATTTAACAATTAAAGCCCTCCTGTGAGGAAGTGTTTTATGTTTTTAATGAATAATGTATTTTATTTTGATATTGATAAAATTCAAACCTACGGAAAATTTACAGGAGTAGTACAATAAACGCTTAGATACTCTTCACCTTAATGGGCACTATTTGGCCTTTTGTGTCTGGCTTATTTTAGTATAAAGTTTCAAGATTCATCCATATTGCAGCCTGAATCAGTACTTTATTCTTTTTGTTTGATACTATCCTTTTTCTTTTTTTTCATTTTTGGTCTATTTAAAAATGTTTTCATTGAAGTCTAGCCAGTTTATAATGTGTCAGTTTCTTGTGTACAGCATAACACTTCAGTTAAATAGGAATATTCGTGTATTCATTTTCATATTCTTTTTGAACATAAGTTACTATAAGATATTAAATATATTCTCCTGTGCTATACAGTGTAATCTTGCTGCTTATTCTATACATACTCAGCATCTGCAAATCTTGAACTCCCAATTTATTCCTTCCCACACCCTCTCCTCTCTGGTAACCATAGTTTGGTTCCTGTGCCTCTGTGTCTGTTTCTGTTCTGTAGATAAGTTTATCTTTTTGTTTCTTTGGTTTTTTTTTAGATTCCACATGTGAGCGATCTCATATGGTAATTTTCTTTCTCTTTCTGGCTTACTTCACTTAGAATGATGATCTCCAAGTCCATTCATGTTGCTGCAAATGACATTATTTTATTATTATTTTATGGGTGAATAGTAGTCTATTGGACACATATACTGCAACCTCTTTATCCAGTCATCTGTCACTGGACCTTTAGGTTGTTTCCATGTCTTGCTATTGTAAACAGTGCTGCTGTGAATATTGGGGTGAAGGTGTCTTTTTGAATTACAGATCCTTTTGGATATATGCCCAGGAGTGGGATTGCTGGGTTATATGAGAGGTCAATTTTTTGTCTTTTGAGGAACCTCTATACAGTTTTCCACAATGGCTCCACCAAACTGCATTCCCACCACAGTGTAGGAGGGTTCCCAATTCTCCGCAGCCTCTCCAGAATTTATTGTCTGTGAACTAGGTAATGATGGCTATTCTGACTGGTGAGAGTTGGTGCTTGATTGCAGTTTTGATTTCCATTTCTCTGATAATGATATTGAACATTTTTTCATGTGCCTATTAGCTATTTGTATGTCTCATTGGAGAAATGTTTCTTTGGGACTTCTGCCCATTTTTGAATTGAATTGTTTGTTTTTCTTTCTTATTAAGTATAAAAGCTGTTTACATATTCTGGGAATTAAGCCCTTGTCAGTTTCATTTATTGCAACTATTTTCTCCCATTTCATAGTTTGTCTTTTAGTTTTGCTTACTGTTTCCTTAGCTGTGCAAAAGCTTGTAAGTTTAATTAGATCTCAGTTGTATATTTTTGCTTGTATTTCTATTGCTTGAGTAGACTGCTCTAGGAAAACTTTGCTGAGATATATGTCAGATGTTTTGCCTATGTTTTCTTATAAGAGGTTTATAGTGTCTTGTCTACATGTTTAAGTCTTTATCCATTTTGAATTCATATTTGTGTATGCTGTGAGGAAGTAGTCTAACTTCATTGATTTAAATGCAGCTGTCCAGTTTTCCCTACACCATTTGCTGAAGAGGCTGCCTTTACTCCATTGTATGTTCTCACCTCCTTTGGCAAAGATTCAATGACCAAAAGTTTGTCGGACTATTCTTGGTAATTTTGTTTATCCGTTCATTGATGGATGGATATTGTTAGTAACTTTTGGCTACTCTGAATGATACTGCTATGAATATTGATGTGAAAGATTTTGTGAGAATATATTTTCACTCTTTTGGCTGTACAGTTGGCCCGCCACATCTGTAGTTTCCTCTTCATGGATCCAGATGGCTGATTGTAAAGGGACTCGAACATCCTTGGATTATGGTATCCAGAGTGGGGTGTTCCTGAAACCAACCCCCCGAGGATACTGAGGGATGTCTCTATATGTAGGAGTGGAATTGCTGAGCCATATGACTCTAAACTTTTGAGGAAACACCAGGCTTTTCCAAAGAAGCTGCACCATTGCCGCTTTCCAATGGCTGCGTATTGAGGGTTTCCATTTCTCTGCCTCCTGACGGACACTTGTTATTGTCCATGATTTGATTATAACCATCCTAGTGATTGTAAAATGAGATCTCATTTTGATTTAGATTTCGCTAGTGATGCTGAGCATCTTTTCATATGCTTATTGGCCAATTGTGTATCTATTTAAATCCTTGGCAAATTTAAAAATTGGGTCGATTTTCTTTGTATTGGTCAGTTGTAAGCTTTTGTTTTATATCCCGGATACTAGCCTATTATTAGATATATGCTTTGCAAAATTTTTCTCCTTTTCTGTAGACTGTCGTTTCACTTTAATTTTTTTAAACATTAAAACAATTTCTTTATAGGAGAGGTAATTAGATTTATTCTTTGTTCTTATTTTTGCCAAGCACGCACTCTATCACTTGAGCTACACCCTTCCTCTTTCATTTCACTTTCTTGATTATGTCCTTTGTAACAAATGGTTTTAATTTTGATGAAGTCAATTTTATCTGCTTTTTTTTTAATCACTTGTGCCCTTGGTATTGTATCTAGGAAGCCATAGCCTATGCTATGACCACAAAGATATATACTATGTCTTCTTTTAGTAAATTTATACATTTAGTTTTTATGTTTCTGTCTGTGATCAATTTTGAATTAATATTTATTTGTTATATAAAATACAGGGGTCCAGATTCCAGATTCATTCTTTTGCTGCAGATACCCAGGTGTCTCTGCACCATTTGTTGAATAGACTATTCTTTCAATGGAGTGTTGTTGGAATATTTGTGGAAAACTGACTGTAAATGTAAGTTTTCCCCCTGGATTTTTTATTGTGTCTCATTGATTTATGCATCCAAACTTTTGCCAGTACCATAATGACTTGAGTACTATAGATTTGTAGAAACCTTTGAGTGAGTCCTCCAACTTTGCTCTTCTTTTTCAAGATAGTTTTGGCTGACGTGGGCCCCTTGCACTTCAATATGAATTTTGGGATCAGTTTTTCAATTTTTGGAAAGAAGTCAGGTGGAATTGTGATAGAGATTCCATTAAATTTGTAGATCACTTTGGGGAGTCTTAACATTTTTGACAATATTGTCTACCATTCCATGAATATGGGCTGCCTTCCATATATGTAGATCTTTTTAATATTTTTTGGTGATACTTCAAAATTTTCAATGTACAAATCTTGTAAAATTTTGTTAAATGTATCTCTCATTTTATTTTTAATGCTGTTGTAAATGGAAAGGCTGAGCTTCCTAAGGGTGGGACTATATATCAATTTATTTATTTCTAGGATTCCTACACAGCAAATACCCTAGGTTTGTATTTGCTACATAAATCTATCCACAATTCTTCCCATCCCTGTGTTATAAGAAACCAAGACCTAGGTTAAGCTGCCTGAACACCTATGTGGACGTGAGAAATGAGACCCTTGGGTGGGGCTTTGTGCAGATGTTACTGAGAGCTTATTCAGGATGGTTCATCTTAATTTCTTTTAAACAATCCTTTCAGTGTAGTCAGATACATTAAGAACATGCCCTTTAGATGTGCGGAGGATCTAAGAGTAAAATTTTCAAATAATTTCTAGTGTGTGTGTTGTACTTGAAACCTAATTTGCATCAATCTTTGAAGATTTATGTTTCAGGAGCTTTGGCTAAATAATACCTGTCTTTATTCAATAGCTACAACTAAATGCTCAAGCAACATGTAAGAGTTTGAGCAAACTGCCCCCGCCCCGTAGTGAGTGCTGGTTGGCTGCAGCTGTAAATGGAGTCAGTGTTTACCTCTCCCAGTACGCTTATGCTGATCTGCTCAAAGCGGTTCGTCCAACAGTTTGTTGGTGGTCTTTTGGACAAAGCCATAAAGCATTGATTGAAGGTTGCTGGAATGGAATCTATTTTTATTAATATTAAGTAAGCACATATTGAGTGCTTACTGTATGCTGGGAATTGTCCCTCAGCCTCACATGAAAATTATTTCTCTTAAAACCTCACATATTTCCTTGTTATTCTCACTTTACAGATAAGGAGACTGAGAATTAGGTCTTCTCTCTTTTGGGGGGAGCTCATTATCAATGATGGGAAGTTGTAAGTAAAAAGATATTGATTCATCCTGAGAAAACATTTTTCTGAGAGTGAGCATTGAAGAGGTTGACCACTGAAGAGGGTGATCATTGTTTGAGTGAGAGGAGCCCGGGTTGTACGGAGTCAGCATTCCTGTCTGCACAGGGCACATGTAGAGCTACGTGGTGGGTGAGGTGGCGCGGCTGCGCAGGGAACGCGGATGCCGGGCCGTTGGGCTGTGCTCAGGCCCGGTGGGGCTTTCTCCTAAGGGCAGTGGACCGTCATTGACAGATTTCATGTAGGGGAGTGGGGTGCTCTCGTAGATCACTTTTGTCTTGTAGAATGCTTAGAAACATTTAGAAGGCTCGGCAGGAGATGAAGTGATGAGTCAGAGAAGGGTGGCTGCGTGGTGTAGCAGTGTTCAGTTTTCAAGTGATTTTCAGTCCCAGGTTTGTGGCTCCGTAGCCGTGTCACTTTGGATGACGCACTCAAGGAAGTGAAACAATTTACCTAATCAATTGAAGCAGTGATGTACCGACTTCCCAGGACTGTTGTGGAAATCCAGTGAGAAAACATGTGCACAGTGTGCAGCGTGGTCTGCAGCACAGAGTCAGTGCTGAGTGAGTGCCTGGTAGGTCAGGTGTGGGTGGTGGGACTTGGTGACTGTGGATATCTGGGCCCTGAAGAGGGGTCCAGTCACATCTGTGAGTGATGGGCCTGAGCTGGGAGAGGCAGGGAGACCTTGCCCCCAGACCAGGGTCCCTCGGCAGGACGGCTATGTGAGGAGCGCCGTGAAGTCAGCTCTTTGCAGGTGGAGTTGGAGGTGCCCTTGAGACATCTAAGTGCAGTGTCACGAGCTCACAGAGGAGGTCTGGGCCCGGGCTGTGCATTTTCCTAAAATCTCAATCCCTGAGGACGCCGAGGTATTGATCACTGAGCATGAAGTCATACTTTACAGGACAAGTGAATAGTAGTATCATGTCTGTCAACAAAGCTCAATTATCTTTATTCATCACTCACTTTGCTAATTGGGAACTTACAGAGCTCACTTCACCGCCCTTCCCTGGGCTCAGGCTCCACAGAAAAGAGCTGGTGAGTCTCCCTCTTTTCCAGAAGAGGTCACATTTAGCTGGTAGAATTCTATACCTCACCAGACTTAGAATTTTAGTTTGTTGTTTTAATTCTATTTTCTGTTGGCCATCTCCTGACAGGAGAGACGTTTTACCTCATGGTCAGGTTCCAATTAGCTGTTACTGAGAATTGCTAATCTGATCCATAGTGTATGTATTCTATTAACTTTGTAGAGTACTTATCATTTTCTGTCTTTGCCCTTTAATTTTGTTTGCCCCTTCAATTTTCTATCATATTTGGGGCGTTAATTTATTTTTTAATTAAAAAATGTCTGTTAGCAGTTAAGAAAACAAAAGCAAAGAAAAGATGCACATGATAGCTACATTTAGAAAATATCTAGTATTTTTTCTGTCTCGGTGATGGAGGGTTCTAAAAACTCGTGAAAACCTTCATTACATAAGTTCCTTAAAATGCAGTTTAAGAAATAAAACCTTCCTTATTCATCTTTCAAGCTGCAAGGCTAATTGTCAAGAAAGTGAGGGGAAATCCTCAGAAGCCAAGACAAACAAGAATGTAGTGGTTCTGGGAGATACGTGAGCCTTAGAAGCCCTGGGGTGCCGGTTGGCTCCTGAACTGAGATTCAGTTGCCCTGGCAGGAGGGCAGGAGGTGAGCCCGAGGCCTCTCACACTGGGTGTTGGATGGCTGTTCTTATGTAAGGCCAAGCACATCCTGAGAATCCTTCTTTACAAAAGGGTGAATTTGAAACAAAAGAAAAAAAATGCATTCCTCAAGGCAAGGAAATAAGGAAAGTCAATTTTTTTCTAAGAGGGGAAAAATAACATGAAAATTAAGGATTTAGTTTAAAGCTGTTATGGCATGAGAGAGACCACAAACTCCTGGCAGATAATCTCAGCTCCTCCCGGAAAGAGAAGTTGTGTTTTGAATGAATCAGTTGACAGCCATTCCGAAAAAGGCCTCCACAGTCTTCTATATCAAGATACTGGACCCAAATACCTCACTTCCATGGTCTCACTTAAGTAACCAGAAAGGTTTTAAAGGAAAGAAGCAATAATCATAGTTCTATTTATTGACATTATTATATGCTAGGAATTCAGAGGTGACTATGGAGTTGTCTCCTCTTTTATGGACCTTACTTTCTATTTGACATAGTTGGGGAACTTGGTGGACGGTGTTGTAGGTCTGTTGCAATTAGCCAGGAGAGGAGATTAAGAAAGCACTGAAGGGTGGGTGATATTTTTAGCTGAGGACAGTCCTGTTCAGTTGGCTTTTAATTGCAGGCTCGTTGAGTTGTCACTGGAGGGAATTGATCTTATGGATGATGGACTTAACTCAGGCCTCTTCAGAATGGACAAGTGAACCTGGAGAAAGACAGTCAAATCTGTGCAGACATTAAAGTCCACGTGAACGTGCTGTATCCCTGAGCCAAAGATAGGACAAGAAGGCAGCACTTCTTCAGGACAGAGGAGAGACTTTTAAGGTTCCCCAAGAATGAATCCCAGGGAACCGTAATGGCCAGTTGTTAAACTGTGACTTTGCTCTTTGGACGGTGTACCCACCAAGGGTATTGGCCTTTTATATGTTTTCATTTCTCTTTAATACATGTCAGGTGATGAGGACGTGGACATAAACGTTTGATACTTTGTCGAGGTGAGTCTTGGTACCTGCCTAGAAGCGCGGGCACAGCTACTGCTGCATCATACATCTTGCCGCCCATCCCACTCCCAGGCTCCGTGATCACGGCAGAGTGGTTCCTTATTGAGCTGTCCGTCTCCTCTGTGACATCGTAACCAAACAAATGACTGGAGCGTATTAGCTCGGCTTTGCTCTTTTCCATCCTTCTCTTCAAATTATGGTGTCTGGTAGTGGACCCAGTTACGTTTGCAGATGATTTACAAGTAAGGCTGTCAGTACAAACCTTGTAATCCCCGCTGTGTGATCTAGAGAAGAAAGTTACATTCTTTCCAAATTTTTTTTTGCACTTATGTGGGAAAATGATGTACGTTTGAATGTGTATTTCCTCTCTGAATCATCATGGCTAGAGATGAATATTTATAGACATGGAATGAGTTTTCTGTATTTGAACTGTATGGTCCCCAAAATTCTCCCCAGCTTTTTAAAGTCATCACTGGAGTGCTACCTCCAGAGTGCCCCAAAGCATCCACCACTGCCTGCTCTTCGGACACTGTGAGTTTCCAACTTGGAGAAGGCTGCTGGCTGGTGAGCCATTCTCTGGCACATCTCTGGTTGGCTGATGTGAGCTTAGCACACAAGAATTGGCAGACAGTAACTAACCATGATCACGTCCATTTCTGGAACACTCATGGAGGATTTTACACCTATGCTAGTGGAATACGTTATTTCATTTAGATTTCCCAACAATCATAATTAGACTTTATCACCTGTATTAAAAAGGAAACTGTCAAAACGAGTGACGTGCAGACATTGGACTGGAACACGGGTCTTTCTGATCCCTGTCTCTGTTCCCTCCCCGGCCTATCCTTCAAAATGGCCAGGAGACTCTTCCTCTGTCTTGAGTTTCCCGCTGATGTTAACACTCTCTTTGTTTCTGGAGAGGAAAGCAAGTCTAAACTTACTTTCCAGTTGGAAATGGAATGAAGAGTTAGCGTTGGAAGCCGGGAGAGTCTGTCCTGTGATGAAGCGCTCTCCGAGCCACTTCCACTGGGACGTCACATCCCTGTCTGGGCCCCTTGCTCAGCCTGTGCACAGGTGACAGCGCAGATGTGCCGAGCAGTCCTCCCGGACAGGGCAGTGGGTTGGAAATGAGTTTGGGGATTTGGTTTCATTAGATAGCTTCCTGAGGGTCTTGGCCTGGTACTTCGAGTGGGAGCATTCCCTGTCCCACAGACTGTGCTCTGGGCCCGTGTAGACCTGACGTGGCCTCAGCCTGAGGCTCAGGGCCCGTGGTGATGAGGAGCATTTTAGTCCATGGTCTTCCAGAGGCTCTGACAATTCTGGGCTATGGGACTTTGTCCAGGATGATAATAATTCCTCCCCGAGTTTCAGATTTCCTTGCCTATGAGCGGGGGTAGTAATAGTTTCTGAGATGATTGTAATGATTCAGTAACGGGCGCAGCGTGTGCTGGCAGGTAGCTGGTGCTTAAGGAGAAGAAGTTGCAGTCACACTGTCAGCTTCTCACTGTGCGCTCTGTGCTTTGAGAGGTTGTGTGTTTGGTGAAAGTCCCGCCCAAACCCTAGGGTCTAGGTGAAATGTTGTTCCTTTACTTTCCCTTCCTGTTCCTCTTTCCCTTCTCGGTGTCCCACGTTTAGGTAGCAGATTCCTCTATTTCAGGGAACACGGGCCTTTCTAGTAAAAGGACAGGCGGAACGCGGAGAGGTGGGGCCCGGAGGGGGTCTGGAGCGTCTGCACAGCGCTGCTTCCCTGCGTTTCTGCATCCGGTCCCGTCAGTGCACTGAGTCAGCCTTCCTCTTCCTTCCTGTGTCATCGGGTCTCTGTTTTAAGGGAAAACCTTTTCTACGGGTCTTTTTTCACTGACATGTTTCGTTCAGATGCTTGTTGCTTTTCTCCCTGTGCTTCAGCATTCCGAGGAGAGAATTCAGCAGTGCAGCCTCCTCTCCGAGCTCTATGAGTTGATCGGCTTCCGCTGCAAGTCCGCTTCCTTCAAGCGGGTGGCCCCCGTGTGGCGCGCGGCCCCCGGCATCCCGGAGCCCGGCGGGAAGGCCTGCTACCGACTCCTCCTGCAGACGCTTCCTGGCTACAGTCTGTCGCTGGACCTGCAGGACGTCAGCAAAGGTGTTGGAACTAAAACATTGCTTCAGTCCCATTAACCATGCCTGGTTTGGGCCCTGCCGTCCTGTCTCAACAGGGTGAATTTTTATTCGTGTAGAACAGGGCTCAGCTGACTTTTTCTGTCAAGGGCTTGGGAGTAAATATTTCAGGGTCTGCAAACCTCCTGATCTCTGGTGCAGCTGCTCAGCTCTGCTGCTCAGACGCCAGAGCAGCCGGACAGTCCAAACACCCACAGAGCTTTATTAACAGCGGTAGCTGGGGCTGGATTGGGTGTATGAACTGCAGTTTGTACCCACAGCCTCCTCACTATTGACACCTGCACCAGAGCGTGCATTTGTGACAATGGTTGAACCTACACTGACACGTCATTATCACCCAGAGCCCATATTTGACACACGGATTTACTCTTGGTGGTGCGCACTCTGTGGGTTTGGACAGATGTGCAATGACGTGTATCCACCATCACAGCATCATACAGAGTCATCTGTCTTAGTGACCTTAATATGCTCCGTGCTGCACCTCATTCATTGCTCCTTCCCCTCTAGCCGCTGACAGCCACAGATCTCTTAGTCTCTGTGGTTTTTCCTTTCCCAGAACACCATAGAGTTGGAATCAGACAGTTCCAGAAACTTCCCAGATTGGCTTCTTTCACTTAGTGATAGGCATATAAGGTTCCTCCATGTCTTTCCATGCCTTGAAAACTCATTTCATTTTAGCACCCAATAATAGTCCATTTTCTGCCTGGACCACAATTCATCCATTCACCTACTGAAGAACAACTTAGTTGCTTCTGAGTTCTGGTGATTATGAATAAAGCTGCTATTGACATCTGTATGCAGATTTGTGTGTGGACATAAGTTTCCATTTCGTCGAGTAAACACCAAGGAGCACAGTTGCCGGATCATATGTTAGGAGTACGTTTAATTTTGTAAAAAATTGACAGACCGTCTTCCAAAGTATCTGGGCCATTTTACATTCCCACCAACAATATATGAGAATTCCTGTCGCTCCAAATCCTCACCAGCATTTGGTGCTGTCAGTGTTCTGCATTTTGGCATTTCTGACAGGTGTGCATTGATACCTTGCTGTTTCAGTCTGCATCCCCTTGATGACAGATGCTGTGGAGCATCTTTCCATAGACTTCTTTGGCATCTAGATTTCTTCTTTGATGAGGTGTGTGTTCAGGCATTTTGGTGATTTTTTGATCAGGTTATTCATCCTTCTTGTTGAGTTTAAAGAAATTTTGGTATATTCTGGATATCAGCCCTTTATCAGTGTGTCCCTGCCCTTCACCTGCAGTACTGGAGTTGTCCTTTGGGTCTCAGTGGAGTGTCAGCTCTTCAAAGAGGTTCCCTGTTTCCCCTCAGCCTAAATACTGTCCTTGTATTTTTCCCTTTCATTGACTCATTTTGTTCTTTTTAAATAGCATTTCCCATAATTTGTAAGTACATTAAAAAAAAGGGCAATGATTGAACACCACCTCCCCCACCAGGCTGTGTGCCCTGTGAGAGTAGAGGCCCTGTCCCCACTCACCGTTTCCCATGACAGCACATGGCACATGTCCATGTAAAAGTGTGTAACGTGGGGCCAAACCTGATGAGCAGCTATGACGACATGTGTTGGCTGCCATTTATTGAGTAGACTTTGTTTCTGATCTTAATTATTAAATCAGATGAATGAAACTTGTTTGTTTTGAAAAATAAAACAAGAAATCTCACCTCCATGTGATTGGTACTTTCTACTTAGCCTTCTGACCCAGGAGGGGATATTCACCATCATTTTGTGGAGGAGGTTGGGGAGGTAAAGTAAGAGAGTGAGATCAAATAAAGTAAAAATGAAACTATCAGTTGGCTTTATTTTCACTAAGACTTAAAAGTTACTTTAACCCTATCTCAGCTGTTGTTCTGTTGTTATAAACATCCCTCATAGAATTAAATGGAAGCCCACTAAAGTCTGAAAGGGAAATTTTGTGCTCAGGTCCTGAAAAGTGTTTATGTCTATTTCTTGAAATGCACATTTTCCCTGCTGGTTACAGAACGTCGAGATGGGAACACAGCCGTGCGCTGTGTGTGTCTGCCGGCTTCACGGGCTGCTCACTGTCATTTTCATTTTCTTGTGTTGCAGTTTATGACGGTTTTCCATGAGATATATTGCTCAGCGTTTTCCTGAATGAAGGATTGAATTTCCCACAGAAAATCTTATGAAAGAGAGTGACAAGGCACATGAGTTTCCCAAAAAGGAATAGTTGATGTAATAAACTCTCACTATGGTGAACTTTTTTAATACAAGCCAGTTGAAAATTTTAGCACTAGGTCATATGCCACAAATGTGTCTTAAGAATAAAAAGATTCATATTTTAAAGAAGAAGCAGTTTGAATCAAGTAGAAATTATGATTTGTACACTATTTGTTGGTAGAACTTATACTCAGTCTTATTATAATTGCCTGTGGTAGGAAATGGATCATTATTTATTTATTAAAAAAAATCCACTAGGTTCTATTTGCTCCATTCTTGATGCAGCAGTGCTGAGGTTAGTTAATTTGGGCCATTTAGGATTCTTAGCTAGGTTTTCCGGACATTGATTTCAGCCTCTTTATCTTTTCTACAATCTCTTCTTTTGTGTCGGCCTTTGGTCTTTTGACAACATGAAAATATTGCACGGATCTGCCTTTCCATTTTTTCCTGTCTTTGTGGGAAAAGATTTCTGTAAGACAGACTACTAGGATAATAAGGATTTTGTGTGGGCTAAGTTTGGTCAGTTCTAAGGTTTTCAATTAATACGTATTGATACTTGCTATTCAGCTAATGACAGTAAAATTATAAACTAACTTAAGTATACACCAGTAAGTATAGTAGAGTAAGCCCATCACCCAGATTAAGGAATTCACAAACTTTTCCATATTTCCTTTATTCAGACCTTTGTTCTTTTATTTGTCCTTTGTTGAAGTATTTGACAACAAATCCAAGAAGACATGTCATTTTACCCTATGTACTCAAGTAGGCATGTCTGAAGAATGAGGGCATTTTCTTTGATCAGGTTTTTCCATTTGATCCATGTGCTCATTAAGTACCAGCTGTGTCAGGCATCTCACTAGGCATTAGGGATCCTTGGGGCAATGAGACAGTCCTGGCTCCCAAGGAAGTTAAGGGCTGATGGAGGAAACCAACACAGGAGCTTGGGTGCCTCACTTAAGGTCCCTGTGGGATGACACCAATTGGACAAAATTTGTGCACAATACAGTAGGATTCACAGAAGGGACTGGTCAGACTTGTAGGGTAGGCCGTGAGAGAGGCGGTCAGCAGGGATACAAGGGGAGGAATCATTTGATCAGAATCTGAAATCCTTTCTGCCAACCTTTCTACCAAGCCCCCAGGGCCCATCACACACAACCCTGTGCTGTAAGTACTTTTGATTCCAGTTACCACATCTCCTTCAGGAAGGATTTTAAGGTGGAAAATATTTAAAATCCATAATTGTTGCCAGAAGGGACATAGAACAAGGAACATAGAAACAACACAAATGTCCATCAGCACATGACTGGGTAAAGACGAGGTGATACATACATACAATGGAATACTACTCAGACTTAAAAGATGACATTTACAGCAACATGGATGGACCTGAAGACTGTCATTCTAAGTGAAGTGGGGTGGAAAGAGAAAGAAAAATGCCATATGACTTCATTTATGGGGAATCTAAAATTAATAGCAATAATAATAAGACCACAAAGGAACTAAATATTATTTTGATTTCTTGAATATATGTAAGCACATCTGACTGTCCTTTGTGATTGGATTACAATATTATGTTTATTATTCTTTTCTAGATGTCCTTATTCATCTGGTAACTGTAATTTTAAAAATCTAAAGCTCTAATCTGTTCTTAGAAACAATGATTAGTACATATATGTAAACTAAAAAATGCAGTATACTCTATACATGTATTTACATGCAATAAGTGTATGTGAAGTTGAACTGTAATAATTCTACATAATAAAACTGAAAAAGGAAAAAATAAATAATTTATTTAAAAAAAAACAGCCCTCTTTAGATATTAAAACGTTCATTTCTGAGATTCTGTGAAAGACAGCATGGAAGTAGGTTTTTAAGATTTTCTCCTTGCGACTCAGTGAGCAGTCTGGGCTGCAGATCTCGGCTGCCACAGGCACCCAGGACTTGCCGGCTTTCTCCTCACTTGTTGGGAGGAAGGTTAGCTGCTTCAGGAATATTTATGCTCTTAGAAGTTGCTGAAAGCCCCACAGAGCTTCTGTTTACATGGAGAGTATCTGTTAATATACCCCATTTTAGGAATTAGAACAGAAAATTTAAACCCAAAAACTGACAAGCACATGCTGTCCCAGCACGTGGTCAAAGCAGTGCTGCCATGCTGGGGTTGTTTTGGTTCTAGAAAAAATGCACCGTACACTCAAGAATGATGGTGAACCCACAGATCTCATCTCATCAATGTTATGAAGAGGTGGGACCCAATGCCCCTAAAACAGTGCTGAAGTCCACAGATGTCTCAGAACACACGGAGCCATGGGATCAAGAATACAGTGTCTCGTGGATCATCAGCAGTGGGGACCGCGTCCTGGGTCAGGAGGAGCAGAAGTAGGGATAGCAGGCACACAGTCCTATTGACAGCAAAGCTTTAAAGGTTTTGAACTGACTGAAAGTTTGGCAAAGATTTGCATTTAGACTACTACATTTCCTCTCCTGGAGACGTTAGAAGGATAACACTGATTAATAGAGGATGATTGTAATGGATTAATTATGATACTGATGACATGGGCTACGAAAACTAACCCTATACTCAGTGTAGACTAAGCCTTTTATGTACACACTTCATTAGGTCTCCACGCCCCTGCAAGGTGGCATTAAGCACTCATACAACCATGAAACCAGTGACTATAAAACAGTCACAAGGCTTCCTCTCCATCATGAGGTAGCAGAACCAGCAAGGATTTTCAATGACAAACGCCAAAATCACATATATTTGGGAAAGAAAGCAAACAAAACACTGAAGAACAATAAACCAAAAGAGCAGATGGAATGGAAACTTTTATTGAAGAAAGCAATGATTGATTCAATTAAAAGAGCTAATGTCCCTGGTATAATTGAACCATCAATACAAATTTTTGGAAAAGTGGGTTGTGAAATTACTGTCTCACTTAATATTTGAATTCCTAGTTGGACCAATTTGATATGCATCACTGGTGTGAGGTTAGATATTTAGGTAAATAACAACATTCCTATTTTTTAAGTTAACAGGAAACATAACACAGGACTCCAGATTTAAGGAGAGAAGGCAAACAACTACTTTCATACTCCATCCAGTAAGGACACGTGTCCCTGCATCACCAAAGCAATGAGAATTTGCACAAAGCAAACACAGTTCTCCAGTTGTGACAAATACGATACCGTGAGCCATGAATTACGACAGCAAGTAACTGTTTAAATGCCATGGGCAAACTTTTTTTATCATCTTAAAAACATCACTGTTGTTCTAGGTAAGAAAAAGAATTGTTTTACTAACAAATCCAACTGACACAGGGGTTTTTCCAAGTGAGAAGGTGATTCCAAAAAGTGCAGTAAAATGGTCTTAGACTGACCAGCATCACGATTCCCGGTTTTACACTTGCTCTCTGCTCATCACCTCTGACACAAGGACTCAACAAATGATTTTTTTTTTCTTTAGGAAAAAAAAGATAAATAAAATCTAACTACAAGATGTGGTATGTAAATCGATAATGAAGTTGTCTAACCTAATAATGCAGCCAGTGTAATGTAGCACTTATTCGGGCACTAGAATTTTTAATTCATTATTTCTTTTATACCCTATTTCTATCCTAAAGGAGACATTTAAATTTTCTACTTTATTCAACATATCTTGTGGGGGTTGTGATATACTCTGGTATGGCAGTTTTCAGAGATTTAAAATCGCCTCTGTGGTTGTGGTCAGGTAAGGCAAGACTCCCGCACAGCTGCGACGGAGAAGGAATCCCCGGAGTCCGCCTCCGGGCAGCTTCCAAACCGCATGTGCTTGCACTTGGCACAGGACACCATCAGCAAGTGTAACTCTGACAAGGAGATTTCCCCGGGGACATGGGAGGTGCTCTAAAATTGTGAAGCCACTTGTTTCCCAGTTAGGTGAGGCTTGGAAAAATAGTTTATTAGAAGTGACTCCTTTTGTATGTGCCTTTTGTCCTGAGAGGTTACTAATTAGCATAGAATATAAACTACCCCATGATATAAGAATTTAGGTACCACATCTTTCCATCTACCTGTGTATTTGTTTATCATATTTATATTTAGGTTACATTTTCTATGACGTTCACTTCTGGGCACAAGAAAAGAAAGATTAGAAAATATTTATTATAAACAGGGGGGACTGGATCAAAGGGTTAAAAACCACTACTGCTAACAATAAAAACCATATAATAATTTTAATCTCAGTTGCATCAGACCTTCCAGAATTACTCCCTCAATTTCACTGTTAAAACAGTATTGGAATATCTGTTCTTCCAAGACTCGGGCCTGATCGCCACTCATCCAGACATCTGCCTGTGGGTCCCTACTTGTCCTCGACGCCCACAAACACACCTTACGGGGTGAAATTTCTTCAGTGCCCCTACTGTAGGGGAAACCTGGAAGTCCCAGACACTGTCCAGGAGTCATACCTACCTGCAAAAATCAAAGTCATGTGACTGAAATGGGACAACCCAGGTGGTATGATAGGGCTGAAAGCTCACCAAAAACAGGTTTGAGGGCCTGACCCAAGCCCTCCGGCTCCTCACATGAAGAAGGACAGGGAGACCCAGTTAGCCACGAGACTGGGGGGGCTTCATTACTCCATGAATAAAGGATTTGTGCCAGTGCCACCTTTAGACAGTGAACCCCAAAACCCAGACTTGGAAGCACCCCATCCCCTCCCCTCTGAACAAATATTCTCTCAAGACACATAGTGAGAGATGGGAGCCTCGGTGAGCTCTGGAATAAGATGCAATCTGAAAGACTGCTGGTAACAAATGGTGCGGAGCTCGAGCAGCCCCCAGGGCCACCAGCCCTTCTGGTACCACAGATGCCCACACTTCCATCCACAACAGTTTCTTCAGGACATTTATGCACACATAACCAACACACAAAAATGATTGCTTAGACATATTTTAAGTGAAATAACATTATGAGAATGCCAAATTAATGACAAGTCAGAGTCAAGACCCCAGAGTATTAACTGGATGAGATCTCACGTGTGCTCCGCAGTGAGCTTTAAACCCTTAGGACACAGTCATGGAACAGTAGGAATTTTCTTTCTTTCCTCCAAGTTGGCTTTCCTGGAGAACTCCATAGACACAGGAAGACTCTGTATCCCACCTCTACTACTTACACAAAGGGCTCAACACGTGGAGAGAGATCAGCGCTCGTGCGACCGGCTCCAATGTGAGCACTCCAGTGCCCAGCTGCCCGAGGAGCAGAGCTCCCACCACAGGAACAGAGCTGTCGCCACGGGCACTGCAGTGCCCGCAAGACTCAGGAGTCTGATGAGTGAGCCTGGGGCGGGCAAGACAGGAAGCAAGCACCTCTCCCTCAAGCTCTGCAGGTGATCTCTGTGTCATCTTGAATAAATACAGTCAGCATTAAAGATGTTTGACAAGAGGGTAAAAGGTAAGGCCTCCCCAAATCTCCACGCATTCCTTTTGTGGGAGTCCTGTTAGAACACATGGTGACAAGAGACGCTGGCTTTACATGCGCACGTTGCCCTGAGGGCTGCAGGGGAGGCCACAGTGCTGCCTCTGCCCCACCTCCTGCCCTCATCCCCCAGGCCTCACAGGGGCCACTGACACGTTTCTCTGACTTTCTCCCCTTGGTATTGCTGCTCTTCCAGCTTTTAAGGGCTCATAAGAACCTCACCAGAAAATCTTTAACAATGAACCCAAATCAAATGAAATCAACCACAGAAACGCACTGCCTTCATCATTACTTTACATTTTAGGAAGAAATTCTTGAAGACGACTCTCTGACCTGAAGGGATGGGTGGAGTAGAAAAGAAAAGAAGACAAGCATTTTTGGCCCATAAAAAATGAGAGGTAACCAGATGGTAGCTAGTTTTCATTGCACCTCTCTGCCCGCCCCAATTTCACATGGCCCTCCCAACTCAACTCATCAGAACTCGACTGAAGGAGACGGCTGTGCAAATTTAATGGAAGCCAAAGAAATCGCTCCAGAAACACTCTCCCAAACCCAGTGAGAAAAGGGAAAGCTGACCAGTGCCAGGTTCTGAATACTAAAACACACAGATTCAAACTCCAATACCCTCCCTGGTGGGTGTACTTACAGTGGGTGTGTCGCCATGCCATTTGTCAGCATCCAACATATAAAAATGAAAGGGACACCAGTTTTCAACATCACAGTCCCTCTGAAACAACTGGTAGTCAATTAGCGTTTGTCGGCAGCAAAAGACGATTTTCTCCCCTGCACGTGGAGGTCAACACACAGAAGAGACTGATGATCCCCACTGCGAGTGTAGCTAAGTGTGTCTAAGCAAACTGGCTCCATCAGCCTCCTGATGAGCAGGGGAGTGTGTAAGCCGCGGGGCTCTGCAGAATAACGGCCAGGCAAGGAGGGCGCTTCCTTGCTTTGGGGAGAAAAGCGCGAAAGCAACACTCGTTGGAAATAAATTCTAATTAAAATTTCAGGTGCAGTTCCTGCAGCGTAACCCCCGCCAATAGATGAGGCTCCCTCCGTGCTGCCCAGTCATGTGAGCCAGGCTCATTATTATAACTGTGTGTTTGGTTAAGCAAGTGAATCATGTCTGTTTTCTGGAAATTACATGAGGGTGGAAAACCTTCAAAACATGTTCTTTTATTTGCTATAGAATTTGTTTAATCCTCTTAAGAGCATTTACAATGACAACCTTCTTAAATACAATGACAACCTTCTTAAATAAGTATCTATGCCCAAGAGAACTTTCCAGGCACATGCGCCGAAACCTAGGACAACCCAGAAGCAAAATCAAAACCGTTTCAGCTGCACAGCACCGCAGAATGTGTCCAGTTTGAGAATCAAGGATTTTTTTCTCCACACCCTTTTACTCTTCTGCCCAAATTAATCAGCCTCTGCTGCTCTTGTATACTGAGTATCGTATGACTCATCTTCTCTGCCTGTAAAATGGAAATGGGAGACACTTCTACCCAATAAAATGTCATAGAACTAACCAGCAAAATTATATATATTAAAAAAAATGCCAGGGCTTTATGCTGTCCAGGCTTATGAATCATTTATTTAATGTGTCAATTGCTACAAGAATAAACTTTTCTAAATAGAAAACCTCCTCAGAAATCTTCAACTACTCTTCAAGAAAAAATATCTCAGAAAATTTCTGAAAAGTATTTAAAGGAAAATCATTTTTAACTGAATCATATTCTAGGCATACTGAATAAATTCTCTTTAGAGAACTCCTAATTTTTTTTAAATGACCTATAAAAATACACCCAGCATTAATCAGTAAATCTTCATTCCTTATTTTTAAAATTCTTAACACATGCTATTTTTCTTAAATCAAATGAGGAGGTATTCGCAAGCCAATGGACAACGGAATTACCTAAGAAGACATTATAAAGCAGCAAGAGCAACTAGCACTTTGCCAAGCATTCTGCCTGAGAGCCACTCGTATCATCTCATTTTGACCTGACTGCTTGGAGTTGAGCTCCATCAGCCCATTTAACACATGAAGAAACTGAGGCTCTGGGTGGTCATGTTTCCAGTACTTGATGGAGCCAGGATCCAAACCCGGATCTTTCTCTATAGAGCCTGTGCCTTTACCAGATCACACTTACATTTCTCACTCTTCAAATGCACTCAGTCCCAAAGGTAACACACCTTCCTTGCGTTTCTGAGAGTTTTAGGAAGTACTGAATTACAAGGACTAAGCAGACATTTGTGTGGGCTAATTTTTAATTTTCTGATTTTCCTGAATCAGTTCAGGCTGAATTCATACTACTTACGAGGAGAAGTCCTGAGGCAGAGGAGAGAGGGGAAGATAAGCCAGACATAAACAATTTCAACAGATCCAATTCATCAAGGAAGCAAAGTATTAAATAAACCACTTCAGCAACACGCTTGTCAGTAAGCCTTGGTTTCTCTATCTCAGCCTGAAGGAGGGTAAGCCCTCCAGCCCATCTGCCTTCCCGCCACTTACGCTGGGAATTGTAAAATAACCTTCCTTTTTTAAAGGGTGTATCCATTCTCCCTACTTTTTACCAATCCTGGCTGTTATCCTGAAAATCTATTCCCAGGACTTGGCATCCATCTCCCATATTTAAATCCTTAAAGTTTGAAATTATGATGAAGCTTGGGCACATAAAGATTCACACCATAATTCACAGAATAAACAAAGACCACAGGAACAGGGCCACCTCCAGACCCCATGAGCTCAGGATAGGCTTCAAACTTCATAAAATCTGCTGCATGCTGTTTGAACAGAAAGAAAATTGAATGTGATCAAGGAGGCTGACAAAGAGCACTGGCCAGCTCAAGAGATGACTCCTTCACCGCCTCATCTGACTTAAGTCATCTAACAGTTATCAGTTGATCTCTAACTAAAAGTAAAACAGGGGTTGGGTTGGAAAGTAACATTTTTCCTACAATATATACATATTGTCAACTAAAAATTGGCACTTGTCATCTGCCTCTGATTTGATTAAGTCATGAGCCACTACAGCTGCTGACCTTCAACACCCTCTGCAAGTATTTCAGGGTGGAGATCAGGAATGGGCTGCTCTGTGCTCTGGGAAAATGGGCAGAAAAGCCTTCAGATAGTTAGACATTTTCAGGAAATTTTAAGAGCCCAAATTCTTGCATCTCCTCCTATGTAGAAAAGCACTAAAATCATTAACAGAGACACCTGCTCCCCGACTAGCAGGAGCCTCTGCCTTAATGTATATTGACTGCACGTCCCCCTTCACTGAAATCTCATATAATGCTGAGCTCCCCCTCCTCTTCAGAGCAGTTCCTCCGGCTCTCTGAGATGCTGACACCTGGGCTCTGGTCCTCATTTTGCCCAAGATAAAACTTAACCCACAACTCTCACGTTGTGTGGTTTATTGGCAGTACCACAAAAATTAAGCTTACATACTTGAGCTCATAGTAAACATTCAGTATCAAACATTTCTTGACTTAAATTACTTTTTAAAAGTAAATAATTATTCCATTTCTTAAATATAGCATCTTTAAATATAAATTAGCAGATATTTGTGAATCTTAGGAAAATATATTCTGGAAAAACTTTTAGCTAATTAATAAAAATGCTATTGTGTGGAGTTATAGAAATTCAGAAGTGGAAAAGAATAGTATTGTAACTGAAGTTCTTGTTTCAGTTGCAGAGATCCTGAGGCCTCAAAAGACATATAAATTTGCCTGATTTTATACACAGTCCATTAACAGAAAGCCTAGAACTAAGATCCTGTTCTTTGAGAGTAAAAGACTTGCTCTGCTGGTTTAGGGTGAACTTTATGAAAATGGGTCATGAGAAAGAAACAGAATGCAGGGTCCTGGGCGAGGCAGCGGAAGAAAGGAGGGTCTCACCAGGTCGTGGGTGAGAAATAGGCTCCCACAGAGCTGGTGTGATAGGCATCCCTCAAGTGCATGAAAACTACTATTTAGCACACCTGCCACTGAAACACACACAAGCTGTTTAACTAGAAGTCTGACCAGGAGGCTTTCTCAGTGACACAACAAGCTATTTTCACGTTAACTCTACAACTACAGGAAGAGAAAGAATAGAAAGCTGATATTAATTATTAATAATTTACACCAAGAACCAAGAAATTTCCAGGAGAAATATAAAGACTTGTTGGAAGTTTCATTATGTGAACATACTGCCAATTCAGTTGTCTTAAAATTGGTTCTATAAAATATATTGTCCTTTGCTGTTCCAAATCACATTTGAAAGAAATAATGTTTCTTAAGGGTGTTTCTGGAATTTTCTTCTATTTCCTAGCACCAAATCTCAGAGATTTAAAGAAATGGAGGTTTGGAATTTCATCCACTCTTCCCTAGACAATTTATTGTTCCTTCAAAGAACAAGGGGGGAGTCACACAGAAAAGCATTTGAGCATCAGGCTGCTTACATTTCCTCCAGCAGTCTTGGAAAATAACGCGGAAATGAACAGCAGGACAGAAACCTGGCGGGAGGGTCCCTGGCTAGAAGGTGAGAAGAACTGTGTTCTCCAACGTGCTCTGATAGCCACTAGTTTAAATGAACCGAGCAATTGTTCCAGCATATACGCAGCTCTACGTGAAAATCTCAACTGTTACCAACTGCTCAGTGCAGCCCGAAGCAATGGACGGACTGCAGAGGCCCCCGGCGGCTCATCGTGGTGTCTTACACTACGTGCAGGATGAGCGGTGCCTCCCCGCCCACTCCATCCCCTCCCCTCGAAGGAGATGGCTGGTCCTGAGTTGAGCTTACCTCATAGCAAGCTGTCTCTCAGCCCTCTGTCTAAAGCAAGATAAAAGCAGGAAAGCTACCTGGGACTTTACAGAAACATCCCAAAAGGGAACTGACGCACCTTTCTTCCCTCCTCTCTGCCGTCTGGAATGTGGACCTGATGGCTGACCTGGCAGCCACTTTGGGCCATCAGGTTGATGGGCTGAAGATAACAGGAAACTTGTTCTCTGACCCAGGGGCCATCAAGCAAACCAGCCCTGGGCTACCGATTGCTTGACTTCTTTATGTAAGAGGGAAATACAATTTTAGCATGTTTAAGCCAGTGCTGTTATCTGGGGAACTAGGTGTTGTACATTGCCATGGTAAGACCTAATAAAAAGTTAAATATTCAACAAAAACTATTTACCAAATAGTTAATAAATGATAAAGAGATCTTGATTTTTGTTTTAATGCTATGAAATGTAAATCAAGTTTCAGCATATACCAATAAAACAAGACAGTGTGGAGATAAAGCAAAACAGAGTTTGTAGAACAGAGATCCAAAGCATCCTCCTATCCAAGGGACAGAAGGACAGCCGTGACTCTACATGCCAAGGCTGGAGTCACATGGGCTCCCTGTTTTCCTTTTCTTGGGTTGTGTTTTGTTTCCAGCCTTGGGAAAAATTGATAAGACTGCTGATCAAATCATTTCAGGAGCAGCTTCCATCGTGTAGAACCCCTGTATCTTCTTTCATCTGCCTCCTGGAATGTTCTGACACAATTAATTAGTCCAGCCTTCTAAATTGAGCAAATGGAGCTCAATCAATTTGCTTTCAGACAGAGTTAAAAATAGACATTAAAAAGCATAACTAGCAAATTTTATCTTCCAGAGGACATTGCACAGATGAAATAGGAGAATTACTGTGAATCACTCTGTAAACACTAAGTACAATACAAACAATATTAGTACTGATTCTATGTTACATTCATCAATAAAGTAATACAGAACCCTTTCTTACCAGAAGGAAAAGGTGCTTTGTAATTTTCTGTCACTTTAATTCTTCAAAAGTTTCTATAAAATTGATGTCTTTAAAAAAATCAATGCACATTAGGAACTAATTTTAATTCCTTCATCTCCCCCGGTTTAACACATATCAAGAATGTTACCATTTCTAGATATTTTATTTAGGAAAGCCTTTGGTATACATGAGGCACAGAGCACGGCAAATTGTCAGTATCACTCAGGATAGGAAAACCATGTTTGATACCCGAACTTGAAGACATGAAGAAGATGCCTGACATGTCCCACTGACCTTTCAAGCTATTCTTTTTCAAACACTTGTTTCTTCTTGGTCCAGAACAGACATGCATTTGTTGATGTGAGACTCTTTAAGTGAAAAGGTCAACCCATCATTATCACTTTAGAGACTGAAATTTTACCCTCCTCATCCATGTGGACATAGCATACTTACTGATTCCTAACATGAAAAATGACCATCGATGACACCTCAGGGTGCTCCAATGCAGAGGTTCTCTGCTGCAGTGAGGAGGAAAGAGCCGTGTGCTTCAAGATGCACTTACTGTCTGTAACTCACTTGGCAAGACACTGCAACTTGTCTAAGCTAAAGCTTAAAAGTGGACAATAGAGACAACGTCCATGGCAAAGGGCATTCGGAGGCTAATTCCTTGGCCCCACTTCATTGCTTCTCAAGAGCCATGGGCAATACCTTGAGAAAGGCAGCAACGTGGTACCCAAGTCATCAAAAAGCTGCACCTCCTACTAGTTGACAGTAAAGCGAGTGTCATCTGGCTCAACAGATCTCCCTGTGTCTCTAAAGTGTATGGCTAAATTTTCTTTAATTTCTCGGTCGGGGGACACTCCATTTTTGAAAATCTCCTCCCTGCAGTAGAAGTTCTTAGTTTCCCAATCACAGTGCAGGATTGAAGGGGGGATAAAAGAGCGGACAAAACATAGATCACTATTTATTCCTTGATATATTTTTGGCACATGGACTAAAAATCTTTGGGTCAGTTGGACATCAAGATCATATCTAATTTACACAATTGTCAACTGTCATTTTACTACCAGCTCCTGAAACAGTCACGTGGTCACTAGGTTATTTTTCCTTCCCTTGACCCATGGATTTGATGATTTCTAACCAGACACAATAGATTTTTGAAAAGAAATCTGTTTCACCTTTTGCTTTTAAACTAAATTTGTGTACCTGACAGTGACTTCACTCTAACATTCACAAAAAGCTATCCAAGGACACCCCCTTTTGACATCATCTCTAGATGTCTTGAATAAACTGCTGAACTGATTCTTCCAGATTATTAAAATATATATGCCCATTATGATGTGGTCCTCTTCAATTTGTGGTGTTTTCAATAATCATTACCTCTTTGGATACTTTATTACACATTTAGCATTTCTTTATCCAATTCAGTTACATTAGTATATAAGATTTCAAAAGAACTGGTTTCTCAAAATGATGATATTTTACATCTATGACCTTTTCTTTTTCAAGTAATTCTGTAAGGCTGTCAAGGACAGCAGTGAAAGTGGTGTGTGGTGATTGCTGCTTCAGAGTCTCTGGTCCTGCCCCATGATCTTGCATGTGTTTACGCATCCTTGTGAATGTCAACACATCAGTCTATTAGGAGCTGAAATTAAACTACCTGGATGCTAATTTTTCTTTTTAAAAACAATAAACTCAATTTCCCCTACAAATTCTTTATTGCTTCTCATACTGAGGCTCATCACTTTTCCTAATATATATGTTTGGTGGAGAGGGGGGCACAGCCCTGAAAGCCTGCACACAGCACCAACTCTATAAGATTAACCAGAGGTGGCCGTGGATGTTGTGTGACTTCAGCCACTGAGCACGAGCACCTGCTGTCCCTCCAACTGTTCTGCCTCCATTGCTGACAGTCCTGGAGGTCACTGCCTCTTGTAAAATTCTACATTACAGTTCATATATTTTCAAAAGTTATCAAATTGTGAAAGTCGTCTGTTGTTTGTGTAAAATGGGGGGTACTTGCCTTTGCTCATTTCAGGCTAACCTAAGTCCAGAATGACACACACACACACACACACACACACACACTCAGTTCTGAGTGCCCCCAAAGAAAAGTTTGAAAGGCTTCGGGACAGTGGTGGCACTCAAACCTTTGGAATTTTGAGCTCTATGAAAGTATCACTTATTCAGAAATTAAGCATTATAATTCTAGACCAAGAGAATCAGAATCCCCCATAAGTTACTTACAAGAATTTTTTTAAAGAAACTATCTTCCCTAAAATCCAATGATAAATCAAATATCCATGGAAAGAATATAGATCAGTAATATCAAGCAACAATTTCTACACTAATGCTGATTAGCCATCAGCCCAAACCAAAGGACATAGAAATAAGACACCTGGAGATAGAGATGGAAGAGAGGTATTAAAAAGCAAGAATATAAAAGAAGTAATGGTCCTATGGAAACCTGCACATTTTTTTGAAATAATTACTTGATTAAAGGAACTCACTCTTGAAGATTGGAAATGCACCAAGAGGAAATCTAGCAGGGAAAAGAAGCAGAAACGGGTCTCAGTTTTCTCCGACGCTGATCCTAATTGAAAAAAATTTCCTTGGCTTCCACAATACACAACTTGCATTGATGTCTAAGCAGAAGATTGAGGAGGAGACAAAACCGAATGTGTGTGGAAACCATCCTTCACCAGCACTGCTGGAAACACAGAATTGTGGTGTTAGGGCACTGCCCGACCGATATATATAACAGCAGGAATAAGCTCTAACTAGGTTTCTGAGCGATAAATGCTATTAGCTTTAAATCTACTCAAGTAAACATGCAGAGAAATCATGGTAAGTTCTTGAGATGTAGCCTTGCTTTTTAGGTGAGATAAAGGAATGCTTCTACACTTGTTCCATTTTGGAAACATATGTGATTGGAAGCCAATCTTCACCTAGGTTTTTGAGAACCCAGAGTTTCTGGCCTCGGGGAATTACGGTACTTACTTATATAAGGGGAGGCACAAGCTCCAGGTGGCTTTCCCATTCCAAAGAGCTTTTACTTGAAACTGGCTTTCAGAATCATGCTGAGAAATCAGTTAGTGTTTCTATATGTCACTCCACCATTTATGCTGTATGAAAGAACTCCACATCACATGCTCAATTTTCAGATATGTATGAGTTTGGAAGCCGTCCTTCAACTAGCTAATTGGGAACCCACAGATTCTGGGGTAGGGAAACTACGCTACATACATATCTATGGTGATGCACTAGTACCAAAACGGTTTTTCACTGCAAACCGCGTTTACTTGCAACCGGCTCTGAAAAACATACTGAGAAATCAGAGTGTTTCTGTATGTCACTTAACCTTCAATGCTGGATGAAAGAACGCCGCTCCACATGCTCTATTTTCAAATCTGTATATGTATGAAAGCAGTCTTTCACCTAACTTGTTGGGAACCATAGTTTCAGGACTAGGGGAACTACGCTGCTTTCTTATATTTGGGGACGTTCTAGCACCAACTCGCATTTCCACTGCAAACGGCTTTACTTGAAAGCGGCTTTGAGAAACAGGCTGAAAAATCAGAGAAAGTGTTTCAGTGTGTCACTTAACCTTCAATGCTGGATGAAAGAACACCTCTCCACGTGCTCACTTATGACAACTGGATGAGAGTTGGAGACTTCCTTCACTTATAATGTTGGAAAACAAGAGTTTCTGGTCTAGGGGTACTACACTGCTTACATATCTAAGGGGAGGCACTCGCTCCAACGCAGTTTTCCACACAAACAGCTTTCACTTTGAAATCGGCGTTAGTAAACATGCTGAGAAATCAGAGAATGTGTTTCTACATGTCACTCTGCCTTTTATGCTGGATGAAAGAACGCCACTCCACATACTTTATTTTCAGATCTGTATAAGTGTGGAGACCGTCCTTCACCAAGCTAGTTGGGAACCCAGAATTTCTGGACTGCAGAAACTACGCTGCTTTCGTATATATGGCAACGTACTAGCACCAACTCGGTTTTCCTATGCAAACCGCTTTTACTTGAAACCTGCTTTGCGAAACATTCTGAGAAATCAGAGTAAATGTTTGTGTATGTCAGTTAACCTTCAATGCTGGATGAAAGAACGCATCTCCACATGCTCACGTCTGACAGCTGAATGTGTGTTGGAACTGTCCTTCACCTAACTTGCAGTAAGCCCAGTGTTTCTGGTCTAGGGGAACTACGCTACTAACATGACTAAGGGCAGGCCCTCGCTTCAACACGGTTTTCCACAGCTAACTACTTTTACTTTGAAACCGGTGTTAGCAAACATGCTGAGAAATCAGAGAATGTGTTTCTACATGTCACTCTGCTTTTTATGCTGAGTGAAATAAGGCCTCTCCACATGCTCTATTTTCAAATCTGTATATGTATGGAAGCCGTCCTTCACCTAGCTCGTTGGGAACCAACAGTTTTTGGACTAGGGGAACAACGCTGCTTTCATATATATGCGAATGATCTAGCACCAACTCGCATTTCCACTGCAAAATGTTTTTACTTGAAACGGATTTCAGAAACATGCTAAGAAATCAGAGTGAGTGTTTCAGTATGTCACTTAACCTTCAATGGTGGAAGAAGGAACGCCTTCCAACATGCTCACTTCTGACATCTAAATGTGAGTAGGAGCCATTCTTCACATAACTTCTTCGAAAACAAGGGTTTCTGGTCTAGGGAAACTACGCTGCTTACATATTTAAGCAGAGGCTCTCGCTCCAAAGCGGTTTTCCACAGCAAAATGCTCTTCCTTAGAAACTGGCATTAGGAAACCTGCTGAGAATACAGAGTGGCTATTTCCGTATGTCACTTAACTTTCAATGCTGGATGAAAGAACGCCTCTGCACAAGATCACTTCTGACATTTGAATTTGTGTTGGAGACGTCCTTCTCCTAACATGTTGGAAAACCAGAGTTTCTGGAATACGGGAACTACCCAATTTATATATCAAAGCGCAGGAACTCGATTCAAAGCAGTTTACCAAAGCAAAGTGATTTTTCTTTGAAACCAGCATTTCACAGTAAACATAAAAGGCAGAGTGAGATGTACAAACACGTTCTCTGATTTCTCAGTATGTTTCTTAAACCCGGTTTCAAGTAAAAGCAGTTTGCAGTGAAAAACTGAGTTCGTGCTAGTACGTCCCCATATATATGAAAGCAGTGAAGTTTACCTTGGACAGAAAATCTGGGTTTCCAACAAGCTAGGTGAAAGGCGGCTTCCACACTCCTACATTCCTGAAAATTGAGCATGTGGAGAGGCGTTCTTTCATCCAGCACAAAAGGCAGAGCGACTTCTAGACACACATTCTCTAATTTCTGAGCATGCTTCTTACGCCAGTTTCAATTTAAAAGCGGTTTAATCTGGAAAACGGAGTTGGAGCGAGTGCCCCCCCTTACATATGTAGGTAGCGTAGTTCCCCTATACAAGAAACTATGGGGTTCCAACAAGTTAGGTGAAGGACGTCTCCAAAACAAATTCAGATGTCAGAAGTAAGCCTGTGGAGAGGCGTTTTTTCATTCAGCATTGAAGGTTAAGTGATATACAGAAACACATTCTGTGAGTTGTCAGCATGTTTCTCATAGCCGATTTGGCAGTGTAAAACCGACTCCGTACTAGTAAGTCCCTATATATATGAAAGGAGCATAGTTTCCATTTACTAAAACTCTGGATTTCCAACAAGGTAGGTGAAGGATGGCTTCAACACTCATTCAGTTCTGAATATTGAGAATGTGGAGAGACATTGTTTGTCTAGCATAAAGGGAAAGACTTGCAGTAGAAATACTTACACTGGATTCTCAGTATGATTCCTAGTGCTGGTTTGAAGTTCATGAACTTTTCATTGTCAATCAGAGTTGGAACTAGTACCTTCACATTTATACAAATGAAGTGAATTTACCAACTAATAAGAAACTGTGCATTCCCATCAAGCTAGCTGATTGAAGACTTTCACACACAGTTAACTCTCAGAATTGTGCAAATGGAGAGACGTTCGTTCATCAAGCATAAATGGAATGGTTTCTACTAGAAAGACTTCTACTGGAATTTCAGTATGTTTTCCTCGTGCCAGACTAAAGTTCATGAAGTTTTCACAGTAACAATGAATTGGAGCTATTACCTCCCATTATATATGAATGTAGTCTAGTTACCCACTGAAAACAAACATGGTCCCAACAAGTTAGGTAGTTGATGGCTTGCACAAACATTTATCCTTCAGAATAGAGCATGTGGTGAGACGTTAGTACATCAAGCAAAAACGGAATGGATTGTAGTAGAAAAAAACACACTGGTTACACAGTATCTATTTCTAGAGCTGGTTAGAATGTCAGGAAGTTTTCTCTGTAAAGGCGAGTTGGTGCTAGGAATTCCCCATATATATGTATGTAGTGTAGATAACTACAAAAAGAAAACGTGGTCCCAACAAGCTAGGAGAACGAAGCCTTTCACATATAATTATCTCTCAGAACTCAGCATGTGGAGGGTCGTTCGTTCATCTATTCACAAAGGGAAAGGGTGTCAGGAGAAACAGTTAATCTGGTTTCTAATTCTGCTTCCTATAGCAGGTTTGATGTTCCTGCAGTTTTCACTGTAAAACCGATATGGGGTTTCTACCTCCACATATATAGGTATGCAGTGGGCTTTGAAACTGAAAAGAAAATTTGTGTTCCCAACAAGCTAGGTGAAGTACGGATTTCACACTCACTTATCTCTCAGAACTGAGCATCCGGAGGGACGTTCGTTCATCTAGCACAAAGGGATCCGTTGGCAGGAGAAACACATAATCTGGTTTCTCAGTCTTTTTTCCTGTGCCGGTTAGAAGTTCCTGCAGTTTTCATGTAAAACCCAGTTGGAACTTGTACCTCCCCATATATATATATATATATATAGTGCAGTTTGCAACTGAAAAGAAACTATGTGATCCCAACAAGCTAGGTGAAGGACGGCTTTCACACACACTTATCTCTCAGAACTGAGCATGTGGAGAGACGTTCGTTCATCCAGCACAAAGGGAACGGGTTGCAGGAGAAACACTTACTCTGGTTTCTCAGTCTGTTTTCCAGTGCCGGTATGAAGTTCCTGCAGTTCTTATGGAAAAACCTCGTTGGAGCTTGTACCTCCCATATATATGAACGCAGTGTTGGTTGCAACTGAAAAGACACTTGGTGTTCCTAACAAGCTAGGTAAAGGTCGGTTTTCACACCCACCTATCTCTCATAAATTAGCATGTGGAGAGACGATCGTTCATGTAGCACAAAGGGAACGGGTTACAATTGAAACACTTACTCTGGTTTCTCAGTCTGTTTCCTAGTGCAGGTTTGAAGTTCCTGCAGTTTAAACTGTAAATCCGAGTTGGAGCTTGCACCTCCCCATATAAATGTATGAAGTGGAGTTTGCAAATGAAAAGAAATTTTGTGTTCCTAAGAAGCTAAGATTAAGGACGGCTTTCACACGCAATTTTCTCTCAGAACTGAGAATGTGGAGAGACGTTCGTTCATCTAGCACAAAGGGAACGGTTTGCAGGATAAACACTTTGATTTCTCATTTTATTTCCTACTACCGGTTTGAAGTTCCTGCTGTTTTCACTGTAAAACCGAGTTGGAGTTTGTACCGCCCCATATAAATGTATGCCCTGGAGTTGGCAAGTGAAAAGAAACTTTGTGTTCCCAACAAGCTAAGTGAAGGACGGCTTTCACACACAAATATCTCTCAGAAGTGAACATGTGGACGTACGTTCCTTTATCTAGCACAAAGGGAACTGGTGGCAGGAGCAACCCTTACTCTTGTTTCTCAGTCTGATTCCTAGTGCCGGTTTGAGGTTCCTGCAGTTTTCACTGTAAAAGCGATTTGGAGCTTGAATCTCCCCGTATGTATGTATGTAGTCCATTATGCAACTGAAAAGAAATTTTGTGTTCCCTTCAAGCTAGGTTAAGGACGGCTTTAACACAATTATCTGTCAGAATTGAGTCTGACGGCAGATGTTCCTTCATCTAGCACAAAGGGAACGGGTAGCAGGAGAAACCCTTACTTTGGTTTCTCTGTCTGATTCCTAGTGCCGGTTTGAATTTCCTGCAGTTTTCACTCTAAAAGCGATTTGGAGCTTTATCTCCCAATATATATATATGTATGCAGTAGAGATTGCAAATGAAAAGAAACTTTGTTTTCCCAAGAAGCTAGGTGAAGGACCGCTTTCACACACACATATCTCTCAGAACAGAGCATGTGGAGAGACGTTCGTTCATCCAGCACAAAGTGAACGGGATGCAGGAGAAACACTTACTCTGGCTTCTCAGTCTGTTTCCTATGACAGGTTTCAAGTTCCTTCAGTTTTCACTGTAAAATCGTGTTGGGGCTTGTACTTCCCCTTATATATGCATGCAGTGGGGTTTGCAACTGAAAAGAAACTTTGTGTTCCCAACCATCAAGGTTAAGGACAGCTTTCACACACACTTATCTCTCAGAACTGAGCATGTGGAGAGACGTTCTTTCAAGTAGCACAAAGGGAACGGGTTGCAGTTTAAACACTAACTATGGTTTCTCTGTCTGTTTCCCAGTGTCGGTTTGACGTTCCTGCAGATTTCACTGTAAAACCGAGTTGGAACTTGTACCTCCCCATATATATATATATATGTATACAATGGAGATTAAGCTGAAAAGAAACTTTGTGTTCCCAACAAGCTATGTGAAGGACGGCTTTCACCCACACTTATCTCTCAATCTCAGCATGTTGAGGGACGTTCGTTCATCTAGCACAAAGGGATCGGGTAGTAGTTGAAACACGCTGGTTTCTCAGTCGGTTTCCCAGTGCCGGTTTGAAGTTCCTGCAGTTTACACTTTAAAACCGAGTTGGAGCTTGTACTTCCCCATATATATGTAAGAAGTGGAGTTTCCATCAGAATAGACCCTTTGTGTTCCCTAAAAGATACGTGAAGTAAGGCTATCATACATAGTTATCTGACAGAACTGAGCATGGGGAGAGACGTTCCTTCATCTAGCACAAAGAGAACGGGCTGCTGGAGAAACGCTTACTCTCTTTCCTCAGTCTGTTTCCTATTGCAGGTTTTATGTTCCTGAAATTTTCACAGTAATACCGAGTTGGAGCTTGTGCCTCCCCATATATATGTATGTTTTGGAGATGGCAACTGAAAAGAATCTTTTCCTTCCCAACAAGCTAGCTGAAGAACGGACTTCAGACACACTTATCTCTAATAACTGAGCATGTGGAGAGACGTTCGTTCATCTAGCACAAAGGGAACGGTGCAGGAGAAACACTTACTCTGGTTTCTCAGACTATTTTCCGGTGCCGGTTTGAAATTCCTGCAGTTTTCACGGTAAAACCGCATTGGAGCTTGTACCTCCCCATATATATATATGCAGTGTTGTTTGCAACTGAAACGAAACTTTGTGTTCCCAACAAGCTAGGTAAAGGAAGGTTTTCACACCCACCTATCTCTCAGAACTTAGCATGTGGAGAGATGTTCGTTCATCAAGCACATTGGGAACTGGTGGAAGGAGAAACAGTTACTCTTGTTTCTCATTTTGTTTCCTATTTCAGGTTTTATGTTCCTGAAGATTTCACTGTAAAACTGAGTTGGAGTTTGTACCTCCCCATATATATGTATGAAGTGGAGTTTGCAAATGAATAGAAACTCTGTGTTCCCAACCAGCTAAGTGAAGGACGGCTTTCGCACACACTTATCTCTCAGAACTGAGCATGTGGAGAAATGTTTGTTCATGTAGCAGAAAGGGAACTAGTGGCAGGAGAAAGACTCTCTGGTTTCTCAGTCTGTTTCCTAGTGCTGGGTTGATGTTCCTACACTTTGCACTGTAAAACCGAGAAGGAACTGGTACCTCCCAATATAGCTTTATGAAGTGGAGTTTGCAACTGAAAAGAAACTTTGTGCTCCCATAAAGCTAGGTGAAGAACGGCTTTCACACACACTTATTTTCAGAAATGAGCATATGGATTGTCGTTCGTTCATCTATCACAAAAGGAAAGGGTGGCAGGAGAAACACTTACTCTGGTTTCTCAGTCTGTTTCCCAGTGCAGGTTTGATTTTCCTGCAGGTTTAACTGTAAAACCGTTTTGGAGCTTGTCCATCCTAATATATATGTATGTAGTGTAATTTGCAACTGAAAAGAAACTTTGGTTTCCCAACAAGCTAGGTGAAGGCCGGCTTTCACACACACTTGTCTCTCAGAACTGAGCATGTGGAGAGACGTTCGTTCATCCAGCACAAAGGGAATGGGTTGCAGGAGAAACACTTACTCTGGTTTCTCAGTCTGTTTCCTAGTGCCGGTTTGAAGTTCCTTCAATTTTCACTTTAATATCGATTTGGAGCTTGTACGTCCCCATATATATGTACGCAGTGTGGTTGCAACTGAAACGAAACTTTGTGTTCCCAAAGAGCAATGTGAAGGACGGCTTTCACTCACAATTATCTCTCATAATTGAGATTCTGAAGGGACGTTCGTTCATCTAGATCAAAGGGAACGGGTTGCAGGAGAAACCCTTACTCTGGTTTCTCAGTGTGTTTCCTAGTGCCGGTTTTATGTTCCTGTAGTTCTCAGTGTAAAAGAGTTTTTGAGCTAGTATCTCCCCATATATAATATGTAGTGGAATCTCCCACTGAAGAGAAACTTTTTGTTCCCCACAAGCTATTTGAAAAACAGCTTTCACACACACTTATTTCTCAAAACTGAGCATTTGGAGAGACATTCTTTCATTTAGCACAAAGGGAATGTGTTGCAAGTGTAACAATTACTCTGGATTCGCAGTCTGTATCCTTGTGCCGGTTTGAATTTCATGCAGTTTTCTCTGAAAAACAAAGTTGGATCTAGTCCCGCCCCACACAAATGTATGTAGTGCATTTTCCAACTGAAAATAATCTTGTTTTCTCAACAAGCTTGTGTAAGGACAGCTTTCACCCACTCTTATTTCTCAGAGCTGAGCATGTTGACAGACGTTGGTTCATCCATCACAAGGGGAATGGGTTGTAGGGGAAACACTTACTCTGGATTCTCTGTCTGTTTATTAATGCCGGTTTGAATTTCATGCAATTTTCACTGTAAAACCAAGTTGGAGATAGCAGTTCCAGTTATATATATATGTACTGAAAGTTACAACTGAAAAGGATCTTTGTGTTTCCAACAAGCTATGTGAAGGGCGGCTTTCACACACACTTATCTCTCAGAACTGGGCATGTGGAGAGACCTAATTTCATCAAGCAGAAATGGAATGTTTGCAGGAGAAACATTTACTCTTGTTTCAGAGTTTGTTTCCTAGTCCCGATATGAACTTCATGCAGTTTTCAATTTAAAACCTAGTTGGAGCTTGTACTTCCCTATATATATGTATGGAATGTTGTATCCAACTGAAAAGAAACTTTGTGTTCCCAGCAAGCAAGTTGAATATTGGCTTTCACACCCACATATGTCTCAGAAATGAACATGTGGTGAGACGTTCATTCATCTATCCCAGAGGGAATATTTTGCAGTAGAAACACCTTCTCTGGTTTTTTGTCTGTTTCCTAGTGCCGGTTTTAAATTCTTACAATTTTGTATGTAAAACCTAGATGTATCTATTCCCTCCATAAACAAATGTATTTAGTGTAATCCCCACTGAAAAGAAACTTTTGTTCTCATCAAGCTACTTGAAGGACGGCCTTCACACACACTTATCTCTCAGAAATGAGTATATGGAGAGACGTTCGTTTATCAGGCACAAAAGAATGGGTTGCATGAGAAAGACATACTCTGGTTTCTCATTCTGTTTCCCAGTGCAGGCTTGAAGTTCATGAAGTTTTCACTGTATAACCGATTTGGAGCTCGTACCTCCCCAATTCTAAGTATGGAGTGTAGTTTCCAACCGAAAAGAAATTTTGGTTTCTAAACAATGCAGGTGAAGGACGGCTTTCACAACATTTATCTCTCAAAAGTCAGCATGTGGAGAGACATTGTTTCATCTAGCACAAAGGGAACGGGTTGCAGGAGAAACACTTAACTCTGGATTCTCAGTCTGATTCCTAGTGCCGGTTTGAAGTTCATGCAGTTTTCACTGTAAAATCAACTTGGAGCTTAGTACCTCCCCATATATATGTATGTAGTGTAGTTCCCCAATCAAAAGAAACTGTGTTCTCTACATGATTATTGATAGATTATTTCAGACACATTCAACTCTCAGAACTCAGCCTGTGGAGAGACGTTCGTTCATCTACGATGCAGGGAATGAGTTGCCGTAATAACACTTACTATGTTTTCTCAGTATATTTCCTTGTGCCAGTTTGAATTTCATGCAGTTTTTACTGTAATACCAGGTTGGTGCTAGTATCTCGCTTTATATATTTACTTAGTGTAATTCCCAACTGAAAAGAAACTGTGTTTTCCCAAACAGCTAGGTGATTGATGGCTTTCATACACACTTAAGTCTCAGTATAGAGCATTTTGAGATACATTCATTCATCTAGCATAAAGGTAATGGGTTGCAGTAGAAACACTACTTTGGTTTCTCAGTTTCTTTCCTAGTGCTGGTTTGAATTTCATGCAGTTTTCACTGTAAAGTCGACTTGGAAATATTACCTCCCCATCTATATGTTTGTAATGTAGTTCCCCACTCAAAAGAAACTGTGTGTTCCCTACAAGCTAACAGATTGATGGCTTTTGGACACATTCATCTCTCAGAAGTGAGCATGGAGATAGGCATTCGTTCATCTAGGATGAAGGCAATGGGTTGTAGTAGAAACACTTACTCTGGTTTCTCATTATGTTTCCTAGGTCCGGTTTGAATTTCATGCAGTTTTCACTGTAAAACCAGGTTGGTGCTATTATCTCGCCATATAGATATAGTGTAGTTCCCAATTGAAAAGAAACTGTGTGTTCCCGACAAGCTAGTTGATTGATGGCTTTCACACACATTCAACTCTCAGAATTGAACCTTTGTAGATGCGTTCGTTCATGTAGCGTAAAGTGATTTGTAACATTAGAACACTTACTCTGATTTCTAAGTATGTTTCCTAGTGCCGGTTTGAAGTTCGTGCAGTTTTCAGTGTATAACCGTGTTGGAGCTACTACCTATACATATATATATATATATGTAGTTTAGTCCCACACTCTAAAGAAACTGTGTTCCCAACAAGATAGGTCATTGAGTGACTACACGCACATTCAACTCTCAGAATTGAGCATGTGGAGACGCGTTCGTTAATGTAGTATAAAGGGATTGAGGAGCCATAGAAACACTTAATGTGATTTCTCAGTATGTTTCTTAGTGTCAGTTGGAGCTAGTACCTCCCCATACATATGTATGTCGTGTATTTTCCCACTGAAAAGAAACTGTGTTTTCCCAACAAGCTAGGTGATTGACGGCTTTCACACACATTCAACTGTCAGAATTGAACATGTGGAGAGGCGTTCGTTCATCTAGCATAAATGGAATTTGAAAGCGTTGATCATGACCTATGTTCGAAGGGAAAGAGTAAAGGGAACATTACTTCAGAGCTTTTATAGTTATGGTCAGCATACATGACAGAATTTCATTTTCAGCAGTAGATTTCTTTTTTTTAAGGTTCAGAAAACTTAATTCTTTTTTGTAACTGGACATATATATTGAATGTCTTAAAGTGTTTGAGCAACTGCTTTAAATTAGAAATGTTACTTTGCTTTTGGTCTTTAACATAAGGGAATATCCAGAATTCCAGTGGCAGTTCAAAAGCAAGGGCCTGAACCTTGCCTATTACTTGTTTTAAGTATAGTAAGAATAACTGTATACTAGGGTACTGTGGATAACTGAAGGGCTGCTTGTATATGTTATATGTAAGTTATATTTTCAAAAATTATAGATATCATGAAAATCAATCAACCTTGGAGATCTATTTGGTATAATTCAATCTTTAATAATGTAGATTTAGATAGCCCTTTTGTTTATGTAACTCTTATGAAAATAAGTTGGCTTTTTATAACTCCTTTGTAGAAAATGATTAATTATTGTGGGTTTTTTTATCATTTGCTTCTTAAAAATGGGATATTAATTGCACAATATCTATTTTCCTTCAAGTTCATACTTTTTTCTCTATTTTATCTTGACTTATTTAGATAAGTTAACCCATAGTCTTATTTATTTTAAACACACAGTATGTTCATCTGTCTGTTGCTTTATTAGACAGCAAGAATTCTTTAGTATTTTTAATAAAATATACTTGCAGGAAACTACACTGGGATTCTTTCATTCACAGAGTCAAGCAATGACACCTGTTTTGTTAGATCAGGTGTCTAACCCTCTCAACTTCCAAAAGATTACATGGAGAAAGTTGAAAACACCATGAATGATCGCGTAAAAAATTTATTGTGTTCCTTGATTAAAAGTATATATATGGATCAGTCTTAAATTCGGATGTAAAGCTCTTATGAATTACATGGGTCTTCTCTGCAATTCTTTAGTTTGAGCTTTAAACACTGCAGTAAAAAACTGGTTTGAAGGAAGAAGAAAGTCGAAAATAGATTCAATCCAAATTTTATGGGAATAAACAAAGCTAAATATTTCAGTCATTTTTGAAGCAGAACGGATACGTTTTCTGCACCATATGATTTTAATAATATTCATCTGAACATACAGTTGAGACACATGAGACCACAAGCCAACAAACAAGATCTCAGGCAAATCAAGAAAAATAACTGAGGGGATTTTCTACTGCAAAATTTCCCCTAACTCGAACTGTAATAGAGAAAAAGTCTGACTCCACATTGGAACTGTTCCTTTAGTTTGAAGCACTGTGCTCTGATTTCCAGGCTTAATCTTGCTGGCTCCGCACCTTTTGTAAAACAACGTTGCCTAAAACCTACAGGAAAGCCTATTCTCGGGGCTCTGACCTTTAAGAATGTTAGCCCTTCTGCACTTATGCAGGGATGTCAAGTTGCAAAATAGAGAATAGCCTTTGTTTTGTTGGAGATTCACAGGGACACCACAGCTTGACCCACATGGATGGCTGCAAGAACAAAGAATGCCTGCAGCAAAAAGTTTGCACAGCCAACGACACCCCCTCCCCATTTTAGCTTAAAAGGAGCCTGAATTCTGACTTGGGCAAGATGATTCTCCAGGACATTAGTCCCCCTTCTTCTTGGTCTGCCAGCTTTCTGAATAAAGTTACTATTCCTTGCCCCAAAACCTTGTCTCCTGATTGATTTGTTTATCACTGTTGTGCAGCAAGCAGAACAAGTTTGGCCTCAGCAACAGAACCAGCTTTGTCTTTCCGTCTGATGTGAAATCTCTCTGGGTGTACACGTGCTTGCCTGCTGCTGCTGCTGGTGGTGGTGGTAGGCAAAAATATTTCACTTCTCCTGATTTCAATAGGCTAAAATTTCCTGCTATATAAGTCAACTCTAGACTTTAACAGAATCACCTGCAGATGTGCTTCTGGAAGCTACAAAAATTCACACAATGAAAATAATTCTATTGTCTCCAGACAAGATACTTTTCCTCAAAACTGAACAGCTCTGAGACACACTTCAGGAGTAGAGATAGATCCAGTGTTCTTCATTTCCCATGCTGTTTTGACACAATTTTCCACTTATATCAAATTCAATTAAAATCAGTCTTCAAAAGCAGATGCTCTGGCATGATACAGCAAAGTCAATTCCACTTATTTATTGAGCCAGAGCAGCTTTAGAATAAATGATTTTATACCAAACTTCTGCTTGATGTCCTGTCTTCTCCCTGGTGGCTAATTCCTTCTTCTTTCTTCCTAAAATTTCTCCTGTTGTGGGAAGTTAGCCTTTACTGTGCACATTCAATTGGGAAGGCACGAATTAAATATTTGAGGGGATGACATACATATTTACTTCTTACTTATACTTATATACAAGCACAGAGGACCTGTGTCTTGGAAGACGTCACTTCCTAATGTGGGCAAAAGGATGGTCTATAGTTCAATCAATGATCTAAAAGCAGTTTTCTGGGATATAATAAAGCAATGCTTGAGTTATAAGACAGAACAACCCCTGGATATGAATCAGTGGCACCATTCAGTGGGTGCACATGTGTGCACACATACGCCTGTGCACACGGAGCAGCCTTGGAGACACTCCATCTGTGCTGATGGAGCAAAGTCATGCTGGGGAGATGAGGAAAAAGTGCCTAATACAATCAAACAAGGACACCTGAGTAATGGGTAATAGGAGTCAATTGAACTTTCTGGTTAGCTGAAGGTCAAAGAAAAACAGTTTTAGTTTCAAACGTCATTGCTAAAAATTTCCTTAAAGCACAGGAGCCTGCTTTCCTGACTTGTTTAGTGTCATATGGCATATTAAACATGACACAGTCATGCTTCTCTGACTGTGGAACGGGAAAGACCTTGCTGTCATATTTCTGAATATTAGTCTATGTTTTGCAGCACAGTGGATACTGAAAATGGGGCAATTTGAGTGAATGGGAATGAACATAACCTAGCAGTCATTGACTGTGTGTGATTTCCCAACGTTCTCCAAAAAGCAGGGGTAGCAAGCAAATCAGATTAATTGAGGGTTCTTGGGGTGGTGTGTTGGGTTGGCTGACAGCTGGGTGGTCCCAGGTAGCTTGTTTTACTGTGTAAAATTGTGACTATGATCCAGTCAGTGACACATTGTCAAATTCTTGTGCCTGTAGCTTTGATACCTGGCCAAGTCTGTGCAGCCAATTTTATCGATGGTGCATAATGAAGTTAACTAACATTCCCCGAGGACCAGGTTGTGTGATTTCCATGCATTGACTCACTGAATTCCCTAAGCAGCCTTTGTGGTACACTGGAGTCTTAAAATATGCAGCAGGAAATTATTCTGTCTGCAGGTGATAAAATGAAGCTCTGAACTGTTGAACCCTGGCCCGAAATCATGCAGATGGGAAGACGCCGTGCTGGGAGCTGATCTCGGGCCAGGCTACAGAACCTGAAGGGCCCAGCAAGCCCCCTCACCCAGGAACCTGGCCCACAGCCACTGCCAGGCCCTGTGCTGTTTCTATGAGTGCTCATAGGAAAATGCCAGGGACTCAGGGTCAATGTGACTTGATTAAGAAATTCAAACTGCTATAGCCCTTTTGTTGGGGACTGTAACCTGGGAGTGAAACTGGCAGTGAAGTAAGGGAGGAAACAGCCCTTGTTGTAAGAATATTTCTAGGGAAGAAGGCTCCCTGAGGGGCTGGCATGGGAATCGCTGTGGTTGCGAGCCCCCTGTTGCCCTGTGGGGGTGTGGGGAGGGAAGGAGGGAGGCTGTTCAGACTGGCCATAGTCAATACAGTTTGTAAACAGCTGAGTTCTGTTCCCTCACAGCTCAGGCACATGCAGGACATGAAGATGCTTACCTAATAACCAACAGTGGGTAGCAAAGGCCAAGAGTGGGGTGGGGAGGAGAGATGGGACCACCTTCTGGAAGAATCTCTGCCCCAGGGGACCAGGAAGGTAATGAATGATTGGGGATGCACAAAGGGTTTTTGTGGCCTCATCAGGTAGTTCCTACTTTAAACTGATAGCCTGGAATATATGGGCAAATACGGTGGAGTGACTGCTCTTATTTTAGGTTCTACAAACTCTTAAACGGATAGATTTCTATCTCCATTATATAAGCACTGCTGGGTAACATTTATAGTCATGTGAGGATCAAAAGAGTGATTACTTATTAATACTATTACCATGCTTCTAACGAATTAACACTTCAGCAACAGTATAATGGCCACACTTCTTAACAACTGCCTCTGTATGTGTCTTGTAAGTCACAAATTATAAGTATAAAGAAAATATATTAAAAATAATAACAATTACAGTTGCAACAACTATGTTGTTTATAACGATGATAGTGTTAGCATCTCCCTGTCATATTAAACAATACCCAACACTGGATTCCTTAGGAAGCAACACCAATGAATTTTTGGACTCTTCAAGGTCTTCACCCCATGAAGACTTTCTACTCACATTGATCCACCACAGCCAGAATTGCTGTTCCTTGCATGATGGGCTGCCATGCTGCGATGTCCTGGGCTTTTTCTGGCACCATGCGTCTATAGTGGGTAGTCAAGTTTCCACGTACCCACTCTGATTTCCAATATATTTTTCTCCAGAGCCAACAGAGGGGCCACTGGAAAGAGGCCACATATAAGGTGGTGAACCCAAACTGAATACCTGTTGATGGAATGGACACACAACCTGGAGTGCTAGATGGATGGAAGGACAACATAAATTCCTTTACTCCTGAAAAGAGAAAGGCACAAATGGTGAACTAAATCCCAAAGAGAAAAGACATTCATGGTATTAATAATGTTCAACAGTGAAAGAATCAAAACAAAAGCAAATATAAAATCTCTGGGAAGAAGACTCATTACAACCTGTTTCTTTCACGTATATACCCTTAGTAGGAATAACATACTTAAAAATCTTTAACCAACCATAGTTATTTGCTGATAATAAACTTGGGAATCTTGAAGCATATTATTCACTCTCAGTGTTGAAATAATACAATCTTGGAAGATGATTTTTAATTGAGGATTAAAAAAATAATATTGTGGATGTATCTAACAATTTAAATAGAAATAAGAAATGTACCTTTGGGAAGGCTATGCGTAGAGGATGTTGGAGGGATTACACTGAAAATAGGCAATTGAGCAGGCTCCCTTGAGTCTGGGAAGTTGAGTGAAGCACATTCAGAGAGTCTATGAAGTTATTACAAGTCACAGAAAGGTATGCAATTAAATTGTCTTCAACTTGTAGACAGGTGCAAAAGTAAATCCTCTTTTGCAACCCAGAACTCATTGTTCAGTATGAGTTTTGATACATACAAGACGGAACAGGATACCTAAAACAGACTCAAGTGATGGGTATTGAACAAAAAGATAGCTTCTGGAACTATAGAACTGGTAATTTAAAAGCATAAGTTGAGAAATGATCAGTTACATTGATTTAGTACTCTGAGTTCAATGTTCACATGAGACAAACATGGCTTCTTTTTTTAGGCTTTTATCTTTAAAAGTGTCTGGACTTTCCAAAAAGGTATTGACAACGATCAGTACTGTTCTAAGGTGTGATAAGCTTAGGAGTAAATGATTTGAACTTAATGCATATTTAGAGGGTGTCTGAAATTCAGAACCAGGCAGATCAATCTTCCCTGACGCCAAATACGTAATAGTCTTGAAGTAAATTGCTTGAGAAAATTGGATCCCAAAGATTACAGGGCTGACTGACAACTGTTGATTGACCAAAAATCATTGAAAGGGCTGCCTTGAAGATTATATGACTCAGACATTGGAGGAACTAATGGTTGATGGGCAATGGAAAGAATCAGAACATGTGTTAAATTCTTAAAAAGTTTATTGACTTAAATTATGTTACACAATAAAAAAAAACCCTACACTTTTTGTAGGAAAAAATAGTGTCTTCATAAGCAAAATATCCTTCTTCAGGAATTTTTATCTTGATATTTCTATGGTCTGTGAGGTCACAGGAAGTCAAAGTTATGGTGGTGGCTTAGAATTTCTTTTGTCTCTGTAATTTACAGGGCATTGCTACTGACGGGGCAGCAGAGATCTGCGGTAAGCTGTTCCATGGGGTGGGGGAGCGGTTAGAAATTATAAGGCCAGAGATCTAAAAGACTTTTAGACCCTCCCCTCCTAACTGGCAGACCTTTAAAGTAAACTAGCACAGGTATGTAACTAAGACATTGGATGAGAGGCAAATTTATAGTTCCTTTAGTGTTACTGCTCAGTCAAGGGGTAGGGACCACTCTGACCAGGAATTCCAAGACCGTGGATGTGTTGGATGGGTAGGAGGAGCTGACATTTGCTTCTGACCTGAGAGGCAGGGGTGTGTTGCAGAAAAGCCAGCAATGCTGGAAAGATGCAGCCCAAAAGGAGCTGTCATATTCAGGGAAGTCAGAGAGCAAGAACCAGAGTTAGTGACGCACAGTGTTAGCAGTGTGGCAGCAGTGATGTCAGTATCTGTGTCCATAACCCACCTAAAAATACATGAACTCATCTTCCTACAGGGGGCAGGTAAGTAGCAGAAATGTGCGGAGTGGGTGCAGCCACTGGCAAATTGGCAAGTGGACATCCTAATGAAACGCACTGCTCACAGTCACCATATTGGAAATAGGGCCTCACACTGTCAGATCTCCTTCTTATTCAAGAGAAGCCAGAAATTAAGAGTTTATTAGCAATCAACCCAGCTCAAAACCCAGAAAAGATATCATTTATAATGACAAAAAAGGCACAGACAATTCAGAAATAAATTAGTGAAAAATATTAAGATGATTCTGATAAATGACTTGAAAAAAGAAAAAAAAATGATGATTGAATGAACAGTAGAATGCACCATCCTCTTCAGTGGGCAGACTCAAATTTGGGGGACATGGAACATTTTTTCTCCAAAATAAATTTAGTATCTGAATGCAAATTTAGTTGATAATCCCAAATGGATTTAAGAAAAAAATCTGAAAGTTGATTGTAAATTTATTACAGAAATAAACACATATATACAAATAAAATAATGAGGAGAGATGTTTGAATTTATAGTATTAGGGACATTCTGGAAAAGGATAAAATAGGACCAACTCTAGGAGGTATTAATCTATGGTCATGGAAACAGTATAGAAATAGTGCACTGAGAGTATGAATGAAATAGATTACATTTCAAGAATACACGTGGATATTTATGAGATTTTAGTAATATTATAAAACTGACACTTCAAATCAGTGGATTCAAGTACTGGAGTAATTAGCTACATCATTGGAAGAATTGGTACAGTGTCCTCATTTATGACATTAAAATAAATTCCAGATAATTTTTTAATTAAAAAATAAAACACCAGAAATAACCCAACATGATTTAATCTGTTCAGATTTTCAAGCGAGAAGAACTTTCTAAAAAGCTTTTGGAATAAAGACCAACAACAGCAGAGGCCTAGCAACTCAGCAAGGCCAGAAACGCCCAGTGTAAAACAAAACTAACCCTCGCCCAACCCTCTCTCCCGGCCCTGTATTGCTTTCTGATACGTTCTACACTTTGTTCTTTCCTTTAAATTCCAGTTTCTTGGAGAAGTGCCTGCGCTGATGACTCCTCCAGGGCTCAGAGCCCTGCAGCCCCACGGCCCTCACCGCAGCACTGAGACAGGAGTTACACTGATGGTGGTTGTGTGTTTCAAACCAGTCGGCATTTTCAGCTCCTGTTTATTTGATTACCAGGTAGCTTTTCCTGTGGACAAATATTTTCCTCTCAATGGAATGATTTTCCCCCTTAATATTGGTTTTACTTAAATAAATTTTAAAAGCCCAGGCAGAAAACAGTGTGTGCACATATGCACACACACAGAAACACACAGATCTGTTTTTTAAAGGCTACCTAAGTGTAGTCCTCCTCCTACTTTTCCCCTGGCTTGGCAATTAAAGGTGGGTTTAGCCCTTGCTTTTTTGCCCCACCTACCCCTCTTTCTCACTATGCTCCTTTTAGTCAGTGTTCAAATCCCTCTTAAGCCAGGTTACAGCCTTCTCTGTGTTGCCTCAACTAGTTTCTCCCAACTGCTCTGCTATTCTTCTTTCTCTTGGTGGATTTCTCTTCTCCCACTTGCCATGTACATGGCCCTTTTCCCCAGGGCCTCGTCTTCAATCCTCCACTTGGCAGGACTGAATCGCCCCCACGGCCTCACCCACAGCTCCTCTGAGCTCCTGACTGGTGAATACAGCTTAACAATGGACATCACCCCTCAGATGTCCCATAGACACTTCGCAATCAAAATGCCACAAACAGAACCATCTCCTCGAAACCAGCTCCTCCCCTTACACTCACCCTGCAGATCTGCTCCCCGGATGGGTCACTGGAAATCACCTCAGCAGCTCTGTGGCCAGCCGCCCCGGCCCTGCAGTCCCCTCTGCAGCAGTCACCAATTCTGCCGCCCATGTCTCTCTCCCTCTGCCCATGGCCTCTCTGCAGGCATGTGCCACTTGTTGCCTGGGTTACCTGGGGTGGTCCCCGAAATATCCTTTCCCCCCAAAATATGGGCCTCCCCCCAAAATAGTATCTTCCATTCTGCTGCCAGTATAACCAGATATTCTTCAACATAATCATTATGAAATTCTCTTGCTTACATATATTCCAATATATCCCTGTTTCTTTAAGGATACATTCAAGTCTAAGCACACAAGACCCATCGTGACAGAGGCCTTGTGCACCAGATACTCCGACCTTGGATACTTTGTTCTAACCCTACTTGTTGTTCTTCAGTCTGGCCAAGCCGCTTCATGCCGTGTACTCTTATATGTCTCTACCTCTCTGCATGAAGTGTCCACTCCCTCTACCACACAATACAGATCTAACTTCCTTTCACCTTTCAAGATTCAGTTCAAATATTTTCAGCTCTAGGAAGTCCAATTTGTGTTCACCTGCTTAGCAATCCATCAACTACTCGCCAAGTCTCGCCTGGCCTGGGGAGTGCAGACACCAAGTCTTACCTGTCCTGGTCTCCCCAGCAGTTGATACAGTGTTTGGCATAGCAGGTGCTCACTATTTGTTGGATAGATAAGTGAATGAATCAGTAAAGGGATGAGAGGTCTACAATCCCCCCCAGTTACTCAGCTGCCATTTTGGAAAGTTAATTCTGCAGAGTTAAGGAAATATCTGTGCAGGTGGTGGGCAGACAGAACAGAGGTGAGGGCGTGGGGAGACAGGCCTGGTCCTGGAGAGCACAGGAGAGGCGTGCGGGGGACAGCACTGGAGAGAGAGGGAATGGTGGGGGCGGGTGCAATGGTATGTTGAAGAATAACTGATATTAACTGCAGCAAATTAAATGGAGAACATAATATATGAAGGGAAGATCAAGTTAACACAGCAAGGGTGGAAAAGGCAGTACCAGAGACAAAGAGCTCTCACTTCATCACTCACTGCATTTCACTTATGGCACCCACCCTCTGGGAAGACAGAGCCAAATTCTTGAGAGACTGGTGTTTGTGCTGTGGGTGCTCTAAGTACAAAACGGTATATTATGGCTTCCAGATTTTAAGACTGATAGATAATTTCTCTTATGTCCCATGTCTGAGTTCTCAGACAGCAGGATCTTTCGCTGGTGGAGGCAGAGCTATTGTGGTTAACAACTCAGGGTTACTCTAATAATCTCAGAGGACAGTGGGGAATTAAATAAAACAAATAAAAGAGAAATTTCACTCAGAAAAAACATATGCCATATAGAATTTTGTGGGGGCCTTGGGGGCAATTTTACTGCCAACTCATCTAACAGCTGTATGTGAGTGTGTTGAAACTCCAAGCTCAAGTCACTTAAACACGTATGAGAACCAGGGTCCAGGCTGTGGTGCTCCAGACATGGACGGGAAGATGAAAAACCTGACTACTGCCTCCGACAGGATCAGTCCAGCCACGGAGCACAATGGACACGGACACGATCACGCACCATCAAGACAAGAATCAAGTTCAATTCATGCCTAGAGAGGAGAGCAGAAAATCTCTAAAAAGTGGAGGGTTTCCTGCCAAGGCTTGGCAAGAGTCCTTCCAGGCAGAAAAGCAGAGAAAGATAAGTCAGGCGAAGGAGACTAGTGTTGGTGGCTGGGTGTGACGCCTAACGAAGCATGGGTGGAGGGCTCCAGGGTCATCTGTCAGTAGCTCTTCCCCTTCAGCAGCTAAGAGGCATAACTAAAAAGGCAGGTGGGGTGTCATTAATGATCATGGGGAAAACTGGGAGGAGGAAACTGAGGTCAGGATATCACCACCAAAGGCACTTTAGTTTAGAGGAACAAAAATAATTCAAAAAGCACTTGGAAATTCTATCTCCCATGAACGAAAAGAACACAAAATAAGTTTCACTCCAGCGTTGAATACAGAATAGCAGACTGCTTACTCTCAGAAATGGATTGAATTTTCTAATTCGTTAGGGATTATTTAGATAATACGAAAACGAATAAATCTGAAAAATCTCTCTAGAATAGCTGTTACTCCATCCTGTTATGTAGAGTAGAGTTAGGCTGAATTATTTAATTGATATTTTAATGAGACTATAAAGTTCTAAAAGTCCTATCAGCTTCTCCCAAAAGCGTACAACTTTTCCTTTCAATGACCTTAATTTGACTTAAATAGAACAATAACTTTTTTCCAAGGCTTTTTTTGTGTGTGTTAAAATATCAAATGTTATGCTGCCCTCAGAATGTTGTTGTTATTATTAATGCTGGTAATAGCCCCAATAAGACATATTTACAATTATGACTCATTTTGGAATAACAGGTCATTGGCTTAAAGTCCTTTTGAAAATAAGCAGAATAAACGAACATAATTTCTACACCAGGGACAACAGCTGCACCCTTAATGGAACCTGGTCACTAAACACAACACAATCAAAGATGAAACTCAAATCAGACACCAGGCCACAAAGCATAGCTGACTGAAGATGCCACAAGATGAGCTTTCACCCACCGAGGGAACCAGATGTGTTCCCATATATAATACATATTTTTAAAACCAATTATTTTATATATAGAATGTAGTTTAGGAAAAAGAAAACTCCCTCTTTCTGTAGACTTATAAACAGGAAGCACAAAGGGGTGCCTTTGCAGACATGAACCCGCATGCATAAATGCAAATCTTATTGACCAAAATCCTTTCCTGTCTCTTAAGCTTCAAAAAAAAAAAATAAATAAAACTAATTCAAGGCAGTGGTGAGCTGAAAGGACTCAGATACAAAACATGCACATCATTAGCCTTCTAGTAGATAAAAGTGCGCCATGCATAATAGAAAAGATGACTTTCCTATGGAAATCTATTTTGAGATGCAACAATTTAAAGGCAACTGAGAGCTCAAAACCAAGTTCAACCAAAGAGAAACAGAGCCCAAGCAAATGTACAGAAATGGACAAAGACATTGGAGAAGGAGGGGATCTGTTCGCTACAGCAAATTCATCCTGAATTGAAGCCAGTGATGTGCCATGAGGTCACTCAAGGAACCAGGCAGAAACCATCGGCCAGAAGAAATAGGAACAATGTGAAAGGCAGGTGTGAGATGTGGAAGGGGTGACCCTGTGAACCTTGCTGCCATGAGGCAGGATGCTCTTGCGGGCTTTCTGCACAGGCTGGCTGGCTCACATGACTCTGTTTAGAAGGATATCAGCCAACAGCTGTGCCACACGGGCTACAGCCCGAGCTGAGTCTCATCTAGTTACTGTTCTGAGTTCATCTTTAGACGACATCACCAGAAGGATCTGAGAATCAATGGTGGAGATGTATCTGAATGAGTATTCCATTTCATTCCTTGGCAGTAAATCTTCAGCTTTGCACAACGTAAATATTGACAAAGATATACACAGGCACCCTATTTGAAAGCCTGACTGCATAATTGCATCTAATGGAGAAAAGCGGGCTCTGTTTCGGTATGCTAGGTCATTGTTTGGCTCGGTAACCGATGCTTCTGAGACCCAAAGCATATTCTAGTATAACCGACAGCACCGAAATCTCCACTGATAACTTGCTCATTTCAGGGTATTCATAAAATAACCCCAGTTTGCCCATGAGATACAGATGGTTGTCCCGTTCCCATCGTGGGGTGGTCTGTCCTGCTCCCGAAACTGTGGCACCATTAGACTCAAGACCCAGCTGCCAAACACATCAAATTATAAAGCAGGATATTATCAGACCAAGGTCAAAGAAGTATTACTGACATTTCAAGCTGAACACATCATCTTCCCAAGAATTTAATTTCTTGTTTTCAGGATAAATTTCTTTTTATTGCTCCCTCCCTACCTTCAAATATTGTCAAAACTAGTCCTGACTATGTACCTTGGGCTTAGCAAAATTGTAGCGACGACTACTACTTTATCGCCTATCTCCTTTTCAGGTGGGCATTTTAGCCTTTAGAAGATGCCTTCCCTCATTTGTCTTTTTTACCCCCATTTCTCTGCTATTATCCACCATGGCCTTTCCAGTCTGTAAATCGTCAGAGAAAATAAGTAAAAGAAAGAAATATAGGGTCTGTGAGCTGGTGATAAGTGCTGTGGAGGAAAATAAAGGAGGGCGAGGAATGTGTGGTAGGGAGGAGTGGGGCTGGGGCAATGACCTTTGAATAAGGCAAAGATGGAGGCAAAGGGGTGGGCAGAAGAGGGGCAGAAGGAACAGTGATCACAGGCCTGGAGGGCCCTCACGCTGGGCAGACAGCATGGAGACTGGTGTGGGCCACAGTGAATAGGAAATAAGTGGTGGTTTTGGGGTTGGAGCCTAAGAGGCTGCCGTGAGGATGTGGGCATTTTTCCTTCTGAAGGAATTGCGGAGCTATGGAGGGTCACCGAGCAAAAAAGTGATACTCTAATGTTGGATAGAACAGGTCCAAGACCCTAATTTAAGCTGAAGAAATCAAGGGCCAAAGAAGTGACATGCCACCTCAAATTCAGTGCAGAGCTTGAAAGAAACACAGCCTCGACTCGCAGCCCAGTGCTCTGCCCCCTTCTGGACGCTGTCCCACAGAGCTGTCTCTAAGGTTATGTTTTTTCCTCTCTCAGAGGCTTGTGGGCCAACTGAATGCTTCCCCCTTTTTCAAATGGCAATTTGTCCTGAAAGGAAATCAGAGTTGGCAGTGAAACAAGGCATGGACCTGTAGCCTACAGAGCTGTTGTCCCTGAAAGCAACAGCTGGCCCGTGGTTTACTCGTGGAGTTCAGCAGAAGAGACAGAACAACAACAGACAGCTTAGCATCTGGCTGATCTTCGGCTGACTGCACTGCACGTTTGGATGGATTTCAAATTTGCACAATGAGGCGGCTTCACAAGAAAGGCAGGTGTATACATCATACATGTATGTATGCACGTCTGTATGCACAGACGTCTGTATGCACACACACGTGGACACACACAGAGTACATGATGTGACTTGTAAAGTGCTGTCCCTGCTAGGTTTCCCACTGCCTCTGATCTCAGCGTTAATCTTTTACTGGCCATCCTCCAAGGTTTGTTACGTGATTCCTTTGCAATGGAAAATGCCCTTCGCTTCACAAACTTTCCCCACCTCTTTCCATAACATTAGGGGAAGAGCAGGGAGCTCTGGGAAGTGGTAGGGATATGGTCTCGAGATATCCCTGAATCTGAATCCACACTTCATGGCTTATTTTTTATTTAACTTTATTTACATTTCAAATGCAATTGTTGCAGATCTCAGAAGATGATTTACACTCAATGCTATGGCAGAATGTTGCGGTTAGCAGACTCACCACTGGATACTTTTAATCAACATGTTCTTTCAATAATTCAGATATTACTGTATCACAAATGCCCATTTCTATATTTTGATATCTGCATTTCAGTATAATTATCTTCCTTCTTTATTCTCTAAACCTTATGATTTTAAAATATTTTTCCAAGAAGTGGTCCACAGGCTCTTTACTTATGATAAGTTGATAAAGGGATCCTGGAGATCTAAACCACATTTAAATCCTGAGATAAATTCAAATGTGTCATATACATGGCTAGGTTTAGTCTGCTTATTTTGTTACTTTGTTTAGTAATTTTTGTTTCAAACAACAAGATCCTACTGTATAGCACAGGGAACTACATTCAATAACTTTTAATAGCCTATAGTGGAAATGTATATGACAAGAAAAAAAAATATGTATGTGTATATATATATATATGTATATGTGTTTGTATAAGTGAATATATATATATGTATGCATAAGTGAATCACTATGCTGTACACCAAGAGTTAACACAATATTGTAAAGGATCTATACTTTCAACAAAAAAAGTTGAAATAAAATTGGGAGATGAAACTTCCACCTCCCAGGCTGCTGTCAGGTTGAAATGATTCAAAGCAGGCCAGGTATTAGCAACCCCCTGACACATCAAAACCCCATGGGGGATCTTCCTTTTGAGCAGAACAGACTAACCGGCTGTGGTCACCTGTAAATAGGGTTGAAGTCACTTAGACCCTTGGCTTGGGAACACAGTGGCCACAGGGGAGGGGGTCACTGCAGAACCTACGAGAATGACGGGGCCAGCCTGCTGCTGAAGCCGCTCCCCAGGCCGCAGCCCAGAGCGCTGCAGGAAGGTCTGAGGTCCTGCCGGGGGCGCCCAGCTCCACAGCCCCTCGGAGCCCTGCGGTGCGGGTGGCGCTGGGACCGCGCTCGGCAATCACCCTTCCTGGCACGCAGACTCGGGAGACTCCTGGAGAAATTTTTCTCTGCCTCATGCTTCCTGTCTCAGCCTCTTGTGGAATCCGGTCCATGCCCCACGGAAGTAGGGCTTTTACCCCCCTGGACCCAAATCCATCACGGTATGGATCCAGGATGAAACTTCCATGTTAACGCACCTGGCGCTCCCTTCTTGCGCTGAACTGCCCTCCCCCGTCGATGGCATTAAGTCATATTAGAAGTCCCGACTTGCTTGTCCTTAGCTAAAACTCTGAGCCTCTTGCTCAGTCTTCCTGATTGGAACCACTCATCTGCGACAGAAAAGCTTGGGCTGTCGTCTACCCATCATTGTCCTCGGTCTTTGGGTTTTCTGTTGGGTTACGTATCTCACGCAGGGATATCAATTTGCACATGAGAAGCACCTGTAGACATTTTTAAAAATACAGACACTGGATCTTCCCCCCTCTCCAGCCAAGGCTGGAAGTTTTCTCCCTCTAGCAGGGGTTACACAATCATTTGCTTGGGAATTGACCACACATATTGGCATAGTCATAGTAAATTGCCCTTTACTCAGTGCTTGCCACGTGGCATTTTCTACTTCATGTTGTCTTTGTACCTTCATTATCACATCTAATCCCTACATTATGGATTATCACCATTTCTGTTGAGGACACTCCCCCTTGCTAATCTTGAATACAAGTATCTTTGATTCTCTTAATCTGTTTCATTCCTGAGTTTCCTGTTCTTGAATTTAAAGAGTGAATTATGGACACATGTATTTAAGATTCTCTTATTATATGTATCTGACTCATCCTCTAACCAAATCATATCTGGAGAAGAGAGATTTTCTCTTTTAAACATTGGCTTTATCTTATTATATAGTAGTGGATACACATGGTGGAAAATGTAGAAAACATATAAAGTAAGAAAACTACAGCCATACATTATCGAAACACCAAAGGACAATGCTATGTCATTTTGGGCATTTAACTATTTTTCTTAATATTTTATCATATAATTTCCCTAGGGCAAGTTGCTTAACCCTGGAATTGTAGTAGACTTTTGTCAAGTACAGTATAACACTCCCAGAAATGACCCCAATATCAAACTAGTATGTGAGGCTGGGAAGGCCACAGGGCTCTCAGCTTATCCTCTGAGTCCTACAAAAAATGCTGTTAATTCACTGATATCACGCATTCGATGCCTGTGAGTCACTCACTCACTCAGCTGGCTCGGACTGAGACCTACTTTATACAAGGTGCCGATCCACGTGCTGGGGAGACCCCAAAGGGATCCTGGAACACGGCATCACTGACCTTCTTCATTAGCTCCCGGAATCCTACTCAAGATGACACAGAGTCAGAGACACTCAACCACGCTGATCTTGAGAGAGATAAATGAGGTCACAGGCCAAGAGATGCAGGCGGCCTCTGGAAGCCAGAAAAGTCAAAGGTACAGGTTCCCCTGAGGCCTTCAGAAACAGCCCTGCCAATACTTCAGCAGGCTTCTGCATTCAAGAACCCTACTAGGTTAAATTTGTGTTGTTTAGTGGAGACTTTTTCTTTCTTCTTCCTACTACCATGACGTTTGGGGATACTTGTTACAACAGCAACTGAAAGCAAAAACAGTAAGCTCCTTGAAATGTTCAGAAATTGCAGATAACACTGGATTGTCCACTTTCATGTGGGATTGGGCTTATGTGAAAATCAAAAGGACAGTGTGACCTTTGCTAACACATGCTTTTCTCATTTTTAGGAAGAGAACAGTAAGTCAAAACCTCTGTAGTTATTATTTTAGACAAGTGTCTCTTAAAACATTATGTAACCCTGTGCCTTAGGAACACAAGAGAGTCGCTGTTCTTAGAATAACATGGATTCAGAGAGATAGGGTCTTACATATGAGTCCCACTGTGGTCTTTTATTGGCAATGAGAGCTTGGGCAAATCATTTACCCTCTTTAAGCCACAGGATCTTCATTTGCAAAAGGAAGATAAGAATAAGGATTGTTTGGGTGATTAGAGTGTACACGCACATGCACATGCACACACACATATATGTACAACAATTAATACAGTGACTAGCACATACTAGGCACTCAACAAATTCCTGTTATGGATATTTAATTGCATGTATAAAAGGAGGAGAAAGTTGTGGGAACTTGTGGGAAAACTTACTTCATGGCCCCAGAAAGGGCCATCTCTCAAAGGGCTCTGATCAGTCAGTCCCCAGTGATGGGCTAATAAGCAGAAACTATAGCACGTGGGGATTTAAGTTAAACATGAAAAGGAAGGTATTTAAGCATAATTATTAAACAGCAGGTACGTTTACACTGTTTTCTGGATCATTTTATCTGGAGAGCTTTAATAAGCAGAGAGTCTCCCCAGTTTTAGAGATGGGCACGCAGGAAAATGATGTGGATGGGTGCGCCGTTCTCATCCCAGGATCACATGACTGAGTACTCATGGAAGAAACACCTCTTGTATGTTATTCCAGGTGGACTGTCCTCCCATGATTATTGTCAGCTGTGTCATCAGTTCAAGGAGACAGCCACCTGGGTCACACTGGGGTATTAGAAAGAAAATCTCATTTAAATTTTAGAAAGCTCTAACATGAAATAAAGTCATTATTTTATGCCTAAAAAAATCTAAGGAACAGAGAGTAAAGACACTCTTCATTGGGCAACTAAGAGAAAACTTGAAACAGGTTAGACCGTCAGAAACCAAAGCTGTATTCACACCTCTTCATTTCTGTATTTTCACAGCCAATACACCAGATCTCCCTGATAAGTCACAAATCTGCCCTTAAAGAATGTGATGTAAAAACACGAGGAGTAGTAGTTGACAAACTGGAACAAGAACACCTTCATGGCTAGGTTGTTCTCATAGTCAGTCTGGTCCTTGGGAGCTCTGCAGCTAGAATAAAGAAAAGTTAAGTCTGCAAAACTGTGAACGGCTTTGAGACCCTAATCAAAGCCACGGACACATGAGTTAACACGGTAAATATGTAAATAACACAATTCACACTGTTTTCATTTAAGCTGTTTTGAATTCCTTAACATAGCTACTATGTTAATTCTAAGTGTACACACTGTTGTAAGAGTTTCTCCCACTATGAACGCAATATATCACAAGACAAAAAAAAAATGTCAGCTGTTCTTTAAAATTTATAAGCACAACAATATCCAATGGGCAAAAACTGTCCTCTGTCAGGTGTAAGTTGACAGAAAGCTACTTTAAACATCCTTCTAAATGATATTATCTTGTCTCCCTGAACGGCAGTAAGGTAGGACTATTGAAGAAAACAAACAAAACACGGGGCAACTTGCTAGAAGTGTTTGGGGAACATAAAACGGGTCAAACTCCTAGTTCAGAATTTGAATTGGTCTTAGTGTTTTCAGAAGACGACCACTGAGCAGATCACTGGGAGAACCACCCAGCCACATGCAGCGTGTGGGAAGCACTTAACTTGGGCCGCTAAGCCGCTGGCTGGGATACAAGCCAGGGAGAAGAAACATTTATTATAGAAGCCACAGCTGATGAGAATGGAGCTACACTAACAGGAACAGCATGGGGGGAAGACACATAACACTGTAATTACTTGTCCTCTCCATAATGCACAAGCAAATCTGCCTCTGGAACCAGAACCCACTTCCACTTATTTGCAATACAGAGACTATTTACTTTCAACAATAGGGTACATGATCTAATGTAATTGAAATTATTATTAAGCACTGACCTGTTTACCCACAGCTTGGCCATTCTAATGCTCCCTTTCTCCCTTTTACTAATGCAAAGCTGGAGCTAATTCACTTCTCAAATAGGCTAGAGAAAGAACGTTTCCACTTGAAGTTTTCTAAAGACTGTAATGTACTGGAATTGAAGTGCCTAAAATATAGTCTGTTTTGACTTGGTTCTAAAACTGGTGTAGAAATGACCTCAGCTGCAGGAGGAGCTTACCAGAGTCAGTCATCATGATTGTCACTTTCTCATATATGGCGCTCAGGGTCACGATGATGATAACCCTGATGAGGGAAGCAGTGATGGGTGTGGCCCACCTGCATAGTCAGGTACTTCTGGATTGGGTCTCTTCCATTCAGGTTCTTGGGAAGTTTTGCAGAAAATACAATGAACACTGAAAGTCCGTAGACAGTGATCCCAATAACTAAAGCAATGGTCATCAGGACCTGACAACGCAAAAACCCAGCAGCATGAGACTCACTAATGATCGTAGTTTTACACAGAAAACTTGCCCCCAATCCACGCTTACACAGACAACTTGCATGTGTTGTAAACCTCACATAAACGTGAGAAGTGATGTAAATCGCACATAAATACCACAGAGATGTGAATACCAGGCATGTTAATCTTTAGGGGAGGAGAAATGAAGGATGTCAAAAAGAATGAGGGCATCCACTAATGTAACATGCTGACAGAAGGAGCAGCTGTGTGCAGGGCATAGGGAATATATGGGAACTCCACTTTCTGTGAATTTTTCTGTAAACCTAAAACTGCAGTAAAGAAGGAAGCCTGTTAAGTAGATCTTTAAATGGGTGAAAATGGAGTAACTGGTGGCATGTTCTTTTGGAGACATGTCTTTGATAGCAGAACCAATGAAAATATCCCTTCTACATCTATAGAATTACTTAGGTTATGAACTAGTTGTAACCCATGAAGGGGATATGCTTCCTTTCAAGGTAGAACCTATCACTAGCAAGTGCTAGCTGACGTCTTCATTCTGAATAGGACCAGTGAGGCTGTGGACATGCCCTGAGGGAAATAGTGGAAGTGACAGCAGGTCTCTGCTGATGAAAGCTTCACATGCTTTTCATACTCCTTCAGATCTTAAAATGGCAGGTATTCATTCTCCCTGCATTTGCACAAGATTCCTGTCCCTGATCCATTGTAGTTCTGACTGTGTGGACCCAAAGGCAGCGGGGGTGTCTGAAGCATAATTTGCACGTGGCTGATAAGGTTTCAGTTCCTCACTAGGGAGGTTTTTTTCTGGTCACTAAAGAATGCACATTAAAGATCCCATTCTTAAACTGTTTTCCTTCCATCTACCTTCTTGGTCATAGTCCAGAAACATGTACTCAGTGTCCCTGGCTGCTCCTGATGGCTACCCCAGAGAGAAAGCTACAACGAATGTGAATTTCAAGACTAAGTGAACCACATCATGTTATTTACAGTAACAGCGGGCGGCGGCCTTGCACCTGCAGGGGAGAGCAGAGGGAGTGTTTACAAGCCCCTCCTGGAGCCACACTCTTGCATCTGGATCCCAGCTCCGATGCTAGCTGTGGGGCCTTGTGCAAATTTCTTAATCTCTAGGGGCTTCAATCTCCTCACCCATATGATGGGGGGATAATAATAGCAATTTATAGGACTATTGTGATGAGTCAATGATTTACTAATTGTGAAAACAATTGGAACATTAACCACAGGCATGTGAAAACTCTACCTAAGTATTAGCTATGAATATGGTGACCAAAGTCTTAAAAAGTTGTTTCTCTTAGATTTTAAGCCATCAGTTTGCAGAGACAATATTTTATTTCCTCCTCTACTCTCTTTCATCATCCTTTTCTTCACAATTAAGGCTTCATGCTAGTGAAAGAAATAAATTTTTGTGCGTGTGTGTGATTAAATGTGAAAATTAGTTAAGACTGAGAAAAATGTATTATACATGGTATATTAAGCCTTCCTCTCTTGTACGGCACATATAGGCCATTTAAATAGTATGCATTTTTAAAATGTCTGCATAATAATTTTTTTATTATGTATTAAATTAACATAATAGTTAAGATTCTTTAAATGCTTAGTATTGCTTCAGCACACATCTATTTTTCTAAATCCTCACAATCACCCTGTGGGGAAGGTAATATTATATCTCTTTTACTGATGAGGAAATAGAGCCACGTGGAGATGATGCAATTTGCCCCAAATGAAACAACTCTTAAGTGAAAGTACTGAAATACTCAAAGAGCCCGAAGACACACTAACTGTATAGCACTGTCTCCTTCATCGTCTGTGAAATCAATCTAATTCATTTCAGAACTTTTACAAACTTGACACATTTCCATTTTTCTTCCAAGCATTTAATGGGTTCAATATTTCTTAAGAAACAGGAAAGTTTTCCATTCTTCTTCCTCAAGTTTCTTCTTATTTATCATCTTTTCTGATCATAAATTTAACATTTGTTCATTAAAGAAAATTTGAAAGTACTCAATAGTGGACAGAACTGCTGTCCTAGATCTGTCCCCAGTCTTAGAAGAGGACCCAGAATTTGCTTTAAGATAAATAACCTCCCTTTTGTTTTCAGTTCTGTGATTTAAGCTCGATTGACTCACTCTTTCTGAAGCACCAGAGGTAGATCTCAGTTCGTTTAAGACAAATAATACCCCTCATTGTATTGGCCTCGCACATGATTGGAGAATTGCCGAATAACCCAGGAAGAGCCACTATTATGTGAGGAGATACGTGCTGGTGCCCATGTGAATGATAAGTTTCTTCTATCAAGTGAGGAAACTGCCAAAAGAGACCGCTCTTGGTTTGGATGGATGATCTGGGATGCTGAGTGCCTAGAAGCAGTATGCTGAGACATCTTTGGACACAGAATGAAGACAGGACAAAACCAGCCCTTGACATCATCTGGGCTACATTATCTCTCCTTGACTGAAGCCAGACCTCAGACTTGAGGTTTTCATTTACAGGAACCAATAAATCCCATGCATCCCCATTTTTTGCTTGTTGTTGAAGCACATTGGAGATTGATTTTGTCACCTACAATCAAAAGACTCCAACTCTGAAAATGAATAAAAAATAAAATAAGAAAAATGCTTCTACCTATAGACATAATTCCTTCAGAAGGGTACATTGTTTGTATATTGCAAATCATTTTATAAATTATTTTTTCTCAAGCCTATCTTAAGAATAACACTTGGACATGTCATAAAGTATTTTCATGGACACGCTTTTTCATGGCTGCATACTATTCTACTTTGTGAAGGGTTGGAAGAATATTTTGGTTGAGATTTTATATATATTTATATACATATAAAAGTATGTCTGTGACTTGCATCCATACTGACTTTTCCCTGCCATTTTGAAATACTTCCTGATTAAAAGTTTTTCAAAGCTGAATTAGTGGATTAAAACATACGAATATTTTTGACTCTTGATATCAACTGCCAGGCTGCTTTCAAAGAAGGCTTAAGGAGTACACCAGAAATTAACACAGCATTGTAAATCAACCATACTTCACAAAAAATATCCAGTAACCTAGGCATGAGATTGGTGAACACTGGCATTTATTTCATCCTCATAAACAGAGCTGTGTCACTTGAGAGGTGGAAAACTATTTCATTTTGATGTGCACTGAGTGAATTACCATTGGAGTGTGACATCTATTTTTTTCTTTGTGAATGTGTGTTCATTTTCTCTGCCTTCTACACTCCTGAGATTTTTTGATGTTACCTTTGAATTGATCTGAACTCTCTATGTATTGAAGGAATTAGCCCCTTGTTGGATTTGTAAACAAATAACATCCTCTGGTGTTTTGTTTAAAATTAGGATGCTTCTGATGCATGGAAATCTTTGTATACTTTCCTCTGAAACTTACTGCTCATCTAGAGGTTGTATACTCATCCATATTTATTTCTAGTTTTTTTTTAATTGTGTTACTTTTTAAATGTTTCTGGAATTTATCACAATATATGGTTCACTGTATGATTTCAATCTTTTCTTTTCCCCCCAAGTAGCTAACAAGTGTTCCATTCACTGAATAACCTTTATTTATCTCCCTGATTTGTAATGCCTTCCATCTCTTATATTAAATTATTATTGATTTCAGAGCCCATATCTGGACTTCTTGTCTTATTTTCTACTCTGGCTATTCTTGAACTAGTAAAACTCTCATTATCTTATTAATTATTATATTACTAATATGATTTTTTCACAATAAACCCAAATGAATTTTATAACTTCTGATATTTTGGAGGTATGATCTTTTAATCTAGAATCATGTGATTAAAGCATCTTTTATATCTTTCAGTAGTTTTTACTTTTATTTTTTGATAGTTCCTACTATCTGTTTGTTAGGCTATTTCTTAGATATTTTACCTTGGTTATTACTCTTGGAAAACTTTAGAAATCTTAATGCCTCCATCTGGTCTCTTAATCAGACCCTGGAGAATCCTAAACCACTGATCTGATTTAAACAAATGAGGTGAAAAGAATTGGGGGAAGCACTGTGAGCAGAAGAGCCTGTGGAACCTCCAGAGCGGCGCCCTGAGTTGGCTCAGATGTTCTCTGGATAAAGTTTTCTCTATGAGACTACATAGTTCCCAGCTTGATTTTCAGTTTTCTCAGCATTTCACATTAGATTTTAAAAGTCTGTGGCAGGTTCTTACCCAGAAAAAGAGCACTTGCACAAAGGGTTATATGTATACACTTTCCCCAGGTGGTAAATAGAACACACTCTTCTTCCTAATTTAAAAAAACAGTTTAGTCAATCAAGGGATTACACCAATGAAATGATTTTTCTCCTAAATTGTCACTAAATCCTAAACATAATTTAAAAAAATAATAATTTCCAGACATAGCCTCTTTATTTGTAAATGCATGGGTTTTATTAACTGTTTTTTTTCTTTTCTTTTATGTTAACGATGTCAAACACACACCAAAATATGTACAGTTTTCATTTTAATATTATTTTTTGAAAATGCACATGTGAAAAGTAAACTGTTTCTCTGCCATGGTCTGAGCATCTGACGAGGACAAGCTTTAAGCTCTATTCCTTAGCTTGCCTTTGATTATAGAAGTGATGGTAGTGACAGCCTAGAGTCTGTGCAGGATGGAAAGTATCAAAGGGGTCTGCAGCTAACTGGTCTCCACTGTGTGTTTCTTGGTTGAGCTTTATGTGTTAATTAGCTACAACTATGAAGTTTTAGTTTCCATTTTAGAGTTTATATTTAGAATTTTTTTAAGAGATGAAATCAGTAAGACTCAAGATTTACCTGGATTATAAAACCAGATATAGTATAAAAATAGCTGTAACTAAGTACATGGCCCTTCCTCTGTGCCAGGAAGTGTTCCAAGTAGATTCTGTACATTACTTTGACCCGTCCTTATCACAGTTATGAAGAAGCAACACTCTTATTCTTATTTTATAGGAAATTATGGCACAGAGAAGTTAAGTTGTCCAAATCACTCAGGAAGCAAGCTGCTGTGTTCAAATATGAATTTAGGCAACTTCATTCCCAAGCTCTCACTACCACAACGCTGTCCTCTCTAAACAATGGAGCATGCTTTCACAAGTAAAGTAAAATGCTTCAATTAAAAAACTAAAAAAAAAAATTAGGCAATTTTTTAAATAAGGAAGAACTATCAAGTGAAATGAGTCTCCATTGTCAATTTTTCAGCAAGCATGTTCCAATGAAAATTTAAACTTATTAGCTGGCAAATTTAAATTTAAACTTGGCAGTTTAAATGACCAAAAAACTTTTCTTCAGTATTTTTTGTATGCTGCCAATATGATAAGTTTTTGTTTTTCAGGACTCAAAACATTATGAACATCTAATTTTGTCTAAGTTTTAGCTTTCATCTCTGAATGTACAGTCTTTCAACAACATATGCTTTTACCCCCATCTTCAGTTGTAAACAATGGGAACTATTCATAATGGGGACTATTAGAAGCTTATTACAATGTAAAAGACAAATGTCACTTTCTATTGGTAGCTGAACCTCATTTTTTTCCATTTATAAAAAGAGGAGTTTGACCTGCTCCCTCCATATATTTTCAGTGCCAACATTCTGTAGATCTGTGATTCAATTTATTAAATCTATATTTGGAGACATTTTGAGATGCTCCTAATAAAAGCATTTTCTTTCCAAGCGTTATTCATGCTCACAACCTACTGTCCTGCTGCTGCTGACTGCAAGTACCATCAGCTCTAAATTATCTCAGCTGATGGAAAGAAGCAATATTACAGATGACACAAAAAATCATCTTTTCATAGCTCTGGAATGTTGATGCAAAGATATACAGTTTTATTTTTTTAATTTTGCAGCAGTAGTGGCAGCAATAAATTTACCTTTCCAATTATGTAAAATGCCTAGCTCAAACACTGCTCAAACACTGATGGCACTTCAACAAATGTTTCCCTGCTTCTTCTACCCTTTCTCTGACTTTAGGATGAGAGCCATGTTGTTTTGTGCACATCCCAACCGGAAGGGGGAGCAGTGACTGGGACTTAGTTCAAGACAAAGGGGCACCTAGTCTACGATGAAAAGGAGGCCGCAATAATGAAGGCACATGTGAAAAAATGGGAGTCAACTATAAAAACGAATGTGTCTTTCCTTCTACATCTATGTCATAGCAGCTAATTTATATTTTGCATTTTTATTTTGGTGTTATGAAAGGATACAAATCAATGCCTCTTATACACTTATACCAGTCTTTTTCTTTTCCCAATTTTTACTGTTATTATGAAGGAAGGACCACATTTCTCTTCTGTGTCCACCATTCTAGGCAGTGCTCCTTCACCTTGGCTACTCATTAGAATAACCAGAGGAGCTTTATAAACTTCCCTATGCCAGAATGCAGCCCAGGCCACTAAATACCATCAGAGTTTGCAGTGATGGAATCCAGGCACCAAAATTTTTTAAGGTTCCCTGGTGATTCCAACATGCAGCCAAGGCTGACAAGTCCAGAAGTAAACAGACTAAAGTGCATCTAAACAGCGCCTGCTTTTCCTGGGTAATCTCATCTATCTCCAGGTGGGGACACCACGCCTCCTATTCTGGCCGGACTTGTTCTTCCTGTTCAGCCGTGTCCCATTTGTACTCAAGTTCTGCCTGGCGCCGCTTCCAGAACAACAGAAGTAAGGTGACTAACAGAGAGAGAGAACAGCAGAATGTGGATCTTCAGTGATGACTGATGCTTCAGAAATCTGTACTTAATGTCTATTACACTTAACACTTTGGTAAATGGTTAATAAAATCACATTTTATTTATAGGCGATACTAAAGAGAAAAATGAGTTAATACTTTTTTTTAAGAAAAAAGAAAATGTAGATAATTTATTGAACTTTTCGAAACAGACTAGCTCTCTAGCTCAGGGGAAAGCTATTAACGTGATGGTCAGAGGCAGGTGACTGTGTCAGATGCTAAAGTACCTGCTACCAGCATATTATGCCCACTAAAAACACAAATATTGGAGGGAAGGGTGGGTATAGCTCAGTGATAGAGCACGTGCTAAGCATGTACAAGGTCCTGGGTTCAAGCCCCAGTACCTCCACTAAAAAAGGAAGTAAAAAAAAGCACAAGTAACTGTCACAATTTAAAAGCACTGCACGGTCCAACCTCCAAGTCTTCTCCTCACATCCCTGTGTCTCTTCTGTCCAAAGGACCTGAGGGTGGGGAATGGGATTAGAATGCTTTAGTAACCCCTGCATTTCTATTTTCCACCACCCCAGTCACACAAAATTAAAATAATATTCTTAAATATGGAAAACTGCCATTTTCCTCAATCTTCGGCAAACTAATTTTTAGAAATCGTCATTCAGTTTTAAGACTCGTAGCTTCAAATTGTAGACAAAAACAACATGAAATGTTAATTGAAAATGTGGCTTCAGGGTAAATCCCCTAAGCCCTTCTTCCCACCAGACAGTTACCCCTCTGTCTAGAGAACTCTCTAGAGAAATTGCAGAATAACCACTGTTCCCTCCACCGTTATACCTGAGTCCCTACCATGCACTGAGAATAAAGAGAAAAAAACACGGTCCCTGATTCCGGGAGCTCCTAGGTGCACAAGAGTCATCGTGAAATGATGGCTGAGGAGGCGTGTTAACAGGGCTTGGATAACAGTCAGCCGAGGGTGCTCGGGGCAGAGAGCTGGAACTGAAGCCAAGGCTCTCCCAGAGGAGGGAACCACTGTGCTGAGTTCTGAGATGCCCTAGAAGTGATCAGGTGAAGGTATAATGTTAAGGCCATTTCTCCCTGGGGAGCTGCACATGCAAAGGTGGGAGGCCAAACAGAGCCAGGTCCCTTCCAGGAACTGCAAATAGTCTAGAAGTGAGCACAGGGTGTGGGAGGCAGGTGAGGCAACCAGGTGGAGAGATCACAGGTGCACATCACAATGGACTCTGTGTGCCTCCAACGTAGAGGTGACATGCAAAGTGATCTAGAAAGAGACAAGATAGAGGCAGGGAGACCTATTGGCAGGTTCATGTGAAGGCCTGCTGAGACCCCGCCAGGAGGAGAGAGAAGAAAACATTTCAGCAGGTGGACGGATTGGCCACAGGTGTGATGGAAGAGCAGGAAGAGGTGACAGATGCCAGCCAGCTTTCTGGCTTTGGCAGTGTCCTAAATTATAGTGCCATTCCCAGAAATAAGAAGGGCAGGAAGAGGAGCAAGTCATGAGAGGAGACAACTGATTCAGTTCTGGCTGGGTGCCTGTGGGCTCCAGGAGAGATGTCCAGTAGACAAATAAAAGTCTAGGAATCGGGAGAAAGTTCTAGGCTGAGCCACGTAGTTTTCCTGTTTCAAGAGGCTAATGGGTGTGAGTGGACAAGCTCACGAGAAGAGGTGTATAGGGGTATCTCTCACCCTCCTGCACATGGGAAGCATCTGGGAGCCTTTAAAACATAGTTCGTCCCAGCCTGGAGTGGGGCCTTTGTACTGTTTATTATTTTTTAAATACTTCTTTCCTTTTTGTGGGGAGTAGTTAGCTTTATTTTAATGGACATACTGGAAATTGAACCCAGGACCTCTTGCATGCTAAGCACGTGCTCTAACACTCAGCCGTACCCGCCCCACCTTTTTTTGTTTTTAGACATTAGCTCTACTGAGCAGTCAGGGTTGAGAATCAACCTAAAGAGAGCAGAGAGCCTTGGGGTAGAGTTCAAGGAGAAGCTGCCCAGAGCCCTGCAGACCCCACCAGGGGCAGCCGGAGACGCAGGGAGCCTCGGACGGGCTGTGAGGAACGTGAACTCAACACTCCCCAATGGCGAAGACGACAAACATGTTTCAAACTCCCACTTCCCAGCAGTGTTTGTTCTGACTTTACTAGTTTTCCAGTAATACTGAGTGAGGGTAGAAATTATCTGGACACAGGGATCATATTCAAATGGTGGTCCTGACCATTTTTAGCTGCGTGATTACTGATTAAAAGGTTACCCGTCTGCCCCGTGCAAAATGGGGGACCTAGCACCGTGCTCGTGGGCTGCTGTGAGCGTAATGAAATGACATCTATAAAGGCCCTCCTGACTCTCAGACGTGATTGCTACTATTGTCCCCATTTGGGACACCAAGAAACAGAGGCACAGAAAGCTTCAAACATTTGCCCAAGATGAGGGTTGGGGTCAGGAATCAAGCCAATGACTTCGTGGATCCAGCGCCCAGGATTTTCTTACGAACAACACGGCACTTTCCAGGCTCCCTGCTCCAAAACCCGCCTCTCTTTGGCTCAGCTCCATGGCGCCTGAGCTGCACAGATGCCGTCACTGCCTGACTGCCTGCCCGGTGTCTGATCCCGGCACTCCTCCCTCCGTCCCACACACCACTTCCTTGGGCACACCAACCCTCACGAGGCCATTGCTGTGGCTACTCGGATGTTTACACGGAAACGCAGGGGGCAGCCCAGCTTTTTGCTATAGATGCTGCTGTCAGTGGAGGCAAGGAGCTCACAGTTGGTGGGGTAGGCCACTTCTGGTCTCCTCCTTGGCTGGAAAGCTGGATGGAATCCAGTTTCCCTCTGCAACTTAGACATCCAGCATGAGAGCTATGTAAGGCCATCTGGCCTCTCAACATAGAAATGATGCCTCCGCAGTCGTACTTATCATTGTAACCTCCTGGCTCCACCAGGGAACAGAGGCCATGGCCTGTTGTCCACCTGGTTTTGCTTCCTTACACGGCAGCTTCAATGGGGTGAGTTAACACCGGATCAGAAAATCTACAAAGCCCTCGTGTACTATTTCCTGATACTTGCAGGTCACCCAAATACCTCAGGTCCTCCAAGTAAACAACTAGTAAGGGGAACTGAGATGGTTCGTCTGTCAGACCCCTAATGGCATTACTGATTTGGCCTCTCCTGCGCTCAGGATGATCTGTTCTCCTTCTGTGTGACCTTCCCTGAGTGAAAGAGACTGTTCTTTGTTTATGGGCTATGGAATATTTGTGGCTGTCTGACCAGAACCTTCAAAAGTAAAACTCTTGAGAATCGAAGCATGACACCCACGTCTCATGAGCTCAGCTACCCAACAGCCTCATTTAGCCAAGAATGTGGCCAACACCAGGGGCCCTCACTGTTGAGTGTTGGGTCTGGAGAGCAATGCCTCCACCAGTGAGAAGCTGCCCCACCACTTGTGCCCTTGTCCCCATCGAGGGTGAGGTGACACATCCATGGGATGAAAGCCGTGAGGGCACTAAGTGACTGTGGACCAAGCTGTGACTGCCCGGTCCTGTCCCCCATGTGACCCATGTTAGCCTCACATGCAGAAAATCCCTAAAGAGACCCCTGCTTGAGTGAATGGGTCACTTATAAGCCAACTGTCCTCGGGCTGCCTAAGAAGCAACACAGTGTACACAGTGAGCCACCCACTCACTGATGTCCCCAAGTCTCACAGCTCCCTAATGTGACACCAGGGAATCCCAGCAAACAGAAGATCCTTACTTTATAATTGACTTGAGAATTCTACTGCCAACAATGCCTTCCACCTTTCACTTATGATGTTTTTTCCACTCTGTCCCCTGCTCTGCAATTGTGCAATCAGTCCAGAGCTCCTTCATGAGACAGGAGGGAAGGGGGCCGGGCACAGCCATTAAAAGAATGGCACAGCCATCAGCACCGAGACGGTGGAAAAGTCAACTCCCAGTAGATCTTGAGCTCAACACACTCTCTCCGAAATACAGCAGGATGCTAAATGGCACTCCCACAGGTGCCAGGACAGGTTCAAGGCTGACCATAAAAGGTCAAAGGGTGAGTGGTGGCCCAATTTCTGGGAATCCCAATACCTTCCCCAAAGCAGTTGGAATATTCCTCCCACTTATTAGCATATGAAGATATTGAGTGCATAAAAACTAACAACCCCACACCTCATGGCTGCTCTCTCTGCTGAGGGAGACAGCCCACACTATGTCTGTGGAGTGTGTATCTACTTTTACTTTAAACTGTAGCACCCAGCCCCCACGCCTCATGGCCTTTCTCTTCCCTTGTGAAACAGCCCACTCTGTCTATGGTGTATAAAGCTCTTTAAATAAATCTACCATTACTGAACTGTGGCTCTCTCTTGAATTCGTTCCTGTGCAAACCAAGGACCCATTCTTGGTGAGGTGCATCCCAGGGACCCAAATAAAACCTGGGATATGGCCATCCTCTCCCCCACATTTTCCTGAATCATACATTCCTTCCCAAATGATCTCACCTTGTGCACTCCAAAATAGACAGCGGTCATGTGCCCTGACCTGGATCTGCTTCTGCGTATATCATTTCTTATGCCCACTAGAACGTCACATTCATGAGGACAGGGAATTGGTTTTGTTCACAAAGGAAGCATCAGCACATCACAGGTGCTGGAGAAGTATTAGCTGAATGAATGAGCTGTGGGAAGTCCTGGGATATCCACATGGAACTCCTAGCCACTTGGGACCGAGCTGACTCCAGGTGCTCCCTGCTAATCATGGCTGACCTCTTGTCACCACTCTCTGCTCTGCCATAACCTGAGCCTGGATGAGCTGAGATAAGCACACACCCTGGAGAGCATGACAAATGATTCATGTCGTTGCAACACACTCGCCATTTGACTGCCAGGGGTAACTTAGGATGGACAAACTGAAGGCAGTACCATGTGCACCACCCTACCCCACAACTCACTTGAAGCACCACGACTGCACACAGGGGAAACGCTGGCCCTTTCCGACCTAAGGAGAGGGACTATGGGTGAGAAGAGGGTCTCTGTCAACAGTCTCTTTAAAAGCCCAGTCTTAGAAAAGCTCTTTAAAGACACTTTTGGTATCTTCCTTGTGTTTCTGTAATCCCTCTAGATTTTGTCATTTTAATCTACACATCAGAAATATAGATGCTCTTGAAATCTCTATTGATTTTCAATGAAGAAAATCCTCAATTTCCTTCTCTGCTAAGAAAATTACTGCACTTTATATAAAAAAAAGCAGCTTCCTTTCATGAGTTTCTATCTTCAAACACCTAATTTCACAAGAATCAGTGAAGCAGGACATGAAAATCATGCTGTGCTTTATCACCTACAAGTGGGCAGGGATGAAATGAATGAGTACTGATCTCATGAGACGGGAAGGCTGGGGCTGCCTTATTCCTGCTACAGATGGAAGGGTCCAAATCTGTGAGGGTGAGGAAGGACCGAGAATGAGAAACCAACATTTTCTTACCCATTTCTCTTTTTTTGAGTCCGAGAAAAAACACTGTGATTTTATCAACAAAAACAAGAACATCTTCACCCTTCTAAAAGCACGCCACAACGTTACTACTACACACGACACTCTGTCACTGACCTAAAGGCTGATGACAGCCAAGAAATTTGCAGTGATCTTATTCTGTGCTCATCCCTTTTTGTCTTTGGAACCTCAGGAAGTTTGCCGCCTCTCCCTGAGTGTCATTTTCCTCATCCTTCAAATGGGAGTGTAACAGTCATTCATTTGCTCAGTGTCTATTCGACAACAGGAGACGGCTTATGAAAACAAAAACAACAAAATACAGAACAGCAATTCTGATCTGTGCTGTCTTCCTCCTCCTCCCTGAACATGAACTTACCGGGCAAAATGGCATCTTTCACTAAATCCCAAACTTAAGGAGCAGTTCTGATAAGGACGTCATCGGACTGCTGTGTAACCGAGAAATGACTTGGTGAAAAAGAATGAGTTGCCAGCAAATCCTCAAAACCAGTTAGGGAAGAAACCCTGGGAGCTACAAGCATGGGTGGGAGTTCCTTAGTTCCCCATTTCACAAAGCCGAGAACTTTGCAGGGTCCATGAAAGACACAGATAGCCCAGTACAACCACACCATGTTTTGGAGTACACCGAGGCCACATCGCTGCTGACCTGTATTCTTTGTGTCCTAGAGCAAGAGCCCTGGGCGGGGGTGACTGTGTTTGCGGCCGGACAAGAACTTCCTGTTCTGTCTCTTTTGCTCTCTCAATTCCTGCAATAAAACAACTGGCAGGACTCTGGTGGGGAGCAATGCACCCACATTCTCTGGCAAACCACACACTAGGCAGCGCTAGCTGATCTGAGAGAGGACTCTTCAATGAACATATATACACCAAAGTCATGCAGAAGGCTGCCTGTGACCTTGGGAATCCAAACCAGCTTGTCCTGTTAATCAGGATATTAGACATCTAAAGAAACTGTGCACCAGATGAAGATGATGCCTTAGACAGCGTTGGTGGTTATGTCCAGCAGTGTCTAAGGACAAGTCATGCTCTGGTAGATGGGAGCATTTTGGTTGCTTTCAGAGTTTGCTACTGAAGGGCTGGGACATTTCATTGGGCCTTGAAACTCCAGAACTCTTTACTCACAAAGGCAGACAGTTAGGTGAGCCAGCTCAGCCTTCATTCCAACTTCCTAACCAAAAGGCTGTGAGGTTGAAAATATATTTCTCAGACTCTTCTGCAACAAGGGTTCCAGAAGTGGCTTTAAAAATGCCCATCAGAGATTGAGATTTGCAAATATTAACTACTATATATAAAAATAGCTTAAAAAACTAAATTTCTTCTGTATAGCACAGGGAAATATATTTAATATCTTGTAATAACCTTTAATGAAAAAGAATATGAAAAGGAATACATACATATATATGTGTATATGAATGACTGGAACATTGTGCTGTGCATCAGAAATTGACACATTTTAACTGACTATACTTCAATTAAAAAAATATACATTTAAATATAATGCCCATCAGCAGCATCTGAGTGTCACTGAAAGCAGAAAGCCAGATGAATGGAGGCAGAGGTTGTGGGAGGAGCTATGTTATTTTGCTTGGGTGGATGCAGCCGGCATGTCAGAGATCTAGAAGGAATGCTCACAACAGCCACTCACTGATCTGCAAGTGAGTTAGGGTAACAGCTTCCTGAAATCCTCCCCACCCGTCCTGATGAGCCAGGTGTCTTGCGTTTCTCTGGATATCACTAGGCGCAGCCTGGAACTCAAAAGTAAAAATTAAAAACTGCAGTCAGGCAGTGAAGAGCCTGGCAGGACCCGTTGGACAAAATTAGGTCAGAATCAACAAAGAATGGGGAGGGGATAGAACGTGTGCTGAGGACCCTGACTTCAGGGGTGGATTGTCTGTGTTGAGGACTCTGAGTCAGTATGAGTAGATGGATTGGTGTGGACTAAAATGGTGGCCATTGTTCAGATAAGTGCGTGATTTGGACTATATTTATTAGAGGAAGTTTTTTTTTTCCCCTTCAACATTGATCATTTCTAGGGAGCAGAAAAATACTCTGCCACACAAAATCTAAGTGCAAAAGAGATGCTACGGGATGATGGTGGTATGAAAAATTTCAGTTCTGCAGTTCCAAGATTTCCTTAATGAGGTTAACGGCAGTTGGTACATAAAATAAAATAAGGTACTTATAATAAAGACATTATCATATGTATATATCCTTAAAGATACACATATGGTGGTATAAGTGGGCCTGAAATGTGTTCTGCATTCTAAAATCCAATTAAATAAAATCAGTAGCTCAGTATACCTGTCGGCTCTATAAACATTATGTAGCTAATGATCACAGAAAGCAAGGTCAGCTAGGAAATTTGAGTTTTGTCTTTTCCAGTGTGAAATTTAATATTTTTTGCTTTACTTAAAAACATTTTTTAAATTAGGGCTGTCAGCATCCTTTGGTATATGGGGTTCAGTAGATGTGTTCAGATGTTCTAGACAATGAATCAGTGCAAAGACTGAGGTTTAGACAGTAGTTAAATGCCTCACCTGTGTGATCAGCATCCACGTACTGCTATACTGAAAATCCTTAAAAGTGAGAACTTCATGAAAGCAACGAAAAGAGAGGGAAAATAAAATAGCCACAGACTAGTGGAAGTTTTGTAATGTGTAAAAATGACAAAGGGCTATCCACGAGCATATTTTTAAAAACCCCTACACTTTAATAAGAAAAACAACAAACTGACAACATGTTGCACACAGCTCCCTGTAGGAGAAGCCATGCAGATGACTCTTATGTGAATGGGGCTGGAGCTGTATAATTAGTTAGTCTTGCAAATAACTCAGTAAAAAACAAATGCAAATGAGATACACTTCTAGAATATCTGAGTTAAAATCTTGGCAAACTGACACTTCTATGAAGCAGTAACAATGGCAAAATTTGTCAAAATTAACCTCTGTAGAACTCTGGAAATTAAATCAAGGCTTCCATCAATCCGGGGAATGTTTATTTGAGAAAAAAAAAACAGCTAAATCTCCATAAAGATAGTGAGTTTTGTGACATTGTAACTTGATCTACCCCATCCCTGTATCCTCACCTAAATGGTGGCATTTAAAAGCAATAGTCTCACAATCAAGTTAGGGGCAGAAGTGATTTATAGTTACTCAAAGAATCAGTCCCCAGAGAGCTGTCACTATTTGACCTATCACAAACACATGCTGTGCAAACAGCCTGTCCCCAGAATGTGTGTGGAAAACAATTAGCAGTGAGTATTTAACATTACAACTACCTGAGGCAGTGGGACCAGTAGAGGCTAACTAGATGCTGACTAGGAAACTTAGAAGGCAAAATTGAGTAATGAGACGTTCTGGGGGTGAAGGTAGGGTTAAAAAGCTCCGAAAAATTCTGAGAATTGTAGAAGGCCGTACACATGTGTGGCACATAGCAAGGAAAGATCTGAGAAAATCTTAAACCTTCAACTCTGGCTGAACTTGAGGTTCTGCATAAGCAAGAACTAAAGGCTACGGAAGAGCTGCAGACTGCCTGCCGGTGCTGAGGGCATCCCTCAGCACACGGACACACAGCCACCTGGCAACAGCTCAAATGATTGGCTCCAGGCATGGAAAGAAATCACTATCCAATCATTATTACAGTGATGACAACTAGGCTTTCTGCACACACACTGATCTCATGGCCATGCATGATAAAGAATACAGACTTTACACAATTTGTTCACGAAAGTAAATAAATAGCTGCAGCAGCAATGACAATGGAAGCAACAATAAACCCTGGAGATGAGGAAAATCTGGCTTTCAGATCTGCCACATTTTAATATTTTAAATGTCCAGTTTTCAACAGAAAATTACAAGGTGTACAAAGAAACAGAAAAGTTTTGCCATAACACAGGGGAAAAAGTAGTCAATAGAAACTCCCTGAGGAAGCCCAGACACTGGACTTACTAGAAAAAGACATAAATAAGCAATTACACATATGTTCAAAAAGCTAACAGAAACCATGCCTAAAAAATTAAATTATGTGAACATCTCATTGTACAGAGAATATCAATAAATAAAATTTATATTAAAAACCAACTAGAAATTTTAGAGATACAAATATAATGACTAAAATGGAAACTTCAATAAGAGATTTCTCTGTAGATATGAACTGGTTGAAGAAAAAGTCAGTTAACTTAAAACTACTGAGATTATCCAGCCTGTGAAACAGAAAGAAAAAGGAATAAAAAAAAATGAACACTGTGTCAGAAATAGGTGGGACACCATCAACAATACCAATACACACATAATGGGAGTGCCAGAAGGAAGGAGAGAAATAAAGTGGCAGAAATAATATATAAAGAAATAATGGCTGAAAACTTCCCAAATTTGATGAACACATTAATTTGTACATCCCAGCAGCTCAACAAACTCCACGTGGTATAAACATAGAGACATCTAAAATAGGCACATCAGACTCAGTGTGTGAAAAGACAAGAACAAAGGACCTTGACAGCAGAAAGAGATTAGTGGCTCAACATATAGAAAGTCTCCTCAGTTAGACAGTTGATTTCTCATCAAAAACCATGGAGACCAGAAGGCATTGGGATGGTATCGTCAAAGTGATAAAAGGAAAAGTCTGTCACCAAGTATTTTACAGCCAGCAAAATGATCCTTCAAAAAAATTAGAGAAATTAAGACATCCCTACAAAAACAAAATCTGAAAGAATACATTGCTAGCAGGCCTGCCCTACAAGAAATACAAAGGATAGTTCAGCAGGTGTAAATGAAAGGACACTCACCTGAAAAATAAAAAGCACTACTACATGGGTAAAAAAATAAAACAGTATAAATAGAGTATAACATGTAAATGTTTTGTTCTATTTGATGTAAAGGACAACTGCATAAAACAATACTTATGAAACTGTGTAGGTGTGCTTATAATGCATAAAGGTGTAATTTGTATGACAGTGACAGCATGAGGAGGGGGAGGGAAAAGATTGATACCAAAGCAAAGTTTTGGTGTACTATTGAAATTAAGTTGGCATTCATGTGAACTTGACTGCTTTAAAACAAGATATTAATTATAATCTCCAGGGCAATGGAGGAGAAGTAAGGAGGAGGAAGAGGAGGAGAAAAAAGATAAAATAAACAACAAATTAAAATGGCACCCTTGAAAATTCCTACATTGTACAAAAAAGTGTAGTAATAGAGGAATGGGGAAAAAAAGTCATATAGAAAGCAGATAGCAGATGTAACTTCAACCTGATAAGAAATTACATTACTGTAAATGAATTAAACATTCTAATCAAAATACTAAATGCAGAAATAAATGGAATAGAGAATAGATGAACAACAGAGAAAAATCAACAAAAAGAAAAGTTGGTTCTTTGAAAAGTTCAACAAAATTGACAAATTTTTAGCTAGTATTAAAAAAAGAGAGAGAAGATTAAATTACTAAAATGAGAAATGAAAGGAAGGATGTCACTACTGCCCTTAGAAAAATAACAAGGAACATAAGGGAATACCATGGATAATTGTATAGCCAATAAACGAGATAATCTGGATGAAATGGATAAATTCCTAGAAGGACATAAATGACTGAAGCTAATTCAAGGAGAAATAGAAAACTCAAATAATCCTACAGTAAGTAGTGACGGAAATAGCAATCCAAAACTTTCCCACAAGCCCCGTATGGCTTTGCTTGTGAATTCCAACAACTACTTAAAGAAAAAACAAAAACAAAAACAAACAAAAAAAGAAAGCAATGCTTCACAAACTCGTCTTAAAATAAAGAGGTGGGAACACTTCCCAATTCATTCAATAAGACTAGTATCACACTGATACCAAAACCAGACAAAGGCATCACAAGAAAACTAAATACTCTCTCTTATGAATATAAATGCAAAAATCCTCAACAGAATACAAGCAAATCCAATCCAGTAACATATAAAATAGACCACAATTAAGTGGGATGTATCCAGGTATGCAAAGGCAGTTCAACTTACAAAAGTCAATTCATGTAATATGCCATATTAATAGAAAAATGGATAAAAACTAGGAATAGAAGAGAACTTCCTCAACTTGACAGAGAACATCTATGAAAAACCTAGAGCAAACATCATACATAATGTTGAAAAACTGTATTATTTCCTCCCACAATCAACATTGTGCTAGAGGTTCTAGTCAAAGCAACCAAAGAAAATAAAGCCTCTAGATTAGAAAGAAAGAAATAAAACTGTTTTGATTCCAGATGACATGATATTATATATTGAAATCACAAGGAATCCACAAAGGAAAAGAAAGAGAGAAAAGAAAAAAAATCCTACTAAAATTAATAACCCAGTCTGACCAAAATTTTAAGACAGAAATCAATATATAAAAAAGTAATTAAATGTCTATGCAACAGCAGTGAATAATCTAAAAATAAAATGAAGGAATCATTTTCATTTACAATAGCTTCAAAAAGAATAAAATACTTAGGAATATTAACAAAAATGTGTGAAATACTAAGAAAAATGTCTGAAACTTGTATATACAAAACCAAAATACTACTGATAGAAGTTAAAAATGACCTAAAATAAATGGAAAGCTCTTCTGTTTTCATGGATCAGAAGCCTTATTATTGTTAGGATGGCAATTGTCCTCAAAATGACCTATAGATGCAATGCAACTCTGGCTTTTTGGCAGAAATGAAAAAGCTGACCCTAAAACTAATGTGGAAATGCAAGATACCCACAATAGTCAAAACAATCTTGAAAAAGAACAAAGTTTTGAAGTTTCCAAATTCAAAACTCACTAACAAAACTGAAATCCATACAGTGTGGTACCTGCATAAAGGACAGACAAATAGATTGAGAGAAAAGAATTGAGAGTCCATAAACAAACTCTTACACGTAGCCATTTAATTTTTGACAAAGGTGCTGTGACAATCCAATGGGGAAAAATTAATCTTTACAAAAATGATGCTGGGACGCCTGCACAAACACCTGGAAAGAAAGAAAACTGAACTTTTATCTTAACACCATTTATGAAAGTTAACTGAAAATAAATCACAGACCTGAAACTATAAAACTTTTAGAAAATGAACAATGAGAAAATCTTCAGGACTTTGGATTACAAATACTTGTAATAAATGACACCAAAAGCACAAACAACAAAAGAAAAAAATCAAGTAAACTGGACTTCAGTAAAATTAAAATCTTCTGTGCTTCAAAGTACTTCATCAATAAAGTAAGAAGACAATCCACAGGATGGATGAAATTATTTCCAATATTTTCCCTGATAAGGGACTTTTATCCAGAATAGACAAAGAAGACTTAAAACGTGACAATACAAAGACAAATACAATTAAAATGGGCAAAGAATTTGAATAGATATTTCTCCAAAGAAGACATAAGAATGGGAAATAAGCACATAAAAAGATATTCAACATCAGTAGGCATTTGGGAAACAGAAATCAAAAGTACAACGACATGCCAATTCATACCAAATAGGATGACAAATATATATGATATATGATATATAAATATGTATCTATAAACCCAGTAATAAAAAGTGTTGAGGATGTGGAGAAACTGGACTCCTCATACATTACTACTGGAAATATAAAATGGTGCAGTCCCTTCAAATACTACTTCAGCAATTCCTCAAAATGTTAAAAGTAGAATACATCCCAGCAATTCCATTTTTTGATATATCCTCATGAAAACTGAATATATGTGTTCACACAAAAACTTGGCCATGAGCATTTACAGCAGAATTATTCATCATCAACTGATGGATGGATAAGCAATGAGGAGTATTTATAACAATGGCATATTACTTGAACACAAAAAGAAATTTGGGTACTGATATATGCTACACCATGGATGAGCCTAGACAACGTCACACTAAATGAAAAATGATAATCAAAAAAGGCAGCATACTGTATGGTTCTATTTATATGAAATGCCCAGAACAGGCAAATCCGTAGAGGCAGAAAGTAGAGTGGTGGCTGCTGGGGGCTTAGGGAAAGGAAGGTTAGGGACTGACTTACTAAAAGGTACCTGTTCCTTTTGGGGGTGATGGCTACAAACACATGAAATGTACTTGAAACCCTAATGCACACTTTCAAAGGCTGCATTTTATGCTATGTGAATTATATCTCCATAAAGCTGTTATTCTTGAAGCTGAGCCCACCTATGGAGCAACTGGCACAGCACTGACTGCGGCATCCAGAGGGGGAGGGACCCACCTGCCCACCACAAAGGAGAGCAGCACCTGACCCAGTGTTGGAGGGGCACGATATTCTTGCTGATGGACACTGTGAGTAGCACAGATGACGGGGCCAACAGAGCAAGCTGAGTTCGTGAAACAGGGCGGAGACACAAAGACCTCTTAATAAAACTATTAAGAGTGCACAGTCTCTAGGAGAACACATCTTTGTTTTTTAAAACTTTTTATATCTGTTTTATTTTCTATTACCTTTTTAATCTTTACTTTTTAAACAGTTCTATATGTTTACAGTTCTCATTTCATTTTTAATTCTCTTGGTTTTGATCTGTTATTGATTATTCACAGGTTTCAAATACTGTGTTTTGATTTTTTCTTCTTTTTATTAAGGTTTTTAAAAGACATCTCAACTTGACTGCTATTCTGCTTCAACTTGCTCTTCTATTATTGATTATACACTGTTTTCAAACCTTCTTTTCCTCCATTCTTTTAAAATTCTCTCTCCCTCTCTCTCTCTCATTTTTAAGTTATATTTCCACATAGGCTTTAGATAGATAAATAAATAAACTCCTTTAAGGACCACAATAGATAACTGATACTCCTTAAGCCACAGTGCCAGAGATATATGAGCAGTATGAAAAAGCAGAGGAAGTATTCCCAATTAAGAGAACAAGAGAAATCCCCTGAAAGTATGATCAATGAAATAGACATTGATGGCCTACTAGATCAAGATTTCAAAAAAGAAGTGATCAAATTACTGAAGGAACTAAAAGTGATACTGTTTAGAGACATAAAATATGTCAAAAACAAAATAGAAGCTATAAAGAAGAGCCAATTAGAATTGGTAAATTCATTGGCTGAAATGAGATCTGACCTAAAGGCTGTAAAAATCAGGCTAGATAATGCAGAGGAACGAATAAGTGACTTAGAAGACAGACAGGACAACAGAAAGCACCCAATCAGAACAGCTGAGAGAAAAACAAATATAAAACAATGAAAACAATATGAGGAACCTATGGGATAATATCAAGCATGCCAATCTATGCAAAATAGGGGTTCTAGAATGGGAAGAAAGAACAAAGGGGATGGAAAAGCTATTTAAAGAAATCATGACTGAAAACTTCCCAAACCTAAAGAAGGAATCAGACACCCAAGCACAGGAGACTCAGAGGTTCCCAAACAGGAAGAGCCTAAAGAGACCCACAGCAAGACATATCATATTCAAGTTGGCCAGACTGAAGAATAAAGACATGATCCTAAAGGCAGTAAGAGAAAAACAAAGAGTGAGTTACAAGAGAAGGCTCTCAGCTGATTTCTCTACAGAAGCACTACAGTCCAGAAGGGAGAGGCAAGATATATTCAAAGTCCTGAATGAAAAAACAGATGCAGCCTAGGATACTGTCTGCAGCAAGGCTATCCTTTAGAATAGAAGGAGAGATATAGATTTTCACACAGAAGCAAAAACTAAAAGACTTTAGCAACACTAAACCCATGCTAAAAGAAATATTGAAAGGTCTACTCTAAATAGAAAAGAAGCAGGATGCTACAGAAATGAGAACTCCAACTGGAAAGGTGATAGCTACCATGAATTACAAATAGAATAAATATGAAATTGTAAAAGAAGACATCTAAATCATTAAGTGGGAGAGGGAAGCAAGAAAATATAGAGTATTTTCTCTTTCTTCTTCTTCTGTTTTTTTAAATTTTTTGTTCTCAGTAGGATGGGTTTGGGATTACATTACTATCTGTTTAGTACACACAGTTAGAGTAATTGGTTAACATACTTAAAAAAAGTGTAACTACAAGCCAAAAACTTACAAGTGAGTCACAAAAACTAAATACAATCCAAGATAATACAAAGGAAAATTACCATACCACAAAAGGAAGAAGAATGGAACAGAGAAGAAATACCAAATCAACTGCAAAAATAAGTTCAAAAAAGCAATAAACACTCATCTATCATTCATTACTGTAAATGTTAATGGACTAAATGCTCCAGTCAAAAGACAGAGTGGCAGACTGGATATTAAAGCAAGATCCTTCAATACACTGCATACAAGGGACACACTTTAGGGAGAAGGACACATATAGATTGAGAGAGAATGGAAGGAAAAGGATAATCCATGAAAATGGAAACACCAAGAAAGCAGGTGCAGCAGTACTGATTTCAGACAAAATAGACTTTAAATCAAAGGCCATAAAGAAAGATAAATAAAGACATTTTATGATTAAAGGAGCAATACATGATGAGGATATTATAATCATTAATATATATGCACCCAACATGAGCACCTAAGTACATAAAACAACTACTAACAGAGATAAAGGGGGAAATTGATCGGAATACAATAATTATCAGAAATTTTCACACCACATTAACATCACTAGACAGGTCTTCCAGACAGAAAATAAATAAGGCGACAGAGAAATTAAAAGATAGAAGAGAAAAATTAGATTTAGTGGATATTTTCAGAGCATTACAACCCCCCAAAATAGGATATACATTATTTTCAAGTGCACGTGGAACATTTTCTAAAATTGGTCATGTACTTGGTCACAAAAGAAGCCTCAAAAATTTTAGGAAGATAGAAATTATCTCAAGCATCTTTATTGACCACAAAGCCATTGAAACCAGAAATCAACTACAGAGAAACAAAGGAGAAATAAAGGAAAGCATAGAGATTAAACAACATGCTACTAAAAAATCAATGGGTCAATGATGAAATCAAAGTTGAAATTAAAGAATACCTTGAGAAGAAAATGAAACCACAACCACACAAAATTTATGGGACGCAGCAAAACAGTGCTAAGAGGAAAGTTAAGGTGATACAGGCCTTCCTCAGAAAAGAAGAACAATATCAAATAAACAATCTAACCCAACAGATAAAAGAACTAGAAACAGAAGAGCAAAAACACCGAAAACTCAGCAGAAGGAAGGAAATAATAAAGATCAGGGAGGAAATAAATAAAATAGAGTTTAAAAAAATAAAGAAAATAATCAATCAAACCAAAAGCTAGATTTTTGAAAGAGTAAATTAAATCGACAAACCTCTGGCCAAACTCACAAAGAAGAAAAAAGAGAGAGCACAAATTTGCAAAACAAGAAAGGAAAATGGAGAAATTACAACAAATAACATACAAATACAGAATATCATATGAAAATATCATGAAGAAGTATACGGAAAAAAATGAATAACCTAGAGGAGATGGACAAGTTTCTGGAAACATACAGTCCACCAAGAATGAATCAAGAAGAAACCGAATACTTGAACAAACTGATCACTAGGAATGAAATCGAATTAAAAATAAAAAAACCACCCTACAAATAAACGTCCAGACTGGACAGCTTCACCGGGGAATTCTACCACACATACAAAGAAGAACTCATACCAGTCCTTCTCAAACTCTTCCAGAAGACTGAAAAGAAGTAATAGTCCCAAACTCATTCTATGAAGCCACCATCACCCTGATACCAAAACCAGGCAAAAACATAAGCAAAGAAGAGAATTACAGACCAATATCACTGATGAACAGAGATGTAAAAAGTCCTTACCAAAATACTAGCAAATAGAATCCAACAGCACATAAAAAAGATTACATATCATGCTCAAATGGGGTTCATCTCAGGGACACAATGGTGATTCAACATATGCAAATCAATCAATGTAATACTTCACATCAACAAGAAAAAGGACAAAAACCACATGATCATCTCAAAAGATGCAGAAAAGCTTTTGATAAAATTCAACACCCATTTATGATAAAAATTCTCACCAATGTGGGTATTGAGGGAACATAACTGAACATCATAAAAGCTATATATGGCAAACCTACAGCCAGCATAGCACTCAAGGGTGAAAAACTCAAAAGCTTCTCACTAAAATCTGGGATAAGACAAGGATGCCCACTATCACCACTCCTATTCATCATAGACATGGAAGTCCTGGATAGAGCAATCAGGCAAGTAAGAAAAGTAAAAGGGGTCTAAATTGTAAAAGAAGAGGTAAAAGTGTCACTATATGCAGATGACACGATACTATATCTAGAAAACCCTAAAAGGTCCACACAAAAGCTACTAGAGCTGATCGAAGGATTTATCAATGTAGCAGGTTACAAGATTAATGTTCAAAAATCAGTAGCATTTCTTTACCCTAATGATGAATCAACAGAAAAAGAAGTAAAGAAACAATCCCCTTTAAAATAGCACCCAAAGTAATAAAATATCTAGGAATAAATCTAACCACAGAGGTTAGAGAATTATACACAGAAAACTATAAACCATTGGTGAAGGAAAATTAAAAAAATTAAAAAGTGGAAAGGTATCCCATTCTCTTGGATTGCAAGAATCAATATTGTTAAAATGCTCACACTGCCCAAGGCAATCTACAGATTTAATGCAATCCCTATCAAATTACCCTGGACATATTTCATAGAACTAGAACAAATCACAATAAAATTTATATGGAACCAACAAAGACATAGAATTTCCAGAACATTACTGAAGGAAAAAAGAAATAGCCTGGAGGAATAACTCTCCCAGACTTCAGACAATACTACAGAGTTACAGTCATCAAGACACCATGGTATTGGTACAAAAACAGACATATAGACCAATGGAACAGAATAGAGAGCCCAGAAATGAACTCACAAACTTTTGGTCAATCAATCTTTGAGAAAAGAGGCAAGAATATACAATAGAATAAAGACAGTCTCTTCATCAAGATAAACATAAGACAAGATTCAATAAACCTCCTGGAAAAAAATACAGGCAAAATATCTTACATACATGTCAGAAATATCCCCCTAGGGCAGTCTACGCAAGCAATAGAAATAAAAGCAAGAATAAACAAATGGGACCTAAAGAAACTTACAAGCTTCTGCACAGCAAAGGACACCATAATAAAACAAAAATACAACCTACAGAATGGGAGAACATTTTTGCAAATGAAACTGACAAAGGTTTGATCTCCAGAATATATAAGCAGCTCATATGACTTAATAAGAAACAACCAAATAACCCAATCCAAAAATCGGCAGAAGACCTAAACAAGCAATTCTCCAAGGAAGACATACAAATGATCAATGGGCACAGAGAAAAAGTCTCAGTATCACTAATTATAAGAGAAATGCAAATCAGAACTACAATGAGGTATCACCTCAAACCAGTCAGAATGGCCATCATTCAAAAATCCACAAATGTCAAATGCTAGGGAGGCTGTGGAGAAAGGGGAAACTCCTACACTTCTGGTGGGAATGCAGTTTGGTGCAGCCACTGTGGAAAACAGTATTGAGTTTCCTCAAAAGACTAGGAATAGACTTGCCATATCACCCAGGAAATTCGCTCCTGGGCATATATCCTGAAGGAACCCTCCTGCAGGATGACACCTGCACCCAAATGTTCATAGCAGCACTATTTACAATAGCAAAGGCATGGAGACAGCCTAAATGTCCATCAACGGATGACTGGGTAAAGAAGTTATAAATTTATACAATCGAATACTAATCGGCCATAAAAACTGAAAATATAGGGCCACTTGCAAAAACATGGATGCTCCTGGAGAATGTTATTCTAAGTTAAGTAAGCACGGTAACAAGGAATAAAGAGAAGTTACCTCCAGGTACAGTTATTTTGATTAAAATATCCATACAGAAAACAGGTCACCCCCACGGCTGCTGCCAGGAGGAGCATCTGAGTGTAACAGCCCAGCCAAGCAAAGTAGATTCCGACCATCTCTCCGTAGAATTTCCTGCAGAAAGACAAAAGGTAGTTTCAGAAGACACACATAATCTCTCTGTAACTTCATCCTCATGTTAATTTCTTTTTTCTTTTTTTTGTGGAGGGGGCATAATTAGGTTTATTTATTTGTTTTTAAATGGAGGCATTGGGGATTGAACCCGGGACCTTATGTATGCTAGGCATGCACTCTACCACTGAGCTATACCCTCCCTCCATCATATTAATTTCTGATTCTAAATCAAGGGGGCTTTAAGTTTAAACCTCTGACTCAATTCACACTTAAAACATATGCGTTTTCATAGCATCCCCCAAATTCTACCGTGAAATAAGAAGTATTCTATGTATTATAGAAGTACAGATAACTGGTTCACCTGCTGAAGGGATATAAATGAGAACAGAGCAAAGGAGGGGACGAGGTCGACTCTGGAGCAGATGCAGGGGATCATCACCACTCACTGGACAGTCTGGCACATTCAACAAATCCCCCAAAGATCATTCTTAACAGTCTTGACACAAGTGGACATCAACAAGTGGCTCAGTCATCTGCTCCTGCCTTATTTCGGGAACTTCCCTGGAGCAAATGCATCGTAAACTGCAGATAATAAGGAAATGGCTGATAATGATAACAACTGGGAGTGCAATGTCTCTCTGACAAAATATTTATAAAACTCATTGTAGGAATGGGAGAGGGCAGGAGGGATGTGACTGAGGATGGTACTGCCCTGTATTCTTTGTATCTAGCACGTCTGTTATTCGTAGGTTTTAAAACCTCTTCAGTGTTTCTCAGTTAATCTGGAGTAGATGGAACAGGCCAGGGAGGCAAGATTAGAAGAAAGGAGGTAGGGCATGAAGCGGTACCAGGCTGGTCCTGAAAGGGAGACAGACACAGACAGGCAGACACAGACGGTTTAGGAATGCGGCGGAACAATGAGACGGCGGCTCAGGTGTGTCTTGCTGTTGCTGATACTTCCCTCAACTGGCTCATTACTGACTCGGCAGTGCTGGGTAAAACCTGTGGATTTCCTCAGTTCTGAGTTCTCTCTGAGGCTTTCGGCTCAGTCTGGAGCTCCCCACCTAGGGGGGACTCAGCTCTGAGAACAGCCTGGAGTCCTGGGAAACTTCACGTAGGAACCCCCTTGGGCTGGACCAGCGCTCACAGGGCTGCTGTGAGACCAGCTCCATCGTTAGAGACCTGGGCGTGGACCATTCCATGGGGAAAAGGGCTGAGCCCGATGCCAAATCAGATAGGAGGGACAAAGTGTGTTCATTCTCATGTGACTGGGGTTTGTGGCCTGGCTCACAGATGGCAGGCTCAGGATGGTTTCTGGCAGAGAAAACCCTGGCAATGGGTTTGAGATGTCTTGGACTCTTTCTTGTTAAGCTCTTTGTAATACATTCTTATCAACTTTCCGTCCTGAAAATGCCACATTCAAAACTGAAAGAATGTTAGAAGCTGCCTGCTCCAACTGCCAAATGGTAAACACACCCTGCTACAGTTAGAGAGCTGGTCAGGCAGCCTCTGTATGGATTTTAACAGTGATGGGGAGTTCATTATTTACAAAGGTTACATGTCGGTAAGAAGGTCAGACAGAATTTTTGAACCTTAAACAGATGTCTGCACCCTAGCCCTTGCTGAAAGGCTAGGAATAATGATGATCCCTTCAAATGTATTTTGTCTGATTGTTATCCCTCTCTGTCAAAAACACCCCAATTCAGAATATCAAATTTTCAAAATTCATCTTTGATTTCTTTTTATCAAAGTTATACCATACATTCATTAAAGACTGAAACAGTTCTCGAACACGGATTCTAAAAAGGAGTAGTTCCCAACAACCGCCCCATTTTCTGGCCAGAAGCAATCATGTTCAGCTCCTACTGCTGACTCCTGGAATAATTACTCAATATCTCTGACTAATATCCTTGTAATGCAGCCTACTGACTTTTTCAGCTTTATGTACCACCTATTTAACTTTATATAATGGAAAATGAGGATTAAGCTCTCTTTCAAACCCCATCTCATCTATACACCCAAAACTTCATTCTTCCAACCTTTTGATACAATTACATTATAACTTTGATCAGCTCAGTAGCCTTGCTTTACATTATTAGCTCTCTGTACAGACTGTTCACAGCTGTAGCAAGTTGGCTGCTAGGCTTACTTTTTTCTTCCCTCCTTTTTTTTCCTGGAGTTAATAATTGTCTTGGTGGTTCACAGGTTAGATTTCTGTGCACTTAACAATTCAATCCCAGACCTTCCCCTAATGAATAACTTTCTCAATACTTTCCAATACATTGTCTACAAATTTCATCTCCTTGAATTAATCTCTTCCGATCTTCTTCAATCTTGATTAAGGACATGCTAGTCTTGTCACAGAACTCAAGGGGTCACTAGTGGGAAGCAACAAAGGGAACACATGGACCAGGGGAAGGGAACAGATCAATATATTTTCCTTAGCAAAACATACTTAAAAAAGTGTGAAAATTGTTTTCTTTACAAACACAGACACAAAAACCAAAGCCCATAAAGAATGATTAAAGAGCCGTCAAACCCTTTGCCCTGCCATCAAATTCTGCATAACAAAACAAAAATAACAGAAGGAAAATATCATATAAATATCAATCTCAAGGGGGATAGTGTACACTCAGTGGCAGAGTGTGTGCTCAGCATGCATAAGGTCCTAGATTCAATCTTCAGTACCTCCATTAGAAAAAAAAATTAAAAAGTAAAGAAAAATGTATCAACTTTAAATATTTACATATGTACAAACATTCTCTTTTAAAACTGTGTTCTACAGGATAACCCGGGTTAAGGAGAAAGTGCCTCTTCATGACTGTGATCCTGCTGATAATTGAAGGAGGAAATTAGTGTATGACCACATGAAATAAAATCCCTTATAAAATAATGACCCCAGGTGACAATCATTATTGGCTGCTGTCATCACAGAAAAGAGAGTCAACTGGAAATTATGTACCTTATGACAGGAGTACAAAACTTCACATAACAAGTATTCTTGCACAAAGTTGAACCTCAATCAGATCAAGCTTTTAGGGGAGGATCAAATCACTTAGCTAAAGCCAATACATAGGATGGAGAAACAAGTCTAACACCACAGGGGGGAATGAAATCAGCTAAACAGGAAATAGAGAAACCCCTCAGGAATTTCAAGGAAAATGAGAAATAGGAAAATTTTTTATTAGAACCCACTTGAGAGATATGCTAGCTGCAATGTCTGAACCTAGTCTGGATCCCGATTTCAACACCAAAACTACTTAAGAGTATATTTTTGTGACAATCAGGGAATTACTTTGTAACCCAAAATAAAAAAGGAATATTCCATTTGTATTAGAAAGAGACCTTGTCATTTCACTAATGAAAGGTTAAGCTATGTAGGATTGTCTTCAAAATGATCCCGTAGTGAGGGAGGGGAGGAGTTGGAGATGAAAGATGCAACAACAGTGACTCTGAGTTTACAATTCTGGAGCTGGGTGACTGATACAGGCAGGCTGGCTGTGCTATTCTCTCTACTTCTGTAAATGTTTGAACCTTTCCATAAAATGTGAAACAAACAAAAAGATTTCAGTGTTTTAAAACCCTCACTTTGGAGGTTAAGATGTTTGCCCAAGTAGGTGGGCACCTGCATGGGGCACTGAGATTAGGAAGATCAGGCACCAGGCTCCAGGCCGACCTGGGGCTACCTTGACCCTCCTCTTCTCCTCACCACCCACAGCCAGCCCATAAATGCATCCTGTCAGCTCCACTCCCCAAACGCATTCCTCCCTGGCTCCCACCATCTCTCATCTGGCCCACTCCAAGAGACTCCTACCAGGCCTCCCTGCTTCCTGGGTACCTGCCATTCATTCTCCACATTATCTTTGAAAAATGTGAGTGAGAGGAAATTACTTTAGTGCTTAAACTCTCATGGCTTCTTCTCACTGCGCTTAGAGTCTACACTCCTTTCCGTGCTCCTGATGCCCTTCTAAACCTCGCGTATCATCCCTCTCACCAGCGCTGGCTCCAGTATCTCCTCAAACCTGCTGAGCACATTTGTGCCTGGGGGCCAATGGACAAGCTGCCTCTATTCCTGGGGTGACTTTTCCCAGATCCTCAAAGTCCAACCTCCTTATCACCATCTCAGCTCAGATGTAACCTAGTCAAAGATAGCTTTCTTGACTCACTTCCCCCCAAGTCTCCCATCTCAACACTGTGTTATTTCCTTCATTTCAATCTGACATTGTTTCCTTATTCGCCCGATTATTTCTGTTTGCTCGGTTGTCCTTGGTCTCCCTCCCCCCAGCAGCCTTGCCCAAACAGCATAAGCTCCAGGAGAGAAGCCGGCACTGCTGCTCTGAGAAGATACATGCTGAGCGTTACATTACAGTCACGTGGGGTAGTGAACCAGTGTCGAAAAGCAGATACAGCAAAGCAGTGAAAATTTCTCTCTTATTTTATAATTTAAGTGAAATCTAACATTTACTCCTGTTTAATGAAGAATTTGGTAGGTCCCAGTTCCTGGACGGCAAACCCTAGAGCCTTGAAATTTCCCAAAATAGGAGTGTCTTTGCTATTCATGGTGGAACCTTGGATGACTTGTGTTCATGAGATGACTCAGGATGGGTACTGGCCAGCCAGAGACACCAACCATGTGATTAGAGGAGTGGGGCTTTGAGCTTTGTGACAAGTGAGTGACCACCAGGAGAGGAAGGGGCTCAGCAGATAGGGCTAAGGAAAGGTTTGACTTACAGTTAGGGTTTGGGTTAGCCATGTCGGTAGTGACCCAATAAATCATGTCTTTGTTATAAAGCCTCCAGCAAAAACTTGGGGCAACGAAGCTCAGAGATCCTGTGAGCTTCCTGGTTGGTAACACTCTTGGAGGACTGTCACCCTCAGATGCCATGAGGGCAACCCTGAGCCCTTCCCACTGGAGTGATCTCCACAACAGCTCACCTGATGAGATCTAAGGGCTGCTTCTTGTCAATGCTTCGAGGAGGATCCCATTCCCTGTACAGAAGGACCTGTTCGCTGGGGCAGCTGAGGTCCTCTGACGGAGGCTGAAGTTGCACTGGGAAGCAGAAGCAAACAAGTGAGCATCACTATCACCACGTGAATACATGTTCTGTTGATAAAATGTGGTGCTAACACTTCGTGGTCATTTGTAAATAAGGGGACTTCACTTGCCAGAAGGGATGGAGGTACCATATAATTTTTCATAATTCTCACCCAGGATTAATACTAACCCCTTGAGGGTCATTTGCAAATATGGGTGGAAAGGAACGCTTGGATGTTACAGTCCTGGGGCCACCGTGGGTACCTGGGGAGAGCCTTGCAGATGCTTAATGTCCTGCAACTGGGCAAGTCTTCCACAGCAAAAAAACTAGGCCACCCAAGTGCCCAAACTGCTGCAGTGGAGGGAACCCTGACGGTCCAGCCCCCTCCTTGGACACCCAAAGGAAGCTGGACTCTGTCTGGTTGGGGGCAGGGTCAATTCTAAAACCCAGGCTTTTTTGTCCCCACAATTCAGTAGTTATTCGGTGACAGCACATGGAATATAAACAACAAAGAAACTTGACATGAGGTTATATATTTTGCTTACTCAAGAAACAAAATTTAAATCCAGTCATTCTCCTTCCCACCTGACCTACTTTCCTTTCTCCTGTACTAGAACCAGATTATTACCCACCCAGCCTTATCATGGGTCCTGACTCCTCTTACCTCCCGCCCAAACACCACATGAGATCATTCCTCACCCTGGATGCGGGACCAGCAATTTCAATAGGTTTTAGTGGAAAAGAATTGGTTGTGCGCAGATGCCAACCAAACACTGTAGAATCCTGGTGTCCCACATTAGCAATCATGACAGCTGTTTGCAAGTGTCCCCAAAGTTCATTTCAGACTCTCACTGCTAACTTTCCTGGGACATAAATATAAAACATGTGGACTGCTGGGCTGGACTGCTATGCTGGGTCTCTGATCCAGGAAGCTCATTGTCTGCTCCCTGCACCCAGCTCCCTGTTCTTTTCGTGCATGTGCATCAAGCAGCTGTTTAGTGTCCATTTTAATATCTTAAACAGTGCATTTCAGTATTGTCTCCATCCACAAATACGTGTACCACACAGTAGTAATGATGAATCTCATTCTTTGCTTTCTTTGGTCTTAGAGAGTCAGATAAATGGATAGCAAAGGTAACAAAGTCATAGAGCACTATAATATACTATTTCCTTTATTTCAATGACAGGATTTATTTAAAGAGCTTAGATATAACATCCTTGCATTTATGGCATCACTAAGTGTCTGAAGCTGTTACATTATAAGCACTTCATTTCAAGTGAGATGTTGTCAGTTAGAGAAGCACTGCTGAATTTGAGGGGTTGCTGTCATCTCAAACGGAGTCCCTAAAAAATGTGAACTCTCTGCAGTATTGCCATCATGACAAGAACCCAGACGCATGAAATTTGGAAAGTCCTGTGGCTTTCTAGTGCACAGACAGAAAATGGTATTTCAGAGGGAAAAGCCTGAATTACAGAAAATGATAAATGAAATGGTCTAACATGCATTTCCCTTACAAAGAACTAATACTTGTTTGGTCGATAATAACATCTGTCAGTAATTATGAAAAGAGCTGACAGATGCATAGTACTTAATATTAGGCATGGCTGCTCTAACATTGACACAGATTCATTAATCCCCATAGCAACTCTACGAGGTGGGTACTAAAATTATCCCCATTTTATTGATGAGGAACTTGATAAACACAGAGGCTAAATAACATTTACAAGGTCGACAGGGAGAAACCAGCACAGGTGTTCAAGCTAGAGTCTATGCTCTTGGCCACTTCTTTTTTTTTTTTTTTTTTTTGGTGGCGAGGAGATAATAATGTAATTTTGGTGGGGGGGTGGGGAAGTAATTAGGGTTATTTGTCTATTTTAGAGGAGGTGTTGGGGGCTGAACCCAGGACCTTATGCTTGCTAAGCATGCACCCCATCACTTGAGCTGTACCCTCCCCTCTCGAGTCTATGCTCTTAGCTGCTAATCGTCACTGTCTCACATGGTAACTCTGGAGGAACTACAGTTCATTCATTCACTCGTTAAACTCAGCCTTCCCGGTGCCTGGGATTCAGCAGTGAACAAGACAACATGGTTCCTGCCTTAAATGAGCTTGTCGCCTCTTGACATATTATCTTCATTTTTCCCAGGAAGAAACAAGGTCAAGAAGATTAGCCTTTTCCTGTTAACACCTGAGGAGACATGAGGTGCTTTATTTCATTTCTGCCATTTGACTTACACCATGGGGAGGGAAAGCTGCCTTGCAGATCCTGGAGCTCACAAGCCTATTAATTCTGAATTTTTTTTAACAGTGTCCTTTACTTGATACTTGATCTGAGAAAGGATGAAGTAAACCTAAAAAGATTCTAAGAGAGTGTGTGGTTTATACAAGGTAACTAACAAGCCACTGTTTACTATCCTAACAGGAATCTGTAGGCATATTTCTTTTCTTTCTCTTTTTTCCTTTTTATGGGCAGCTTTTAAAAACCAAACCAAACCAACCAAACCAAATCAATGATAATTCAACAGCAGGTTCTAAATCAACCCCAAGACAGCAGCTAAACTCGGTTTAGACTTACAATGCGGCTTCTGGTGGTTGGATTGAAGAATGTATCTCTATCCTGAATATAAAAGCCATTCACGCAGCTCTTCTCAAATAGGGCAATGAAAAACTCTTGTTCCGGTTCTTGATACTTTCATCCACTTGGAGGACTTTTATCAAACAGCTGAAGTTATCAGAGGCTGAGGACCGGCTTTTCAGATCATTGGTCTTCAGAGGCAATATTATGTGCAGTATCTCAGCGTATGTATAGAGCACCTCCCACAGGGTGTGTACTTTTGCAAATACAAGCTTGTCATCCAAAACCTATATTGGGAGAATGAAAACACAAACCAGGAAACTATTTTCACATTTTTAGTACACAGATATTTCTTACATTGCTGGTAGTTAAAGCACTTGTGTAAACACACACACATATGGCACTGGTAAAAGTGAAGATATAATAAAAATAGGTTTGCAAACCATCATATATTTTTGCCTTAAAGATAATTTCTCTGTTGAAATTACTGAAAGTTACTTAAAATCCTTACATTTCAATCATAAAATAACCAATGTTTTAGATGAAGAAAAGCAAACATGTTAATTTTTGGTGCAAATTAGTAACTAAAAATAGAAACACCAAAATATTCTTTGCAGTGGTATTGTAATGGCAATTTTTTAAATTTCTGAAACCAAGGACTATTTACATATCTGTTCAATATAGTGTTAAACAGCCATTAAAAGGGATTTAAAAGAATTGTATTTATTGATATGGAATATATAATAAAAGGAGAAAGCAAAAATTATGTGAAATAATAACTTTCCTTTTTGGAAGGGAAAAATATCTTCATTTGAACAAAAAAAGTGTTTAGAAGGATTTTAAGATTCTTTATTTATAATTAAGTTACAGATGATTTTGAATTCCACTGTTCTTTCATTTTCAATTTTGTGGGGTAAATTTTTATAATAAAAAAATCTTTAAAAATGTTCTTGCATAAATACCATAATAGATATATTTATGACTACATTCTCTGGCTATTAAAAAAGATCTCCTAGCTTTGGATCTGAAACATACATTCCATAATGCAGATTCTGACTGACTCGCCTCCCAGCCCACAGAGAAGGCACGGCTAGGGTGACATGTTTCATATATCATTCCAGGTAACATGCAGGCTCCCAGCCAATGGCTGCAAAGGGACTGACACCGATCTGGTTGCTCCCAGCTGCAGACCATCACAGATGAGGTTAGATTCATAGGTTCATGTTTTCTCTGTCAAAAGAAATCAGAAAATGTTAGGCTTTTACTTTCACCAAGGGAACAAGAAGTTGTTTGATTTTTTTATGCAAAAAGTAACAACAAACCAATTTGAACCTGATGAAAAGACATTTGCTCAAAACAGCACAGTAGCAATGAAGGTGCTCTGGCTGGCAGGGACTTGTTGGATTCCTGTGAGTGCTGGACTCCTCACATGGAATTCCCTTGGCACTCCAGAAGGCCTGTGGTTGTCCCCATGGGTATGTGGCCATATATGGCACACAAAAGTCTCTGGCTTTGCCACAATTTCAAAGCCTTTTTTGGCTTATGAAAAGTTTTGCACTCAAATGGAGTTTTCTTGAGACCACACACTGATGTCATTTACCAGAGTTATACTCCAGATCTGACATTCTAGACTCTTAAAATCTTGCATACATTCAAATGGTTCAGGTTTGGATGTGTATTCAACTCTGGAGGCCTCGACCAAATTCGATAAAGCCACCCGGACAAGTTCAGCAAAATGCAAAGAAATTTTTCTCTCTGCAAGACTGAAATGTCTGTGAAGCTATAAAAACTTCTGCATCTACAAAATTAGGGAACCAACTCATCAATAACCTATCTATCCATAATGCATGGACATTTAAAAAAATACTGTATTTACTCCTATTAAATTCTATCTGGCTTTTGCCAAATTGTGTCCTAAACTGTAAGGAAAGTATATAAATGTAGAGAATTTTTGACCATTTAAGAGAAAAAGGAACCATCCTACTCGGTTGGAGGGAATGTAAATTGGTGCAGCCACTATGGAAGACAGTATAGAGGTTCCATAAAAAACTGAAAATAGACTTCCGTGTGATCCAGCATTCCCATTCATGTGTATATGTCTGGAGAAAAATATAATTCAAAAAGACACATGCACCCCAATATTCACAGCACCACTATCTACAATAGCCAAGACATTGAAACAACCCAAATGTTTACTAACAGATGAGTGGATAAAGAAGTTGTTGTATATTTTATATATATATATATATATATATATATATATATATGTATATATACATATATATATACATACACACACACATATATACACATGAACACACACACACACAACGGAATACTGCTCAGCCATAAAAGATAAATTAATGCCATTTTCAGTAACATGGATGGACCTACAGGGTATTATGCTAAGTGAAATAAGTCTGAGAAAGAAAAACAAATATTCTATGTATTAACTTATATGTATATCTAAAAAATAAAACAAATTAATGACTATAATAAAACAGAAAGAGACTCACAGGTACACAGAACAAACTGGTGATTACCAATGGGGAGAAGGAGGAGAGGGGAGGCAGGAAGGGGGTAGGGGATTGACAGGTAAAAAGTACTATGTATAAAATGGATAGGTTACAGGGCTGTATCATACAGCACAGGGAAATATAGCCATTATTTTATGGTGACTTTAGATGGAATATAATCTATAAAAATGTTGAGCCTCTGTGTTGTACACCTGAAAATAATATGATGTAAATCAACTACTCAATTACAAAATTTTTAATCAAAGTTTTCTTTTCATATTATTTACAATAAATTAGAAGCCAGCACTGTCAATAGAAACATAGTGCAAGTCACAATTTTCCAGTAATCCCATTTAGAAAATGAAAAGGAACAAGTAATAATTATATTTATCCCAAAATATCCAATATACTATCATTTCAAAAGTGTGATTAACATTTTAAAACTTATTAATAAATATTTTACATTATTTTTGTTGTACAAAGTCTTGAAAATCTATTATGTGTTTTCCACTTATAGAGCATCTCATTTCACAATAGCCACATGTGCCTGGTGGCTACCATACTAGACAGAGGAAATAAAAACATTCACACTTGTGATAAATTACCTGCTCTTACTTATTTAAAAAACTTGCAGAAATGGCTTTAGATATTCCCTATATCAAACAAAGCGACCTTGAAGGGTGAGGAGTATCTTCATTATAAAATGAAAAATAAAGGTAAGAGAGCCATGGTTACATGTACGTTAATGTAACAATAACTTATTAATTCATTCAGGACTTTACAATCTTTCTTCATATGCCAAGGATTCACTGTCACTGCGTAATATTTTTCACTATTATTATCTTTGGAATTGAGAGGCTTCCGATGACCCTGCTTTGTGCATCTGTACATAAAAGAAAACAACAAAACAGAGAAAAAGACCTTATTAAAGATAATTTAGGGGGGAGGGTATAGCTCAACTGAAAGATCATATTCTTAGCATGCACAAGGGCCTGGGTTCAATCCCCAGTATTTCTTCTAAAAATCAGAGAAATAAAAACCTAATTATCACCCCTGCAAAAAATTAATTAATTACTTTAATTAAAAGTTAAAAAATGATAATTTAGTGCAGGCTTATCAGGCTACAAGAGCTACAATGAATGCCCCTCCCGCCATTAATTTAGAATAAGTCTCACAGTATTTCCCAACATAAATTCTAAAATATAATTCAGAACACTTTCTGATAGTCAGCATGATTTTAACAAAAAAGTAGATAATTACCTCCCTGGTGTCAAAGCTCTGTCAGAGATGGGCACAGAAAATTTAGTAAAAATGATTTTGCAACTACCTTTGAAAGAAATGCTGAGAAATTATGTTTTCTGTTGGAAATTAGCCTGCTTTTACATTCTGCAGTAGGCATACCTGTTTACAAACCAGGCAGGAACTGGATCATATTTTACACATACTTTAAAAACTGATTTGAATTTTGCTCTCTACCTGCAAGGCTATTTCTTAGGTAACAACATAAGCTGGCCAATATACTAAATTTTGTTTCCCTGTTTGCTTAATCCTCACAACAACTCTGTAAGCTGCTATTATTAACCCCATATAACAGATAAAGAATTTGAGGCAGATAATAATTTGGGTAAATTGGTAAATGGTGGAGCTGGGTAAGGCTGCAGCCAGTCTGACACTCAAGTCCATTCTTTTCACCAATGTCTGATACTGCTACCTACATTCGTCAATGACCATTGAGTTGATATTTAAGTGTAATTCCTAAAAGTGCAAAGCTATATTAGTACTGCTGTGTAAATTATTCTTTTCAGATGTGATTGCCAAAAAACAAACAAATAAAATCAGGGTTCCACGGAGGGGAGGACGAACTGCATATGGACGGACACAAGGGGATTTTTGAGGATACAGTTGCACAACTCAAGATATAGCTAAAATGGCTGACTTGTACAATTATAATGTGTGAGTTTTATGACCTGTAAATTACACCTTAATACAGCTATTAAATGAAGAAACTGGGATACCAGATTAAGACTAAAACACATATATATATCACACAAAAACAACAGGCAAATATCATTATTTACTGCACCATTTTCCTTCATGCAGCTTCCTTCCCTCACCCGTTCGTGAAAGGATGATTCATTTTAAAAATAGTCTTTTAATTTATTCAGCAAATAATTTTTGACTGCCTACTATGTACCCAGGACTAGTCTACGCACTTGGAATAGATCAATAAACAAAACGGAAGTCCTGTCCTCACGGAGCTTGGTTGGAGTCTAGCTGGGGTGGGGGGTGGAGATGAAAATTCACACAACAGAGTAGCAGAGGAGGTGGCATGTTAGGAAAGAGGAACCGTGGAAAAATGAAAAAAGGGCAAGGTAAAGAGAGTGGAGGATATGGGATGACGGTGATGTTGTATTAAATACCAGAGCAGGCCACAATGAGGACTGAGGTTAGAACTAGGACTAGGAGGTGAGAAGTCCCAGGTGGACGGAATAACCATCACCAAGGCCAGCCTGCACCTCGCATGTTCCAGAATGGGGGCACGGCTGGAGCTGCGGAGAAGGGTCAGTGCAGACCCTGTACAGCCTTGGAGGACGTTGTAAGGACTGTGGCTTTTACCCGGAGTGAAATGGGGAGGCACTGCAGAAGGACGACACAATCTAACTTAGGTTTTCAAGGCTCACTTGACTGCCGGGTGTGAATAGTCGAAACGGGTCAGAGATGAAAGTAGGGAAGCCTCTGAGAAGGACTGTGCAGGAGGAGAGGACAGTGGCTCAGGGCAGGGAAGCAGCAGTGGAGGCAGGAGCCATGGTGAGAAGTGGCTGGGCTCCGGATATGTTTTAAAGTCAGTGTTAAACCAGATCTATTGACAGAATTCATGTGGTATGTCAGTGAAAGTCAGAATAACTCCAAGTGTTTTGACCCAAGCAGCTGGAAGGATTAAGTTTCCACTAACTGAATGGGGAAGGCTGCAGCAGGAACCTGTTTGGGGGGTAGGAGGACCAAGAGCTCAGTTTCTACACATGTTGGTTTTAAGATATCAGAGTTCCAAGTGAAGATGTCCAATCAGCAGAAGATTGTAAGAGTCCAGGGTTGGAGAGAAAAAGTCTAGCGGGAGACAGAAATGTGGGAATCATGGGTCACACAGGTGGTAGAGGAAGACATGATACCCAGGTACTCAAACATTAGGATAACCTGGCATTAACCATAGAAGTTATCCTTGAGGGCCTGCCTACTAGGTGTGGATATCAGTCCTATTTCCGACCACTCAAGTTTTTAAAAGGAACTTACAAATGAATTTGTGCAAGACACTGCCTCCAGTGGGTGGGTCCAGAGCTGGAGTGGGAGAATGGGATGGTGCACGCTACTCCCTACTGCAGAATGTGTGTGTGTGTGTGTGTGTGTGTACACATGTGTGTGCGTGCAGGGGGATGAGATACACCTGGCTTAAGAAAAAGAGCTAGAAAGTCTAGAAGCTGAAAGATGAAAGAACAACCAGATCTGGTAGAGGGAACAGGGGAAACACGGTGTACTGTAAGACATATCCCCATAATGCCACTTCCCACCATCCTTTCATCAGAAACACAGTTGGAAAGGGGGGAATTATGTAGATACGTGTGATGTACACAAACTTTCTGTCTATGTAACACTGAATATCTACATATATAGCAAGTTAATGATATTTATATCTGCTTCAAGTTTAATAACAAGTTCATAACAGAGGGAAAATGAAATACTGAGGACTGGTAGGAGTATCATAGAAGGCCTTTCAATGCTGAGAATGGAAGCAAAAGCAGCTTCACCCCACAAAGAATGTCATTAAGTGTCAAGAATGTTTATATTTGCTTAAGAAATTGAGAGTTACAGCTTCCTGCTTTAAAGAATTAACTTTAAGACAGATACCACACTATAAGCAACGTCTATACTGGTGCTTTCTTAAAGCTATTTTTAGTTCCTTCTTTTTCTGACGTACTCCAGAAACTCTGCAAAGAAAACCTTCTATTCAAAAGCTTAAAGGAATAAAAAAAGAAATAACACTGCATTCGTTTAAGTGTTCCCTGTATTGAATGTCACTTGCAAATGCAGCACCCTGCCACAGGGCTACATTTTTAACAATAAAGTCCTTTGCACAATTTTTCAATTGCTATGTGACTTTGTGTCAGTCTCTCAATCAGAAGCAGAATGGAGTACCAGAAAATGACACATCATGTCTAAAACTACAGATGTGGAAGATGAACGTGCACCAGGAAACAGCTAAGTGGGAGGGTAAGGTTTACCTTTTAAGTTACCGTAAGTGAAGTTACACCTGTTTCCTGCTTCCCCTGTGATGTGAAGAACTAGTCTTTCCCAGAAAAGCTCTCATTCTGAGAACTGTCTTCTTTAAAATATTTGGAGATTCTCTTTTAAGGTTCTTTCACTTTTAAGTCTTTCCCCAACTCTACATCCAATAACAAGTGTTAAAATTTTCCAATAGCCTATTGTTACAAAACTTACTCTACAAAAGCTGAGGTTTCCCAGGGTTTGGGTTCCAGAAATCTGCTCCCAGATAATCCTAAAGCTTTACTTTCATAACTGACTCTTCTGCCAATTCCCAGCTGCGGGCAAATTCGGCTTCTCAGACCAGGTAACTTTCTAACTCTGCCTACGAACACTCTGCTGCCAGGAAAGGAACTCTCAAACAGGAAGCAAACAATGCCCGTAGTGAGGGTTGCCTCCTTCAAACAATCAAGATGCCATCAGCAAGCAAATATTTAAACCTACTGCAAAACTTCTGAAGACATCTTACAAACAATATAGCTTGTATATATGCAGACTATTTCCTCTGGAATAGTGATTTCCAGTGGAAGGAACAAAGGACCACATGACCCAAGCAATTTTTTAAAACTGCACGTAACCATCCCTCTTCACGTGAGGATTCAGCCAAGCCCGTTTTACAGGTCTAGGTGTAACAGAATGACATCACCTCTAGGAGTAGGGTGAAAAGCAGCGAGGTAGACTTCTAGTGAACGGGGGGATGTAATAGGCCCCATCGCCCACGTTCCTCCCAACACAAGACAATCATCTCAGATCAAGAACAAACAATTTGGGAAACAGAGGATGATTATGTTTTTATGGGTTTCTGGTGGAAATAATGCCCTGAGATTTGAGAAGTTGTGGCTGCAAAACTCAACAGGGGACCAGATATTTTCACATTCAGGACACAAATAGCCCCCGGGTAGCCACCATATCTGCTCTCCCCTTTGCCTGTTCACCCCAAGAGCTGCAGGACTCTCCTGCTTGCAATGACACCCACAACTTCTCACAAATTCATGCCAAGTTCACATCAGCAGCTGGTGATGTCAAAGTCACCATTTGTACTGGTATGTAGTCCCTACATTAATTTATATCCCTTCTACTTTGTCTGTTGTCTTCCTAGCTACACTTGCATTCAGAAGCTGGTTACCGCACTAACATTGCCTCTGTAATCAGTCCAGGATATAGGAAGTAGAGATTCAAGTGTAACCAGTCCCAGAATACTTGTCATGCCAATCTAGTGTCCAACAAAATATTCTGGCATCCCTCATCTCACCCAAAGAACCACCGCATTACTTAGAGGTTGTAAAATTAGAGGGCTTTCTCTACTGGGAAACACTGTGGCTTGTGGTAGATTTGTGATTTTAGGTTTTGCAACTAGTTACAGGCAAAAAGACACAGTCCACAAATTTTCTTCAAGCGTTTGGAATTTAAACTTTTATCAGATACAGAGCCGGTAGACTAACCGTAATCTATGTACATATGGTCATATTATCAAATGATGTTCATGTCTGCCTTACAGACATGTAAGAACTTGAATTACACCTGCATCCTGTAGGCCTTTAGAATTGGAGGTGAAGCATCCTGTGAGTTAAAAACCTCCTACCCATTCACAGAACACCTTACAGACAACATCACATTAATGCCACTGAATACATTAGTTGAGTCTATGTATGGTTAAGTTACATCTCCAATTTCTCAGAGCTGGAAAGGAGATGTCTAGAAAAGCTGGAAAATCCCAATTACCAAAACAGCTCAAAAGTTAAAGCAGACTCCTGCACCTCCCAGAGCGGAGGGCAGAGGGGGCATTGCCCACCACCCTGCCCTCCCCTAGGACGTGGCATGTGGGAAAGCAGGCAGGAGTGGGTGGCTGGGACTCGGAGGTGTAGAGGTGATGAAAGCAAGAGTGGAGCTGCTCTGGTCCTAGAACAACAGAGCTGTAAAAAGCTCGGCTTCAGTTCAACCTGCTCCCTCTCCCACTTTCCCTCCCACCTACGTGACAAACAGAGCACAGTCAGGCACTTTCTGCCCATGACAGTGACTACTAGCAGGAAAGGGACCAGGATAAAAGCATGTCCTATAAAAGATCAGTCTGATTTTAAAGACTATGTTATAAACAGTGAACAGCACTGTCAGAGTGGGACACTTGTGAGGCGCTCAAATAGGGAGGAGGAGGTTGAGGATCCATTTCCAGCACTTCCATGTCTTTTATCACTCCTATTTCTGACCTTTCCTTTGTCACTTTTTGTAGCACTGCCATCACTGGCAAGTAAAGGGGCAGCAATTTGACTTGGCCGTTTGGCCGATGGGGCTACATTTCCCAGCACTGGAATGAAAAGGCACTGGAAGAGGATCAGCTGGAAGATGTGAACCGCTGTCCTGGCCTGTGCCAAACACTAACCAGGTGACCCTGGGTTAGGCTCTTAGTCTCTCTGGGCTTCCGGCTGTTTACTTATAAAAGAAGGTTTTGTCATTGCACAAATATATCCAATATGAAATGTAACATGAAAGTCAAACATAATGACATCTCACCTGCTTGACTCAGGGAACTGTACAAGCACTGAACACTATGTGAATGTAAACACAGACTTAAGAAAACTATTGAGGTAAAGCGCTAAACTGAACATGGAGATAAAGTTTTATGGATTTTCTTGGTTTTCTTTTTTAATTGCAACACTGAATTAATAGTTATTAGCTATAATCCACACCACCGCCCCTGCAAATAATTAAAATAGGTAAGCACTGCCTGGATGCCTGTTATTGCCCGATGCTAAGCAGGGTGAGGGTTATAAAGGAGGCTGAACAAGGGAGTCTCCTCCAGGTACAAGCTAAGTGAGGAGACACATTGGAAACCACCCAGGAATGGTACCAAGTCAGTACTCAAAGCCAAGATTACAGGCTACCGATCATAAACAGTGCAGGAATACAAAGAGGAGCTAGACGTATTTGGAGTAAATAGGGAAGACTCTATGAAGCGGATGGCGCTCCAACTAGTTCTTAGGGCAATTCTAATCTGTTTTAACTGAGGACTGGATAGGAAAAAGCTGGTGACTCCTGGTTTTTAATAAGGCACTGGTTACCCTAGGTGGCTAAGTTACATAATAATTGGAACACATAAGGTAAGTGCAAAATGATGAAGGGTCGAGACTACCTGGCTGAGATCTGGTTGTGGTAAGTCTTTGACTTGACTCTAGATGTTGGAGCATCAAAACTGTAGGTTGACTGAAAGGGGGGGAGAGAATATCCAAGAATTCAGCAGAAGGAAAAATTCATGTATCAGGGATGAAAGCTCTTCATCAGAGTATCAGCAATCAGAATAGACACTTGAAACCAAAAACATACAGTTCCAGAAGCCAACAATATGTGGAGGGTGGTGAGAGGAAGATAAATCAAAGACCATTTCAAGCCTTTGTATATTCAAGACCGGAAGAATGATTATTCCACTGAATAAGTGGAGATGCTGCAAGAAAAAAGATTATGAAATCAGCTTAAGACATGTTGAATCTGACATATGAGCTAAGAGTAGGCGTTCTCTAAGAAGCTCAAAATTCAAAACTGAAGCACAGATCTAGAGTACAGGCTTAAGATGCAGATGGACAAGACATGATAAATCTCCTAAAAGAAAACACAGGCAAAACATTATGTGACAAAAATCTTAGCAACGTTCTCCTAGGGCAATCTACCCAGGCAATGGAAAAAGAGAAAAAAATAAACAAAAGGGACGTAATTAAACTCATAAGTTTCTTCAGAGCAAAGGCAACCATAAGTAAAACAAAAGGAAACAACAATGTACGAATGGGAGAAAATATTTGCAAATGATGCGACTAACAGAGCCTAAATTTTCAGAATATATAAACAGCTCACACAACTTAATAGCAAAAAAAACAAACAACTCAATCCAAAAATAGGCAGAAGACCTAAACAAGCATTTCTCCAATGAAGACACAAATGGCCAATAGGCACATGTAAAAATGCTCGATATCACTAATAAAGAGAGAAATTCAAATCAAAACTACAATCAAGTATCAGGTCACTCCAGTTAGAATGGCCATCGCTCAGAAGTTCATGAATGATAAATGCTAGAGAGACTAGAGGGAAGGGTACACTTTTACACTGCTGGTGGGAATCCAGTTTGGTGTAGTCATTATGGAAAGCATGGAAATCCCTCAAAAAACTAAAAGTAGACTTAACTTATGACCCAGCAATCCCACATCTGGGTATATAACTGGAAAGAACTCCAATGTGAAAAGATACCTGCACCCCAGTATTCATAGCACCACTGTATACAATAGGCGAGACATGAAGGCAAGCTAAATGTAGCAACAGATGACTGGATAAAGAAGTTGTGGCATATTTATACACTGGAATACTTCTCTACCATGAATAGGACAAAATAAAACCATTTGCAGCAACATGGATGGAGCTAGAGATCGTCATTCTAAGTGAAAGCAGCCAGAAACAGAATAATACCAAATGATAACACTCATATGTGCAATCTAAAAAAAGAGAGAAAAAGACACTGTGAACTCATCTACAAAACAGGAACAAACTTGCAGACTTAGTAAACAATCTTAAGGTTACCAGGGAAAGGGGATGGGAAGGGATAAATTTGGGAGTTCGAGATTTACAAATGTTAGCCACTATATATAAAAAGAGATTTTAAATAAAGTTTCTTCTGTATAGCACAGAAACCTATGTTCATTATCCAGCAATAACCTATAATGAAAATGCCGATACAGCCACCAACTGAGGAAGCAAGAGAAGAAAGGAGAGTTAGTTATGCTGGGCTAGAGCCCACTTCTAAAATCCTTGTCAGCCACTGAGCCTCCCTCCCAGGGACAGGCTGACATGACATGCGTCCTGCAAACCTGGGGCAGCAGAGGCCGTGCCCAGGTCTGGCCCTGGGGGAGATGGGAGCAAGTCCACCTGCTCCCCTTGGGGAAGCACCCCTCCATGCAGCCCCTGCCACCTGACTGCACTGTGCCTGCCTCTCAGGAATCCACTGACTTGAAAACAAGTGATCCACGAACCTGGGGAAGAAGCAAGGAGATGGGCAGCTAACTGGCAAGCTGGTCGACTTGCCTCCATCTCCCCCATGGCCTGTCCATGGCTCGGCCTCTGCTGCTCCAGGCACGGTCCCCAGGTCAGCCTGCTTCCTTCCGGGAGAAGGGCGCGGTGTGGTCGAAGGCAGTGGCGGGTTATGGAGTCTGCCCATGGGAGCCCGTGGATTTGCTTCAAACCCCCCAGCGCATGGCCTGGGCTTTGCCTCTGCTGCGCCAGGTTCATGGAACCCAGGTTACAGATCAGTCTGCTCCTGGAAGGCGGGTGGTGTACTGTCAGGGAAAGGCAGCGGCTGCGATGGCGGAATTGGGGCTGCACTGTGAGAGCGCAGCGGTTGCGACCATTTCCCGCTGCTGCTGCAGCCATCCCAGCACAATGATCGCACTGAGCCCACCTCCCAGGAGAAGCCTGACCTGTAACATGAGTCCCACGAACCTGGGGCTTTAGAGGCCGCCCCCAAGGTCAGGCCGCGGGGAAGATGGGAGCAAATCCAGGGGCTCTCATGGGGCAGCACCCATTCCATCCGAGGCCCCGCGACTGCACCCCACCCGCATGCCAGGAGCAGGCCATCGTCTGAGGGCCAGTCGTTGATGCTCCGGAGCCGTTCGGCGCACTCCCACCTCCCGGGGCTGTACCTGCTTTCCTAAACCCGGGTTTAAGCGGGGGCAAAAACGCGGGGTTCAGGAACTACTAATACCGGGGTTACAACGAACCACAGCGGCGGCTGGGACCCGCCTCAGGGTCTTAACGGGACGCGCGGCCGGGACCTCACCTCTGCACCCCTCCCTGGGCGCCTCCCTAGCCGCACAGCCCAGGCGTCACCCGGCGGCTCCCCGAGCAGCGCGCCCCCACCAGCGCCCCCTTAACTGCCCGGCAGCGGCAGCCGAGCCGCGTGCAAGCGGCGGCCCAGACCCCAGGCCGTGTTCCTCTTCCAGGAGCTGGTCCAGGAGCAACCAGCTGCCGCCAGCTTCCACGCGTTCTGGGCGGGTTCCGGCGTCCGCGCGAATGTGCGTCTGCGCGTGCGCCCCCCTCCTCCTCCCGCCTGCAGCGCAAACTGCTCGGGTGGGTCTCCTGCTTTACCGGACCTGGCCGCTGGGGCCGGGAGGAGCCAGGTGGGGCCCCTCCTGCTCGTCCCGCCAGGTCTCCATCCTCAGAGCCTTCACCCCGCCACCGACTGGGTCCTGGCACTGAACTAGGACCACAACTGTCCTGGACCAGGCCACACCCCGCCAGCCCCACTTCCCCTGCTCACCTACCCCTCCCTGTTACTACCCTCCCACCCCTGGCCCGGCCCAGTCTCCCACCAGAACTTGAAGACAGGGCTTCTTCGTCTCACACTGAGGTCCCTGCCCTGACACTCCGTCCTGCTAGGTCCTAACCTATGGCCCCTACACCCACAAGCTTTCCCCTCATGCCTCAGCACAGGACACCCAACATCCTGAAACTGTCCCCCTCATCTCTCAGCCAGGTCAGTTCCACTCTGAGCGGGCCCCACTCTCCTCAACCTATACCTCCTCACAATGGGATCCCCTTCACTCTGAGTGCACCCCTACCCTGAGCTCACTCCCTCACCCCTCACCCTGCGGTTGGGGTGGGGAAATCTGGGCTCCAGTAATAATGACTACTGCCACCAGTAGGGGATCCAGCCTAGTGTGCACCTTCATAGTTAATGTCTGAGGCTACAGGATGAGACAGGCTGGACTGAAGGCGGTTCCAATTCCCGCCCTGGCACCCTGATCCCCGAACCCTGTGTCTCATCTGACCCGATGGGTCAGGGTGATCCCAGGCTGCCAGCCACTGGCCTGTGGGCCTTGGGTGGTTGATGGTCCTGATGGTGATCTGGACCCCTTGGGTGGAGGCACTGGGCATGCAGACCTTTGGGGTGGGGGAGTTCAGAGTTTCCACTTGAGCCCAGGGGTAGACAGCAGATGGTGGGCTGTGTGCATGGGGCTGTGTGCGTGGCCTGGGCTCAGCCCAGGTGGGTGCAGGGATCTTGTTCATTCACACCAGGCCAGAGGGAAGAGGGACGGGAGCTTTTAAAGCATCAAAGTTAGGAAGCCAAGACTAGAGAGAAAAGTAGGAAGGTGCAATATCCAGGCCACCATGGATCCCGCCGCGACGCTGGTCCCTTGCATCAAGGGAGACTGGCAGTTGACTGGTGAATGAGACATCCCCTGCTGTGGTAGAGTTTACAGGCAATTGAAGGGATTTTGACAGGTAATTTTTATCTAATAATTGTCACTTTCTCTGCGGGAGATCAGGTCCAAAGTCATGGGGAATCTGGCAGGAATCCTGCCTGAACTCCAGCCTGGGACAGTGGAGGACCCACCCGGGAATCATCCTCTTAACTCTCACCAAAAGTCACTGTAATAGAGAAGAACAAATCTGACTCCATATTGGATTTGTTCATTTTCCTTTAACCCTCTGCCGTGTTTTCTAGGCTTAGTCTTGCTACCCCTGCTCCTTTTGTAAAACAATGTTGCCTTTAGCCTGAAATAAACAGGAGAGCCTATTCTCAAAACTCTGACCTTTAAGGATATTAAAACTTTTGCACTCCTATAAAGATAACAAATTATTATACTGTGTCTGTATTACTCTACTTATCCTAAAAGGATTAAAATCCTATGTTAATGTGACCCATTCATTACTCATCTATGGAGTAATTAAAGTACGTTAATCCTATATTTAAAAGAATTTAAAGCCTTCTCAGGACTCAGTTCCATGTCAGCTCCGTGGCAGCAGAGGTTCTCCAGGAGGTCGTGTCGCTTCTGTATCAGAATCCAAAAGAGGTGAGGAAGAAGTACCAGACTTGGACCCTGAAGACTACAATAGAGGAGAGATACTGTCAAGAGAAATTAAGACCTACATTCACAGAGAATATTCCCATATTCATGGAGCAGAAGGCTTCATTCTACTAAGATGACCGTAGTCCACGAATAGATCTAAGGATTCAAAATATGCCTACCCAAATCCCAGGTGGTGCTTTGAAGGAATTGAAAATCAATCTAAAATTCACGTGGAAAATCTAGGGGCTCAGAATACATGAGTGAATCTTGAAAAAGAAGAACAAAGTTCGAGGAATGGAAAGTCAGATGGAACCCACGTTTAATACAAAAGCACTTTAGCTGAAGATACCTGAGATTCAATAGATGTAGAAGAAAACCTGTCATGGAAGACAATTCTCTCCTCTCCCTTTGCCCTGTTAAGTTAGGTTGATAACAAAGCCTTTAACTTTCACCATTTAACATGGTAGTTACTTTTCTGGTTGGCTCCTGTGAGCGTATAAATAAACCGTTTCTCTTGTTCATCTCCTCTTTGCTTCTGTGGGCTCTTTGGGAGGGACTCTGGATGATGGGGACCTGCTCTTTCCTCACCTTCTTTAGTGATATCTTTTGCCCATGGTGAAGTGATCAAAAAAAAGAAAAGTCTCATTGGTTTTGGGTCAGAATTGGAACACGTGTACCTTTGGAGACCCCCTGGAGGAACAAGGGGGTTCAATACTGCTGGGAGAATTTACTGGTTGTCTTGTCCTAATTCCTAACAAGACGCTATTAGCAAGGTTTTATTTATTTATTTTTTTTAAGATTCTTACCATAAAACAAATACCCTATCTAAACATCTTGGATGATCAAATAGAAAGAAAAAAGGAGAATCATGTCTGGCCTAAGAATACTTCCTTAAAAAAAAGGAAGGACAGAATCAGTTTCAGAGCAAAAGTTAAAATCCATTTATACCATCAACCCTCCCACTCTTTTGTACACTGTCCTCATGTAATCTGCCAGATGGCACCCTGGAGAAGGCCTTTTGCCCGGAACTCGTGCTCACTTTCAGAGCTCGGCCAAGCGGGAGGTTGGTCCCCAGGGTCTGAGAGGGGTTATTTGTGAAATCTTCTCTGCTGAAACACACCGGACTGAAGGGAACTGTGCTCTGAGGGAGAGAGAGCACATCGAGCCTCTGTGGAGGCGTCTCTGAGATGATCCCAAAGGCACACATCTCTAACTCTGGACACGGGAATTTTTGATTAGCATCTTAGTTGGAAATCTCCTCCTGGATAGAAAGAAGCAGATTCAAGATGTTGCAATTGGATGGGCAGGTCGGCCCCTCGAATTTGTCAATGAGGAGGACACGCAATTCTCTGCAGAAGTAGGAACAACCATCCCTGCTCTGCTGACTTCATCTACAGAGAAACAGAGATGCGACTCAAGGGGGAATTCATCATCCACCAACCCTTCTTACCGACGTCAAAGTCCACACTTTATTCTCCTGTCAGGTCTGTGCACAAAAACTGTGGCTCAGCCCCAAATATCACATACCCATCACCCTGTACCACTCTGTATCTGTGTCCAACTCGAGCATTAAGGCCTGTGACTGTTACTGTCATATAGTGTCCTCCTTTCAGCCCGTCTCCCGCCATCATCCCAGCCCAACCTCGGTGTCTCTCTCCAGATCAGCAGCACTCTTCCCACTGGCTTCCCATCAGCTTACCTTGCCCTGCTTCCATTGCTGATTCCCCATATGTTACCGACAGCGGTCTTATTAAAGTATGAATCGGATCAAGTTGTTCCGCTTTGCAAAATACTCTCGTGATTTTCCATTGTATTCAGAGGGATATCCAGAGTCCCTACCAAGGCCCTGTGTGATCCGGACCCTCACCCGTCTTTGCAGCCTCAGTTCTCACCGTTCTGCTCCAGCCCATCTTCACTGCCCAGATGGTGCCCACCAGGACAGCTGTGTTTGTAACTCCAAGTCTCGTACTTACACTTCTCCGGGCCTAGGAGGCTTTTCTTGTCTGTTACCTAAGTGGCTTATTCTTTGCTTCATTCAGGACCTTGTTTAAATTATTTTACCCTCAGAGAGGACTTATCTGACCACATTATTTAAAATAGCACGCACATATGCCCTATTCAAACATTTTCTCTCCTAATATATTTTATGTTTCTTTGTGGCAATTATTAGTACTTGGCAGTACATAATATATTTATTTGCTTACTGGTTTATTGTCTATCTTTCTTACTAGACCTATATTCACGGAATCACAAATAAATGTTTTAAGCAGTAACTTTCAAACCACCTTTAAATGAATTCTTTTATAAGGTGAGAATTTCAGAGATTTCCACGGGTTGCTTAGGGGAAAAAAGAGGAAGGATTCAGGTTGAACTAGGTTATTAAGGACCTGGGAGTTGGTTATTTATTTTATTCATAGTAGTGTGTACCTGTTAATCCCAAACTCCTAAACTAGCAAAAGAGTGAGCTGATTACTATGTATAAAATGTTTGTTTCCTTTTAAAGTTGGATTGTTTGAGATCTCTTTTCTTTTTTGTTTTTTTTTCTTTTTTATAAAAGACTTTTTCTTATTATTTTTTTACATTGAGGTACTGGGAATTGAACCCAGCTCGTACTCTTCCACTTGAACTATACCCACCGCTCCAAAGACAATTATTTTATACTTGGACATTACCATATTGAATTAAGAATTATTTACTCCATTTTCCCTTCAGAGAGTTTATAACGGAGGGAGAGAGAGTCAGAGGAAGCCCTTGGCCATCCCTTCCTTCTCAGCAGGTCACTACACAACAGAGGAGCTAGGCTTTGGCCAGGCCCAGCTCACCTTGCTGAGCTGAGGGCTGACTCAGGCCACTTCTCTAAACAGAGGCGTGTTAGAAGCAGCAGAAAGCCAAGTAGAGAGCAACAATGACAAAACTTACCCACCTGCAGCTGGACATCATCTGCTCTGAAACGAACCTCTTAAAGCTCTTCTTCCTATTAGTAGATTGTTTTCAAAAATATTCCCAAGGAGATGACTCTCACTCTATTTTTCTGGATTTCTTGGGCCTTCTATGACTTTAACTGCAGGCTTGATTTTCTGCACAACGTCTGCATTGAAGCCAGGCAGAAAACGTGAACAGACCCTGCAGGCCACGGCTGAGGCCTCCTGTCAAAGCATCCTTGTTGTGCAGAGCCTACGTTCATGGGACCATTTTCATTACTGCTGTAATTAGTTCTCATCCAAGTGTCCCACCGAAAATGTTTATAGATGGAAGGTGGTCTGACGCAGGTGAGCAGTGGGGATGTGGGATGCAGATGGCAGACAGACTGGAAGGAGAGACGGGAATTATTTCCTCAGATTTCAGTTTGGAAGATTTCTGATTTTCATATGGACATTAAACTGGGTCAGGCTGAAGCGCCGTTTGCTCTAAGACGGGGTGATGTACACGTGTCCCTACAACTTCTAAAAAATATGTTGAAGTTGGACGTGACACCCTAGGGGACAGACAGCTTAGAGTGACACCTCCGTTCCAGGATGCCTATGATCTCGGGCTCACAAAGAGGAAAAGAATACATTTATCTTGCCTGTGTAGTTCTGTGTGAAATTATTTTGACCCTTGACGGATGGTGTAAGATCAGAGAGCATGTCGTCTTTCTTACGTTGCAAAGACGACAAGTCTTCTTGATGAGTCAGCAGACGGTTTCCGATGGCCCGGGATCTGTGCCAGACATTAGCTATCTAGACCAATACCACACAGCCCCCCATCCCTCAAGGAGATCACAGTGTGTCGTGGAAGAGACAAATTTAAATAGGTTTTCAAAACTATGTGGTAAGAGTCACTTGGCATCATATATACTATATGTTCAGAGGGGCTCTTGCACTGCCTGGGGCAGGGTTCTAGAAGGTAGGGACGGTGTCAGAGAGGAAATGCTTTCTGCACTGACATCGGAAGGATTCCAGCAAATCTCTAGACCAGGAGAGTACATGCTGGGCACGGGATTCTCGGCAGCTTGCGTGTCTAGTGCAGAGGTCTGGTCGTGTCTAAGAGCACTTTGCACTTAGGGAAAGAAGGTCAGTGAGGCTAGAGGCTGTGGGGAACTAACGGAAGCTGAGGCTGAAAAAAAGCAGCAACTAGGTGATGAGAAGCTGTGACGTTAAATCAGGGAGCATGGACTTCCTCACACACGCAGCGGGGAATTCTTTGGGGTTTTAAGGAGGAGAGTGACACAGATTAGTCATTAAAAGTGAGCAAAGTCGATTTTTCACTCTAAAGAACAGCACTGGGGAGACTAGCAAGGGGTGGGAATTAATGCAGTGGGGAGCGAGGGGCGAGGACTTAGTTGGGGGACATTAAGGAAGAGAATTGTAGTACTGACGGGGGTGAGGGAGTGGAAAAGTAAAGGAAAACTCCCAGATGTTTGACACGGAAAACAGATGGGAAAGTGATGCCATTGTTTGAAGAAGTAAACCTAGTTCTGAGCGAGTGTAAATCCAAACATACAGAGCTTGAGATTTTTATGGGCTAATCAAGTGGGAATGTCTACTTGTCAATTATAAGTATATTTCTGGGACTGAAATGAAATGTCCTTGCTGGAAAAGATTTGAAAGATAATCAGTGGACAAAGAGAAGTTGAAGCAACGGGAATAAATGTCACCCACTGACATTTTTATCAAAGAAAAGGGAAGGAGGGCACTTCCGGTTCAGAAAATATGGCAGACCAGAAACTTGAAGACCCACTCACTAAAGACACATAAAAACGTAGGACACAATTCCGCCAAAATTTTCTTTTTTTTTTTATTTTACATGTACCTTTATTGATTGTTTGTATAGTATGATTCCTGTATAGTAAACTATACATATTTCACATGTACTATTTGATCAATTTGATAGATGTCTACACCCAGAAAACCATCACCACAATCAAGATAGCTAACATTTCCATAACTCCCCAAGAGGGACATTTCTCCAATTCCCATATTTATCCCTTCCCATCCCCTTCTCTCCCTGGTAACCGTAAGTTTGTTTCTGTACGTCTGTGGGTCTGTTTCTCTTTTGTAGTTAAGTTCATTTGTGTCTTTTTTTAGATTCCACATATAAGTGATATCATATGGCATTTTTCTCCTTTTCTGGCTTACTTCACTTAGAATGACTATCTGTACGTCCATCTATGTTGCTGCAAATGGCATTATTTTGTTCTTTTTAATGGCTGAGTAGTATTCCTTTGTATAAATATACTACTACATCTTTATCCAGTCAGCTGTCGCTGGACACTTGGGTTGTTGCCATGTCCTGGCTATTATAAATAGTGCTGCTGTGAGCATTGAGGTGCATGTGTCTTTTTGAATTAGAGTTTTCTTCTGACATATGCCCGGGAGTGGGAAGGCTGGATCATGAGTTAAATCTATTTTCAGCTTTTAAAGGAAATTCCACACTGTCTTCTCTAGTGAAAATGCAGCCTGTTTTGTGAAAGCAGAGCCATGCTCAGAAAGTAACGGGTATTTCTAGGGTCCGGACATGAAGCGCAGTGAGTGTGGCCTGTTCAAGAATCAGAGGGCAGTCTGCCAGGGCTGGGGGAGAGTGACAAGGGAAGTGTGGTACAGGTAGGATTCAGACCACGTGGGGACCTGCCAGGCTGGGATAAGGAGCCTGGACTTCCAGTCATTCCTTGGTAAACAAGGGGCACTTGTTCCAGGACTCCCCCTGACGTCAACATCCATGGATGCTGACGCCTCTTGTATGAAATGGCATAGGACTTGCATGGAACTTATGTGCACCCTCCCATATGATTTATACATATATCATATATATATATATATATATATATATATATATATATACAAACGTTTTTTATTGAGTTATATTTATTTTACAATGTTGCATCAAATTCCAGCTTAAAGCACAATTTTTCAGTTATACATGAATATACACGTACATTCGTTGTCACATTCTCTTTTGCTGTGTCCTCCTGTGTACTTTAAATCATCTCTAGATTACTCACCATATCTAATACAACATGAATGCTATGTAAGTAGTTGTCAGTGTATGGCAAATTCAAGTGTTGCTTTTTGAAACTTTCTGTTTTTCCATGAATATTTTCAAACCACTGTTAGTTGAATCTGCTGGATAGGGAGCCCCTAGATACGGAGAACCCCCAACCTCTTCCTTTCCATCTCCTAAATTTCCACTGCAAGCACTGAAGGAGTCCAAACATAGAAGAGCGCCATCTACCTGCTGGAAACGCTGAGGAATTCCTTCAGCTTATGTAGCGCAGGACAGAAGGTATAGGGACAACTAGTGGGAAAGGAGGGCCTGCCTGGAGAGGAAGGAGGAAGGACCGCAGTGGAAGCCAGCTCGTACCCTTACTGGAGCTAGCTGGTAGCAGTGAGGGACGCCGAGGATCTGGAGACACGTCACATGGGGGGCGATCCTGGCCACCATGTGCAGGGTTCGCATAGCTGGGACCCAGTTTGCAAGATCAAAATAACAAGGTTGGAGAGGGGCTCCCTCAGCCCCGGGATCCTGACAACGGCCACAGCGCCGTGACTCCAGCTAATGCGGCTCCCCTAGGAAGCCAGAAAAAGGAAACTCTGAGCCAAGATATTGCATATTCCACCGCAGCCACGCGGATAACTAGATCTCTAAGCTGACAAAATGTAACCACCAGAAACAGGAATCTCTTTTTCTCTTCATTTGGACCTTTGGACAGGGAGCCACACATCTCTGATGGGAACCATCTTTAATCCAATAGAGAGCTCACTTTTTCAGGAATAAGCATGGAGAAAAAGAGTGGGGTGATGGTTTAAAGCGGAAGTCAAAGTGGAAGCCAATCTGAGAAATGGTAAAAACATGCATCTCAAAGAATCCGAGTTATGGCGAAAAGAAGGAGGAAGGTTAAGGAAATCTCTATCCAGCAGACAAGTCTAGCCAGTCATAAAAACACAGCACTTTAAATCAAGAAAACTTTTTTGTTTTTTTGGTGATGAAAAACAATGCCATATTTTAAAACAAGTCTTGGGCCATCAACAACACGCTGAGAGTTGTTGAGAAGGAGAATATAAAGCTGCATATATACATGAAAGGGTTCCAAGTCCACCACTTGAAAAAACTTAACCAATCATGTGTCCAGTTGATTTGAAAATCCTGATAAGTAAATAACTCAAAAGTGGGAAAGACATGGTATTAAATTGTGGTAGTGAGCAATGAAATCCAAGAAGTTTATACCTATATTTTCATTGTTAATATAACAAACTGAAAGCAACTGTCAAAAAGTAGTAACTGGAGGACACATACACATACACACACACACACACACACACACAATCTGGAACAGCAGAGAGGTAAAATATCCTAAATTTATCATTATTGTGGAACAGGATCTAATACATTATTTCATTTTTGATAGTGTTTTAGGAATACTGGTCCAATTACATATAAAGTTATGAACGTAGAGATGATTTATAAAAGTTTAGAGAGAATTTTCATTAAAAGTCAATATAGCTTCCAAATCATTGAAGAGAAAATTAACGATATAAAATTTAATCAATCCAGCTAATATGGAGTAAAAGAGACCATATTTACCATCCTAAACTAATCCACAAATTGGATACAATATATGAAGCAATGATTTCTAAGACACGTGAAAACGATCATCCACTAGGACCTTGTCCTACCACCCCCATAACAAGGCTGCTAGGCCTCCTACTGCCATCACCAAGAATGTCCACCAAGAGGCTACATCTCCTTCCTCTGCTCCTATTGCAGAGCCAGTCCTGAGCAGTCCTTTCCCAGGTTTAGCAGGCAGCTCCGTGAAGTGCTCTCGTGGGCCTTGGTCCCTTTTGACCACCAGCAAAGGGATCAAGGATGAGCAGTGAGCCTCCTTCCTCATCCAAGGCCTAGGAAACTATCTGACCTCTGAGCAGGGCTTCACTCTTGTCTGCTGTCTGGTACTCTTTGCCCAGCTTCCTGAGTCCGCTGCTTGGACAGCCTGCACGCTGGCCACAGCCCATCAGAATCTGTTCCCCTGCCAAGAGGACACGTGTGATTGTGAGCAGGGCCCCAGGTCTCTGGAGCAGCATGGCTTGGACTGCATCCTGGCCCTGGGCCCGCGAGCTCCATGCCCTTGTATGAGTCAGTTAATATCTCTAAGCTAAGTTTCCTCATCAGTAAAATGAAGACATATCAATATGGAAAAAAAAATCAGAATCGGGTGGGTAATAAATTTCTGGTGACTGAAGATTTTTTAATTTTGAATTATACAGCGAAAGACATCATACAAATTTTACTACTTCAGAATTCTAAAGGACAGCTTCTACTGTTTAAACTAATGCATGCCCGTACACACAAACACACGTGCAGACACACTGGCTTTGCTCCACATACTTCCCTACACACACACGTACATGGACTCATGTACCACAGATACACATACCATACACACAACCACATACATCCCCAGGCACGTGCGCGCACAGCCACACACACACTCACAGTCATGTACAACACAATTCCCCAGGTGCGTGTGTGCGTACACACACGTCATACACACCTTTGGCGTTATTCTAAATCAATTTACAATTGAGGGTCTCAGTGTCCATTGTTTTATCCTCTCAGAAAACCCTGGCTTCGGAACGTGAAGCAGGAGCCCCTCCTCTCTGGAGACGGTCTTTGCCACTTACAGTCTCATTAGAGCCAACATAAATGCTCTGGACGTTTGGAAGTGCAGTTCCAGAGCATACCTGGGAGCTCACATTCTATATATCTAAATATTTTAAGTGCAGGAGGTTAAAGTCCTACCTTTACAAATATACATTCATTATAAGGGGGAAGGCCAGGTTCAAAATTAGAATTCCCAGACTCAGGGGAGTCCTGCAAAGAAAGTGAGTGTGTGGGGAGAGCTGATTCCCAGACTCTGATCACTAGCCTGACTCATTTCTTCCCAATGCTGGGTCCATCCCTTGCCATAAGGGGCCTTGGATGTGCACAGGGGGACACTCAGATTTCACTTCTGGGCTCTGCCTATAACCTCCATGCAAACAGCTGCCCTTTGGCCTCTCTGTGAGTCCTGGGAATCTGAATTCCGGGGAGAGCCGGTGCAGGCACTAGAAATGGATCAGGGGCTGCTGAGGCAGGGCATTCGGGGTCCTGGGTTTCTAGAGCACGGGAAGGAGCCAATGACCATGTCCCCTTGACCCTGCTGACTCCACCCAATGGAGGACGTAGCCAGAGGAAGTGTCAGGGCCAGGGGGACCGTCTGCAGTGCAGGACTGAGGGCAGTGGGCCGCCATGCAGGGGTCTAAGGCGGGAAGCCGTAAGGAAAGGTCTGAGGAGGCTGTAAAGTATCTTCATTCCCATTAATTAAAAAAAAACAAAAGCTTACCACAGGCGTGCGTGGGAAAGGTTTTGTTCTAACAAGGGAAGGGACTTGCCAAGGTCTGGCCATAGAGGGCTGGTGGGCTTGCCAGGTTGATGAGGAACCAAGAGGCTGTTACCCTCCCCTGGGTCTAAACACTGCCTGAATTCCTCCAGATGACACTTAAATGCAGTGAGACATGGAACCCTCTCAAGTTGTTAAAATATTCATGGTGAGCCATTCAACTCTCTCCTCACTCTTGGTTACGAAAGCACGATAAACACAGGTGGGAATCTCATCAGCCTGTTGGTTGGTTCACTGTCCATCAGGCGCCCCCTCTTGTAGGAGCCTTTATCACATCACTCAGGGCTGATCCATCCCAGGATTACAGCTGATTTTCTGCAGGTGGCACCACTTGCTGGTGACACGAAGGAGGCATGTTAGCCACCTCTCAAACACTGAGGCTTCTCCTGGGAGGAGCCTGCAGACCCCCAGTCCAGCCTCTGCACAATAATGCTCCTCAGTGTCACTCCTGGCTTGCTGCCATGGCCAGAACCTCACTGGATTGCCGATAATGTCACACATATACCACATCTAAGCTTGGGGTTCAGATGTGATCATGGTTCTTATTTTCTTCCCATCGATGGATTGTTTGATCTTCGTGTAATCGTGTCGGCAGGAAGGCCAGTACCGCCCTCTTGGGGCCTCCCCGAGCCGCCTCTGTCTATAACTGTCCTAGCGCCCCAGGGGATCGGGTCTGAAGCCTGGCACTCAGACACAAAGATGACAGCTGGAGAGACAGGAATCCACACCTGCTGTGGCTTCTGCTGAGGCTCGATGTGGCCATACAAACGGATCCTACAGGCCCTGAATTCACTTGACTCGCTGCAGGGATGATCCCACACTGCCGCTTTCCCCCCAGAGACCGAGGGCTTTCTGCTTGTTCTGGAAGGCCCCACCCCCGAGGGGACACTGGGTCCAGTGGAGAGTCCAGCCTGCTTCCCAGCCAGCGCTTAGGGCTTTCGTGGGGCCTGGAACATCAACTAACCTCCCCTTAGGGGCCCGTTTGTCCTTTCCAGCCAACAGACCTATGTCATAAGCACTTTAACTCACCTGAGGGTGTTTTCCTCACTTCAGGGGCAGTGAGGACTTGGTTTCTTCACACTCCAAGTGCCCCCGGTCTGGATGCAGACAGTCTGGCTCTCCCCCAAGTCCTGCAGGTCCCGGCCACACCTGCTGCTGGTCACTGAGTCTGTGCTGTGTTCTCTTCCAGGACAAAAGGTGCACTCTGTCCCCTGTCCCACCCCCACCAGCGGTAGCAGAGGCGGCGGACACCCAGGTGAGCTGGGGCCTGAGACCGTGCCCGCAAATCAGTGCCCCAGAGGCCGCTGGTGACTAGAGGGACCACGGGGCAGAAGCCAGCATGCGAAGGGAGGAGGAGGAAGGTTCAGGATAAGGAGATGAAAGGGGGAACGGATAGCACCGTGAGGACCACGACCATGAAAGGCAAGAGGAAAGATAGTGACAGCTGGAGTGGCGTCGGCGTTAAAAGCTGTGGGCTTTTTTTAAAAATTTCATTAATTACCAATATATATTGACAGATTTCTTATTTTATTAAAGATTATGTGCCATGTCATATAACAGGATATAGTATGATATTATTTATTAAATTATACATAATAGAAGATATACTAGCATATTATGTTGTTTATTTATTAGCAGATAGTATATAATATATATGTAGGTGTTTATATACATAATATATAATTCATGCACCTATATAACATGTAACCCATAACAAATATTGTAAGATTATGATTAATGTATAATATAACAAGATTACATAACAATAATGATGTAATATTATCCATTGTGTCTTGGTTCATGAAACATTCTCATCGTAGGTGACTGTCAGAGGTATTTATGTATTAAAATTAGTATTATAAGACACAGCTATAAACTTATCACCCAGCATCATAACAGGAATATTGACAGTGACATACTGTGTCCTCTTTCCCTATCCTGCTCTTGGCCTCCTCTCATAGGAAGTAACCAGCATCCTGCATCCTGGCTTACCATTCTCTTGTGTTATTTTCACACACACAATATTTAAGATCAGTTAAAACAAATGAACTGCAGGTACATGCAACGAAAAGAATGAATCACACACTCTATGTTAAATTAAAAAAGTAAGCCCAAGAAGGTAGCCTATAGTGTGCTATGCATTTAACTGTGTATATATATGTCAACTAAACTCACTAAATTAAGAACAACTACAGCTAGAGTCCAGGTGGGAGAGAGACAGATAAAAGGTGAGGTGAGCATATTTGCTGCAGGTGAGCGAGATTCTTTCCAGTAACATGTCATTCTCTCTGAAGCAGGAAGCAAAGCCATCTGCTGGGAGTCAGGGAAGAGACAGAGGGAAGCTTAGAGGTGTGCAGAGAGCAGAGAATGTTGACACAACTGAGTGATAAGTGGGGAAATGTGCTCACTAGAGAAATCCTGGAGGATTGCCTGGCAGTGTTAACATGGTGGGCATTGATTTGTAGTCTTAGAAATCTGTGCTGGGAGAGCCTGTTGCCTGCAGGCTCAGAACAAATAGAGCTGGGTGAACCGAGATGGAAGTCGTCCTGGTGAGGAACTGAAAAGATCAAGGGTCAAGGGGGTTTTGTTTGTCATAAACAGAGGGCTGACTGTGGATGCAGAGCTGGAAGGTGGGGAAGTGGAAGTAAGAAGAACGTGGACAGGCAGGAAAGCAGAGGAGTCAGCGCTTGATGCCCCAGTGAGGGTGAAAGAGGGCCAGGGAGGCTGGTGGAGAAGCAGCCGGACGGCTAGAGGTGGGCACTTCAAGGAGAGAGGCTTGACCCTGGAAGGAGACAAGCCCGGGTATGAGCCTGGGGATAGGGTGAATGGGGGGTGGCTGGCTCAGGCTGACGGAGAAGAAGACCCTAAAATGATCATACTGGGTGGTGGAGGGAGAATCAACTTTGATGTCTTGATGGTAGGAGGTGAGGCAATACAGAGCTGGTGGTCCAGGTGCTCCTGACTGAGGCAGATGAGCAGGGAGGCAGGGTGGCAGGCACTTGTAGGAAAGGATCTGGGTTTTCCAGGAGCTCCCAAGAGAGGAGGAGCAATGATCTGAAGGTGGAAAGTGAGCACAAGGAGGTCAACCCAGGCTCCTGATCAAACGGAGGGTGTGAGGGGGCAAAGTGTCAACTCCAGAGATGGTTACCCAGGAAGCAGGGACCACGGGTGAAGTGAGGGGACACTCAGAGAAGAGAGGGAGGAAAGTCTTCTGGGTGTAGGGGGAAGAGAGGCCCCAGGACAAAGGAGCACAGAGGCACAGTGATGAGGATGGACTGGCTCTATGGTGACACTGAAGGGTTGGCTGGATCTTTGTCCTTAGGGCTTTGTTGGGGGGACTACTGGCCTCATGAGGACTCCCCTCTCAGCAGCCTTCACAGAGGCTCTCGCTCCTGAGAGCTGTGTGGCCACCACTATTCCCTGAGGGGCTCTGCCTCCATCTTCTCTTATCAGACTTTCCTGCCCAGCCCCTGACTGCCAGCGAGGGAGCCTGGGCCTCGCAACTGCTTCCCATGGAGGGACACTGGCTCCTCGGAGAAGCAGGCTTATCTTACTTTTCTCCATAACCCATGGCCTAGCAAAGGGCCAGCCCATGTGTGGGCCATGTAGAGGCTTGGATACTTATCAAACTAACTCAAAGCAGAATAATAGCAGAGCTGGAGGAATTTACCACTGAGCTCACAGAATTCACTGCCCACACCCCCATTCTACAGATGAGGAAACAAAGACCAAGCGTTGAAGCAGCCTTGGCCAAAGTCACGCTGCTCTTAAATGCTGGCCTGTGTCGGGCATGCCAAGTGATGAGCTGCAGTGAAGGGGCTGAGAGGGGGCTCTGGGGCCAGACAGCTTGGGTTCAAGTCCCAGCTCTGCCATTTATTAGCCGTGTGATTAATGAATGTCCTTACCTTTAAAGTGGAGTTCATAGTGGTGCCAACTCATTGAATTTTCATGAACACAGCATTCCTGCAATAGCAGGACAGAGTTCTGTAAGCGTTTGCTGTTGCTTTGGTTACTATTATTATCACCAAGTGAACCCTGAAATGAAGAACAAAGGCAGCAAGAATTTTTATTTTAAAGGGTTTTAAAATCCTCTGATGAATGGTTCATTTCATCTATTCAAGTTTGCATTTGACCCTTATTAACAACTACACAATGGATGACTTTTGAGGCAGTCTTGCTTCATGTCTTTTATTCTCACTAACGACACAGGCTATTTAACAGGCAGCAGTTTCTTTTCCAGGAAGAGGGACAAAAAGTTAAAAATGACTCAGTGCCTCTCAGTCCCCAGTGAGTTGGTTGTGACCTGTCAACCCAGCTTTGGGGAAGTGCCCAATCACCCTGGGCTTGCTGAGCCACCCCGCAGCCCCCAAGGGGCACCGTACCCCCACACGAATCCAGTCTCTTGGTTCCTATCTTTGCTTCAGATCCCTCAAGGACTGCCCATGCCCCAGGACCCCATCTGCCCCACCAAACTTGGCTGCTGGACTCCAGGACACTATCCTGGGTCTCAACCATCCTCTGTTCCTATGACCGCCCCACTACTCTACATTTAGTCCTTCAAGTGTGGGCTCCTGTGGCTCACCTCACAGCAGGGGTCTCCCCGTCCTCCACCTTGGGTAACTGCATTGTCCTGCACGATGCCTAGCGAACCTGTGTGGAGGCAGGAAGAATACAGAATAACAGGTGCTCAGAGGGGCTGCCTTTCCTACTGCAGGGGCCCTGGAGAGCTTTCTCCCGGCTGGTTATTCTCAGGCGCTGAAGCTGTGGAATCTTGATCTCACCAATTTAAAGGGCATCATCACTAATTACAAAAGCAATCATTTCTTCAGAAGCCAAAGGAGAAAAGACTTTGTGTTCCCCACCTCCGACTTTTTTCCTCCACCTTCAGATGTTTCTCATCTCTGGGCAAGGGTAGAAAGCAACTCACAGAATATTATTTTTCAATGTTTTTTCCCACTCTGAAGATTGCTTTCCCAGAACCGATGAAGGCTAGAATGGTTTAGCTTTTCTGGACTGAGTATTCAGAGGCCTGGGGGGGAGCGGAGAGGGGGGAGGGGAGATAACTCAGCAATATTGAACCTAACAGAGACATTAAAAGTTTCTATTCTAAACAGAAAGGAAGCAGGATGCTATAGAAACAGGAAAACCATAGTTGGAAATGCAATAACGAGTTACAAGAGAATAAATATAAAGATGTAAAAATGAAAAAGGACATCAAAATAAAAAAAGGTGGGAATGGGAGAGGGGAGCATGGTAATATAGATTTTTTCTTTCTTTTATTTTTTCGTTATTCTTAGGATGTGTTGGAGCCTACGTGATTATCAGTCTAAAGGAAATAGATATAGAAATGGGTTGATATATTTGAAGAATAAGGTAACCACAAATCAAAAGCATACAATAGAGTCGCAAAAAAACCAAAAAGAAACAAAATCAAAATGGCTTAAAGATTTAAATATTAGACAAGACACTATAAACTTCTCACAAGGAAACATAGGGAAAATATTATTTAACACACATCTCAGCAATGTTTTCCTAGGGCAGTCTAAGCAACCCAAGCAACATAAATAAAAGCCAAAATAAATAAATGAGACCTAATTAAACTTATAAACTTTTGCACAGCAATTGAAACCATAAGTAAAACAAAAAGACAACCTATGGAATGGGAGAAAATATTTGCAAAAGATGAGACTGACCATGGCTTAATTTCTAGACTATATAAATAGCTCATACAACTTAATAAGAAAAAAATAAACAACCCAATCCAAAAATGGGCAGAACAACTAAACAAGCAATTCTCCAATGAAGACACACAAATGGCCAATAGACATATAAAAAAATGCTCAATATCACTCAATTATCAGAGAAATGCAGCTCAAAAGTACAATGTTATCAACTCACACCAGTCAGAATGGCCATCATTCAAAAGTCCACAAACCATAAATGCCGGAGAGGTGTGGGGAAAAGGAAACACTCCTACACTGTTGGTGGGAATGTAGTTTGGTGCGGCCACTGTGGAAAACAGTATGGAGATTCCTCAAAAGACAAAAAAAAAAAAAAAACCAAAAAACTTATCACCTAATCCAACAATCCCACTCCTGGGCATATATACAGAGGGAGCCTTAATTCCAAAAGATACCTGCACCTCAATGTTCACAGGAGCACTGTTTAAAATGGCCAAGACATAGAAGCAACCTAAACGTCCACTGACAGATGACTGGATAAAGATGTGGTATTTAGATATAACAGAATATTACTCAGTCGTAACAAAGAAGGAAATAAGGCCATTTACAGCAACTTGGAGGGAACTGGAGATTATCTCACTAAGTGAAATAAGTCAGACAAAGACAAGTATCATATGATATCATTTATATGTGGAATTTTTAAAAAATGATACAAATGAACTTATTTATAAAACAAAAACAGACTCACAGACTTATAAAGCAAACAGGAGTTTGGGATTAACAGATACAAATTAGTATATGTAAAACAGACAAACGACAAGGATTCACTGTAGAACACAGGGAACAATATTCAGTATCTTGCAAACTATAATGGAAAAGAACCTGAAAAAGAAAAGACTATGTATATGTACAACTGAATCACTATGCTGTATACCTGAAACTAACAAAACAGCTGTATATCTGAAACTAACAAAACTTTGTAAATCAACCACATTTCAATTTAAAAAAATTGATAAGCTCTAAATACCTTTATTCAAAGAAGATCTTGAAGTCTTCCCTCTTACAAAACTTAAAATGTGTAGCTTGAGCAGGACCAAATTATACTGGATGGGCAGTTACATACCTTCTCCAGCACGTGGCCCATGCTACACACACATCGTGTTTTCCTACAGGTAAGAACAGCCCTGAGTGCAGAGGGAGCGAGTCCTTCTGGGACAAGGTGTGTGGCAGTGGCCTCCTTGTCACTGCTCCATCTCACCAGGAGGCTAGGGTTTTCAGAGGTGAGGGGACATAGAGCTCATACACTTCAAATTGATTTCCCCAAAAAAATATGGAAAAACCAAATTCACCTGCAGTGTGGGAAATATGAGCAAGGCCCCTAAGCAGACTGACAAGCCCAAAGTAAGATGGCCCGATGTTCAGATCGGAACCAGAACAACGACCACCTGGCCCCAGTTAAATGACCACCGCCTCATCTGCAATGAACTGCTCGTACTCAATGTCAGGGATGTTTCTGTTGAGACTTGGGAGGTCAAAGGAGTCAGATCAGGGAATCCAGACCTGGTTGATGTCAGGGCTCTGCCAGTGGCAGAGGTGGCCCCAGTACCGGCTCCTCCATCATAAGCAGGGTCTTCAGGAGGAAGGCAATGTGGATGCAGATGTTCGTACGGAGGCTGAAGCCCTCTGGAAGGTTGAAGTCACACAGAAGGTACCTGGCAGGGAGCAAAGGAGAGCGGGTCTTCAGGGCCAGGCCTTTTCACAGGAATCCCGGCTTAGATAGAACAGATACAATGGGAATCCCTGCACAGCCCATGGCCTAGACTCCAGACACATTCAGCAGCTTCTGGTTTGTAAAGTGGAGGCACTGCCCGCCCATTTCCATGTGGCCAATTACTTCAAGTCCGGGAGCAGTTGCAGAAGACATCTTGGCGTCCGTCTAACACCACTAAGCACCTGACTATCACCTGAGCACTCGTTCTCCAGGGGCTCTCAAACTTCTTGTTCTACAGAACCCTATACACTCTTAACAATTACTGAGAACCCCAAAAGGCTGCTATTTATGTGAGTTAAATCTATCAATATTTCCTGTGTTAGAAGTTGAATAAGAAGTTAGAAAAAGTGCATGAATTCACTTAAAAATATTAACAATCTGCTGTATGTTACCATTAATACTCTTAAACAAAATATAATTCTATTTTTCAAAACAAAAGTCATTAGTGAGAAGAATAGCAGTGATTTTAATTTCTGCAAATCTCTTTTGGACTGGTGAGAGCTGAATTCTCCTGTCTGCCTCTGCATTCCCTGTTTTTTGATATCACAGGCCAAGTTTTCCCTGGAAAACCCCACAGGGACTCGGGAGAGCAAGAGTGTGCAAAAGGCAGGTGACATCCCGGCGTTTCTATGAAAATGGTCCTGCACCTCAGGGGCCTTGGATACACTTTGATAACTGCTGCCTTATCCTAGGTGAGACTCTTCTACACTAGAGCCAGGCAAGGGTCCTGGATTCTGTAATGAGTTACCGCCACCACACCCCTCCCTTCTCTGTGTGTTTCTCACAGCCTCCATTACTGCAGATGAGGATGTAATCCTCAGCCAGGGCCTCTAATCCCATAAGACTGCTAACTTTAAGAGAGAGGGTCCCATCTACCATCCCTACACCCCGCATAGTTTATTTTGAGTTAAGCCCTAGATAACTGCTTATCGGCACTGACCCTTGTGTCTTATTCCTGAGGCTGACTGAAGGAACCAACATCTGGAATGAACTGAAATTTCCCTGCAGATAAACAAGGCTGATAAACCACCCCATTCCAACATCTGATTCTGGGGCTCTTCAAAACCCGGGTAAGGCCCCGCTTCATCTAAGATGGGTTCTCCGCCTGCCCTTCCCGGGGGGTTCTGGGAGGCCGCGGCCACCAAGGGAGACCCAGACTCGTGGCCCCAGCCCCAGGGCCTGAGGGGGAGGAAAGCTTGAGGCTGTGCCCAAGCCCTGCCCCGCCCTGCCCCAAAACGCTCCCCGGCACCATAGCCCTCCCCCGCCACCACCCCAACCCCAATCCCACCACAGTTCATGTCCACCGGCCCCTCCGAAGGCGCGGACGTACATTTACCTTCTGTGGGACGCCGCCCCAGACAGGATGTCGGCCGCCTACTGACCAGGTCAGAACTAGTCGCCCGGCCAAGCAAGCCGCCAAGCCCAGCAGCAAGCACCGCCATGGTCCCTGGCAGATACACACTTCCGGAGCCCGCTCCCCGCCCCAGAAGCGCACTGTGGCCCGTGCGGAGCGCGGCGCCTGTAACCATGGCAACGCCGCAGGGCCCTCCCCTATCGCTTGCGTCGTGCGTCCTCCCGAGTCTAGATGTGCGAGGGCAGAACTTGTGGAGCCAATGGGAGCCAGGGCACGGCCAGCACGGGGGTGGGGGGAGGCTTATGGGACAGCTGGGCGGGGCCGGGGAGGGCGGGGCTGCGCGGACATCCTCATCTGCAGGTGGCTCAGGCCGGAGGCTGGGGCGGTGCTGCCACCAGTGGGTGGGGCAAGGGGCAGGGAGGCAGCGGGGCAGCCGGGCAGCGGGGCGGGGCACCCTCACCTGTCTGTGTGTGGTGATTAGCCTGGGCTCCGCGGCCACCCCTTGCACCGGACGTGGACCCAGGCTGCCGGTGGGCAAGATAGAGGACTGAGCCCAGGCACGCACGGCTGGCCAGTTAGGGCACCTGAAATGCAGATCCGCCAGGCCCGCTGCCGGCCTTGAATACGCGCTGCTAGGCAGTTTCCATGAAGAAGGGATCTGTCATAAGAGGGGAGGTAGGGCTGGGGTGCCAGATGCCGGATTGGGTGCAGTCTCAGATGAGAGACACGGTGAGAGAGCGCAGAGCGGCCCCTGTGTTGGCTGGGCTAAGAGTTTGGGGTATAGGGTGGGGGTGGTGTGTGCCTTGCTCTGTGGTCTCCCCAAGAACCCTCACTCCAGAGCAAGGGGCTCTGCTCCCCCCACACGTCACTGCACTCCCTGCCTTCCCCAGCACCACCTGGGGTGTTGTCATGCCAGGGCAGGGAAGGCCCAGGGAGGGGGCTCAATCAGGGGGAGGGGCCATTCTGTAGGGATGCTGGACCTGACAGCGATGCGGTGCTTCGGAACTCCCCTGGGATGGGTTTCTAGCCAGTGGGATGGAAGGGCCTCTCCTTCCTGGGGTGCAGTTGGGGAAGCTAGATCCATCATGAATGTCAGCCCTGAAAATGGAGGCTGCACTACATCCATTCCTGGAACGAAAAATCAGGCCCCTCTGGCCAAGGTGACTCAGCAAGTCATTCAACAATGTTCGGGTTCCCCAGTTTAGGCTTTCAATTAGAGTTGAGCGGCTCAGGAGGCCAGAACCCTGTCCGTGGCTCCAAGAGTAGGCTTTCTGCTGGGGGACAGGATCCTCACAAACACCTGTGTCTTTGTGGGTCACTCCCCTCTGACAAGCTTGGAGGCAGGGTGCAGTTGTGGGAAATCGTGTTTCCATGAGAGAGGGCCACCAAGTGGTGGGGGCACAGGAGACAGTGAGAAAGAGTCCCGCAGCCTTTCTGGAATCAAAAAACTAGCAAATGTGGAAAAGTGCATAATTTGTTTTATTGAACAGGCTGCTTATGTACGTCTGGAGGGCCAGGTTCAAGGACTCTGCATCCCTCCCGGACAATAGCCTCAAGAGTAAAGCAGACAGAGTAGGAGGAGATGTGGGGTTTCTCCCAGGAATGAGGCAGAACAGGGATTTCTGCAGATTTGCAAGGAGAGCCCGACCACTGAGCACGGGGTTACAACCCCACGTGACCCTTGTCGTGTTTGGGCTCTGGGTCTGGCCTGATCATGTATTATTCTAGGTGAGTTCCAGAAACTTAGAGCATAGAGTTAGAGGGGCTGAGCTTGGAACCCGGTGTGGAGACAGAGGGTCCATTATCCTGAGTCCCCTCAGCGTAATCACTGTAGCTGAGTTCCAACACCACCCAGGCCCCCAGGGTGGCCGGGAAGGGAGAGCAAGCCTGGCAGGTGACCCAGGGGTCCCACTGCTCTTCCCCTCCCTTATCTTTGTTCCCTTTCTCCCCGGAAGGTGTGATTGTCTCACGTCATGGTGACAAGCCATCTCTCTTCTCTGTCAGGTGGGGTCCCCACCCCCACTCAGCCTTCTCTCTGCATGGATGCTGAAGGACCAGGCTCACTTGAAGTTCTGAGCTTGAGCAGTAAGTTGGAAACAAAGAAACCAATGGAAACATAGAAACAAGTCATTGTGGCAAAGCTCCCCACCACAGAGAAGCTGCCCTGAGTGGAAGGGAGGGTGTGGGCATACCCATTTGTTTCCTGTCTCCCAGTGCTCTTCATTTTCTTATTGCAGACCTGCATGGTTACAACAAAATGATCTGCAAAACTGAAAACATTTACTCTCTGGGTTTTACAGAAAAGGCTGACCAGCCTCTGGTTCCCATACCGGTCAAGTGATTGGAGTACCTTTCCAGTTTGCAAACATCTGGGCAGACCCAGGTTTACAAAATTCTTTAAGAGTAGTTACGGAGTTTTGCTTCTAAACATTTTTTACTGCTCTATACTTCTGAGCTGAGGTTGTGCTGTGTAATTCTTAGCCGGGATTTTCTTAAACTGTTTCTCGTTTCTTATACCAGACACCCCTAAATTCCAAGGGGAATGGGATGTTAAGGAAGCCATGGAGTTTAAGAAAAAGTTACAGATTTAATTTCCACATAAGCATTGATGTATCTCCACCCTAGGCAGTATCAGTTCTGCGGTATTGATAGGGGAACTAAATAGCAACCAAATTTATAGAAAATAGTGGGTCATTGGGTACACAAGTTCTTCTTTTCAAAATTTTTGTAATGTTTACAGTTTAAGATGACCATTCCTGAGAAACAGATAGCCTCTTAGAATGAAATAGCATTTTCCCTGAACCATATTCAATTTTTATTTTGTAGACAGCAGGAAGGGCAATCACACATCCAACACTTGGGGACCTCAAAGATAAAATGTAACTTTCTGAGAGCACACTCCCCCTTTCTCCCCCTGCTCTTTTCACTATCCCATTGTCCCTGAAGGCTCTTTCATAACTCCTGCTCCTGACTCTAGTAGCTCTTTCTCCTCGTTCCTCAGCTGGTAAGTTTACTTTTCTACTTTGACCAAGCAAACTGAAGCCAACAGAAGGGAATTTTCACCAGCAACTCCCAGCACATCCTCTCGCCTTCTGATGTCTGTGACCTCACTCTCGCTGCCCCACCTCTTATTAAAGGTGACATCGAAAGCCAGATCATCCAAAAGTCTCCATGGGTGCCATCCATCCAATCTTCTCCAGGCTGTCACTCCCACATCCATCCTCTCAGTCACTACCTCATCTATTTTGTTCTCCTGCTAGTTGTCTCCTATCAGTATATAAAAGTCCATCCTCTTAATAGAAAGAAACAGCACTCCTTGACCCTAATTCGCCCCCACCAATTGCCACCCCATGTCTCTGCAGCAAATCTTTAATGAGTAGTTTAAACTCAATGTCTGCATATTCTCTTGAGCCATCCAAATTTGCACCCACTCTGGCTGTTCCCCTGATCCCTTGCTCTATGGAAACTGCTCTGTCAAGGCCATCAGTGACCCCACGTTGCTAAATATAGTGGTCAGTTTTTAGTCTTCATCATGCGTGGCCCTTTGGCAGCATTTGACCCAGCTCTTCCATCACTCCTCCCCCGTGTTCCTGCTTTACTTGGCCTCCAGCCCATCGCTCTGCTTTCGATCCACTGGCTGGTCTTTTGCCAAAGTCTCCTCTTTTTTCCAAACATTTAATGCGAATGTGTCCCGGAGTTGGGTCCTGCGATACCTTTGGTGGAAGCAACCAGAATTGGAAATTGACATGTCCTCAATGTCTCGATTTGTCCAAAACTCCCTGATTGGCCTTTTCCATTTGGAACTCTCTCCCTGATACTCATATTCTTTTTCTTTCATTCATCTTGCTTTCACATTCATACATGTGTTCTACTGTGTAAATTACTTTTCCCAATTTTGAATCAGTCCATACATATCATGTAAAATGCTCAGATCTCTATTATTTCCACTAAGATGCTCATTCTACCTTAGAACCTTTCTGCATTTCTGTATTTATATTGATAAAGTGAATAGTATTTCTACAAGCCCCATAGTTAAACAGTGTGTTTGTTTGGGGCTGTTATGTAACATGAAATAATGATACATCAACATAGTCCTTTTTCATTTAATTTTATGTAGCACCAAGATGAGGTTTTTGCATTGAAGACTGGTTTTATTGAAATTTTACCTATGTTATGGTCAGTCAGTTTATGTGAAAGCCCTCATTTCTCCCCTTTTCTGATATATTTTCCATTTGGCTATTATAACATATAACTTGGCATGAATGAAATTCCAAATTCATTCACATAATAAAATTAATACATTTAAATTATATTTTTAAAGTTAAAAAGAAAGAAAAAAAAACCCCAGACTCCTTTACCTATTAGGAATTTTGGTAGCAATATCTTATAGACTCCTTAACCATGACATTAAAGAACTGAGCTGATTCTAGCCCCTTTCCACCTGCTCAACCCCATCTTGTCCTATCCCCTGTGGATGGAGAGGACATCCATCCCATTTTCCAGGTCCAGATGTTGGAACCATGTTCTTTCTCTCTCTTTCTCTTAAAAACACACACACACACAGCAAATCCATCTTGTTAGAAAATTCTGGCTACTCTGTCTTCATTAACCACCTACTCCCTGTTCCCCACCCTCCTAGGAGCCACCTTCAGCCCCTTCTTGGACACCAAATAGCCTCCTTCTTCCATCTTTGCTTTTCTACAATCTCATCCACACAGAGTCAGAGGGAGCCTATAAAAGCATACATTGAGGGGGTGGGTGTAGCTCAGTGATAGAGCCCATGCTTAGCATGCATGAGATCCTGGGTTCAAACCACAGCAGCTTCATGAAAATAAATAAATTAACCTCCCCCCCAAAAAAACCAAAACACAAGCATAAATTGGACATCACCCATCCCATCAAAACTCACTAAAAGGGTCACCATTTCATTAGGATCCAAAGTCGTCCCAAAGTCTTCCAGGACCCGGCGTGCTCTGCCTCTCCGCCCACACTCTCCCCCTCAGTCTGGGGGCCTCTGGCTCCGGCTCTTCCTTCTTCCTCCGGATCTATGCTGCTTCAAGTTCATTACTCCGTGAGATCTGCCAGGATTGCCTTGTTCCCTCCTGTCTGCCTCGCACCCCACCGCCATCACCTGAGTTTGCTCATATCACTCGTATTTTTCCCCAAGCTCTTGCTACCCCCAACATGCTGCCTGTTTCCTCTGCTAAAACTCTGAGCCCCCAGTGATGGGGAGTCGTGTCTATTTTGTTGAATAATAAAGCCCAAGAGCCTTGGGAACGGGTCTAGTTACTAGATTCCCATATGTAGTAGGAGCTTACACAGATTTGCTGAATGAATGCAGAGGTCCTGGTCCAATCCGATGGAGCACTTCTGCATCCTGCTCAAAGAATAACTCTCCTTTCCCCCTGAGAGGGGGTTACCACTTCCTTGGTGATCAAAGGCAAGGTCTATTTTCTTTATGCTGTTAACCTTAGGCGGGGAGACTGGGGGATCTTCATTTATATTTTAAAATTTGATTCACTCTGTAGTTTGTCTTCTGTCTATGTATTCTTTTGAGAAACCGTTTATGAGTGATCATTCTTCCATTAGATTGAACAGGATCCAGGGGGAATTACCAAGCCTGTTCCATCGGACATCCTGTGTGTCATGTCCTGTGACCCAGTGAATGCTCAGCACATAAGTGAACCGACAGGAGTGAGTGAAGGGATGGGAGCATCTCATTATTGTGTTGGCTGCACTCTGTCTGATGCCTTGAGATTTGGGGGTTTACAAGTGCGGAGGGTAGAGGTCAGGTCCTCTGTGATCTTCCTGAGTGCCCTGGCCTTACCCATTCCCCCAGCCCCCTCTGGGCAGCCAAGGCCAGGAGCTGGGCTACCGGCTATTGTGCTGATCATTAATCCACCTCACCCAAAGTCCGGGGGTAGGAGCGGCCAGCACAACTGGTTATAGACCCTAGAGTCAGGTCCTTGGAGGAATTCCTCACTGAATGATGTTTTGGACCTTTTATTTTTCTCTATAGCCTTCATCTGAAGAAACAGATTGCCTTAGATACATGAAAGTTGAGGACACCTACTATCCCCATCGAGCCCTGGTGGGGCTGGGAGTGTGCTGTTTGTACAGCCGGTGGGCTCGTGTTGCTTTGGGCATCCCTGTGCCTGAATTCCTGCAGTACACTCGGTGGTAAGGATGGGGGTGCCTGGCAGGGAGGGAAGCGGGTCGGGAGACTGCACAGCTGGGGTGATGTTAACCTGGGGTGAGCGGGAACCTGCTGATGCATGGCATCTCGGTGTAGGGAACTCTCCACACTCAGAGGGGTTCCCACTCCCACCGGGGCCCTTTGATCAGGGTGCTGGGCTGTCAGCACAGCAGGGTCCCTGTGAGGATCATGGTGCCTTCAGGCAGTGGGAAGTGAGGGGTCAGTGGCACCTAATGTGTTTCCTAATCTGCAAAACTGGAATGATGTTAACCATCCCGCAGGTTCGTTGATGGGCTGGGAGACACTAGACAACCAGGAGCTAGAATTCCTCTGTCCGAATTGTTTTCCTTCCTTCCCACTATTTGCTCTCACATGCTCAGTCTCTCTGTCTCTCTCTCTTTCACTTGTAACTTTCTCTCCTGCTCTGGTTTCATTTGATTCCCACCCTCCTCCCAATCCCCAGATGAGTGAAATTAATTTCTGTGTGTCAGTTCCAAATTCCCGGGAAAGATGCTCTGTCCCATCTGGATATGTTGTCCAACCAATCAGTTGCAGCCAGAGGAGAGAGTCCCTCTTTGACCAGTGAGGGGCTCTGCCCAGCCACCCAGCCACCACTGTGGGAGCACATAGCTCTCTGAGGAGGAGGTACTGGCTGTGACTTGGTGTCACTAAGTGTGAATTTATGTCTCCACTTGCCCCACCTTCATCCTCCTAAACAAAGATGAAAATTAAACATTCCTGAGATTTGTGTCATGGAACATTCAGGGTGGGGGCTAAGAGGGCTGGATTCCCTGCTGAGGGTAAGGGGCTGCAGTGACTCCCCAACGAGAGCTTGTGAAGGGAACAACACCAGCCCCACCGGACACTTAGGGCGCTGAGTCTGCGTGACATTGAGCCAGGCTTCTGACCACAGCTCAGGGGTCTGATCCGACTGGTTAGTCTCTGAAACCAACCAGCTTTGGATTCTTCAATCCCTCCATGAGGTTTTACCTGAACCACCAACTTCTGTATCTCTGAAGACAGATGATGAGGACCCTTCACGTAAGGCATTTGCACAGCCCTGTGCGGGAATTTGTGCTGCACGGTCTGCCCGGCGAGCTGACCGAAGTTGGTATTTTACTGATCTTAGAAATAGTCTGGTTTCCTGATGCACTGTTTCACTTAACAAGCAACAGAAGCAACCTCTGTCTGATAAAAGCAAAAAGGGACTTAATGAAAAGATACTGGGAGGTTGCATGGAGTTGCCCAGACCAGAGCCGACCCGGGGGCCGTAGGAGATGTTGGGGAGCCCTAGGCACCAGGCTGGGCAGGGTGTCACCGGGCCCCCTGCTGCCCCAACAGGGACCCCCCTCCTCCTGACCCTCCACCTCAATGCAGGTTCGTGTCCCGGCAGGGCCAGGTCACACTGAAGCCACCAGCACACACCTCAGTAGGGGAGTTGGCCCCGTCTCAGCTAAGGGCGTGCCTGGTGTGGGGAGAGGCCCAGTTAGAGGAAGGCGGTTCCCCTACTGTTCCGAGTTAAGGTGCAAGTCAGTGCCGGTCACTCAGGGGAGCCAGGGTGGTCTGACCTCATTGTGATGACTATGCAGTCTGAGTTCACTTATTACTTTTTAGGTTGGAAGGCCCAAGAGGGAGAAAAATTGGAGGTTCTAGTACTTATTTTAAATTTCCCATGTACCAGGTATAGTAAGCAAGCCACTTGGGACAAGGCCCAGAGCAACCACGTTAATAGGCCACAGAGCAAGTCGTGCAGTCAGGCCCCTGCAGCCCCGAAACCCATGTCCTCATCAGCTCCGTAGTTACCAGTGGATGTTGTAGGGATTTATGGGACTGTGTGCTCCTGTGGGGGCTGGGATGTGTGTGTTTAAATCCACATCTTCAGAAATTCGGCTAGAACCACAGCCACTGATTGTCTGCATGGAGGCAGAGGAGGGGAGGCTTGCAGACTCTAGTCCAGCTTGTGAGGAGCTCAGAAGTTGCTCCTTCTGTCCTTAAAATACCAGAGCTGAGGGAGCTGAAAACCCACTGCTCTTCTTAGATCCACAAGAAAACTGAGGGGGAAAGCTGCTCCCAACCCAGAGAGGCAGCCGGGCAGGCTTAGAAAGTCACAGCTCCCAGGGCAGAACCGTCTTTTGTAAGAACCCCAGGGGCAGGCAGATTTAACAGGTCCCTGAGGCCAGCGGGAGGCTCAGCGTGGGGAAATCTGAGTGTGACAACTCCAGGGGGCCAGTCAGATTGGCCCCCTGCTCTTTTCCATGCATTTTACCTCCAAGAACGTGACCTGTTCTCAGAATGAATGTCAGAGGAAAATTCCTCATGCTTCCTGCCTGGAAAGGAGAAAATAACTCTATTGAAATACACCCAGAACATTCTGTTTCATTGGGGGTAGTTGTTTTTTGTTTTATTTTTTAATGAAAAACTATTTTACCAGAGCCTAACCAACCTGGGAGAAGGGAAATCCCTTCTGTGTCACCCAAATTGGGGTGGGGGGAAAGAGACACACTTGTGGAGGTCACAGCTCAGGGCACAGGCTCAATGAGAACTAATCACAGGACTGCAGATGCCCTGCTCTGTCCCACTCCCCCAACACCTTACCTCCATGACAGTAGGGCCCCTGTGTAATAACAGGAATAAAACTAAAAGAAGTAAATGTCTCAGGAGTGTCTAGGGAAAATCCAAAGACAGCGGGGAGATGAAAACAAGGACACGCAGGCTGTTTTAGCCTCTCACACCAATAGCTGTAGCAAACTACACACAGCCCAGCCCCAGTAGATAAACAGACAACCTCACAGAAGAAATTATTTATTTTGGTTCTCTTACCCAGTGCATTCCATGGTGCATCCTCGCCTAGAATTGAGTGGAAGCAAGTCCATCTCAGAAGGGACATAACTGAAGAGGGATGGCTTCCCAGACTCTGATGAGCAGAGAGAGCACCAGCCTGGGTGAGAGCACGGTGAGGGGTGGGGTAGGGGGTGGGCTGCCTTCTTCCCCAAATAAGGAACCTTCCTGAGGCCAGCACAGTAGGAGGGAGGGCCATGGGGTGGAAGCAGACAGACTTCTTCCTGAGAACTGATGGGATGCCTCAAAGGAACCATTCAGGTGCCCAAACTGGGCCCTGGGGGTGGGAGCCAGTCGGTCTGACTCAGAGCCCAGGACTGAGGTGGGAGCACAGCAGGCCGGTCTTACTTGGCCGGATCCATTTCACTTCTCCGAAGCCCTGTGTAAAACATGAAGCGTGGACGGCCTGGTGAGCACAGCTCTGCCCTCAAGACCTGTTTCAACTCCTCTCTTCCCGGAAAACAGCATCTCTAAGCCCGTCCTTGGTGACCTCACAGAGATCACCCAAGTGGCCCAGGCTAGTGACCGGGAACATGTACCTTCCTGCAGGCAACCCCTGACGTCCACTGATGCATCATATACTGGCAAAGAGTGAGTCCCTGTGCATTGGTCTAACAGCTGCCAAAGGCCCAAGAGGTGGTGTGTGGGACATGCAGGGGTGCAGGAGTGTAGGCAGTGCAAAAGTAACTTATGACAGACGTGCAGGGGCTGTGGAGGGCGCAGGCAGTTCAGGGGATGCGGGAGTGGAGGGATGCAGAATTGCAGAGAGTAGCAGGGGTGCAAATGTGCAGGGAGTGTAGGGATGCAGGGAGGTGCTCAGGAACTTGGCCAGGATTAGAAGGCAAGTGCACATCCTTGCAGTCAGCCTGACCCCGGGAGGCTAGTACTGCTTTGGGGCGGCGGCGGCGGCGGCGGCGGTTGGGAGGCTGCCTGGGCAAGCCGGTAGATTTCTTCTCTTCCCTGCAGCCTGGCCTGGGGTGGGGCTTGGCCGCCAGAGATTCGCCAGCTTTTGGACTCCAGGTAAGCTTGCTCCTGGGAGGTGGGGCGGTTAGGTCAGGGGGCGGCGGCAGCGACAGAGGGGCGGAGCGGGGCTGCCCCTGGCGAACTGTTGGAATAGCTGCCTTGTCCGGGCTGCCGGGCCTGGGAGCGGCCTCTGCTTCCCCAGGTCGCTGGACACGCCTGCCCCCGCAGCTTGCTGAGTGAGGAGCGGAGGCGGTGTCGTTAAGCTGCGGGGCCCACGGGGGTAGGGGGGCTGCCGCAGGGAAGCCGGTCAATTCGCTCCGCTCTCCCCGGCGGCGGAGCCAGGGGCGGCTTCTTCTGCCCTAGAGGCGGGACGCGGGTCTCCAGGTGAGCTTGCTCCTGGGAGGCGGCGGCGGCGGCGGCAGGGGGAGGGGATGTGTTCCAGGGAGCTGCTCCATTTCTTCTCTCCCCCGCGGCCTGGCCTGGGGGCGACCTCTGCCGCTGGAGACTTGCCTGAGATCCGACTCCAGGTGAGCTTGCTCCTGGGAGATGGGTGCGGTGCGGTCAGGTGGCCGGTAAGGTGGTGGCTGAGGGCATAGGGAGGCTGCCCCGGAGGAGCTTGTGGATTAGCTCCCTGTCTGCACTGCGTGGCCTGAAGGCGGCCTCTGCTGCGCCAGGTCCCGGGACACCCCTGTCCCACTTTGTCTGCTGGGGGCGGGAGGCAGTGTAATAAGGGTGCAGGGGTGGCGGTTGTCGGGAGGCTGCAGCGGGGGAGTGGGCCCGTTTGCTCCCATCTTCCCCGCGGCTTGTCCTGGGGGCGGTCGCTGTTGCCCTGGGTTACGAGACACGTGTATCCTAGTCGGCCTGACCCCGGGAGTTGGACTTGGTACGTTGGGGGTGGTGGCAGCAGCGGCAGGTTTTCCCATGTAGCTTGTCCATTTGCTCCCACTTCCCCCCATGGTTTGCCCTGGGGTCGGTCCCTGTTGTCCCAAGTTCGCCGGACGTCCATCTCCAGGTCAGCCTGCTCCCTAGAGGAGGCCACTTTCAAGTCAGGGGCAAGAGTGGTGGCTGCTGCGGGGGTAGGGGCTGCCTTGGGGAGCTGGTGGATTGGCTCCCGTCTCCCTGATGGCCTGGTGTGGGAGTGGCCTCTCCTGCCCCAGATCACCAGACACACCTGTCCCACTCAGCCTGCTGGGGGAGGGGCGCCCTGGGCGGTGCCTTGAAGGTGCGTGGGTGGCGACGGCGGGGGTAGAAGACATGCAGCGCGGAGCCTGTCAATTTGCTCTCCTCGTCCCCGCGGCCAATCCTGGGGGCGTCCTCTGCTGCCCAAGAAGCCGGATGCCCGTCTCCAGGTCAGCTTGCTCCTGGGAGATGGGCTCGATGCGGTCGAGGGGCAGAGGCAGCTGCGACGGCCGGCTGCCCCGCCTAATGGGGCCACTTCTTCTCCTCTCCCCTGACCTGGCCTGGGGACGGCCTCTCCCGCGCAAGATTCGCCTGACACCCCACACCCGGTTTGGTTGCTCCTGGGAGGTGGGCGCAGTGAGATCAGGGGGTGGAGAGGACAGGGGGCTGCCCCTGGCAAGCTGGAGGATAAGCTCCCATCTCTCTGGAGGCCTGACGTGGGGGCGGCCTCTGCTGCCCCTCATTCCCAGGTCACACTTCTCCGGGTCATATTTCCCCGGGGTTGCAGTATGGTGCGGGGGCATCGATGTGTTGGCGGGGGTATGGAGCCTGCCGCTTGGGAGCTGGTGGTTTAGCTCCCATCTCTTCCGCAGCTTGGCCTGAGGGCAGCCTCTGTTGCCCCAGGTCGCAAAGCAGTTTCCCTGACAGCTTAGCCACCGGAGGTGGGCAGGATGGGCTGATGGGGTTGAGGCAGCCGCCAAGGCAGCGACAGAGGGGGTTGTCCCTGGCCAGCTGGTCAATTTGTTCCCATCTCAACATTTGCTGCCCCAGTTTCACAGAACTCCCTTCTCCAGTTTATTCTTCTCCTGGGAGGTGGGCGCAGTGCATGCAGCCCAAGGTCTGGGCTTTCCCCTGGGGAGGGGCAGAACTCTCTTTTTCTCCTTTGTCTTTATTCTTCAGCGAAGTGGTTACTGGACGCAATTCTTAATTCTGAGAATGTGTAGCCTGTGTTATGGAAGAGCTGCTGGACAGTGAGTTTTCTGGGTGGATTTTCACACCAGCTGATGTGAAAGCTATTACTCAGAGCTTCTTAGTCTGGAGTTGGCGGTGGCCCCGCAATCCTCACCATGCTTTTTAAAAATGTGTTACTCCCCTCTTTTTCCTAGGTGACATTTTAGGTTATTGGGTCACAGATTACTGGCACACTCACCCTGTTCTCAAACATCTTTTAAACTTGGGTGAAGTGATAAGTAGGGGAAGATGATTTACTGAAAGGTAAGAATACTTAAATTCGCATTAAAGCTACATTCTGTCAATCTTTCTCAAATGATTTTTCTCTGATTCTAAATCCACGACCTAGTGAATGTTGTACTCCTGTGTAAATCATTGATCTTCACATCACATTTCTTGAGTGGTCAACGAGATTTGTTAATTAGATTATTCCTGAAAGGAAAAGTTCAGGCTTTTCAGAATTCCTTGTCTGATGTCACCCAGGCAGTCACAGTAGAAGACAGAGCTGATATAAAAATCCCTCAGCTGCCTGAACTGCAAAGCTTCTGGGATTACTGATCCCTGAAATACAGGTGACTCTTGATGGTAATCTGGGGGATGGTTTATATGATCAGATTCTTCCAGTCCTATAAATGGGTTCCATGGCCCCAGCCCCGGGAGAACTGGTCATAAGGGCCATATCGTGTGGGGTGGGATGGAAAGGCAAGGTGTAAGAGCTGGAATCACTGAGTTTCCACACTCACTAAACACAGACTCCAGAGCCTAATTGTTGTCAGATTCTCTTCTGGATTTGAGAGTGTGTTCATACATGATTCTTGCCCTTCTGGAGTCACTGCCTGGGTGGAAGTAACCTTTACATAGATCTGTGGAGGATGACAATTAAGTAGATGGGCTGTTATGGTTCTCAGAGTGCCCAGGCTTGCTCTTCCAGGCACTCGTGGGACTAACGAGAGTCATGTTATTCACTCATTCACCGATTTATTACCCTTGAATTGATCACTCGTCCCACAGTAAGTGAAACAAGGGATCAGGAAGCTGAGTTTTGTCCCCTCTCCTATCACTGATTGTATCTGTCAGTTGGGCGCCCTTATGTATTGTGAAATGGTGGTATTTCGTGCCCAATGGGGCAGTACTGTCAGTTCTGAAAATCAGGGTAGACACATGTGTAGGACAGCACCCTGACACACATGGCACTCCCCCACCCCGTGAGACAGCATTGTCGATGCTCAGGTGACCCGATGTAGACCGCGGTGCTAAACCTGAGCATGTTTAGTGATCCTGGTGGCTATGAAAATACAGACTACCAGTCGCTACCTCTGGAGACTCTGAGGGTGTGCACCCCAGAATACTGCATTTTAAGAAGCACTTTAACTAATTCTGATGAAGAGATCTGAGTGTCCCACTGAGAAACACTGGTGTGCGAGGCACCAATATTGAGGATTCTCAGGGAACGATGTCTTTTCAGGATGGTCCAAGGGCCCTCACTTGAGACTTTTGCCTTGGGTTTAATTGTATGTGTTCAGAAGAGATGTCTTTCACTTCCAGTGCTTGTCGGCATGCTCTGTGCAGGGATTTGCTCTCAGTAGATGGCAAAAACTATGATTCTTCAGGTCACCGATCTACAGTGTGAACGGTATTTTATTTTGGTTTTCTTTATAGCAATGCAGAGTCTCCCGAGAAGAGATTCAGACTGAACAGCTTTGTGTCAGACTTTGGAAGACTGCTGCTGCCCAAGGTGTTCTCTGGCAGCGCAATGAACGAATCTAGGCCCCTCTTTCACTGCTACATCAATGAAGTGGACCACTTGGACAAGGCCAAACCTGGTATCCCTACCATAGCCCTTTACAGTGATATTCGGCTACAGGAAGTCATCAGATGCAGCTGTTGGCCAGAGGAGGAGCCGAACAGACTCATGAAATGTGACATCCCCAACTTCATCAACACGGACCAGAACTCTTCCTTTGGAGAAGATGATCTCCTGATTTTGTAACTACCGATTGTTCTAGAAAGTAAGCCAGTTGCCCAGAACTCACACAAAGACTTGAATTGAGAAACGTGCTTTGTCAGGTATCTTTCTGAAGATGTGAAGTCTGTCTTTGTATGGCAGGAAATCCCCTTTCACAAAACTGGATGTGTTTGTGTCTGAGAGAGGGAAATGGAGACAGACAGAAATCGAAGAAGCAGAAGAGAGCCCCCTCAGAAGAGAGCTAGTTCAGGTGAGTTTTTGTGCCTTTAATAAACATTTGGGGTTTTGAGGGGAACAAAGTATTTACACTGTCTTATTCTCCTCGTTGGAAACCTTGGCCCCGTCCTCAGTGTCAGCGGCCTTGAACGGGGGTTGCACGCTGCGTTTCATCTGGCGCTGCCACTTCCACGCTCTGCCTTTAGCACGTTGCTTTGCCAGTCAGGGTTGTTACCATTTTAACTGTAAGGTGAGGAGTCTAGAGTAGATGATCCACCCCAGCTCTGCTGTTTTGCAAATTTCTGATTTCGTATTCGGATGAGGCTGGGATACACCCAGAGCACTATAAACCAGGCCCTACCTCCTGCCTATTGCTGGGGCATCCCTCAGGTCTGTGCCTTCTACTCAACCCTTTACTGAGCCCAGCTTTTGTCAGGAGCCCAAGTGCCTAATGGGATGACAGGGGACTTGTCTTTCGTGGTCACTGTGGCCAAGAATTCTATTGGTTGTGCTGAAACAACTCTTTTGTGATCCTCCACCCACCCTTGCTCACACCTAAGGACAGCCCTATGGTTCCTTTCCTAGGATGAGGATCAATCCATGGTGCATTTTATGACAATCCTGTCCCCAGGAATGCACAGAAGTTTATCAGCTGAGTGAGGGGAGGTGCCTCTGTGTCCTTGTATCTCTGCTCACAGTTCCCTGCCACCGGCTACTGAACAAGAAAAGTGCTATTCACCATGCTGTGTGTTTTGCAAATGTGTAGGTGATGGTCTTGTGGCTCGTGTGTGGGCTTTGATTTGGGATGGTGAAGGGCTTATGTATACCTCATCAACATGTATTCGAGGTGGCCTGGTGCCACACAGATTTGATTCATGAAGGCATCAAGCCTGCACACTGGTTTGGAAACAACTTGGTTTTGATCATTCACACTGCATGCATGACTCGCTGCTAATCTGTGGGTGATTTTTTCATTTTAGATTTATTCACCCCGTGTCTTGCTTAAGCTGATAAATACATTTATTTCACCAGAATATTCTGTGATTCTTTGTTTTCACACATCCAGTTTTTTTAATTCCTTTAAAAATGATTCTGTGTTTATAATGCCTCCTAATTTCTATCATCTCTATGTTCCCAGTGGCCTGAGCCATGCACCAGATTTGATTCCGGAACTGTTCCACCAAAAGAAATCCCTTCGCCGTTATATCTTTTGAGGAAAATATTATTCTTTAAGGCTCTAACAGTAAATCGTAGAACAAAGCATGGAACATTTCTTGTAGTTAATATATGTTCGTGCGAAAAGAAATGATATTTTCATTAAACAATGTTGATTTTAATAACTTTTACAAATGTGAATATTGTTATTCATAATTTAAGTAACCAGATAAAATCACAGTTATTTATTATGAAGATTGAAAACTATTTGCACGGTCTCTTAATTAGAAGTAGTTTTATTAGAAGACTGAAGGGTATTTAAAAGATGGAAAAATACCCATGATGACAGCATCATTTTTATTAACTAAATATCAAGAACTCTGCAGGGTTAAGATTTAACCCTCTGCAAGCTGCCAAGTTAGCATGAGGTAGTTTGTGGATGCTTCAAGAAGACAGGACACTCCCCCAGGATCAGAGTCAAAGGACTTCCTGCCAGCACTGCAGGCAGCCTGTGGTTCATGTTCATGTTGGTTTCTGAGTTCCTTTCCTATTGCTGTTGTAACAAAGGACCACAGACTCAGTGGCTTAAAGCAATACACATTCATCTTCTCACTGTTCTAGGGTGCAGAAGTGCAAAGTCAATGTCAGTGGGCTAAAACCAAAGTGTGGACAAGGCTAAGTTCCACACCGAGGCTCTTGGGAGGGATTCGTCTTCCTACTTTCCCAGCTTGCAGAGGTGCTCACACTCCTTGGCCTAGGACCCTGTGTCACTGTGACCTCTGCTGCCACTTTACATCTCTGTCTCTGACTATATAGATATAGAGGAAGAGTCTTCTACATCTGGTATGGACCCTTTTTCCTAAATGGACATTGTATCCCTATTTATGTGCAGATGAAAACCACTTCCCTCCAGGGTTCAGTGGCATCAGCTCACAAGGTGACCACTCTGGGCTTTAAGTGTCCTCTTTGTATTGTCACCTGGGAACTTCTCTCTCCATAGTTAGCTCTGTGTTACTTTGTTGTTGTATTTTACCCGGCATTACTGAAAGTTTTCTTAAAAGGGATCCTAATTAGCTCTGTTTACCTGTTTCCAGAGCTGAAAGCTTCAGTTCTAGAGTATCTGATTGATTTTTCTTAAAAATACATTCCAGTATATTTCCCTGGTGAAAGTCTTTACCCTGTTATCTATTCTCCCATCATTTCCTTATTTTCTTGAATATATTTAAAGTATTGTATAGCCTTTATTGGTAACTCTGATTCCTACATCACCTGGGGGTTTGCATCCTTTGTCTAATTCTTCTTATTCTCATAGTATCTGTCATACAGTCTGGACATGTTGCATGTCAAGAAATTCTTTATTACATGGTAGACATTGCAAATGAAAAATGCATATGTTATCTTCCGTGAGAGGTTTTCTACCTTCCCGTTAGGCAGACAGGGTGAGGGACTCATCATGTCACTCCAATAAGGTGCTGAGGTGGATCAGGACTAAAGTGCCTTTTTTCTTAAAACAGCTTTGAGGTATACTTGGCAAAATAATTTTCACACGTTTAAAGTGTACAGCTTAATACGTTTTGATGTAAGTATACCCCAAAGAAACCATGACCACACTCAAGACAGTGAACATACCCATCACCCACAAAGCTTCTCTCCTGCCTTTTGTTGTCCCTCCCTCCGTCCCCGTCTCTTCCCCTGGAAACCATTGAACTGCTTTCTATCACAACATATTGGTTTGCATTTTCAATATCTTTATATGAATGGATTCATGAAGTATCTACTCTATGTTGTGTGACTTCTTTCATTCAGTGTAATTATTTTGAGAGTCATCTGTGTTGCTGTATTAATAGCTTATTTGTCTTATAGCAGAGTATTGTTTAGTGCTGAGTTTTACTGAATAGTTTATTGTGAGCAGTGTTTGGATAGACCATCATTTCTTTCTGCGTTTACTTCTTGATGGATGCATGGGTTATTTACAACTTGAGCTATTATAAATAAATTTGCAGTGAATATTTGGTTACAAGTCTTTGTATGCTTTTCTTTTCTAAAGCACCAGATGAGGAATATCTGGGTTATATGGTAGATAGGTGTTTAAATTTCTTAAAGAAAGTGTTAAAGACTTTTCCAAAATGGTTGTACTATTATAAATTCCACATGGTGTGTATCAGTTCTGGTTGCTCTACTTTCTTGCCAGCACTTTTTAAGGTCGATCTTTCTAATCGTATTCCTTCTAGTATGTATGTGAACTAGTATCTCACTGTGGTATTTAAAAGCATTTCTCTAATGACTAATGACATCTTTAATTAGCATCTTTTCATCTGCTTATTATCCATCTGGATATCTTTACTGAAGTGTATTTTCTGGTCTCATTCATTCATTCAGGTGTTTGCATTATTATTGAATTTTGAGACCTCTTTATTCTGGATCAGATACAAAGAGAGACCTTTATCAGATATATGATCTGCAAATAGCTTCTGTCTATGGCTTGCTTTTCATTTGCTTAGCAGTGTTTAGAAGAGCTTTGAAGAGTCTTCATGTTGATAACGTTCACTCTACCAGTTACTTTTTAAAATACATTATACTTTTGGTGTCATAACAAAGATATATTTGCCAAACCCAAGGTCATAAAGCTTCAGCGTATGCTTTTTCTCCTCGCTGTCTTATAGTTTTAGATTTCCTATTAAGATCTATGATCCATTTTAAGTTAAATATTGTATATTTTGTGAGGTGTGGATCAAAGTTCATTTCTTTTTTTTGCGTATCACTATCTAATTGTTCCAGCACTACATGTTGAAAAGATCCTTTCTCCACTGCATGCTTTTTGAGAATCAATTGTCTATATAAGTTTTGGTTTAGTTCTGAACATTCTATTGTGTTCCATTATTCTATTTTCCTGTTTTACACCAACACCATACTTTCTGATTACTGAAGCTTTATATAAAAGTGTCTGAAAATCAGATAGTGCAAGTCTTCCAGCTTTGTTTTTCTTGTTCAAAGTTGTTTTGAATATTTGGGATCCTTTGAATTTTTATGTGAATTTTGGAATCAGTTTTTAAATACCTTACATCTTGTTCTGCCAAAATTCCACCCATGTCTTTGGCCATCTCCAAAGCCACATTTTCTGAAGAAGTCTCTCTAGATCCCAGATGAAAGGAATTTCTCTTTCGTCTGTGCTCCAATCATATTTGATATTATTTGATTACCTTTATTCATATTTGGCTGTATGTACTTCTCTGATCTTTCCAGCCATATAGTAAATCTCAAAAGATTAGGAATCTTGACTTGGTTCCCTCTGTCTGCTGAGAAATTAATTCTATGCTTTGCAGGAGTGAGCCCTGCAGCAAGAGGTATCTGCAGCACACATCTAGCTCATTACTTGCATATTGTCAAGGAATCCTACAGATTTAGAATTGTTTATTGATTGTTGTCTCCAAGACGGCTCAGTGTTTTTTATTTCTATTGCAACTGCGGCAGTTTCAAAGAACAGTGGACTAATTATTTTCCAAATATCAAATCATACTCTAATTGTGTTGTCACGCAAATTATGTGCTGCTGTGTCTTAACATCCTGCTTAGTGTTCACAGGCTCCTTCACTCATGGAACTTTTGGGAGAATGTCATATCCTTAGAGATAGTAATGCTGTCTTTGGCGACCTGAGCAGCAGTATCTGAACTCACTCCTGCTGCTTTTCCTGTGTCCTCTCTAGCCTTCCTCCAGCCCTCCATGGGGGGCCCTACATTTCTGCCTTGGAAAAGCCTGTTGCTTCTCCGGAAGACTTCCCTATGAAAGATAATCATGTCCTTCTTTTGGGGACATTCAGTCCAGAGACCTGACAGCAGGGGAAAATGTTTAGCCTGCTTTTGGTAGAACCTTAATTCTTCCATACTTATTAGAAGCAAGTCCAATGAGGAAACTGTTCTGGCATCTAACAAATCAGCATAAATGTCTGATAAGGCAGATCAGCTTCCCCATCCCATTCAGGGGTCATGTTGATGTGACACTCCCCTTGGCTAACATTTTCTCCTGTGAGCAACCTAAAGTTCAAGACGTTATGAATGGCTTTTTTTTCTTCCTTAGTCTTTCCACATTCACTGTGTTTCATGAGATTATATGAATCCTGCTTATTTTCAGCACAGTACTAAGCTTTTTAAAAGGATCATGTGTTTAAAAGGCTAGTGGACAATTTTTTAGAAGACAGAAATCCTCAGATTTTGGTCCTAGAGTTGAATCTTGGTTAGTGATGAACGAAAATTCCCGTTAAAATTTTAAATTCAGTGATATAAAGTTTTAAAAATAGTTAAATATTAGTCAATTTCATTAAACACTATAGCAGTTATTTACTTTTAAGCCTGTTTCTGGGGTAACTTTGCAATGATTCCCTCCCTTTATTGATTCCCTCTTTATCAAATCCTTGAGAGTCCCCTGTCGTCATTGTCAGTATCATCATCATCATCATCATGGAACTGATTCCTCTGGAAGATTTTAGGAAAATAAAGAGATGGACAGGGTTATGTGTAGGTCAGTGTGTACATATACAATAAGAACAGCTGTCAGACATTAGATGCAAGATACCCATTTCATTTAGAGAAGAATGTGGTCATGAAATCCTGATGTGGTGAATGAAGGAAGCAGTAGGAACAGGATAGTCAGTGGAAAGGAGAAGGAATTGAGTGAAGCGAGGAGCATAGATCCTTGGTTAGGTGATCAGCACATTGGTGAGAATGAGGGGAGTGTGATGGCAGAATCATGTCCCTCCCCGGCCACAGGGTAGCCACCTGTGACATATTACTGTACATGGCAAAAGGGATGACAGATATTTCAGAACAAAAATCTTAGAGGATTTCTGTTTCCTAAATTGTCTATTAGTTAGCCTTTTAAATCCATAGTACATTATTAAAGACTAGTGCAGGGGCACAAATAAAAAGGATTCATATAATCTCACCAGACATACTGAATGTAGAAAGATAAGGAAGAAAGACAAAAAGTCACTTATAAGTGCCTTCAACCATAAATTGCTCATGAGAGGAAATATTACACAATGTGAATGTCACGGCCACATACATACTGCCTGAGTGGGATGGGACAAGGGGATCCTGAGATAAGACAATAGGGTGAGTAGCCTGGATTGTCCAGGTGGGCCGAATGTAATCCCAGGGGTACTTAAAATGGAGTATATTTCCCAGCTGAGTTTAAAATCAGAGGGAGGTGTAGCCATGGAGCAATGTTCAGAAAGGCTGCTGGCCATGAAAATGGAGGAAGTTGATGGGCACAAACTAAGGAAGGTGGGTGACCTCTGTAAACTGGAAAAAACAAAACAAAACAAGGAAACATTCTCTTCTAGACCCTCTAGAAGGAAGGAACCCTGCTGGTAACTTGAATTTAGCCCAAGGAGAACTGTGTTGGATCTCTGACCTCCACAGCCATAAGCTGATAATTCTGTGCTAGTTTAAGCTATTAAGCTAATGGAAATTTGTTACAGTGGAAATAGGAAAATAACATAGTGAGCGGTAGTGTAAGGGATTAAAGGTCTAGGATGGGGTGTGGATAGAATTCTGACATTTACCACTAAAATCAACCAGGTGAACTGGGAAGGTGTTTTAAGGAAGACCTACCTGGCAGGGCTGTCAAGCAGACTGGAACGAGCGGAGCCTTGGAGTTAGAGGAATCAATTAAATCTCTACCAGAAAAATAAGGAATAAAATATAACAGGGCTTCAGTGTTAGTGGATGTAGGAATGGAAATGGGCAGAGAGATATAAACATTATTTTGAAATTAGCTACAGGTTTGATGACTGCATGTTGGGGAGAGTTAGCCGATGTGTGGACTGAATGTTTGCATCCCCTCAAAATCCATATGTCGAAACCCCATCTCCCAGGGTGATGGTATTGGGAGGCGGGGCCTTTGGGAGGTGATTAGTAGGATAAAATGAGGTCATGAGTGTAGAGCCCTCATGAATGGTATTAGAGTTCTTATACAGGGCCCCAGAGTGCTTGCTTCTCTCTGCTCTCTGGCCCATGAATATAGTGGGAAGACAGTCATCTTTGAGCTGGCAATCCTCTCCCAAATACATTGACCTTGAAAGCCTCAGCCTCCAAACCGTAAGGAATATGCTGGTTGTTTAAGCCACCCGACCCACGGTAATTTGTTACAGCATCCCAGACTGACGAAGACAGTGGAGGATAACACTGAGTTTGGCACTGATTGCCTGCAGAATGCTGAAACCCAGGGAAGTGGGCAGCACAGACGTTTACTCATTTAATCCTGCCAACACAGTCGGGGATAAAGTCTACATATTCCTCGCTATTTGAAAGATAAGGAAAAAGAGGCACAAATAATAACAATGACAATGACAACAACAACAACAACAATAATTTGTCCAAGATTAACACAGAACTCCATGGAGGGAGAGTGAGAATTTATACTTATGCAGGCTGGCCCTAGAGCCCCTGCACATAACTACTAAGTCAGACCATCTTGCTTATGTGGATCAGTTGTTTTCAACTGTGATATGAGGGTACTGTGTCCAGTAACTTATAATTTCAAAATACCTCACTGTAAGTGAAACATTAGTCGTAGGCATTACAAACTACCGAAAGCAAGACATACAAAAATAACTTGTTAGGGCAAGATAACCAATAATGTTTTTAACTATTATACCTGCTGACCCTTTGCAATAAAATGTTTATTTATAATTCTGTCTGGCTACAGAATAACATCATACTCCTGCATGTGGCTGGTGGCTCCCATGTTGGACAGCACGGGCCTAGAGAATTTAAATGACTTGCCCAGCCTCGCCCAGGAAGCTCGTGGTGGGATCAGAGCTATAGTCTGGGACTTTTCCTTCCTATCCAACAAGTCCCTCATGGAAGTTTAGAAGCTTCTCCTTTGGTGCCCAGCTGTCTATCTGTACTTATGACATCTTGTCAGGTGCCCCGGCCTGCTTCTGAACATCAGCCAGAACCCACTTCTGCTCTTTTTTGGCCAGGTAATACCTTCTAGCAACTTCCATTGCCTTCTTGGCATCAGTTCTTACCTGGAAGGGTAGTGGCTAGAGATGGAAATGTGTCCACATGACAGGTTTTTCATAAATATAGTAGGAGTGGTCAAGAGAAGAAAACGTCAGGAAGACGAGTGGAAGCAGGTCATTTAATATACAAAATGCATACTTTCAATGTATGTTTGTGTTTCTGAGTCCAGGCTTGTTCTACTCGTGCATTACAGGCCAACACATCAGGAGACCAGGTTTTGGGGCAAGAAATAGTGGCTTTAATTTGTAAAGCCAGCTGAGAAGATGGTAGACCAATGTCCTGGAGAACCATCACCCCAAGTCAGAATTCAGGCTCTTCTTATATTAAAAAGGGGAAGCGGGAATGCTTGGTTGTTGCAAACTTGGTGTATGAATTCTTATTTGTTAGAATCCTTGGTTCTTGCAGCTCTTCACCTGGGTCAGATCCGTGTAAACCTCCAACAAACAAATGTTATTTTCTATTCTGTATCTTGTTATCTTTATACGAATGGAAAAGTGTTAATATCCTTCAAAGTCAGAGCCTTGAGAATAGTGTCTCCTGTATATTTCAGGGTTTAGGCAACATTGTTTCACAAAAGGTGCAGAAACAACAAGACTAAGCCTAGGAAACAGGGTACAGGTTTAAAGTCAAAGGAACAGATCTAATATGGAGTCAGATTTGTTCTTTCCTATTTCAGTAGTGCCATGGAGAAGGCACTTTGGGCAGCTTTCTGTAGGGTCCTGGAGGCTTTCTCTCTCAGTCTCTGTGCGCCTCTATTGAAAACCGGTCATTGCTATCTGGCCTGCTGGAAAAGCACTCCGCCTCTTTTGCCATGAAGATGTGTTCTGTTTATAACTAATCTCTACTCCTTGGAAAACAACTCAATAAAAACTCAGTTGGTTTTCCACCAGCCCTGGGCAGGGCTGAGGGATAGCATGGTATTATTTTATTAAAAAAATATATAAAAGCAGTCTTAAAACAGCACTGGGCACATAGGAGAGAGACAATCAATGCTTCCTGGCTTAAATCAAAAGTGATGACTCAGTGAGTCCATGGCTGCTGTATTTGGTGAGCTAGTTACTCCTTTGCTCCATTACACTTTTATTTTAACTGAAAAAGAAATATATGCATATGGATAAAAAAATTCAAACAGAGTGAAAAATACTCAAGTGAAAGAAGTTATCCCTCATCCTCTGTTCTTACACGCCTCCCTTGAGATGCCACTGATTACAATCCTTTGTGTGCTTTTCCAGATATGCTATGCACATTCCCACAAATGTATGTAAATTCATTTAAAGTTTTACTTATTTTTAACTTAAAGGGATTTAAATCCTCAAGTGGCTTCTGCCACGGTAATAGAAAAGAACAAATCTAACTCCATATTAGATATGTTCCTTTGACTTAAACCCTGTGCTCTGTCTCCAAGGCTTCATCTTGCTTGCAAAACAATGTTGCCTAGAGCCTAAAATATACAGGAGAGCCTATTCTGATGGCTTTGATCTTTAAGGGTATTTAACACTTTTCCAATCATATAAAGATAACAAGTTGCAGAATAGAAAATAACGTTTGTTTTGTTGCAGGTTTACAGGGATCTGACCCAGGCAGATAGCTGCAAGAACAAAGGATCCTAACAAGAAGGAATTCCTTCACCAAGAAATTTGCAAAAACCAAGCACATAGGAAAGGAGCCTGAATTCTGACCTGGGGAGATGGTTTCCCAGGACATTAGTTTGTCATCTAGGTCTACAGGAACTATCTATTCCATGCCCCAACAACTGGTCTCCCAACTTACTGGCCTGTCCTGCACTGAGGAGAATGAATTTGGACTCAGTAACACTTCTACTTACCTAGCAAGCTGGGCACTGGAACTGAGGGCAGCTCTCCCACACACAGGGGCCTACTGTGAGCCCTTGATTATTCCCCAAGGTTGTGGTGTGGTTTACCCAGGAGGGATGGGGACTATGCACCAACACTCAGGCAGTCTGCTCCTTCTGGGGCTCTGACATTTTACCTCCCGCTCCCTGCCAGCCCAACACTTGGGACAGTGAAGCTAAGGCAGAGATCCTGCCTCCCTGTTTCCCAGCGTGTAAAACGGGAATGTGTACTCTTCCCAAGGTAGTTCTGAGCGACACCTGCGGGTGCTTGGTTCCCGGAGCAACAGTAAACCCAGCTCCTTGTGGGGGCAATGGGTGTGATACCCGTAGGTTTTCTGCAGAGACCTTAGCTGGAGGGCTGGGCCAGGGGCGTAAAATATGAACTGTGGGCATTGAAGGGTTAAAGAAGGGTGCATAGGCAGGACTGCTGCCTCCTTTGTGGTGCCCCCAGAGGTAAAACGCTTTCTCCCCATCTCTGCAACTCCCCTCCCAATTCCAGATACCTGCCTTCTCTCTGCTCCTCCTGTCCATCTGTCTCCCTCCACTTTTCCCCTCCTCCCCTCCTCCTCCCTTATTCTCCCTCCCTCGGTTCCCCACCTTCTCTCTCAGGATCCAGAGCGGATCACTGGCCCTCCTGTGCATGCGCAGTCGCTGCCAGCTGGACCGCGGGTTGGAAGCTCCAGCTCTGAGCGGAGGATCGGCCCCAAAGGCTTCACAGCCCTGTTGCCCAGTAGGCCTTTGGCTCCTGCCTGGGGCCGGGGCCTCTGGCTGTGGAAGTGCAAGGTGGGGGAATCTCGGGAAAGGGGTCAGGCGGCTGCGGGAGGGCGGTCGGCTTGTCACAGCCCCCCAGGGCGCCAGTCAGCGTGTGTTCTGCTGAATTGCTCGGGCCAGGCCCCTCTGCCCGCGCCACCTGCCCCAGCGCCCCGGTCACAGCTGCCCAGGGCCAGGTGTGCACCTGCCGCCTCTTGGCTCAGCCGGGATCCCCTCAGTCCGCGGCCGGCGTCAACTTCCCCTCTCCCGCCCGCAAGTCCTCTCCTCCCGGGCTTCCTCCCCTCGGCCGCCGGCCCGTCCCCACCACTGGGCGGGATGCGTCCCGGGCGGGCGGGGTCTGCGGACCCGGACGGGGGCGGGCGCCTGGGGCTGGGGCTGGGGCTGGGGCTGGCCTCTGAGCGGGGCTGCAGCCCTCATCCCCCACCCCGCTCTCCCTGCCCCGCGACCCCGGGGCTGCCTTCCTCTCCCTTTCCCGCTCCCTGAGGTACAGATCAGCGGCGTGGGCCCTGCTCTCCCAGCTAAGAGCCTCAGGCTGTAATGCCCAACTTCTCCTGGTGGAGTCGGGAAAAGGGAGCGGCAGTTCTGAGGGTGCTTCTGTCTCCTCGCTCAGTATTTCTGCCCCAGGTAAGTACCTTGAACCATTTCAGGTGTTATGATGGCGGTGCTTGTTGATGTCACGTGTTTTTATAGTAAGAGGGATTACAGTGGTGAAAGCAGGGCTTGGTTCAGTTAAAAATAAGCTGAAGGCATGAGGCTGTGACATCCTCCATCCTTCACTCTCCCAGGGTGAAACGTGAGACCGTCGATCTTAAAAAGATACTTCCAGTCCCTAACTAGACCAGCCCAGCTAGTGTGTGTTAACAGGAACAGCACCACCCGAGGCGTTGGAGATCCAGGGACATTGCAGTCCTAAAGAGCTCCTGGCAAAATCTGTTTTTTGTTTTGTTTTGTGTTTTGTTTTTCTTAAATTGTGGGACAGACTAGTAGTATAGAGGGAAAAATAATTGGGAAGAAGGATTTTTTCATGTAACAGCTTTATTGTGATATTGTTCACACACCATGAAGTCCACCCACTTAAATGGTACAATTCAGCAGCTTTTAGCATATTCACATTTGTGCAACCATTATTATTCCAGAACATTTTCATCACATCAGAAAGTCCAGTGGAAATGAATGACCTAACCACTCCTTCCCACTGGTGGTTCTAAAGAAGTTTCTTGGCTGTTTTTGACCATAAATTGACTTGTTACATTCCATGAAAAATCTGGGAGGAATTCTAATCAGAATTGCAATGAGTCTGTCTATCAAAGCAGGAAGAATTAATGTCTTTATGGCATAAACTTCTTCTAAACATGAATATATCTGGGACCCTATCTTTTCATCTGTCCAGAGCCAGGCCTATGGGAAATCCTCATTAATTCTTGGGTTTGTGGATGATGAGATTCAATACATCGTTAGATGCAACTGTAGACTTTCACAGAAGAGAAAAGTAACCTCCTAGAAGCCAAGTGATTCTCTGATGGTTAGAATTAGTGACAGCCAGTGCTGGAGTGTTCGAGTGGAATTGGTGCTTGCAGAGTTCTCCACCACCTATAGCTAAGGGGATTACCGTGTTCTTTTACTTTTTTTTATGGCGTTGCTTTTATTTTTGCTTATTATATAAAATTATTTTTTATTGAAGTGTTGTCAATTTACCATGTTAGCTTCAGATGTACAGCAGAGATTCAATTATAAGCATATGCATATGTATATACATGTCTTTCAGAATGTTTTTACTACAACTCATTACAAGAAATTGAATACAGTACCATGTGCTATATAGTAGGTCCTTGTTATTTAGTTTATATTTATTAATGTGTATCTGTTAATCCTCCCTTTTCTGCCTGCTAACAACAGTTTGCTTTCTATGTCCATGAGTCTATTTCTAGCAGCACCGTTTTTGCTAGCAATATATGCTGGTTGGCTGCTTTCGGTTTCAGTAATTCCATGTTATGTGTGGGCGTTTTTCTTCTGGTGGGCCTGTGTGTGGTTTGCACACGTGATAATAGAGATCTGCATTTGAGAGAACTCCAGGCCTCGTGTAGTCCCTGGTACAGAGCGCCCACTGAACTGATGCTTGAACTTGGAAAAAAACAGTAAATGTTGGAATTTCCACTATGGTTGAGACTTCCAGCTTTCTATAACCTGTTTAGCTCACCTTAATGTTGGCTGCACCCATGCTGGGTAATTTGGTGGAACTTCATGGTATGGTGATGTAGAGACAGGGCCTTGTATGCTTCTTCTCTTTCTGTTTTATAACACTCATTCTCCTGGGCCTTCCAGATCCTCCCCAAGAAGGGCCCAGGGCTGGCTTGGTTCTGCGCTGAGGCAGTATTTGTTAATAAGGCCTTTCCTCCTCTCTTCTGAGCCACCGTTTCTTTCTCTGCACAATGAGGGCTTAGACTAGATAAGTGCTTTTCAGTTTCTTTTAAAGCCATGTTTCCTTTGAGAAACAGAAAATGCAAATCTCTCCTCTCAACCCAACCTTTTAGATTTTGATAAGTCCTCCAAGGAGTGACATAGCTCTTTGTGGAAAATTGATGTGATTGTGATTCCAGGTGACAGAGAAAAGACTCTTCAGAGATTTATTGCAGGGAGAGTGCAGGAAAGGGGCAGTATGTCACACTTTCTAGTGTAAGCACTAGAGCAAAGGCTTGGGTTTAAATACGGTGTCTGACGTGGCCTGTCTCTAATATTGCACAATGTGATAAACTTCTCTCCCTAGTTTCTTAATGTGACAAGTTGGGGTGATAATATTTTAAGGCTTTTGTGAAACATTATTCACATAAGCCATTTGTGTCTCGGTAGATACAAGACCTCCTAGAGAGTCAGGGATTTTTTTAAAATATATATATATTGTCCACAGCACTCTGTCTTTGTGTATTTTGAAGTTCCTGGAGGGTGAGTGTTGAGCCTAAAGTCCATCGTGGGACAGGTGGCCCATGGGTCTGTGTGCCTTAGATTGCCCCCTCCTCCCCAGTCCTCTTCCTCTCAGTCCAGGATGAAGTTCCCTCGTAGATTTACACAGAGGTCTTGTGGAAATGGCTTTTCATTTTATTGTTTCACCAAGGAGGGTTGCCATCATGATCTCTGTGGTCAGATTTTGGTGACCTGAAGGCTATGCAAATGGGGATTTCTATTTAATAAAAAGAAAAAAAATTACAAATACAAAATTAGACCTAGGGTGATGGCAGGGGCTATTGAAAGTGGGGACCATTAGCTTTGTTAGCTTCAGGTGCAGTGGCCTCTAACCACGAGGACCCTTCCTCATGCTCTGAAGTTGGAGGGACCAGTGGGTTCAATGGGAATATTTACTGAGAGTGTCTCATGGGCTGTGCATTGTCTTATTTGTACTGTGTTTTCCTTATTTGAGACAGTGAGCTCATTTAACCTCAATAGCCTCTTTAAAAAATTAGACTTTTTATTTTGAGATGTAATGTAGATTCCCATGTAGTTGTAAGAGATAATATGGAGAGGACCTATGGACTCTTTGCCCAATTTTCTTCAATGGTTCCATCTTGCAAAGTTGGGGTACTATTCATTCATGACTCACTAACCCTTTTAGGTTTGTGTTATTGCCCTCATTTCTATTTATGAATAAACTGATGTTTAGACAAGCACACAGGCCTGCCGAGGTCACCCACGTGGTTAGTGTAGAGTCAGGTGGAACGTGGGCTTGGCATTTCCAGGCAGTAACATTATGATGGTCTGTGGCAGGGAGCAGCATTCACTTTGCTTGTTTATGCATTCATTCAACAAACATTTATTGAATAAACTGTATGATTCAGATGCTTTCGTAGGGTTATCTGATTCTTCAGCAGTATGGAGAATCAGGTAATATTTTCTTTTTTTTTTCTTAATATGAGAAAGATATCTCTGAGAGGTTATGATCTCCCCAGAGGAAAAGTAGCTCATAAATGAGGGATAGCACATTTGTATAGTTCCTTCTTATGCAGGTGGTACTCTAGGCATTTTACATTTGCAAACTTCCATAATCCAGATGTATTCTTGTAAGGCAAGAATTTTTTTAAATTGTTTTATAGTCAAGTTTACAATGTTGTGTCAATTGCAAGGTGATTTTATTTTGAATTTTGTATTGAAAAAATATTTTTTGAGGGGGGTAATTAGGTTTATTTATTTGTTGCATTTTTTAAAATGAGGTACTGAGGATTGAGTCAAAGTCCTCGTACATGCTAAGCACGTGCTTTACCACTGAACTGTACCCTCCTCCCCAAAGCAAGTTTTCTTACCCATTATTCTGCATCTTAGGAGTTCAAATAAATTGAAATAGAAATCCAGATATTTTGATCCCACTATGATTCTTTGCATTATATCCTGCTGAGAGGTGGGGAAGCAGTTCCTTTATTCATTCCTTTATTCAGCAGTTTTGAGCAATGACTTTGCATCAGGGCCTGGCTAGGTGCTTGGAAACAGAAAACAAGAAATGACCCTTTTCTGCAGGGGATGGAAGCCTAGACCAAAAGCTGGGTAATGTGATCTGAGCTACGGTAGCCATGTGCAGACTCTGAGGACAAACTTACCCCCGATTTGCTAGGGCTTCCCTTGCCTTCTGGCTGGTACACACCAGGTCACCGCAGCCCAGTGAGGCACGCAGCCCACAGCACAGTATGTACCTCGATCTCTCCCCTCTCGGCAGGGCCTGCAACATGAGCGCCCCTGACTACGTGCAGTGTGCTGAGGACCACCAGACTCTCCCCGTTGTGGTCCAATCCTTGGGGATCATCTTCGAGGAGAATTTCTTTTTCATCTATAATGGAATCTCCTTGGTGAGCCAGATCAGCCCGTGCGGCTCCCAGTGGGCACTCTGTATCTACTATAGGTATCACTATGCACCCGAGAATGGATGGAGTGGCTTCCAGACCCACTGCAATGTCGTGGGCCTTGTCACCATTACCGACTGCCTCTTGGCCAAGACCTTCTAGAAGCTCCACGCACAGAGGAGCTGTATGGCACCACGCTCTATGACACTCAGCTCTTTGTCTTTGTGCTGTATGGGGAGGTGGCCGAGCAGCCGCACGCCGACGTGGCCTTCAATCTACGAGGACTGCAGGGTGGTGGAGAAGAGGATCGAGGACTTCACTGAGTCACTCTTGATCTTGCCCAAGTCCAAGTGGCTGGATGGGGACCCCGAGAAGTCTGGGGAGAAGACTCCCTTCCTCTACATCCTGTTTGAGAAGGAGGACTTCCCGGGACTGGACACAGAGAGCAGGCAAGTCAACCTGGAGGCCGGGCCACCCTGGCTGTGTGAAAGGTTGCTTCCCTACATCCTGAATGGGATCAGCAAGGAAGAGGGCTGTCTTATAGCCAAGGCGGGAAGGAGGTGCAGCCCGCCGGATTTCAGACGTTTAAAAGTGAATCCGCCTTTGTTTCAGAGAGATCCTTTTAGGGTTAGTGTGGACACTTACTCCCCCTTTTCAGCCAGGACACTTGGTGGGACCCCTGGAGTTGCTGTCCAATAGAGTAGCCACAGCCACTGATGCTAGGAGCGCTGGGGAGGAGGCTGGTCTGAGCTGAGATGTGCTGTAGGTCAAATGCACATCAGACGCTGAATCTTGTCTAGTAAAAAGAATGTAAACTATCTTCTTACTTTCTATATTGATTACATGTCAAAATGATAGTATTTTGCATACAGTAGAATAAGTAAGGTCTGTTCTTAAAATCAGTTTCTAGTTTTTTTTCTCTTTTTTTTACTTTTTAAACGTGGCAACTGGGAAACATTATTTACATGACTCTCATTTCATTCCTGTTGGACAGCCTGTCGTGGGACAGTTTCATCCCTTTGCTTATAGATGAGACTCTGAATCCCGAGACGCGGAACCAGGCGCTGGTTGAGCCGGGGGTGGAGCCGATGTCTCCTGCCTCCCAGGCCCAGTACCAGCACGGCTCAGGCCCTCTACCCTGCCTGACAGCCGCCATGCCATGTTATGACACCAGAAACACTGCCAGGGGCTTCCGAATGAGCTCCATACGCAGGGAAAGGCGTGTCACGGAGAATGGGACAGGGCAGGGAAAAATTCGTCCTCACTTTGTCCTGTGATTAGGTCAAAGGCCCCACTCTGCCTTGGAAGTGCAGACGAGCTCTTCTGGGCTGCCTAGCCCCTCACCCTCTACCATGATTCCCTGTGTAACTTTCAAGTTGTCCCTCGGACAGAAGAGGGTGAGATGTCTTTGCCGCTGGGTGGTCCCCCTCTACTGGGGAGATTGAGGGGAGCTGTGTCCCCCCGGCCTACGGCCTCGGGCCTTGAGTCTGGAGAGCGCTCATGGTGGTCCCACAGGTGACGGTCGGAGGACCTGGCACGTGCTGCCGGGCCTGCTGTGGAGGAGGTGCTCTATGATTCTCTGTGATTCTAACGTCAGATTCTATTTTCTGGTTGTTGGTAAGTTGGAGGAGAATATGCCAGAGAATTGATAAAAATAAAGTCCACACCAGTCCTGTGAATGACAGGTACAGGGGATCCGTGTCCCACCTGCGTGTGGTGCCTGGCGGGCTCTGGATTAATTTTCACTTCCTCCCCGGACATGCCTCTATGGTTTAAGGAAGGGGAGAGTCATGTCGTGGCCATGATCTGTACTTGTCCTCGCAGGGCCCTGTGATCTACGCGCCCGCACTCCCCTTCTGCTCCTTGTAGATGAGCTGGCAGGTTTAGTGGCCTGGGCAAAGCTGAGGGCACATCTGCCAGCACTGGCCACACCCAGGCTGGGTCTGTTCACCTGACCTGTCATCTCCTGCTGAGCCCCCAGGCGTTAGTCAAGGTAGGTGCATCGGTGCAACGTAAGCAGGGACCACCTTCTCCCCCTGGACAGACTGGTGAGTGAGCAGTGGAAGCCTGGAGCCCTGCTCCAGCCCCCAGGCCAGTGCCTCCTCTTTTGTCATAGGAGGCACTGGTGACATTTTTGCTCAGCAACTGCTTGGCTCTGAGTCTGCAGACCCACCAGAGAGTGCCAGCTTGTTTTTGCCTTTTGAATTCTGCCCTTGGGATTTGGCGGAGTAGCTGGATGTGTGCTTAGCCCATAGTGGTTGACACTGTCACCATTGTTTACCCAGAACCTCGTGTACCAGGCATGGCTCCCGGCATCAAAATACAGCAGCGCATTAAACCTCCCTCCTTGTGGGTCTGTCTGTTTTGGTACCATTAGGTCTCAGCCAGTATCTGAACGTCAGTGAGATAACGCGGCCAATGAGCTCGGGTCAAGCAAGTTCACTTCCAGTCACTTTTACTCCATTGTTGTTTTTACTATTCCACAGTCATTTATTTCTAAAAGAATGCTTTGGTGCAGGAGTAGAGCCTAATTCTCCCCTGTTTCTCTTGGTGGGAGTGAGTAAAATTGTCCAGCTTGAAATGCGACCACATTTTGTAGCTCTAAAGCTGTCTACACGCATCTAGGTGAAGTTTTGGTTTGGGGCGTTGACCACGTTGGGGTCCCCCGGCAGTGCCGCTCCCCTCAGGCCCCTGCCTTCCCTGGATCAGGAAGTGAGTGTGGGTCTCACCGTCCCCAAGTCCCTGTCCTCATCACACTCACGTAAATTCTTGTAAATGCTGTCAGTTATTTTTGTTCTCGTGTGTTTCTAATTTTCGCTGTTCCTCTTTTCCTTTTTCTATTTTCCTTTTTCTCTTATACCACCCTGTGAGCATGTTGTTGGGTCTGAAAATGTGGGCTGTTCACACCCTGCATCGGAAATAGCCAGATCGCCCACTGTGCTGTCTCCATAGCTTTAAAAAGCAAAAAGTTAACAGTTGCCTTGATCCATATATTATCCTGGTCATCTTTTTATTTTCTAGTTTTTTGAAATTTTTGCTCTGTTAGCACATCACCCACTGGAGTTTGATACCTATTAAAGTCCTTGCTTTGAGGAACCTGTTTGTTCCTCCTTATATTTGGTGACATATGCGCTCTTACTAATTTTGCTTATTTGTTTTGAAGAAGTGAGATGCGAATTGATTTAGGCGGCTGCTGAGGGATTTTTTTCATGGAGTATTTAAACTTGGAAAGTCAAAATCTGCAGCACCTTGCTTGATTCTGGCTTTTACACAAACCTGCTCGGCACGTGGTTCCTGGCTGTCGCTGTGTGACGTGCGTGACGGCGCTTCCTGGCCGGCGGTCACTGGTGAGGAAGTGGCAGACTCGGGGGTGAGCAGCTGCAGGGGACGCTGTTGGAGGAAGCAGTCACCGGTTTTTTGTTTTTTGGGTTTTTTTTTGCATTTACCTTCCCAGTGCCATTTACTGTACTTTACATTCATAGAGGGGCAGGAGCGGGTCTAAAATCCATGCCACTCTTTTGTTCCCTTTATGAGGCTGGTTTTTCTGACTATCAGGACAACATGGCCTTCTCCTAAGTAGCTGGTTCACTTGGATCTGGTGGACACAGGGACAGCTAAATGGGACCGTAGCTTCCTCTCTGCTTCAGCCAGTGGGCATTCAGAGCCGGGTCTGTGGTTTGCCTCAGCAGCCGTGCAGGCCTCCCTGCCCCGGCCTTTACTTTTAACCCATGGTGGCAGTAAATAGCTGACTCTGTGTCTGTTGCTGCTGATGTCCACCACTGACGGCCATGTCGTTATTTTGCGGTAGTGAGTCTCCAACACCCCTGTCAGCCGTGAAGGGACCTAGCATTCTCACCCCGACCCTGGTTCTTCTAACCCAGGGGAAGGATTTGGCCACCACCGTCATGCTGGCCATGAGACCTTGTTTCTCCTTTCATGCTCTGGTCCAAATGTGGACACTTCATCCTTCACTGACTTGGTCTCGCTTGAGACAGGCCAGACTTTCTGAAAGAGTCCATCACATTCTGGGGGGGAACAGAACAGAAGTAAGTGTCGCAAGTAGCAGTCTAGGCTGTCTGGGTTGGCAAATGCAGGCTGGCATCAGTGATGGCCGGGCTGTGCCAAGGGAACAGGCCTTTCCGTGGCTCCCGAGAGAACAGGGGTCGGAGCGAAAACAGACTTGCCTGGGTTCCCCCATCCTCATCTGCTCACTTGTAGGAGTGTCAGCTAACTAGGAGCTCCCCCAGACCTTGGCCCCTTCAAAGCTCAGACCACAGGAGATCCTTGAGTCCCTTCTCCTGGTCCTCCTTTGTGAGAATCCAGTGCCTTCTAAGGTGACCGGCGGCAGGAGATGCCTCCCCTTCCAGGGAGCTCCCTTCGGAGGACTGTGACTCAGTGCACCTTGCTGTGAGTTTGTGGGTTTCCGTCCGTGGTCCCTGCAGAACCAGACTTGAGACTGGCTTAGCGACAGAAATGACAAGACTGATTCCAGGGCAGGGCCAGGTGGAGGGAAGAGTGGAAATTGAATGTGACCTCAAATACCAAGGTGGGTGCTGGGGCTGTTACTAAAATGGGGAGCCTGGGAGGTACCTGCCAGGAATCGAAGTCTAGAGTAAATGGTGGACATAAGGCTTATTTTTTTTGACATAAGGCATTTTTAAGATGCCATTTGTCATTCAAGTTAGGACTTCCAAGAGGAACTCGGGTCTTTGAGCCTGGGGCTCAGGTGAAGTAGGCGGACTAGAGATACAAGTTGGGATTCGTCATTCTTAGCTGGTGTTCACAGCCGTGCAAGTGGATGAGCTCATCTCAAGAGGTGCAGACTGTGGCTGAGGCGGGGCAGGGCTGTGCCTGGTTTGGAGGAAAGCCCAGACCATGCAGCTTTGCTGTGTCAGACAGCAGCGTTTGCGATTTTCAGATCAATGGCATTTATCCTTAAGGTTCTGGGGGGTGGGCAGGGCCACCCAGGAAGAAATCTGAAGGGAGGGTTGTGGCCACGTGTGCGTGTCTTGGGACGATCCAGAGGCTGCAGGGTCCAGGAGGGGAGCCTCCTCAGAAGCTGGAGTCGGAGTGGGGAGTTGGGAGAAGGTAGTCACACTCTCCTGTTAGGAAGGAACGGAGGCATAGGGAGGCTGCACCCTAGCGGACTCTCTTTCCCATGAACAAAAGGCAATCAGACAGAAGATATGCGGTGAGAAGGGATGGGCGCTGGGAGAGGAGCCAACCTGGAGAAAGGTCGTTGAACAATTCTGGAATTGTCTCCCTGCAACATAGAGTTAAAAAAACCCAGACTCTAAAGAACATTGATAGTGACTGTGGAGGACGCAGTTGTTTTTCTGGCCTCCTAAGGGTTAGATATGTATCCGGGGATACACAGAAGAATCTGGCAGTCTGTTCCGGGGACTTCACCCTTACCAGGGGGAACAGTGCAAGTTTAAAGGGGGAGAAGGACAGTGGAGGGAAACTAGGCAGGCCCCGTGGCAGGTACCAGTCGGCCGCCCTACTTGCATGTTGCATTCACATCCATGCCTCCCAGGTGGGCGGTGGCAGCCCCGTTTTGCAGATTGGGAAGCCTTCTCAGAGGGGTTAAGGAATTGGTCCGTTTAGCGGCTAGTAAATGCTGTAGCAGTATTCAAGCAGGGCCTTGTCAGAATTCAAGGGCATGTTCTCTCTATTAATTCCGGTACCTCCCAGTTGTACCTGAAATTGTGAAGTGAGTCAGTTTCGGAGCCTTTCAGAGAAAGTACTCTTTAAGTGCCTCAGGACTGTTGCACAAAGCTCAGTGTTCTTTGATGGTTCGGAAGCACCGCAGTGCTTTATGCCCCACAGAGGTAAGGTTTTACTCCTTTGACGATGACTTGGTTGCAAATGACGTACAGGTGCAAAACCACACTTAGCAGCTTCTGAAGGGAAACTCTCCAGTTCTCCCTTGATCGGCTGTCTTCCACGGGATGTAACTGTGCTGCAGCGTAAGCCTGAGCTTTCCGTATGGAGTGAGGGTTTGATATCCAAATTTAGCATAAAACAGTCAGATGGAGAAAATCGAAGATGACAATATATTTTGGGGTTTCATTAGACAAGATATATTATCTGTCAATGGCCCATAAAGCGACTGAAATTGAGTACAGAACATTGCATTTCTTACTTTCTACTGAGAGCTGTCTTCCAACGTAAGGTTCTCTGCTTTGGAACTTCAGCTCAGACACTAGGGTGCCTGTCATTGTGTTGGTGTGATTGCATTTACACAGTGCGTGTAATCTGGGCTTCTTTAGCCCCAAATACTCCAGTGCAGAATCATAGGCTGTAGCCATCACTTAGTTATACAAATACTTCTAAAACTATATGACACCAAAAAGAATAAATAAAAATAAAAAGAGAGAGGGAGATTGCCTTTATCAAAGTTCCTTTGGATTTTAACTGCAAACTGTTGTTGAGCCGCTCTGGTTTCCTTTGGATATGAATGTATACATTTCTTTGCATGTAACTTGGATTTTATACTTGAACACCAAGCTCTTGTTTTCCATGAGCCACAAAAATCATAGCCAAATGACACACGTATGAAATATTTTATTCTTTTTATCTGAGACAGAATCCTTGAATTTGGGACTTGGGCTGTGATTTTGCTGTTTGTTCTTCCCACCCCTCTTGTCACCTCACTCCTTTTTCCCACGTGGCCTCCAAGAGGTCATGGTCTCAAAGGAGCAGGTGGACAAATACCAGTTGGTCGCCAAGCAGTGCTGCTGTAGAGGGAGCCCAGTCAAGAGCTAAAGGACATCATCAGAGAGGACTTCCTGGAAGAAATTGGCTCTACATTCAGTTCTGAGGACAGAGTAAGAGTCAGCCAGGAGAAGGAATCAAGAGTGTAACTCAGGTGGCAGGAGAAACACGGTTAGAGGCCTGGAGGCTTGTGGGGTGGGGACTCGTGGAGAGTGCCCTGTGTGGTCCAGGGTGGTGGGTGCCCCTGCTGGGAAGGACACTGGAGAGGGCCTAGGGGTGGAGGGCTTTGGAGGAGCTTGATTTTTACTAGAACTGACTCAGAGGAGGCAGTGAAGGGTGTTAGCAGGAAGTGACCCTCAGGAGAGCAGCTCTGCCTGTTCCTTTGAGCACCACCCCGTCATTCACTTATTCATAACACACGCAATTCTGAGTGTCTAGGGAAGAGGGGGTGGACCCACAGTCGTAAGCAAAATGTACTTGCTTCTTGAGAGCTTAGCAGTTTCAGAAGTTGACTTAGTGTAGAATGTTCTAGGAACACAGCAGGGCACCTAACCCAAAGTGCGGAGGTTGGAGGGAAGGAAGGCTTCCTTGACAAACAGTCAAAATGAGCCTGGAGGCAAGTGGGAAGTAGCAGCAGGTCACGGGGCCCCTGAGGTCACTGGGGACCTGTGTACTGAGGTGAGACTGGGCAAGCAGCGTCGGGGGTCGGGCTAGAAATCTACCCGGGAGCCTCTGAAGGATTTGAAGTGGGGTGATGTAATCAAATTTGTGCTTTGGGATGGCTGCCTTGGCTCTGTGTGTGTGTGTGTGCACGCGCGCACGCGTGTGTGTAGCAGGGAAGAGGGGGAGGGTGCCACCAACTGGGAGGGTCATTAGAAGATCATTCACAGGCTGGGAGGTGACCAGTGGGAGAGGGGCTTCGGGGTTGCTTGGGGACGTCAGGGGCAGTGTGGATGCCGGATTTCCTTATGGGGAGGGCTTGTTAACGGGGTCTCTCTCGCGGCACCTTGTGGCTGGAAGAAAACAGATGGAGGCCGCCAGCTGGACTTTCCTCTTCTCTCCTTCCCTGCCTTGTGTGATGATCCTAGCTCAGCCAACATATGGAACAGAAGAGCTAAGTTCCAGGGTAGCCCAGGACTTTGTTGAGCTCGTTCGACTGAGATCTGATAGGATATAGGCTTTTGTTGAGATCTGCATATTCACTTAGCTAGAAACGTCCCGTCATTTCAATTTCCATAGGGGTATTAATTCTTCATAAAGATTACTTTCTTGATGAGAGGAAATATAATACAATTGCTTTCTCAAAAAAAATCTTATCTTTTTAGAAATTTAATATTCAAAAGAATTGGAATATTTAAAAATGATAAAGTAAGGCTTTTTATGTAGTTTCTTTGGTTTTCTGAGTTGATATGGAGGTAGAGCCTTTGCATTACTTAATAGCACATCCTTGTCAGTATTTAAAGAGCTGTTAGTGAGCACCCCAGACCGCACTTTTCAAAGCATCAATAAAGCTTGCTCTGAAATAGTGAAGTCATATAGGTCTTGTTTGCAGATATCAAACAGATGGTTTATAATCTGTAGCATAGTTCCCTTTATAAAATAATAATAGGTTCAAAATTAAGAGAGTGGAAGATAATTGATTTTTTTTAAAACTGAAACATAAACTTTATTCTGCTAATGTTGCAACTGGAAATTTCAAAAAGAAAGATCCCACTGTAATATCATCTACGTGAAATACATATATGTCTGTCACGTTTGAAAAGTAACTGCGCAGTGCTTTTTGAAGTCAGGATCATTCCAGCTCAGATACTTGCAGTGATGGTTGATGGTTTTCAATGGAAGAGCCTAAATTTGCTTTCTTAGCTTTATTCTTTTCTTTTCTTTCCTTTTCTTTTCTTTTCTCTCTTTCTCTCTCTCTCTCTTTTTTTTTTTTTTTTTGGTAGTGCAAGGGTTGAGTAGTACTTTCCCAGCATGATTTTGGGGCAATTTGGGGGCAGATGTCCTGCATCAGCAGTGAGATATTTCCATACATTTTAATTTCCGGACACCACCAGGGAACATGTGTGGTTTGTGCCTGCAGGCTGGGATAAGGCAGGACTCCATGGTCCATCACCGTTATGTCTTGGAGCTGCTCTGGTCAGTGAATGATTTTCTGTGGCTTGGAGGTAATGTGGTCTGATGCAGATGATCAGATGTGTAACTAAAATATTGTTACTTGAAATAAGAGAAAAGCTAGCAAAAATGGCTCTAAAATACAAGATGAGGGAGGAGAATTGGCTGAGCTGCTTGCAGTGGGGAATATTCTCAGGTGACTCCCTCAGTGTGTCTCCTGTCACTCTCCCCCACAGCCCTGCACGGCAATCCTACTGAAACAACCATGTCCTTTCTCAGAATCGCGCTGAAATTCCTTGTGCCTCTGATTGTTCGCTTTTCTTTCTTGAAAGCACATCTTGCCCTTTGCTTAAATGCCATCCCTGCTAGCCACCTCTTACACTCATTTTCCTGGACCTCGTCCATATATAGCTGCTGAATGGATGAACAAAATGTAGTATCTCCGTTTAGTGGAACATTATTCAGACATAAGGGTGAATAAAAAAGAAAAAATAAATAAAGGGGAATATAAAAAAAGCCACCTGATCTGGGAAGTCCACCGTGACTGCTCAACCCACCCTTTTCCCTTTGAAATCCCACCCCTTAAACTCCTCTCTACTCTTTTTGATAGTATTTACCACCTTCTAATAAAGTTTAACATTTTCATAAAAAAAAGAGAGATGCTGATACCACTTCAACATGGACGAGCCTTGATAACAGCACGTTAAGTGAAAGGAACCAGACACCAACGGCCACATATTGTTGACTTCAGTGATCAGAAATGCCCAGAATAGGCACATGCAGAGGCAGAGAGCAGGTGATGGTTGCAAGGGGCTGGATGGAGGGGGGTTGGGGAGTGACTGCTAGTGACAGGGGTGTTCTTTTCGGACGATAAAGTGTTCTGGATATAGATGGTAGTAAGGGCTGCAAAACCGTGAGTGTGCAGAAGACTGCTGATGCTGTCTCTGGGAGTGCCTGTTGTTGGGGCGGCTTTAATTTGTTCTCACCCTGCAATGTGAAGATTCATCTTGTGCTGAGGCCATTCTACTCCTGTGAGAGGTGAGGCTCAGAGACTTTGTAGAGTCATGTTTCTTTTTTCCCCTTGCTGAGTGTAGGCGAAAAAGGTTTAAGCCTGAGAAAGTGCTCCATCTGCAGAAATGTCTTTCAGATTTGCATGGTGTAAAATTCTTGACAGTTTTTTAATCGCTGAGGACACTCTGTTGGGGGAAACAGCCCGTGAAGCCTGGGTGAGACCCGGAAGAGCCGCGCTTCCCTCCCAGACATGGGTGGGGATTTAACCCCTGTTCAGGCATTGAAGGGCCCAGACCCATGAGCGGAGTTGACAGTCGTGAATATTTACGTGTATCCGCTGCTTCATCTTGGATTTTAATTTCTAACTGAGTCATTTTGTGGCGGCAGCCTCATCCTACATCAGGAATTTATATTATCTGCTCTTTGAGTTGAAGACCTGACAGACTTGATTATTTAACAGTCTCCCTTGAATTGATATCTCAGATTCCTTTGTCAATCGCAAAAGAGCAGAAATACAGACGTCCTTTAATGACGATGTGACCTGGAGCAGGTTTAGTTTCTGTGCCTCAGTGGCCTTATCTGCGGGTGGGGAAGATGATAACAGTGCTTCCCTCAGAGGGGCTGGTGAGGGGAGAGTGAGAAGCACAAATGGAAGACTTACACGAGATGCTCATGAATGACAAAATTTAGTGCTGTCAGCCTGGTGAGGCCTCAGGGGCAGAGATGTCAGAACAGAGCAGTCCTAGCCGGAGCTCGATCCGCGTTGGTAGCTTTTATGAACAGTATAACCACTGTGGGTTATCAGGTAGTTTTAAGACTTGGTAATATGAATTCATGAATAATGTTAAAAGACTAGACAACTCAGATCCGGTTTACATAGTTCTCAAGATTTCCTGTGAGAAATGGATTTTTTTTCCCCATCTTAAATCTGAGTTGAGTCTATAAAAAAATTCTGTAGCCCTGCATCTTTTTGCTTTAATTCTCCATTTAAAAAAAAAAGTTTTTAAATGAAGTTACTGGGGACTGAACTGAGGTCCTCATGCATGCTGATCATATACTCTCTCAACTGAGGTATAATCTCCCCCATAATTTTTTTAAACTTTACTTTCCTTGTATTCAGAGGTTAGAGGCCTCTAATTCTTTTTCTGGAGACTTGTCCATGAACCTGTAAATCTATAATTAATGGACAAAATTTGGTTTCTTAAAAAAATCAATAGAATTTTCTTCAATCCATTCAGAAGGAAATGCTCATTGAGTTTAAATGTTTCTCCTTTATGGTGATTTCTAATTTTTGGCCTAGCTTAACTTATTAAAAGTAATCCTCATCATAATGACCAAGCTTGCTGTGAGTGGACACCTACCAAAGGCTAAAATGCTTTTCTCATGTTTTGCTTCAAAGCAGGTGTTTGACGGTAGGTATCAGTGTCTCCTTTTTTGCAGCTGAGGGATTGAGAAGTGGACAGCTTGTCCCAAATCAAACGCAGCTGGCGGTGGCAGGCTCAGGGCTGGAACCCAGGGTTCACAGAATGCATTCTCAATTGCTCCTCTGATCAGCCTCCCGTTGAGTGGTTTCCCTAACACCTGTGAGTCCATAAATGACCGATTTTGGAGATCTCAGCCTGATGAGGCCTTCAAAGGAGAGATACCAGTGAGAATGTGAGATAGAGTGGCATAAATTAAAATTGTATATTTTCACACATGTGAAAAAAATTGTATATTTTTCACACATTCTCAGGTAATGACTTAAATAGTTTATGTTTTTTTATTTTAGTGTTATGAAAGCACAAATAACAAAACATTAAAAATGATTATAGTGCAAAATAGGAGTAGGCTTTGAAAGTCCAACCATTACTAATGATGTTGCTTGTTTTTCTCTAGTGGTGCTTATTGACAGAATAATTTGCAATGACTGAATTTGTTTTATGTAGTCTTAGTATGGAGGAAAAGTTTGTCAGTGAATATTGAAAGTAAAATCTTTACTCTTTTCTTTCCTGATGATAAATATGTAAGTTGTTTTCATGGCTCAAGTATGTTTCCTCATTTGTAAAATTTGAGTGATGCCGTTTACCGTGTCTGACTGTGAGAGGTAGACGCCTTGTATACAAAGCATCCAAGAGCTGCTTAGTAAAAATGTGCTGTCACAATGACAGATAGTTTAGAAGGATCAACTGTGAATAATAGAGAGGGTTGCTTGTTTCTGATGCATATTCAATATGGATATATATGAATATGGCTTAAAGTAACTCAGGGATTTGTGTGTGTGTGTGCGTGCAGTATGAAGTTTTAATGAAATCTGTATCATTCTATTGAGACAGGGACTAGTTAAATTGACTTAAGCAGACGACCTTGAAGGTTATTTACACAGAATGTGTATTGTTACAACTCAGTATTCATGTTGCCGTGTAACTATCCACTCAGACATTTAAATTCGTAGGAATCTGACCAGAAGCATTAAGTTTAGAAAAATCCACATTGATCATTTTCAGGGAATAAGCTTCTCTCTTTTGTGATTAAAGAAAATTTTGATTTAGTTTTCTGCACTCTGAATAGGTTTTAAAATATCAAAACATTGATTTGACATGTCAGCTTTTTTAATAGAAAAAAGCTCATGCTGTTTTATTATATAAATAAATGTTTTTGTATTTCAATACACTTGTATGATTTCTTGGCTGTTTGAGAAGTATTTTGCAAGATACTTAGATTACCTACTGTTGGAAAAATACAGACGTGGCTTTTATGAATATAGGCCTAGTACAGGTCTGTTGGTTTTTGCTACAGTGCAAGACATGTGGCCTAGGAGAGCTTTGATGCCGATGGCCATGAGGACAGATCCCAGATCTCAGTCTCCCCTCCTGTAAAATGAAGTGGCTGGACTGGATTCTTTCCTCTTCAAAGAAGAGTTTCCATGAGCCCGTGTCTTTTGTATATATTCAGGAGTATTAGCAATATCAGATTAAATACTGAATACCCCTCCCTTTCCCGAAGCGAAGTGCAGTATTTGCTATATAAGCTTTTAGTTATCTGATTCTTGTTTCTGATCCACAGGCAATTTTTGTGTTGCATCTTTCCCGGCAACCTGGAAGGTCTTTTTAGCCATAGGTGGCGCTGTTGCAATTTCTTACCGTCTTAATTTTCCTTTTTGTAAAAGAAGGCTTAAGCAACGTTATTTTGTTTTGATTACTTTGCTTAGTGCTTCAGGATAGCACAATGTCCATTATATCTGTCTACCTGGAAATATTATTCTGCTTATATCTTAGTTTTATTCTATCATCTCGCTGTGAACATTTCAGACTTCCTGTGCAAACAATGGCAATATCGGACTTTTCTTCCAGTGTTAGAAACCAGTGAGCCGGGATTTTATAAAGCAGATAGAAGCGGCCTCTGGAGCACCTTAAAGCTGAAAAGTGTACTGAGTTCCCTAAGTATTGACCCCGCCGCTTTGTGTCAATTGGTGGTAGGAGATTTGGTACATATACAATTGGGTGTAGTGTTTTGACTTGGGTTTGCGTGCACGCGCTGCCACTGAGCTACGTTATCCTGAATCAGTTCGTTCTGAGTTTTTCCCTCGTCTATGAGATGGGGACACTCATTTCTGCTTTGTAGAATTGTGAGAATTAGAAATTATGTAAAGTGTTTAGCACAGTGGGTATGTCAAAAGGGCTCATAAACTTAACTGCTGTTTGGTGTGAAGCCATCATTTGATAGTCTTTGGCAATTACTGACAAACAGGAAAATAAGAAAAGGTGGTTTTATGATGAAAGATATTTGAGGAGGTTCCATAGTTCCTATATTCATAATTTAGCATCAGCAGAGTCAGAAGTGTTACACAGTCGCCCTGAACCAATGTTAAGCCACAGAAATTTTTGTTACTTCATATATGTTGGGGCTTAAGGGGACCCAATGCTTATACACATGTTGTCTCCAGCAGCCAACTGAGAGATGAGAAAGAAGTACAGGCAGGCGATAAATGTCTCCTTTATTACTGATGAAGCCACATTATCCATGAAATTCAGTGCTGTGGGAGAGTGGGTGTCATGACACTATGTCCCAGAATTAGAGACTCACGCAGTCCCACGTAACTCTGGGCCACAGCAAGCCTTCCCTTGAGAGGATCTAACCTAATGTACAGGGCTGTCTTGCCATGGAGCTGAGCATCCCGGGTGCTTCCAAAGGGTGGCCAACACTGGAGGGAAAGGAAAGGTTTCATATGCCCTGTTTGTCTCCCCGGAATCTCACCTCAATCTGTTAGTGCGAGGAGGGCTAACCGTGGGCCAGGGTTCAGGGGTGTGAAAGGAGAAGCAGTCTCCCATGGCCCAGAGGAGTGGGGAGGAGGCATCCCCTCCCTCAGTTTAAACAGGTGGTGGACTGGAAGAGAAGGGTGCTCCCCAAGAGTTTATAAGAGGGGAAATAAGGATTTCCTTTGGGACTCAGACTAGCCATGAAATACAGAAGATGATCAGATGGGAGACGTAAATCACTTTCTTATTAAATTGACATTTGTTGGGCACCAAAAATGTGCTACATTCTTTTCTGAGAGTTTTACAGAAATGAATCCTTCAATCTTCACAACAAGTGAGTAAGGAAGATTTGATTGTTATTCCAGGTTTACAGTGTGGAAATTGAGGTACACAGAGGGTAAATAAGTTGGCCAAGGTCACAGAGCTAGTAAGTGGCAGAGCTGGGATTTAAACCCTGGCTGTCTGGTTTCCAGGCTCCCAGGGATGGGCTTTGGGTGTTTAGAGGTATCTGCATCCCTGGATCTCTGTACCTGTGTGCATCAGTTAACCCAGAAAAGACAGGGGAAGGAGAGTTATACAGGTGCTCACAGTCATGTCTCAGCCACTGTTCACGGAGAGTGCACCGTGATTGGAGTTAATTGTCTTCTGGGCAGCAGATATGTTCTTATAACAGAAATTTAGTCCATTGAGTTAGTCTAGAAACCCTTCCTGCTCTGCTTCTGTCCACGATTGCCATGTGACTGCCTGCCCGAGTTTGGGCCGTTGAGGAGAAACTGTGCTCATGGTTGAACTCTGATATTTCAGTCTGGTTTATAGTTTCACATTTCCTGTTACATTAATAAATTAAATTTCTGGTTTTCTTGCATCAGTGTGTCATAAGTTTGGTTAATGTGAAACCAGTCAATGGGAGCCCAGGTATAATTTCTGAGCACGTTGTGACATTTCTACACGTGCAGACATGGCTGGAGGATGTCCATCTTCCTCACTGATTTCTCCCAACAGCAGGGTCCTCTCCCACCCCCAGATATGAGGATGGGAGCTCTCTGAGTAGGCCAGTCAGAGGCCGAGTACACCAGTCAGAAAACGATGAAGTACCTGGAAGTGGGTTTAATAGAAGAAAAGGGCTTCCAGGTTGTCTGATGGGCTGTTCGAGTCAATTTGGTGAAAAGCTGTCCACTGTCTGTGGTTGAGCTACTTCTTTGCTTTTTAAAAGTCTGTATTACATGAAGGGATTTTAAAAAGTAGAAAGGAGTGATTTCAGGTGGTACATCCACACCGGTGAGAAGGGATAGATGACCGCCTGTGTGAGGCTTAGATAGAGTCTTACAAACTTCGTAAAACAGCTTTAAAAGCTCTGCCGTCTGAGTGCACTTCATAAGGGGTCCAGTTCATCATGGCCGTGCTGAGAGGGCAAGTAAATGATGATGGCAGAAAGGACACGGAGGCATCAAATAGGTCTCAGTCATGTTCCGTGTTTAGAGGATGCGGCACAGTGTAATATATTTGAGCTGGTTTTCCACTGAACACTTTTGAATGTTTTCTGGGACTCCCCAGTTCCCCAAGTTTCCATGCAGCTGGGTGTCCCCTCAGAGGAGCACTGTCAGCGCTTGCCCTGGGCTGACGTGGTGTCACGGGGAGCAGGACGGTCAGCGTCCCCGGCTCCTCCGAGCTCCGTCTCCTCATCCGCAGAGCCGGGTTCTCATCCGTGTCTACTTAGTAGGGTTGCTGAGAATCACACGTGATGGTTGTCAGGTGTGATATGTGGTTGTCTCTGTGATTGTCATATAGTCAATATTTGATAGAAACACTTGTTTTTTATTATAAATGTGGCTCCTAGATTGCAGTGGTTTTCAGTATGCATTTGTTTTATAAATTTTTTCTTATTTTGAAATAAGCACTTCTGTTTACTTATTTTCATGAAGGTACTGGGGATTGAACCCAGGAACATGTGCATGCTCAACAGGTGCTCTACAACGGAGTAATACCCACCCTCCTTGTCTGCACTTAATAATAAATGTTTCAAAACACAAAATAGTTCTTAAACAACATCATGGGACCTATTTTCTGCATAGACAATTGAATACATATGCTATTTCATTAAGGATAAATGTCGTAGGGGCCACGTTTCTGAATCTGTTTACGTGTTTAAAAACGATCATAAGTAGTGATAAACACGAGTCTTGGATCCACTACTTATTAGGGTTTGCTTTGCCATTATGGGAAATTACGTTCTACAGAGAAGGCTAATTGGGTCTCTTTGATATTTGGATGATTTAGCAATGTTCAAGGCTTTCAAAAGCTGACAGTTTTGTATTTTAAACTAACTACAAAGTTATCTTCTAGAAGCTGGAAGTCCTTAGCTTGTGAAGTGCCCAGTAATTCAGTGTGTATGTGTCTGTGTCACTGTGAACGTGTGTGTGTGTGATTTCAGGAATTTAGCAATAAGTTCCATATAGCCTTCTGATACATTTCTCCTCCAGTTCAAGGTGTAGGTATATATTTACACAAATAAATTGATACTCTTTTGTCATTTGGCATATTTGTGGGAATAAGAGGTTCTCATACTTGTTTCAGAAGGGTTGGGGAGCATGAGCTTAGAAAATGAGAGGAGATAGTGGCAGGAAGGTTCTTTACACTTTGTGCAGGATGAGAAACAGTAGATTTCTTTTTTCTTCTAAAGCAAACTGGCACTGAATTTTAACATACTAATGCTCAGAATTGCTTTTCTGATCAGAGACAAGTGCCTCAGATTTTTCAAGGCAACATGAATGATGAAATGTGTTTCAGCATTTATCTTTAAATGTAGTTTTATTTTTCAAGTAAAAGGCTATATAGCCTGTTCTTTTTTCCAGCAGAACAAGAATTTCTCATTGATCCAGGTACGTGATCAATGTGTTTAGTTTCTTTGGGTTTTTTTTTTTTAAGTGCTTGTTTCATTCTGGTGTGAATGAATGTTTGAAATTTCAGGATTTTGATCTTTAGAACATGCTGAATTATCAGAACTGTTAAAAAACTGATGTTTGGTCCTTGTATGGTGGGGCAACCTATTGATTTATATTGTCTGTTAAAGAGGGAAATTCTTCCTCTAGCCTGCAGATAATTAAGTAAATGGTTTGCAGTGTACCTTTAAAATTATTTGAATGCATTGAGCATGTTTGTCCAGTGAATTTTGAATTGAGTCATAATAATGACTTTGCTTTGATTCTGTGGCTTTTGTCCTCTCCACAAGAATTTGAATTCTGTGTTGCATTTTGTATACGTGTTCTTAAAGGGGAAGAAATTTTGCATTTTTTACAGAGGTGAGTTTTCCTATCCCCTCTGAATGCCTTCTGTAATTGATACAGCGAAAATCTGTTATTGCAGTGCTTAATTATTTCTTAAACTATTTTTTGTTAATCGGAAACAATGACAAAGAATGATAAGAAAAAATATGAAAACCTTCCTTCCTTTGAAGAATAGAAATGAGGTGGTCAGGCTCACGCAATCTTTGTGCCTGACACACTTACTTTCATGTCATTGTGTATCATGATTCGGAGATGGAGTTGCTTCAGGTTTGTAGATTTTTGTTTTAACATTTGTGTTGAATTCATTCTCTAGGCTGATGATTCCTGTTGCATTTGTAGAAAGTGTACATGAAGGGAAACAAATGCTTTGTTTTGTTTTCTGGAGGCCTGAGTTGCTGATGAGAAAAGAGAAGAGGGTGGGCTGAGGAAAATAGTGACAGACCCTCACCTCCAGGCTGAAATTGATGAACAAAAAGTCAAATATGTGTATCGGTATTTGACAAATAGAAGCCAGACAGCCCAGACTGTCTAGTTATGCCCAAAGGAAAGTACTGAATTCACCCGCAGAATTAGGTGCTTTACCAAATAAAGCAGCTTAGAGCAATCAGAAAAATCAGTAATATGATGAGATATAAAAAGAATATAATGTCTTTTATTTCTGAAACTTTTCTACGTTAAGTTGTGTAGAGCTAAAATTAAGTTTCAAGCACCAGGAGTTAAGAGTTTAGGTGGTTCTGTAGGGTCGTTATTCAGGGATGTGTCTAGACCCTGCTGGAGTGGCCGAATCTGGCAGGAAAAGACCCAGAGCCAGGATTTGTCATCCTAGGATGTCCTCCATAATGGTTCCATGTGGGAGCCCATGATTGGGTTAACAAGTTGTAACACACCCCAGCCGCCTGTCAACTTTAAGAAGAAAAAATGTGCTTAGTAACTGCTTTTAAGCAAGCACCTGTGCATCCACACTCCTGTCTCCTTGCCATAAAAAGCAGAGACAATGCCTTGCTTGCATAGTTGAGGTTTTAGATAGCACTCTGCTCATTGTACAGCAATGACCCAGGCCCTCAGATATAAACGCTGGGCCTGCGTGGTGTTAGATAGTCTATTAGCCCCAAAACAGGGACCTGGCTGGTCTGGTGTTCTGCTGTGTAATGAACATGTCTAAAGAATGTATCTTGTTCCCCTCTCCCCAAGACTTCCCTATAGGTACACTAAGCCTTTGTACTTATGGTGGATTCTACAATCTCTGTCTCATCCTGTCTTTCCCCAAGTTCCTGTTTACTATCACACAACTGTTAATGACTTTTTCCTTTGATTATACACAATAAATGTGGGAGCATTTGAGAGACTCGTAGAGTTGGCTCCCTAATCCCTCTCGCTTTCTTTCCTTTTTCCACAGTCTTGAGTAATTCATACCGTGTAGGTAAGATTTCTGCCAGCCAGAACCCACAGTTCCAGGTGAGAAGGATGCAGGTTTTATCTCTCCTACCCAAGGGAGAGAGAGAAGATAATTGAGATCTGCTTCCCCGTGGCCCCTTCCTGCCCCAGGGCCACTCCAGTTCACCTGCAGCCTTCTGGCCTCTGCTCTCAGGGCCTCTGTCCCAGGACTGACTGCAGCCTTTTCTTCCCTTGTCAACATTTCCTGTGCCTTTCAGAAGTTGGTCTGTTCTCTGGAATTTAACCCTGGCAGATGTGATGGTGGTCAGCGTGCTGGTGGGCAGTAACTTGGGGACTTCCAGGAGCTATCTTGATTCTCCTTAGTCTCTCATTCATGGTTAAAGAACTGTCGTGCACCGTAGGAAGCCCATTCACGTGAGGTCAACACAGCATTGCATCACTTTCATTTTATTTTTGAATTTTCAGTGGAGAAATAATTTGTAGCAAACTGTTTCAGATCTTCGGCTGCCTGCTTTCCTCACCACAATTTCCTTGTTGGCTCTGGCGCTTGTTGTAAGAACCAGGTTTCTTCTCTGGTCATTTGTACCAGCTGGGCTTGCCGAATCCTTGATTTGCATTTGAAGCAGACTGCTTCTTCGTGATGTCAAGCTGATTTTCCTTGTCATGTCTGAATATTTCGTGCACACTCAGCAACTGTTTCAAGTGAAATGCCCTTGTCCAATTTCGGTTAACTCACATTTGCTGATCTCCTGCTTTCATGCTGAGGGCAGTTTCTTCTTCCTGTAATAAAAGTTAGGAATTTGCATTTACTGTGGGAAGGTACTAGCCCGAGGTGCTTTTGTTCTTAACAGTTTTAATACAATTCACCCATTAAAATGTACAGTGGATTTTACTCTATGCCCAGAATTGTGCATCCTAGTCAATCTTAGAACATTTTCATCCCCCCAACAGGAAACCCCTTATGCATAAACAGACATTCCCAACTTCCCCATCCCCCAGCCCCAGGGAGCCACTCTTCTCTCTCTGTGGATTTGCCTGTGATGGACATTTCATGCAAATCGAGTCACTTCATCTAAGTGGAACCGTCTATTGTGACTGACTTCTTTCGCACTGAGTAACGTTTTCAATATTTGTCCACGTTGTGGCCTGGGTCATTCCTCTATGCTTTGCTATTGTTGAATAATAGTCCACTGTATGGCTGAGCCCCTCTGTTTACAAATTCATCACGTGATAGACATTTGGGTTGTTTCTGTTTTTTTCGCTCTGACTAGTAATGGCGCCGTGAATATTCCTGTACGAGTTTTTATGTGAACATTAGTTTTCAATTCTCTTACTTGTGTGCCCAGGAAGCAGAATTGATGGATCACTCAGAAATCAAATGTTCAACTCTCTGAGGACGTGCCAGGCTGTTTTCCAAACTGGCCACGCTGTGTTACGTCCTCACCAGCAAGGGCTGCGCGCTCCGCTTCCTCTGTGTCCTCATTAGAGCTTGTTACTCTTTTTCTGATTATAATCCATTGTAGTGAGTGTGAAGCGGTTTCTCCTAGTGGTTTTGATTTGATTTCCTTTAGAGCTAGTGTTATTGAACATTGTTTCATTGTGCTTATTGGCCATTTGTTTATTTTCCTTGAAAAATATCTTTTCAGATCCTTTATTCATTTTTTAATTGAGTTGCCTTTTTATTATTGAGCTGTGGAATTTTTTTTTGTTTGAGATACAAATTCCTTATCAGATAAATGATTTGAAAAAATTTTCTCCTCTCTGTTGTTTTTACACTTTCTGGATGGTGTCCTTTGAAGCAAAGTTTTAAATTTTAATGAACTCCAATTTATCTCTGTTTTCATTTTTCCTTGTGCTATTGGGGTAACATTTAATAGCTGAGGTATTTTATTTAAACTTGTATATATAAAATAACTTAATTCTTTGGACTGTTCTAGGAGATGGGTGCGGTTGTTGTCCCCAGTCTATGCATCGGAGACTGAGATGCAGAGAATTTGACTGACATATCAGTGTCAAAGCTACCCAGTGCTGTGGGAATTCAGACTCTCATGTTTTTCCCTAGCATCTGAGCTCTTCACCATCATGCTCCACTCTTTCCAGGAATCGTTAATGAAAAAGTCTTTCCTTTTTTGATTTCTTGTTAGTTTGTTTTCTCATTGGGGACCTCATCCCCTCATTGTCCTGACAGAGAGCAGTGTAGGTTTATTTTAGGTCTCATGTAGACAGAAGCATTGCTATCAGTTAACTTCTTTATTACTCACACTCCAGTGATGATTGTTGCTAGTTGACCTAATCAAGTCATGCTTAAGTCTTTCCTGCTCATGATACTAAAAACAGTCATGACTTACAGAATGCTCAAAAAAGAAGGTAGTTGATTGATTTTATTTTGCCAACCAATCAAACAAATCAAATAAAAACCCCGGTGTTGACACAGACTATAAGCCCTCCAGAATAGGGTCACTGTCTTCCTTGTGTTTCATTTATTTGGTCACAGTGTCTCGATAGTGCCTTGCTGTCCAGCAGTTTTGTGAGGATACGGTGCTCATGAATCATTGTAAGGACAGAATTTTGACAACAGACTGTGTTGTTCATTTCATGAGGGAAAAGGTAATATGGAATTACTGCTCAGATATGTTTTAAAATTAAGCTTTGAATTTTAAGAATAGTTCAAAAAACCAAAAGAAAATTTTTTTCACTAATTTTAGATCTATCTTAGACACATTATGGTTACATAGCAGAATAATTTATCAACTAGATTTAACAAGAGGAGTGTAATATTGATTACTTGTTTTAGTTGAAATATTCTACCTGGGATAAAGTAATCAGTGCCCATAAAAGAACAAATATGTTTATATTTCTATGCAACATGGGAGCAGGCTTCATATGTTTCTATATAATATATATGACTGTGTGTTTTAATCTTTCTGTCAGTGTTTTAATAGTTCTTTAGCAATTTTGTAACTTTCGAACTCTTCTAAGAAAATCACTCCCAATTCTCGTGCAGTTTGTACTGTGTATCCTGTCTTATGCGTGGGATTCCACTGTACCCTCAGTGAGGAATTTCCTCTCCTATTGAGTTAGTAGTAGAGTTAAAGGAACTGTGATTTCTAGGCCTTTGATCTCCATGTGTTTGCAGTTGGCTGTCAATCACGATTTTCCCTTTCCTGAGTTTTCATTGTTCAATTAGAATTTTTGAAAATAACTATTAATATGTTGCATTGGTCTCCCTAGAAACTTGACGTGTTTGTGCTTTTCAGTTTTCAATTAATGAAAAATGGAAATGCACTCTTGTTTTTACGTAGTCCTTTTTCACTAGATATTTGTTTATATCTTTATTTTTAAAATAATTTTTCCAAATGAATGAATCGGTGTGCATGTTTTAAAGGATAAATTACTTTCCATTTTTCTTATTGTAACAGTTATATTCATTGTAGAGAATTTAGAAAATAAGGATAAACATAGCAATAACTTCACAATGGCCTCTAATCTAACCTAGAGATACAGTTGTAAGGTTTGAAATTGAGAATTACATGTCCTCTCACGTTGTTCTTCTTTTCCAAGTACATTTTGGTTACTGAGACCCTCGAATTCCCATATGAATTGTAGCAGCAGCTAGTCAGTTACTGCAGAGTAGCCCGCAGGGATTGTGATCGAAGCCACGTTGAGTACACGGATCGCCCTGGGGAGCACTGCCATCCCAAGAGCGCTGTCTTTTGATAGAGGAATGTGCGTGGAGTGTCTGTCCTGGTATTTAGGTCTTCTTTAACTTTTGATTCAACAATGCTTTGAGTTTACAGAGTATTATTTTACTTTTTTTTCTTTGCCTTTATACTGAGCACAAGTGTGCAAGGTACCGGGATCAGAAGTGTATTTGAGCCCCGCAACTTGCTGCCACCATGGACGCTGAGCTCTTGCTTCACCTGCTGTACAATCTTGCACTGAATAGGATCTCAGTAACTCTGTCTTGAATGAATGATTATATGATTCTAGGATGATGCTTGAGAGTCGTTGTGATGATTTTTTTCCCCAGCCTTTCTCCACTTCTTAACTATGCCCTTCCTCTTCCTTTCCTCCAGTCTGGGTTTCAGCATTCCTGTGGCATTGATTTTTCTTGTCTGTGGACTCTTCCTTTCACTGGTTCACGATAATGTTACATGTGGGCTGCGGAAACTTGCTAGATGTCAAGAAACAGCAAATCCATTGTATCCTAGTATTTTTAGAGTGTGTTATTGTTTTATCGATTGAAATTAATTCAGCTGCCCCTTGAACTCTCCTATGATCTCTTTTCGCCTTCCTACAGCTGATACTGCTCTAGTTGCTGCATGTGCCCTTTCCCCAGCCTTGGTTTTGGAGTTGAGTAAATCACCAACAGTGAAGCCCTCTCTTTAAAAGATGAAGAGAACATTTGCTCCTTCTCCCTGGTTGGGGACTTGGATGAGATGAGGTACCAGATAAAGAATGGAAACCCCACCTCATTCTGACCCCCGCTCTTTCCGTTCATTCCTCCAGGGGAAAAGAGTACAATTCAATAGTATAAAGATTGATTGTGAGCTAGTGAGATAGACAAGACAACCGATCATTTATTAAATATCCTTTCATGTTAGAAACAAATGTATTACACACACAAACAGCACACAAATCACGGTAGTACCGTGGTTACAAACGTGGGTCCGATTTCGAGTTCTGCTCTGTAGTGACCAGTCCTGTGAGATGGAGAAATGGTAGGTCTGCTTAGCCTCTCCAGAACTGGTTTTCTGTCCTGCAGAGATGGGGCACGCTAGGCGTCCCCACCCCGTAGAGGTGTTGTGGGGTGTAAATGACGTGCGTGGGCAGCCCGAGCACAGCTGCTCGTTCCTCGTAAGTGCAGGATCGCATAGCTTTTGCGGTGACGGCTTTATGACCGCCCCGTGTAGACTCTCAGTTCTCCGAAGGGATGCCTTGTGGTTTGGAGATGGGATTCTCACTTCTGAAAATACCCAAGGATAGTGTTATTGGGCCCTGCTGATTTCAATCTATTCTTTAGAAAGTACATATTGTAGATATATTTTTCAAACATGCATGCTTTTTTCTTTTACTATATAAGTTCTACCCTCTCATCTCTTGGTGTGACTTTTCATGGAATTCAGGAAACATTCCTAAGCTACCTGCCTCTTCACAATTCTCCGTGGTGGTTTCCTTCCCTGACTAGAAGAGGGTTTTGCATAGGAAATTTTATTTGTTCCCCTTTTCTTGGAGTCTGTCTGTCTGCCCATCTTTTACCTCTCAATCTGTCCATTTATCTACCCACTGATTCTTCTGACATGTTCCAAAACGCATTTCAGGCAGCTTACAGAAGAACAGATATCAAATAAACAGGTGAGAAAATGGGGCCAAGTTCATACAGTGAGGCTAGGAGGCGAGCCTGTGTGAGGGTTGTAGGCGTGAGACACACGCCTCTTCCCTGTGACTTACAAGATGGACAGAAAGAGTGTGCCTGAGGCTGCCAGCAGACACAGGGAAACAGGGCTTGTGGGAGATGCTCACTGGCTGTGAAATATTAAATAAGTGGCTGAGCTATTAGGCTTAGAAGAATATTTTGAGTGTCTTCCAAAATCAGAGTATTGCATCTTTTATTTTGTGAGAGTTCTACGTATAGTTGGTTACATTCTGTACCTGGAAGTTTCTCCAAAACTCCTCCCCACGTGAGTCCCATGGCTTGGGATTGGGGTGATTCTGCTCATTGACGGGGGTTGGCCAGAAACCGAAAATGAAAGCCTCAAAGGAGCCTGGGATTTGTCAGTTATGTTTTGTCAGTTCTGTAGAGTTCAAAAAGTGTTTCCACAGTTTCTCTCCATCTGAGGCAGCAGCGTGCTCTCTTACCAGCATCAGGAGCTCAGGGCCACGGGATGGTGGGGGCTGACTGCACTGCCCTCAAGACAGCTGAGCTAGTCACTGCAGGTGTGGTTCTTTTACATAGGGCATTTCATGTTCTTTACTAGAATGTTTCAACAGGAAGTTAATTAACTGAGTTAATTAACATTTAATAAATATGATCTTTGTTGAAAAAACACTTATAGGTAGAATATAAGCTGTGAAGACTTCAAAAACGGTTTCATTACTGAAATTTCATTTGGGAAGATACACAGTTTATCTTATAAATGCCTCTCTTTTAAAGTAACAAAGAAACAAGACAGAAAAGGCAGAGGATGATTTCTGTTCTTCCTCTCGGCTTACAGGTGCCCTCACCCCCAGTAGCATCTATCCAGACACCAGCACTGACACTGGCCGTGCTCAGAACTGCTTCAGCCCTGAAGACACTGCTGACAAATAGAAGGGGGCCGCGCCCTGTTACAGCAGGTGCTCTCACTTTGTGGGTCCTTATGTAACTGCGTGGTGTTAATCAGGATCGCCCGTTGTACATTGTGTGATGCTGCTGCCTTGTCTCCTAGTTACTTGTTTCTCTAAATATTCATGTATTATTCTCCAATGCGTGCTACTACACACCTGAAAATGCTTTTTTCAGATGAAAAAGAATGTGCATTTAAAATAATAAGTGAAAAGGGGGGCAAAAGGGGCTACCCTGGTCCCGCTAATCAAAGATAATAATTAACACGTTGACATCTTTTTTCTATCATTTCGTCATTGAGTATCACCTCTGTCATAAAAAACCAGAGAGCACTCTGTGCCTGTTTTCTGTGTGGACACCTCCAGTTTCCATTCGGCTTATTATATATTTTTCTACAATATTCTATCTCGCCTGGCGTGATTTTTGATGACCAGTATAGCATTCTGTCTTGTGGAGGTATCATCCATTTTACTTCGGACTTAAATAAACTTTTAAATTCCAAGTATACTTAACTGAAACACAGAAAAGATAACTGTGGTGGTACAGGAAGGCCCCTACCTCCCTTCCCCTTATTTCCTGAGAGTAAAAGCTGTTGAAAATTGGTATATATATTTCATGACCTTTATGCCTATGACATACATATATACACACATATGAGATTTCTATGTTTACCTGTGTGTATATAAGCTTTATTGAAAAATAAGGCCATACTATATGTTTTTCCTCAGCTCGCTTTATTCACTCAGGTGTATATCATAGACGTCCTCCCACTAAAGAATCACCCGGTCCTTTCAGACAGATTGGAGGGGTCTCCTGATGTGCGGCTGTGGTCTCTTGTCCACGCACACTTTTGGTGGGAGAATGCTGTGGACAAGGCCCTGGACCACGGTGAAAAGCCGGCTCCCTCAGTGCTCGCAGCTCGCTGTGATTTACCGCATCATTGTCTTGATGGTGGACAGTTAAGTTTTCTCCATTTTCCACTGTCAGAAAGGATGTTTGACTGGCATCCTTCTTGAACAGACATTCCTGTGATCTTGAATGAGTATTCCTTTAGTTAAGGCTTCTTGAAATTTAGTCCCTGGATGTGACATTTACATTCATCACAGACTCCTTTCAAGTGACTCTAGAAATTCCTTCTCCATTGGGGAATGAAAAGATGCACAATTAATTATGTAACCAATTCTCTATTGCTGGATATGATTTCACTTCAGGTTTTCTTCCCAACATTGTAAACAGTGCTGTGTAAATGCCCTGATTGATACATCATTTTGGACTGAATTTTTCTTTTTCCTAAAGGAAACGATTCCTAGAAGTGGTGTTGAGTCAGTGTGTACGTACGTTTTTCAGAGTTTACATATCCATTGACATGTCGTCCTCCGAAAATGTCGCTCATGGTTTGTTCTCCCACAGATGGACACTAGATAGAATATCTATTAAAAATATTTGTGCATATGATGAGCAAAAGTGCTTTTTCATTGTTTTAGTTTGCATTTGATGACCAGTGAGGTATTGAGCATTTTTTACTCATTAGCGATTTGAATTTTTTAAAATGAATGATTCCTTTTGTCCTTTGTACACATTTAAGTGAGGGACCTTCTTGTTGTTATTTGACAGCTCTTTGTATGTTATGAACATTAACTTCTTGTCTTCATCAACATGTAACACAGAGCTTTTTCTTGTCATTTCTTGCCTTTCATTTTGTTCAGGAGGATTTTTATTTTGGTTGTGTCTCAAAATATTCTTATGATAGCAAATGTCTTCCTTATGGGTTTTACCTTTGACATTATTCTTAGAAATACTTTCTTATAATGGAATAAATCTCTTCTGTAGGTTTTTTTTAATCTGTAAGATGGGGATGATAGTAGTACTTGTTAATGTAAGGGTAAGTTGAGTTAATAAGAGCAAAGTGTTGTATTTGCTGTTATTAGTACTTTTTAATAGTTACATCACGGTCTGTAATTTATCTTGTGGTCCTTATGAGAGGAATAGAATTTATTCTTTCCAGGTGATTCTCTGATTGTCCCAGGACAATTATTGAAGTCATACATTTCTCTTTGATTTGAAATCCCACCTGTACAACTTACTTATGTACACTAGAGTCTCTTTTTGAGCTCATGGTTCCCTTCTGTCAATCTGCCTTTCTTACTCCAGCACCATATCTTACATATTGTAAAAATTTATTTAATAGTTGTCAGTCTGAGTTTTTTTTTGATTCTTTTCCTCCATCCCAAATTTTCTTGTCTAGTATTATGACTTTATTATTCCTGAAGAATTCCAAAATATTTTGTTCAAGTTAAAAAAAATCAGATTGTGTTTTTCATGGGATTTTTTAGTAAGTTTTGAATTATTTAATGAGAACATACATCTTTACAAAACTGCTTTCCTCCATGCAACTTGTTGATGTCTCTACATTCACACATCTTACTTTACCCCTCAGTACAGTCCTGAAGTTTCTCCATTTAGAACATGAGCATTATTTTTGAATTTATTCCAGATTATTGTTTATGTTTTTGTCAATTTTGTAAGTGAGAATTTTTTACTATTATATTTTTAAATGCTTAAAACTGACATTGAGAAAGGAAGATTCGGTTTGTAAATACTCACTTTGTAACTTGTCATTTAAACTTGTAAGCATTAAGTACTTGTTCCAGAATCCTTTCTTTTTTGTTTTTAAAAATTTGTGTCCAAGATTCTCAAAATGGTCATAGCTAAGTAGTACAGGTGGGGAGACAAATGGAGAGAGGTAGTGTGGCTCATGTACAAACTGTGAGCAGTTTCATGGCTGCTTTAGGCTGGAGGAGCCACAGAAGAGCCCAGGTTAGACCAAGGATGGCTTTGTATGCACTTGAAAGCCAGCTTTCCTGCCTGTATGGTGAAGCCTGGTGGGTGTGGCAGGTAGATGATCAAGGTCTGATCAAGATCATTGGCTGCACAGAGCGCTATGTCTGTGAGAACTGGTGACCACTACCATGGAAAATGCTTGGTGCCAGGAACACTGCAGGGGAGCTGGGGAGCCTGTGTGTTAAGGATTTTCCAGTCCTGGGAGTGGGAAGATCAGACTCTGCATTCAACTCTGAGTTTGAATTCATCCTCTTTAGTTTACTGGTCCTCTGACTTTTGTCAAGTTATACATCCTGTTTGAACTCCTGCTTTCTTGTCTCTCAAAACAGGAGAATTATGGCCTGCTGCTAGAGTGTTTCATCAGGGTAAATGATTTGTGTCTATAAGATGCCACGCACAGTCACAAGCTCAGTGAGAAATGAGCTGACGCCTCTTCTTCTGCAACTCAGTGCTCGATAAGTCATCAGGGAAAAGTGAGTCCCTAATTTGTATGTGGTGCAAGGAAGAACAAAAGTAACGTCTTGCCTTTCCATGGCAGTATTCTTACTTTTTGCTTCATGTACCTCTTTCCCCCTTTCCTCTCCCCTTTCACCTCCACCACCAAGAGTCTGAGACTCTCTCAGAACACTAGATTCAAGTTAATTTAAATGTTGACTCATCCCCATGAAATGACAGTGACTTAAAAAAAAGTGTACACATCCCAGACTTGATTGTATTTGATTTACACACACACACGTGCACACACACACACACACATCAGGCTACCTCCCATTTGCTGAGGGAGAAGGACCACTTTTTCTGAGTTTTCATTTACTAAGAGTGAGAGCAAAGTCTCTTAAGCAGAATTTCGCCTGTCTTCGTGCATGGTTTTTTAAATTGGATTTCTGCTTTGTGTCCATAAAAATATTCTCCTATTAGAAGAGAGGAAGTGGAGACATAGATATTCTGCTGAGATATTGGTGTTATCATATTTGAGTTTTAAACGTCTTTAGACAGCATAGAATCGTAAATTTTTATGGGTGAGAATCCATGATGGTGTAACTTGGACAAGAACCTTGGTCTCCTGCCGTCGTGTCCACGTGGGTGAAGAGGCAACTGGGTGGGGGATGGCAGGAATCCTTCTTGCTTGAGTTCCAGGGGCTTGTTAGTTTACATTGCTCAGCTGCCTTTAGTTTACGTCCATGTGGCTTCTCATGGGAAAGACACTATGTCTTGAAAGACTGAGTTACTAATCAGCAAAAAGCTCTGGACCCACTCATATTTTCCAGAGTTTTTCTGCTGACCTGCTGACAGTATATATAAATGAGACCTAACAAACTACTGGATATAAAATCCTTATTGTTATCATTTGCATTCGAGTTCCATAGGAATGGGGTGCTGTCTCAGGCTGTCTAAGGCTAGATCTGAATAAAAATAGGGTGATAGACTGTGCTGCTGGACCCTCTCCAGTCGAATAGGATTTCCACCTTAGTTTTTAGAATCAGGCAGATGAGTTCAAATCTTGTCTTTACCAGTTATTAGCTTTGTGACCTTTGGGAAGTAACTTTACATTTTTGGGTTCCAATTTTCTTTATCTGTAAATAAGTTCAGTATTTATTTTAGGGTGTTTGTTTTAGAATTGAATGAGCTAATTCCCTAATTTATTCCTAAAATACTGATCACATGGTTCTATGCTGGTGCCTTAGTAGTTGATTACTAAGGGACTCAGCAGTGTGAATGGGGTTGGGGCCCCCTGGACCATAGAGCTTATATTCCAGGATATGCTTGTAAAAGACTGGATTGCAGTGGATTTTAGTAAATGTCCATTCCCTTCCTAATCCCCATTGATTGTGTATATATCGTTATACTAATATATGAACAATTTTTTTTGCAATTTAAATCTCTTTGTAGTATTTAAATAATGTAGCTATAACAAAAATATGTGAAATAAAATGATTTGAATTTTATTTTCCTTTCAATAAGCAAAACAAAATAAAATAGAAAAGAAAAGAAAAAGTATTGAAGGAGTAGAAATAATTTTATTTCCATGGAATCAACTCCCTATGTTAGGTTTTTCCATTGTGTTGTTAAACAGAGTATAAAATTAACAGGATGTGACTTCAGTGTTGATAGCTAGGTGAGTATAGTTTCTTTTTGTTGTTGTCTTTGATGAATTATTTGCACTAGATCATAAATGATGTGCATGTTACATATTGGAAACGAGGAAACAGTGGAGACATACTAACTCCAATGCAGTCATTTTGTTACCGAGTCCAAACTCGTTCTGCTCGCCTCATGACAGGCCAATAAACCGAGAGATGAGGTGTTGGACCAAGGAATAGTGGCTTTATTTGCAACGCTGGCAGACCCAGAAGACGGCAGACTGATGTCCTGGAGAACCATCTTTCCCAAGTCAGAATTCTGTCTCCTTTTATACTAAAAAGGGGTGGGGATGTGGTTGCTTGTTGCAAACTTCTTGCTGTATGAATTGTTTGTCCTTTGAATCCACTGTTCTTGCAGCTGTCCATGTGGATCAAATCATGGTGCCCCTGTAAAACCTCCAAAAAAACCAAGGTTATTCTCTATTTTGCAACTTACCATCTCTACAGAAGTGCAGATGAGCTAACATTTTTAAAGATCAGGGCCAGGAGAATAGGCTTTCCTGTAGATTTCAGGCTAAAGGAAACTCTTTAAAAATCATGCAGAGCTACCAAGTTTGAGCCTAGAAAACAGGGCACATGTTTAAACCCAAAGGAACAGATCTAACATAGAGTCAAAATTGTTCTTTTTTATTACAATTCCCTTTTCAGCTTCATAGATAATTTCAGTAAGAAACAGGAGCAATTTTGTATTTTTGCTTCTTAATAACCGATTACTGGGCCAACTACATTTTTGTGAGCAGGGATGTTGTGCGGGCATTGGGGTGAAAGCAAACTCTTGTTGGGGGTGGCCTACCCTGCAACATGTGTGATGCCCTGTGAGTGTTGGTGAGGGTCCCCCTAGCCAGGGGCTCTCTTCAGGAACTAGCATACGGGCATTGACCTCTGGAGACCTCTTCTTGGGCTGCAGGAATTTTTTTCAGATTCTGCGGTTGAAAAATCACTTCAGCTGGGGATAATTAGGGAAAAAAGGAAAATAAAAAGGGTTTGGAGTAGAGTTGAAGAGTAGGACATAAGATCACGGAGCCTGAGTGCTTGGCAGCCGAGCCTCGGTAGAGAGGGGAGCAGAGGTGGGGAGGGGCCTGGCTCCGGAACCAACTCCTGTACCTGTACCCGCGCCCAAGCCACATAGCTTTTAATTGGCCTGGGCCACCTCTCTGGGCTGGATGTCACCCTGGGCAGAACCTTGAGAATCGATGGTAAGGGGTGGGCAGCACTCACCTAGGGGGTCACTGAGGACTTCGTTCAAGTCCACGGTACCTTTTCTGGTCATGTGTCTTCACTTGTCCTTTATCTCAGGATCTGAGGAGGAGGAGCAAGGAACTCAGTGAGAGATCCAGGAAGATATCCGACTGTGTTAAGAGAGGACACAAAAAGTGAAAAGGGGAGTGAGGACACTTGCAGCAAAGTACAATGACTTCACAACTATTGCACAGAGCTGCAGGTGTGAGAGAGCCAAAGCCTGTCTCAGAGTGCAGGGGACAAGTGGAAAGGAATGGCAAAATTTCAACTGACAATTGAAATTTTGTCAAATAGCCTGCTACTGTTGTTTGTATCACTTGAATGAATGCAGGCAGATTTCTGTGGGTAATTTCAGGTTCACTCAAACCCACCAGCTCCTCTTGCCCCCATCGGGGATGGGCTTTCTCAAGCACAGTGCCCCTCCTGCTGGGTGGGCCACGCTGCTGGTCCTCGCCTGGGGCCGGGCTGCTGCAGGGCACTGAGTCCCCGAGGCACGGCCTGTGAGACACGACAGGAATATCTCTGCTCTTGACTGGGGGCCTCAGTTTCCCCTGCAGTGCAAGAATGCCGGTGACTGAGTTAGAAGCATGCATCCAAGCTGTCCTTGTCCTCGGCATCCCAAAGCGGACCCGGGAAGCTCCCGAATTTCTCCAGGATGCGGTCTACATTCACCTTCGTCAGGTGAGTGTATGTCCTTATAGAAGTTGAGGAATAACTGCAGTTTTCTTGGAACTTTCTCACCACTAGTCCATCTGATTTTTCTGTGCTAGGATGCAGTATGGCCTGCTAAAAACTCTGGAGTCAGATCTTGAAACCCTGATGAAGAGGATTATTTATTTCATTTCCCTATATGATAGTCTTTTACTTTTAAAATTCAGAATTTTTGCTTCTTTCAGGAATTTTTGGGGGGGATTGGAGAATCAACTTTGCTCTTACCATCTTTGCGACCTGTTGCTTTGTGCCTCTCAACTGTATTCTGTCACTTGTGAGGCGGTTCCATTTGTGACCCTGTCCGGGTTGTTCATGTTATAAAACACAAAGCCTGTAAAAGTACAGTCCCTTTTACTCCGAAGGCATTCCACAAATCCTCCTTTAATCTGGGCGTGGTTTTAAGAAGAAAGAATCATTAGAACATGACCTTGCAGGTTGCTAGTGCAAAATCCTCAAATCAATAGTCTAGCTCAACATCAAAAATCTTTCCAATCTACCTTGGATTTGTATGGATAAGTGAAGCAGTTTGCTAAGAACTGAAGACCAGGTTTAGAATACAGGCTGGTGTAGCTCAGCAGGTCCATCGAATCTGATGCTCCGCCAGAGGGCGGGGCCGAGGGGAGAGGGCGTGTCCTGCCCTCCCTGTGCTGAGAGTTTCATGGCAAAGACTTTCACCAGGTGAAGAACTTGGAGTTTCTTCTAGGAAAAGTGGGTCTGAAAAGAGTCCAAAAAGCGTGGGAGTGACACAATCCCATTTGTATCAAGTAGGGGAGAGTGGCTGTGGGGCTACTTGGGAGACTCGTCAGTCCAGGTGGGCAGTGTTGGTGGCTTCCTCTTGAGCGGTGGGACGGTCAGTGGGTAAAAGCGAACAGATTGAAGGCATGTTAAGATGGTAAAAAGGAAAGGATAAATGCTGTCTGTGAATGTAGGATGGAGTAAGGCCCAGGTTTCTGTGTGGATTAATGAGGTAAATTATGGTCCTGCTTTGCTGTGAGGAGGGAAAGCTGCAGAGGGAGTTCTGGGGGAAAACTAATGAGTTCAGCTGTGGGTAAAGTGAAAGGCTGTTAAATGTGTGGTCTGGGAGCTCAGGTGAGAGCCAGTAGTGAGTAATGGGAGGGGAGAGGGTCGTTCAAATCATTTTGTCTTGTGAACATACAAATAAGTATGGGTAATGACACACTTAACACCTCTATATTCTGGATTTAAAGCCCAGTAACATTTTGCTATACTGACTGCAGAGTTTCTTAATTTTTTTTAAAAAAGAATTAGAAAGAAAATAGTGGAGTTAATGAACTTCTTAGAGTTGATGTGTATCCATGTATGTATTTTTATACTTCATCTGTTTATAACCATAATCTACAAAAAGTTAGCTTGCTTAGCATAAGAGTTAAACAGACGGAAGTGACATACACTGTTGGGAGTTGAAGCTGATCTTCTTGGGCAAATCATGTAGCCTCTATGTGCCTTAGTTGCATCTTCTGTGACTGCCCCCGGGCCCCTCATCACAGCTGATTTCCTAGACTAGATGTTGGGAGGGAGGCTGCTGAAGGGAATAAGAGGTGGCAACTGCTAGGGATACTGAAGAGAGAGACAAAAACAAATTAAAGCCGATAAACTGGGTACAAATACCCTCAAAAGAGAAAGAATCCCGCAGTGTTTTGAGCCACTTAGCGTAAGGGAAACAAAATCACGTGGATCCAAAGCTCTTGAGCATATGAGTATTGTGGGTGGGAGGGTTTCATCATAAAAGTGTTGAGAAAAGACTTCTTCGTTTCCCTTGACTTTTCCAGTAAGGATGGGGAGCAGAAGCGAAAACCCCCTGCTTCACAGTTGAAGGTGCTGTTGTGTGCAAAATTGACCAAAGTTTGGAGACCAGTCATCAGCGTTGCTGGCAAATGAAGAGGCTTCTGGATTGGGTGGGGCACTTGCTGTGACTTGCAGGTGACCTGCTGGCTGGGGGCTGTGAGGCGGGCAGTATGTTTGCAGGGTGGCCCGGGCATAATCCCTGGCTCTGAGGCTGCCGTTCTGATTAGCATTCCTGGGCACACGCAGTCCTAATGGGGAACCTCGGGATATGGGCTGGGACACCTGCCGTGCTGAGGGCGAGAAGAGGGCTCCCCTGAGGGGGTGTCCCTGCGGAGAGTGGAAAGGTCCTCCTGCAAAGGAGGAAGAGCCTCTGAGCATGTGGTCGGATGCACAGGGAACACCAGCCTAAGCACTGAGGTTTCTGGGAGCCGGAAGACATACAATGGCCCAAACCACCTTGTTCCTGCGAGACTGGAGGTAAAAGATGCCGAAAACGCAGGCTTAGGTCAGACACTGTGGTGGGTTATGAGTGACAGGAAAGGACTGTTCAGGCAGGCACGAGAGAACACTGTGGGCCTCCCAGCTGGGGCGTCACGCCGAAGGGAAGAGCAGAGTTGTAGACTTTGCCAATTATTAGCTGTGTGACTTTGAGCAATATCACCACACCTCTCTCGATACATATCTTCATCTGTAAAGTGACCGAGTGACAAGCTCGTGTCATCAGAAGGCTTAGTTAAGCTCTGATCCTCTTTGTCCAGTCCTGTCAGTGCTGCCCTGCAAGGTTCTGCAGCGACTGCTCTTACCCTGAGAAGGGAAGGAGTAGAGGGACATTGTAGGGCCCGAGGGCAGGAAGGGGTTGTTTAAAAGCAGACATGTAACCGCCTGCAGCTGCAGACCTGCAGGCAGTGTGGTTGACGGTCCTTGAGAGGACTTTGGAGGCCTTAGCGTCGTCTAAAGTCTTGTTTTCCCTTGGGGACCGGATTTGACTTTGCAGATTGATGTTGAAGATTTGGGCTTCTGGCAAAGCTGTTTTCAGAAATGGGTATATACGTAAAATATCATATAAAATCAAATAATTTATTTAGCGTGTGCGACTTTGCAGCTGTTGGGAACAACTCTGTTGGCCTGGTCTCCCCGGAGGACACCAAGGGTCAGCAGAGCGTGCGGGAGGGCAAGTGGCCTGTAGTGCTGCTGCGGGGGTTTCTCCCCAGCAGGATGCTCTGCTGAGTTGACTCTTCTATGAGTTTGGTTGCCAGAGGAGCAGACATCAAATTAATGAGTTCTGGAGGGGTTGTATAATGACAGGAAGAAAAAGGAACCCAGAGTTTTTCCGAACTAAAACATGCTTTTGGTTCCTGATTCAGTGTGTTCCATTACAGAGTTGATGAGTTGTGTCTATTCTGGGACTTCATTGAAATAAACTTTCAGCCTAAATGTTAAGGGTTATGTTTTATTTGGCTGGAGGATTCGAGCCGGGTTGACAGCCACTCAGATCACTCTGAGGGACTTCTCCCAAGAGGTAGGGGAGGAGGTAGGATATATAGAAGCTTTACGAAAAAGACCAGGTAATTGGAACAATAAAATATTGCTTGTTATCTAAAGAAAACCAGATATCTAAAGTTCAAGTATTTAGTGCTTTTCTATGTATGGTGGGAAGCAAACATTTGGGTCATTGAAAAAATTCCTTGGCAAGCACCTAGCTATCTAGGGCCAGTGTCCTGTCCTTTCTTACTCTGAGTCCGCTCAGAGGGCACCTCTGTGAGTGGCTGAGAGGCCGGGCTGCAGGCAGGTCCTCGCTGGGGGTTGGCAGCATCTGCTGATGACTTGGATTCAACATTCTTTGTTTACTGACCTGGTTGCAGTATTTTCATTCACAGTGTAGTATTTTCATTCACAGTGCTCCCCCTTGGTCCTAAATTCGACCAATATTTTGGGAGACATTTCATGACCAATTTTGTCCCACGGTGCTAGAATGGCTCATTCCTATCTCAGGTGAAGAATCTTCTGAGTTGACATTCAAGGTGTTAGTTTTTTTATCAGGCCCTGTTGATAGTAAAAGTTCTCTGGATCACCTGCCTTACTAGTGTATTATGATCCAGGAAGTGTTTTCCCTTCATTGCTCATTCCCATATCTAGAATCACACTATTATATTTATTTTATTCAGGGTTATAAATTTTATCTGTTTCTTCAAGATGTTTAGCCATCATCAATCTTGTAGGCCTGTTACAGATTGGGAAATGTAATAGACAACAATTTTATAAAATAGACAGGATATAAGTAATATAGCTAGTAACGTTAATAAAGTCACGAGTAAGAATTTAATAGTCGAGAAGTTGTATTTTGGGGTTAAAATTTTGCTCGCGTTTCTGATTGAGTTTGATTTTATGAGAAAGTTCATATTTATGGTCAGGGTCAGAGCAAGTATTAATTGGCCAGGTGGAGTCTCCCGCCTGGTAAGATCAAGAGTGGCCTAAACAGAACTATAATTTCTTTTGAGAATAAAGTTTCTGAGGGCTATCTAATTAGAGCCTTGGAGTAGGGAAACACACCAAGGTAACACAGAAGTACTAGATATAGGTAATTTATCATAAACTTAACAATTGGAGTAGTACATAATCAAAGGTTGGAGAAATTAACAAAGTAATTGTTATACAGACCTGGTCCGTTGTCTTCGGTCAGCTGTCTATCTCAGATGTCGTCTTCTTCTCATCCTGGCCTGGTAGCTTTTTCTCCATTTGGGCATAGTTTTAAGGTGAGCAGCGCTCTATAGGCCAGTGCACTGCAGGGGCTGTTTCTGATAGGAAATGAATCCGAGAGTCCGTTTCCTTCAGCTTTGGTGTGTATGGTCTAGTTAAGAGTCCCTGATAAAGGGCCCTTCCATTCAATTTGTACACAGTTCTTTAAGTTATGCCTGTTCCAGTGTTTATAATCCCCTGGCTGCAGGTCATGGGGCATTGGAAATTTACCCAAGGATAGTTTACTGAGCTTCAGAAACAAATCTAGAGTATCCTTTTCATAATTCAAATAAACTGTACAGCAATGTGACATAACAGCAAGGAATGATCTGGGAAGTGTCTTAGTAAATATGGACCTCAATTAACAAAACTAGAATTTAATATCCACTAAAATATAATCATTTTTCTCTCTAAAGTTACCCTCAGTTTTCTCAAATAAAGCCAAATGACGATTTATTTCTGTACAGGTTAAGTCTGATTATTTGATCATATAGGCTTTTTAAATTGGCTGTGTTGGAAGTTTTAATACGTAGCCTCAGGGTAGAATGTTAATAAGGTTTGCTAAGGCCAGGAAAGCCACATCAAGGCTTTTCATGGGTTTCTGCCTTACAGATTTAGGTAAATTCTTTTCTCTTTAAAATCCTTAAAATACCTTTATAGTCCTCTATCTGTGAGGAGATGAACTTCCTAATTTGTCTGATAGAGCCACTGGGGACCTAAGTGTTTTTAGTTTCTTGAGGGATCAGTTTGAGGGAAAAGATAACTGTTCCAAGTCTGATTACATAGGTATAATTTATCAAATTGTTGTGAACCATAACTAGCTTAAGGAGAAGAGATTCTTTATGTCTGGGAAACAGGTTGAAAGCCAGTAGTATTTCAAACAACATCAAAAATTATAATCATATTCACCAGGTTACTCAGTCCCATGTAACTAATTCTTTAAATCAGAGTTTTCATTAGAACTTTAAAATTTCTTACCCAGTTTAGTTCAGTGCTATAGTTTGAAATTTATTAGAAATCAGAAAATCTCCTTGAAGAGAAAGCATTTTGCAAAATCATCAGAAGAAAACAATTAACTGTCTATAAATAACAAAAGATTTAAAAGCATGGTTAGACACCGTTACACTATAATCAATAAAGAAACCTGTTCACTATACCCATAATTATCACTGGTAACATTTCAGATATACCAGAATTTTAGGGAGTCCATATAGTTTCTTCAATATCTATATTAATAATATTTTCTCATTCAATATAACCTTAGAAGTTTTATGATTCATTTGACAATACCATGTTATTTAACATACCAAATGAATCTTACTAGTTTAAAATCTCTCTTTGGGGTGTTTCAGGGGCCCTCTGTAGCATCCCAAACTTAAATGGAGATTAAAAGAATTTTAATTAGAATTTCATATTTGGGGATCTTGTTAAAAGATTTCAGAACACTTGGTCAGATAAACATATAGATCACTGTAAAGCAGTACTAATTCATTAACAAGAAAGTACGTCAAAGGTAAAGGCAGAACAGATCAGCTAAGTGGTATAAGAAGTTTTACAATCTGTTACTGATGGTGGATTAACATTTTAAGAAAATTTTTTCCTCTTAAAAGAGAGAAAACCAAATCTAATCTTGTACCAGCTTACTTCTAAGATTCATTTACGTTGCCCAATTTGATTCAAAACTTAGCCAATTCTGACCACGTACAAAACTTTTTCCTCAGGTTTCCTCTTCCACAAACCTTCCACAGCTTTCTATACTCATATTAGTGTATCCCTTATTTTCTCTTCCATTCAGAAGTAACCAGCTTCCAGAGAAAGTCACTATTTTTCATTAACAAAATATGATTCCGTTCTTATATCTTCCTTTACACATTTATCTTACTTTCCTAGGATACTGAGATCATTCCCTTACTAATAGAGACTATTTCAGGGTGGCACCAACCATTTATTAATATTTCTAAACACCTTTAGTTTCACTGTAAGAGGAAGTTAAATGTTAAGTAATTCATATTTCAATCTTATTTTATGTGAAAATGGCATAGGTATTTAATAAAATCACATCATTTAACTTAATTTAGCCCAACTCTACAATTTGCAGATAACAAACATTTAGAGATTATCTTAAGCATACATTTTAAAAATATATTTTAAATATTTACCCAAAGCTCTCATCTCATTTGCATTTAACTTACTTAAAATTTTAAAAACATTAATATTGGTTTTTTTTTTGACAAATCTGCAACAGATATAACAGGATTTTATTTGACTTTCATTAAACCTAGGTACAGGAAAGGTATTATACTTAATATTGATGACTTTAAAGATGTCTATATTAATTAAAACATACTTAAAATAACAATATCAAATATTATCTTAATATTGAATATTTTCCATTTCACGTGATGCTGAAAATCAATTTGTTCAGTTTTTATTTTAAAAATACTTAATTTTTAAGCTCTTATATTTTTACGTCAATTAAGCAGAGCTCTTTCACTTTGACTTTTTTTTTAGCAGTAGAAATATCTCACACCTATAATGTGTACGCAGGCTAATAATCAGACAAAAGCTAGAGATCTCATAGCTTCACTTTAAAACTTACTTATAAGATAGGTATAATAATAGTTGGAGTAAGCTGAATTTGCTTGCTCAAATCACTAAGGCTTACTATTTATGAAGCAGAGTTAAGATTTCTTCACAAAGTCTGAAGGACACGTCAGAGTTCTGAGTTCTCAACTGCCAAAAATTTCTTGGCCTTAAGTTCTATTTCATTGAAGTAATTAGGCTCAGTCCTAGGTCACTGTTTTTTGTATTTATATTTCTGATCTGCAAGACAAAGACACTCTATTCCAGGTCCCCAGAGAACTGCTCTGTCACCCAGACCCAATTTTATCTCCTTAATTGGCATTTTTGTGTCAGTGAGAAGAGCTGTAAACAAAGAATTCCATGTTATAAAACTTTAAGGTTTACTTTATCGTGTATTCCAAAGCTTGCATAAGGCATTTAGTAAGGTCTCTTTTCCTTGTGTTATAAGTTAATCTCAGGGTAAAACTCTAATTATATTTTTTTATTAGCCACTCAATATTAGTTTTTATGTTTACGTTATATTGGACGGCTCATGTGTCAATATTGGTTTCCTTTAATTAGTTCAATTAATATTTTCAGAGGGACAGATAAGTGCCCAGCCTTATAATATCAAGAAGGGGAAGCGTTTTTCCACTGAAACATATCTATCCCACAATATAAGCAAAAGGATTGTATAAAGACCATTTAAATATACCAATTTCACAAACTTTTATCTCAATTTTATTAAATCTTATACCTTTAATTTTTATATTTATTAGGTTTAATCAATATTTATTTCTAGAAGGAGTGCCAGAAGCCTTTTTTTCTTTTTTTGTGAATTGTATATAATTTTATAGAAGTCTCTAGGACGCCCAAGTTTTAGACATAGAGCTTAGGCCCTTCTCAGTTTTTAACTTGATTAATTGGTCTGTTGTCCCAATTATTGATCAAGTATTTCAGTCTATATATACATATATTTTAAACTGTGGTAAATAAAACGGGCTTATTTGAACTTTAACATTGGGGTGTGTAGGTGATCTCTTTGGCCCTTTTATTTTAACTTTACATAGTGTAGTATCAAAACCTTGTATCTAAATCCAAAAATGTCCATTTTATTTGTCTCATTTAAAATAACAATATCAAAATATTTATCCATTTGGGATAAGCCACTTATCTTTTTTTTTCACATTTTTACAATCCTTTTTCCAGTTATTCGAACTAATTAACATTAATTATTCTAAGTTTTTATTAGCATCTCTAGAACCATTTATATGAAAGGAAAAATACAAATGTAGCTTTTCAAACCAGTTTTATTTTTTAACTAATTTCTTAGGTTAAACATTAGATATATTTTTCTACCTTTAAACTTGATTTTAATAGGTACCAATAAAACAGCTGTTTATAATGAGATCTCTTTAAACTTTCACCAATTTAAAGGTTTTTCCAAATGAAAGGATCCATCGTATGGCCATCAATTTTTATATATACATATATAGTGATATTAAACCAATAAGTTGAAGAGGCTCTTCCACATGAGAGTGGGGGTGTTGCCTAAATAAAATTCAAAGGCTTACTGTCCAAAAGCTAAAGGCCTTTGTGGTCCAGGCTGATGAAGCATAGTTTAAGATGGCAAAATCTCTGAAAATTTGTACAATCAAAGAATTGCTTAGAATCCAATTTATTTGCGTGGCCACCATATGTACAAAATACTTGAACCTTTTGTATGGCAGAGTCCAAGGTTTCCTTTAAAAATAAAGTACACATATATACACATACATACACACACTTAAAACACCCAGAGAAAGATAAAACATTTATATTTCAAGGACACAGGAAGAGAAATCCAAGTTCCCCATAAAGGGGATTTTGTTATTATAAGTTCAGAATTCCAAAAAATGTTTTTATCAGGCTTGTTTAGTTACTTTCAGAGTGAGTTTTTTTTTTCTTATTAGCAATTAATGTTGTAAATTTTGTATGTACATAAACCTGTCTGGGGTAAGAGTTGGAGGCTGGCAATGTGTCATTTCTTATTCTTTTTTTTCTGTTTTTTATTTTTTTGGAAAGTTCTTTTCCCCATTGTAAGGTCGGGTTCTCAGAATAAATTTGCTAGTAAGATTTCCCACAGGGACAACTCTGTGGCATTAAGTCTTTCCTTCTACCACTCCTGGAAGATTCTCTGTCACCCGAGAAATCTGTTACCAGCCAGGAGGAGGGTCCCATTTTTGGTGTTGAAAGGTTCCTCATAAGAATTTTACTTCTATACTGAAAAATTAAATGGAGGTAACCAAATTGAGGAAAACATTAGACCAGCCTCATACCTAACCACTCAGTCCTGAACCGAGTGTCTTTCAACTTGGACCCACTCGGGACGTCTCCACTGGGTGAGTATTTTCCTCATATGTTTCCACTGGACACACTTCGGACGTCTCCTCAAGGTGGGTATTTCCCGTTATCATTCAACCAGGCCCCACCCAGTATGTCTCCATTGGGTTGGTAATTCACCCCAGTTCCTTTCAACTGGAGGGCCACGTACCTGGATACACTGCCAGATAAAAACTCAGGATCATCAACCAATATATGAGATCCGAGAAACAGGAGAGACTCACCCAAATTCATCTGGACTCCCCGAGGAGGCCGTTGGGCACAAAGGGCCACTGCTGGTACCAAGGCTCCGGTTACTTGGAGAGTTGAGGTGGAGAGAAGTCTGCCGTGGGTCCCTTCATGGTATCCAAAACTGTTGACTGAAATACATGTGCAGCCTAAAAGTTAAGAGTTATGTTTTATTTGGCGGGAGGACTCGAGCCGGGATGACAGCCTCTCAGATCTCTCTGAGGGACTGCTCCCAAGTGGTTGAGGAAGAGTGAGGTTATATAGGAGCTTTACAACAAAGACCAGGTTGCTGGAACAATAAAAGATTGCTTGTTATCTAAAGAAAGCCAGGTATCTCAAGTTCAAGAATGTACTGCTTTTGTATATACGGGAGGAAGCAAATATTTAGACTCAATGAATCCATTTTTCAGACAAGCACCTAGCTATCTAGGGCCAGTAGCCTGTCCTTTCTTATTCTGAGTCTGCTCAGAAGGCACCATGGTGAGTTGCTGCATAGGAAGGGCTGCAGGCCTGTCCTAGCTGGGTGGTGGCGGCAGCCTTTAATGACTTGGTTTCAGTATTCTTTGTTTACCCACATGGTTGCAGCATTTTCATTCACATTGTAGTATTTTCGTTTACAGGCTGATTATGGATAATCTGCAACCTTGGAAAGCAACCGAGATGGAATTACTGCAGGTACCTTCTAATTAATAAGCCATGTGAAAACATAAACATGGAGGAAGCATACATTTGGATTTGGTGGTGTAGGGAAGGGTTTCTGCACATTACAGGAGAACGCAAGTTAGAATTCCTTAAGTCCACCTTTCTCTACTGTAGTGGTTTCTGAGAACAGATTATGGTAATTAACCAACAATGACATACGTTGGCACACATTGTATTTAAAAGATGGCCGGCTGCAAACTTGTGTATTGGATAGGTGGAATTCATAGGAAAAGTGGTCAGGTGGATGGGAGAGAGTTGGAGCCAAGGCCTGGGCCCAGATTCCGGTTAAAATCACTATTTCTTCACCATAGGGCCTTGGACTAGAATGTAAACTCTCTTAACCTGTTGGAGAATCTGTGAAACGGGCATGATAATATTCGTTTCTTCCTGGGATTGTTGTAAGTTCTAAAGAGTATTATAGCACACATGAAGCACTTAACACACTGGGACTTACCAGTGTTCACTGTGTGGGGCCACCCTGCTTAGCGTGTGTCAGAGCCGTAAAGGCAGCATGTGTCGGTTGAGAATGCACTGGTAGCCCTTTGAATAGGTTGGGAATTTGGTGATTTCTTTTAATCTTTGTAACTCTGTGTGCCATGGGCAGTTATTTTCATGGACAGATGAGGAATCTCAAGGTTAAAAAGACTGTGTAATTTGCCCAAAGTCAGACCAGAATTTTGGATGCAGGTGTCTCGGTTCAGCATGGGCCCCTGGGGTTTCTGCCCTCTCCGTTCAGCACCAGAGGCAGATGTGGGGTCGGCTGTTTCCCAGCCCAGAATATCCGGCAGGCCGCAAGTCACACCTGGCCCTGCGCTGCTTGAGCAAAAACTCCGGAGCAGAGGCAGTTAGAAAAGAGAAAAACATAAAAACAGACGACTGCAAACTGTGATCAGCTCTGAGAAGGAAAGGACACGTCTCGCCATGCAGAGCTGAGAGCTTTCTCGTCGGGGCTGCTCTGGGGGCGTTCATCTCAGCTAAACAATCTCTGCTGCTGCAACAAGGCAGGAAGGCAGGGTGCGTGTGGCCAGGTAGACAGGGCCTCATTGGTCGTACTCATTCCCCATTAAGCGGCAGCTGTCACTGGCACTTACCTAGTAAACAGGTGTCGGCCATAATTATCACGCACTTTGCTTGGTAGTTTTATTGGCCCCACTTTGAGATGAGGTCATTGAAGCTGGGGAGTTTGCTGCATGCCTGTGAATACATTGGAAATACCCCCACTGGTCTTTCAACCTAGACTGGTGTGGCTATCCTGCCCCAGCCCTGTGAATGGCATCATGTAGCTTCTCCCAAGTGGCTCAAATAACTGATATTAATATGCTTAATTTGTAGGAAATGGTATGTAACAATAAGAGAAAAAGGTAGTAAGTCATTGTTTGGAAAACTAGAAAAATACCAATTCTTCCCCAGCTGGGGGAGCAGCGTAATCTGTGTCACTTACGCCACTTACTGCTTGTCACCTCCTCCCAGCCGACTCTGCGTTCAGAAGCCACTCTGAGTCTATGAAGAACATTTTGCCTCATGACAGTTTTGACTAGGACCTGCGACCTCTCTGTCCCTGGTTAACTCTCTCTTCAAAGCCATTTAAGTTTTTTGCAGACTCCTCCGCTAAGAAGTAAGAATAGCCTCTTTAAACTTCTTGTTGCAGCTCCTTAATGAAGATGTTGCGAAGGGAACCTAGCCAAACCCTGGGAGGTATGCACATAGTGACTGCAACCTCAGCACTTTGTGAAGTTCAGAATCAGAAGGGTGGGTGACTCAGGAAAGGCTTTTTTAAGGTAACAAGGGGAAAGTGAAAGGACGCAAGCTGTGTGAGAAAGAAACATCTCAGTCCCAGACAGCAAGGCACCTGCGTTCAGGATGGTGTGTGGAGAGTGCAGAGTTCTCACAAAGAAAGAAGTGGTGGGATGGGAGGGAGGACAGTTGGGTATTTACTGGGGAGGGAAAAAGTGGGCTGAACATTTCCTGGTTGAACAAGAGGATTGTGACTTGATGTGCTTCTATTTTGGAGAGAAGGGTTTTGTGGGGACAGGCTTAGGAGTACGCTGTCTGGCTGGGAAGTCAGCAAAACAGAGAAACACGGAGAACCGGGCAGAACCCAACGCCCTTGCTGGGGGAGAGGCTACCCGCCAATTGGAGCCCTGGAGGTTGCTTCTGTCCCTTAGCTGGGGCCTCAGAGTTCCCTTCACAACCCAGTCCTGTTGACACAAGAAAAAAAAACCGGGGGGCATGAGAAGGGCTGTGTCCCATGTTTTGGTTGAGGCCCTGGGATGTGCCCAACCAGATTTTGTTCCTTGGCTTCGTGCAGTAAAGAATTCAACAGGAAGCCAGTGTTGAGTAAAGGTAGATTTATTCAGAGAGATACATTGAAAGGCAAGAGAAACGTCACGAGGTGTGGGGGTTTGACGCTCACATTAAAAGTGTGTACACACTCCATAGAGTGTGGGCCTTCTCCGAAGAGGGAGAGAGAGTGGTGACCGCTAGGTGGTGCTGTGTTGCTCATTTTCTTGGGCTTGGTGGTTTCAGATGCTAATAAGTAGAAGGACTAGCCTTAGGGCAAGGGGCTGGGATTCCCAGGGAGTTGGCCATTTCCCACACTGTGAGATTTTGTGGCTAGCCTTGGGACTGCCATGGTGCCTGGGGCATGTTATTCACCATGTTACTATTACAATGGGTGTTTAATGAATCTCAAGATCTGCTAGAAGTTAAATCTGTTCATCCTGAGCCTCAAGGCCTATTGGGGGTTGAATCCTTCACCATTTTGTTGTTAATTGCTGTGGCCTTCCTAGAATGGCTGTGCTCTGCCCCCTTCCATTCTGTCTCACTGTGATGACCCAGAGACAGCAAAGGCCGGGCCCTGCCTGTGCTCCTGCATTTATCAGCGGGAGGTGTGGGGTGGGCTGAGGATGACTCTGAATGGTGAGAAGGATGTTTCAGATTTTCCCACGTGAGACATGGGGACTTGACAGCAGCCATGGCAGATTTATCTCACGGGCATTATTGCTTGTGTTGTTAGGGAAACAAAAGGCCAGCCAAGAAACAAGCACCACTCAGAGGGTGTGAGTACTGAGATTTATTGCGCCGCGGGCTCAGAGGGGCTTCTTCTCCTGGAGCTCTGAGCACCACAAAGACCTGCACATGAGGTTTTATAGGCTTAATTACAAGTATGGGGCTATTAGCCAATAAGGCTCAAACAACAAAAAGCAAGGAATCAGTACACTGAAGTTTATCAATTTGGAACAGATCACGTTACTGACAATTGTTGACCTTGGATTTACGAGTTAGCTTGTTAGCCCAGTAAACTGACTCTAAACTTTAGGTTTACCAGGTATCCCAGGAAAACTTAGATCAGTAAACCGACACTTATCACACTTGGATATGTGACTTAGCTTGTTAGCCCAGCTGGGCTTTTCCTTCACAGTGTCACTTATCTTTTCTATTTTTCTTTTTTTCTTTTTTTAAGTATTTAATCCAAACTTAATATCAGGGTTTTTTGGGGACAAAATTTCTCTTTATCTTTTCTTTGGGGCTCTTTTGGTGGGGTAGGTAATTAGGTGTATTTATCTGTTAGTGGTGGCCCTGGGGCTTAAACCCAGGACCCCGTGCACGCTAAGCACACGCTCTACCACGCGCCCCATCATCATTTTCTTTTTGCTTTAGCTGCCAAGAATCTTACAGCTGAATTTCTAGTCGGCCTTTAACACTTGCCCTGACTTCATGGAATCCATTTTTATGAATTTATCTTCCCATGGTTTCTTTTAAGTATTGAATCTCCATTTTCTCTTCTCTCTCAGTTTTGCCGTTTTGTTGTTATGTTTGTTAAGCTGTGTTTAAAAAAATTGTTTAAATTCTTTTCTAGCAAGAGGCTGAATGTAAATAAATATGTAAACAAACAGCACACTTAAATGGTTTTATACATTCTAAGCTGTTTTGTAGTTACTTAAAAACCGAATTGAATATTAAAGTGATAACATTTTAAAATTATTTTTTAATTTTTTCTAAAGATATAGCTGATTTAAAATATGATATAAGTTTCACGTGTACAATAGATGCTCCAATTATTGTTACTGTAAAACACTGGCTGTATTCCCTGTGTTGTATGATACATCCCTCTAGCGTGTTTACATTTCATGTTGCAGTTTGTGTAAGAAATTTGGGTAACGCAGATTCTGGGACGTGGCTGTGTCTGACCCAGGTTCATGCTCACCTGCCTGTCAGAGCTCAGGCCCTCACTCCTGTCTGCAGGGGAGCGAGTGGAGGCAGCTCTCATCAGTGCTGGCACCACCCTTTGAGTGGCAGTGACAGCAGTGATTGTGTGTGGACGTGCAAAGTTTTGTTCCAAGAGCTTAACATGCATTTCTGCATTTAATAATTAAAGCACTCCTGTGAGAAAGTGTTTTATGTTTTTAATGAATAATACAATTTATTTTGATACTGATAGATTTCAAACCTCCGGAAAATGTACAGGAGTAGTACAATAAACGCTTAGATACAGTTCACCTTAAAGGGCACTATTTGGCCTTTTTTGTCTGGCTTATTTTTGCATAATGTCTCAACTTTCATCCATATTGTAGCCTGAATCAGTACGTTATTCTTTTTGCTTGATAATATACTTTTTCTTTTTTTTCTTTTTTTGTCTATTTAAAAATATTTTCATTGAAGTCTAGTCAGTTTATAATGTTGTGTCACTTTCTAGTGTAGAGCACAATATTTCAGTTAAATAGGAACATACCTGTATTCAATTACATACTCTTTTTAAACATAAGTTACTATAAGATATTACATATATTCTCCTGTGCTATAGAGTATAAACTTGCTGTTTATTCTTTACATACTCAGTATCTGCAAATCTTGAACTCCCAATTTATTCCTTCCCACACCCTCTCCCCTCTGGTAACCATAGTTTGGTTTCTATGTCCCTGAGTCTGTTTCTGTTCTGTAGATAAGTTTATCTTTTTGTTTCTTTGTTTTTTTTTTTTTTTTTTGATTCCACATGTGAGCAATCTCATATGGTATTTTCTTTTCTCTTTCTGGCATACTTCACTTAGAATGACATTCTACAGGTCCATTCATGTTGCTGCAAATGGCATTATTTTATTCTTATTTTATGGCTGAATAGTAGTCTGTTGGACAAAACACTACAACCTCTTTATCCAGTCATCTGTCACTGGACATTTAGGTTGTTTCCATGTCTTCCTATTGTAAATAGTGCTGCTGTGAACATTGGGGTGCGTCATTTTGAATTATGGATCCTTTTGTATATATGCCCAGGAGTGGGATTGCTGGGTCATATGGGAGTTCAATTTTTTGTCTTTAGAGGAACCTCTATACAGTTTTCCACAATGGCTCCACCAAACTGCATTCCCACCACAGTGTAGGAGGGTTCCCAATTCTCCACAGCCTCTCCAGTATTTATTGTCTGTGAACGTCTGAATGATGGCTATTCTGACTGGTGAGAGTTGATACTTGATTGCAGTTTTGATTTGCATTTCTCTGATAATGATATTGAGCATTTTTTCATGTGCCTATTGGCCATTTGTATGTCTTATTTGGAGAAATGTTTCTTTAGGACTTCTGCCCATTTTTGAATTGAATTGTTTGTTTTTCTTTCTTATTAAGTGTAAAAGCTGTTTACATATTCTGGAAATTAAGCCCTTGTCAGTTTCATTTATTGCAAATATTTTCTCCTATTCCATAGGTTGGTTGTCTTTTAGTTTTGCTTACTGTTTCCTTAGCTGTGCAAAAGCTTGTAAGTTTAATTAGATCCCACTTGTATATTTTTGCTTGTATTTCTATTGCTTGAGTAGACTGCTCTAGGAAAACTTTGCTGAGATATATGTCAGATGTTTTGCCTATGGTTGCTTCTAAGAGGTTTATAGTGTCTTGTCTACATGTTTAAGTCTTTAACACATTTTGAATTCATTTTTGTGTATGTTGTGAGGGAGTAGTCCAACTTCAATGATTAAGATGCAGCTGTCCAGTTTTCCCTACACCATTTGCTGAAGAGGCTGTCTTTACTCCATTGTATGTTCTCACCTCCTTTGTCAAAGATTCAATGACCAAAAGTTTGTTGAACTATTCTTGGTAATTTTGTTTATCCGTTCATTGATGGATGGATATTGTTAGTAACTTTTGGCTACTCTGAATGATACTGCTATGAGTATTTATGTGAAAGTTTTTGTGAGAATATGTTTTCATTCTTTGGCTGTACAGTTGGCCTGCCACATCTATAGTTTCCACTACATGGATCTAGATGTCTGATTGTAAAGGGACTCGAACATCCTTGGATTATGGTATCCAGGGTGCGGGATTCCTTAAACCAACCCCCTGAGGATACTGAGGGATGACTCTGTATATAGGAGTGGAACTGCTGAGCCATATAACTCTAAGCTTTTGAGGAAATACCAGACTTCTCCAAAGAAGCTGCACCATTGTCCCTTTCCTCTGGCCGCAAATGAGGTTTCTCTGCCTCCTGACTGACACTTGTTATTGTCCATGATTTGATTATAACCATCCAAGTGGGTGTAAAATGAGATCTTATTTTGATTTTGATTTGGCTAGTGATGCTGAGCATCTTTTCAAATGCTTATTGGCCATTTTTATATCTATTTAAATTCATGGTAAATTTAAAAATTGGGTCTATGTTTTTGTTTTGTTCAGTTCTAAGCATTTGTTATATATCCTGGGTACTACTCAATTATTAGATACATGCTTTACAAAATTTTTCTTCTATTCTGCACATTGTCCTTTCACTATAGATTTTTTAAACATTAAAACAATTTCTTTACAGGGGAGGTAGTTAGATGTATTGATTTATTTTATTTTTCTTGCTAAGCACACACTCTATCACTTGAGATACCCATTTCCCCTGTCATTTCACTTTCTTGATGATTTCCTTTGTAAGAAAAGGGTTTTAATTTTGATGAAGTCCAGTTTATCTGCTTTTTCCTTCTTTCACTTGTGCTCTTCATACTGTAACTAGGAAACCAAAGCCTATGGTAAGATCACAAAAATTTGTACTCTGTCTTCTTTTAGAAAGATTATAGGTTTAGTTTTTATGTTTCTGTCTGTCATGTATTTTGAATTAATTTTTATTTGTTATATAAAATATGGCTGTCCAGATTCCAGATTGATCTTTTTGCCTGCAGATACCCAGCTGTCCCTGCACCATTTGTTGAATAGACTATTCTTTCAATGGAGTGTTGTTGGCAACATTGTGGAAAACTGTCTGTAAATGTTAGTTTTTTCCCCCTGGGTTTTTATTGTGTCTCATAGATTTATTTATCCAAACTTATGCCAGCACCATACTGACTTGTGTACTATAGCTTTTTAGTACACTTTAAAGTGAGTCCTCCAACTTTGCTCTTCTTTTCCAAGGTTGTTTTGACTGTCCTGGGCCCCTTGCACCTCCATATGTATTTTGGGATCAGTTTGTCAATTTTTGCAAAGAAATCAGCTGGAATTTTGATAGGGATTCCACTGAATAAGTAGATCACTTTGGGGAGTCTTAACATTTTTAATAATATTGTCTATATTTCCATGAAAATGGGATGCCTTCAATATAAGTAGATCTTTTAAAATTTATTTTGGTGATACTTCAAATTTTCAATGTACAAATCTTGTAAATTTTTATTAAATGTATATCTCATTTTATTTTTAATGCTCTTGTAAATGGAAAGGCTGAGTTTCTTATGGGTGGGACTATATATCAATCTTCTTATTTCTAGAATTCCTTCACAGCAAATGCCCTAGGTTTATATTTGCTAAATAAATCTATCCACAACTATTCCCTGCCCCGTGTTATAAGAAACCAAGACCCAAGTTAAGCTGCCTGAACCCCTATGTGGAAGTGAGAAATGAGATCATTGGGTGGGACTTTGTTCAGATGATACTTAGAGCTTATTCAGGATGGCTTCTTCTTAATTTCTTTTAAACAACCCTTTCAGTGTATTTAGACAGATACATTAAGAACATGCCCTTTTGATGTTCAGAGGAGTTAAGACTATCATTTTAAAATAATTTCTAGTGAGAGTGTTGCACTTGAAACCTAATTTGCATCAATCTTTGAAGATTTATGTTTCAGGAGCTTTGACTAAAGAACACCTGTCTTTATTCTATAACGAGAACTAAATGCTCAAGCAACATGTAAGAGTTTGAGCAAAGTGCCCCCGCCCCGTAGTGCTGGGTGGCTGTAGCTGTAAATGGAGTCCATGCCTACCTCTCCCAGTATGCTTGTGCTGATCTGCTCAAAGGGATTCGTCAAACTGTTTGTCAGTAGTCTATTGGACAAAGTCATTCAACATTGATTGAAGGTTGCTGGAATGCAATATATTCTTATTAATATTAAGTAAGCACATATTGACTGCTTACTGTATGATGGAATTGTCCCTCAGCCTCACATGAATATTATTTCTCTTAAAATCTCACATATTTCCTTGATTTTCTCACTTTACAGATAAGGAGACTGAGCATTAGGTCTTCTCTCTTTTGGAGGGAGCTCATTATCAATGGCGGGAAATTGTAAGGAAAAAGATATTGATTCATCCTGAGAAAAGATTTTTCTGAGAGTCAGCAATGAAGAAGATGATCACTGAAGAAGGTAGTGATTGTTCGAGTGAGACAAGCCCCGGGTTGTACGGATTCAGCATCCCTGTCCTGGACACGGCACGTGTAGAGCTATGTGGTGGGTGAGGCAGCGCGGCCGCACAGGGAACGCAGATGCCGGGTCATTCGGCTGTGCTCAGGCCTGGTGGGACTTCCACCTAAGGGCAGTGGACCGTCATTGACAGATTTTAAGTAGGGGAGTGGGGTTTCCTCGTAGTTCACTTTTGTCTTATAGAATGCTTGGAAACATTTAGAAGGCTTGGCAGGAGGTGATGTGATGAGTCAGAGTAGGGTGGCTGCGAGGTGTAGCAGTGTTCAGTTTTCAAGTGGTTTTCAGTCCCAGGTTTGTGGCTCAGTAGCCGTGTCACTTAGGATGATGCACTCAAGGAAGTGAAACAATTTATCTAATCAATTGAAGCAGTGATGTACCGACCTACCAGGACTGCTGTGGAGATCCAGTGAGATAACGTGTGCACAGTGTGCAGCGTGGTCTCCAGCACAGAGTCAGTGCTGAGTGAGTGTCAGTGAGTACCTGGTAGGTCAGGTGAGGGTGGTGGGACTCGGTGACTGAGGATATCTGGGCCCTGAAAGAGGGGTCCATTCACATCTGTGAGTGATGGGCCTGAGTTGGGAGATGCAGGGAGACCTTACCCTCTGACCAGGGGCCCTGGGCAGGATGGCTATGGGAGGAGCACCGTGAGGTCAGCTCTTTGCAGTTGGAGTTGGAGGTGCCCTTGAGACATCTAAGTGCAGTGTCACGAGCTCACAGAGGAGGTCTGGGCCCGGGCTGTGCATTTTCCTATAATCTCAACCCCTGAGGACGCCGAAGTATTGATCACTGGACGTGAAGACATACTTTACAGGACAAATCAATAGTAGTATCACATCTGTCATCAAAGCTCACATCTCTTTATTCATCACTCACTTTGCTAATTAGGTACTTACAGAGCTCCCTTCACCGTTCTTCCCTGGGCACAGGCTCCACTGAAAAGAGCTGGTGAGTCTCCCTCTTTTCCAGAAGAAGACACATTTAGCTAGTAGACTTCTATACCTGCCCAGACATAGGATATTTGTTTGTTGTTTTAATTCTATTTTCTGTTGGCCATGTCCTGACAGGAGAGATATTTTACGTCATGGTCATGTTTCAATTAGCTGTTACTGAGAATTGCTGATCTGATCCATAGAGTATGTATTCTATTAACTTTGTAGAGTACTTATCATTTTTCTGTCTTTGCCCTATAATTTTGTTTGCCCCTTCAATGTTCTATCCTATTTGGGGCCTTATTTTTTTTTCATGAAAAAATATCTGTTAACAGTTAAGAAAACAAAACCAAATTAAAAATGCACATGAGAGCTAAATTTAGAAAATGTCTAGTGTGTTTTCTGTCTTGGCAATGGAGGTTTCTAGAAACTCGTGAAAACCTTCATTACACAAGTTGCTTAAAATGCTGATTAAGAAATAAAACCTTCCTTCTTCATTTTTCAAGCTGCACAACTAATTGTCAAGAAAGTGAGGGGAAATCCTCAGAAGCCAAGACAAACGAGAAAGCAGGGATTCTGGGAGATACATGATCCTTAGAAGCTCTGGGGTGCCGGTTGGCTCCTGAACTGATTTTGAGTTGCCTTGACAGGGATGTAGGAGGGGAGCCCCATGCCTCTCACACTGGGAGTTGGATGGCTGATCATATTATCAGCCAAGCCCATCCCGAGAATCTTGGTTTAATAAAGGGTGAAATAGGAAAAAAATATTCCTCAAGGCAAGAAATTAAGGAAAGTCAATTTTGTTGGAAGAGGGGAAAAATAACAAATCCAAAGTAAGGATATAGTTTAAAGCTGTTCTGGCATGAGAGTGACCACAAACTCCTGGCAGAAAAGCACAGCTAGTCCTTGATTGAGAAGATGTGTTTTGAATGAATCAGTGAACATCCATTCAGAAAAAGGCCTCCAGAGTCCTGTGGATCAAGATACTGGACCGCAAACACCTCTCTTCCAAAGTCTCATTCAAATAACCAGAAAGGTTTTAAAGGAAAGTAGCCATAATCATAGTTCTATTTATTGACATTACTATATGCTAGGAATTCAGAGGTGACTATGTAGTTGCCTCCTCTTTTATGGAACTTACTTTCTCTTTGGGGAGACAAAATGACATAGTTGGGTATCTTGGTGGAGGGAGGTGTTAGTCTGTTGAAATTAGCCAGGAGAGGAGATTAAGAAAACAGTGAAGGGTGGGTGAACTTTTTAGCTGAGGACAGTCTTGTTCACTTGGCTTTTAATTGCAGGCTCAATGAGCTGTCACTGGAGGGAATAGATCTTACAGAGGATGGACTTAGCTCAGGCCTCTTTGGAATGGACAAGTGAACCCGGAGAAAAACAATCAAATCTTTGCAGACATTAAAGTTCACTAGAACGTGCTCCATCCCTGAGCCAAAGATAGGACAAATATGCAGCACTTCTTGGGGACAGAGGAGTGGTTTTTAAGGTTCTCCAAGAATGAATCCCAGGGAACCGAGATGGCCAGTTGTCAAACTGAGACGTTGCTCTTTGGACAGTGTACCCAGTAAGGGTATTGGTCTTCTATATGTCTCCATTTCTCTTTAATACATGTCTGTTGATGAGGACGTGGGCACAAGTGTTTGACACCTTGTCGAAGCGACTTTGGGTACCTGCCTAGAAGCACGGGCACAGTTGTGGCTGTGTCATACATTTTGCAGCCCATCCGTTTCTCTGGCTCCGTGATCACGGCAGAGTGGTTCCTTGTTGACCTGTCCATCTCCTCTGTGACATCGTAACCCATGAAAAGACTGGAGCATATTAACATGGCTTTGTTAAAATCAAAGGAACAGATCAAATATGGAGTCAGATTTGTTCTTTCCTATTTCAGTAGTGCCATGGAGAAGGCAGTTTGGGCAGCTTTTTGTAGTGTCCTGGAGGCTGTGTCTCTCAGCTTCTGGGCGCCTCTATTGAAAACCCTTCATAGCTGTCTGGCCTGCTGGAAAAGCACTCCGCCTGTTTGGCCCTGAAAATGTGTTCTTTTTATAACTCATCTCTACTCCTTGGAAAACAACTCAATAAAAACTCAGTTGGTTTTCCGCCAGCCATGGACAGGGTGAGGTATACCATGTTATAATTTCATATAATAATAATAATAATAGTAATAATAGTAATAATAATAATAAAAGAAGTCTTAAAACAGCACTGAGCACATTGGAGAGAGTCAATAAATGCTTTCTGGCTTAAATCAAAATTGATGACTCAGTGATTCCATGGCTGCTGTATTTGCTAAGCTAGATATTCCTTTCCTCCATTACACATTTTTTTTACCTGGAAAAGAAATACAAGCAAATGGTTAAAAAAAAAAACTCAAACAGAGCACAAAAATACACAAGTGAAAGAAGTTTTCCCTCATCCTCTCTTCTTTCAGCCCTCTCTGGAGATGGCACTGCTTACTATCCTGTTGGTGCTTTTCCAGATATGCTTTGCACATTCCTACCTATGTATGTAAATTCTGTAAACTTTTTTTTTTAACTTAAAGGGATTTAAATCCTCAAGTGGCTTCTGCCCGGGTAATAGAACAGAACAAATCTGACTCCATATTAGATCTGTTCCTTTGAATTTAACCCTGTCCTCTGTCTCCTAGGATTCATCTTGCTTGTAAAACAATGTTGCTTAGAGCCTAAAATATACAGGAGAGCCTATTCTGAAGGCGCTGACCTTTAAGGATATTTAACACTATTTCATTCATAAAAAGATAACAAATTGCAGAATAGAAAAAAAAGTTTGTTTTGTTGGAGATTTACAGGGATCTGACCCAGGCAGATAGCTGCAAGAACAAAGAATTCTTACAAGAAGGAATTCCTACACCAAGAAGTTTGCAACAACCAAGCACATAGAAAAGGGCCTGAATTGTGACTTGGGGAGATGGTTTTCCAGGACATTAGTTTGCCATCTAGGTCTACAGAAACTTGCTATTCCATGCCCCAACACCTGGTCTCCCTACTTATTGGCCTGTCCTGCACTGAGGAGAATGAATTTGGACTTGGTAACACTCCTATCTACCTAGAAAGCTGGGCACTGGAGCTGAGGGTTATGGAAACAGCCCAACCAAGAAACAAGCACCACTCGAATTGTTGGAGTTCTCGGATTTTTTATGCCAGCGGACTCAGAGGGGCTTCTGCTCCGAAGTTCTGAGCACCTGCAAGACATGCACATGAGGTTTTAAAGGCTTAATTACAAGTAAGGGGGTATTAGCCAATAAGGCTTAAAGAACAAAACACAAGGAATCAGTACATTGGAACTTATCAATTTGTAAAAGATCACGTTACTGACACTTGTTGAGCTTGAATTTACGAGTTAGCTTGTTAGCTCAATAAACTGACATTATACTTCAGATTTACGAGTTAGCCCAGCAGAATTTAGATCAGTAAACTGACACTTATCACACTAAGATTTGTGACTTAGCTTTCTAGCCCAGCTGGACTTTTCCTTCACATGAGGACAGCTCTCCCAAACCCAGGGAACTACTGTGAGCCCTTGATAGTTCCACTAGGGTGGGGTGTGGTTTACCCAGGAGGGATGGGGACTATGCATCAACACTCAGGCAGTCTCCTCCGTCTGGGGCTCTGATCTTGTACCACAATGCTCCCCGCCAACCCAACACCTGTGAGAGTGGAGCTAAGGCAGAGATCCTTCCTGCCTGTTTCCCAGGGTGTAAAAGGGGAATATGTACTCTTCCAAAGGTAGTTCTGAGCGACAACACCTGCGGGTGCTTGGTTCCCAGAGCAACAGAAAACCCAGCTCCTTGTGGGGGCAACGGGTGTGATACCCGTAGGGGTTCTGCAGAAGCATCCGATGGAGGGCTGGATCAGGGAGGTAAAACATGAGCTGCGGGCCTTGAAGGTTTACAGAAGGGTACAGAGGCAGGTTTGCAGCCTCCTTCGGGGTGCCCCAGAGGTAAAGCTTTTTCTCTCCATCTCCTCTACGACCCTCCCCTCTCCAGATCCCTCCCATCTCTCTGCTCCTCCTGTCCATCTGTCTCCCCCCACTTTTCCCGTCCTCTGCACCCGCTCCCATCTTCTCCCTCCCTTGCTGCCCCACCTTCCCTCACAGAACACAGAGAGGATCGCTGGCCCTCCTGCGCATGCGCAGTCGGTGCCAGCTGGACCACTGGTTGGAAGCTCCAACTCCGAGCCGGGGATCAGCCCAAAGGCTTCTTGGCTCTGTTGCCCGGTAGGCCTTTGGCCCCTACCTGGAGCCGGGGTCTCTGGCTGTGGAAGTGCAATGTGGGGGGCTCCCGGGAAAGGGGTCAGGCGGCTGCAGGAGGGCGGTCCTCCTGTCACAGCCCCCCAGGGCGCCAGTCAGCCTGTGTTCAGCTGAATTGCTCCGGTCAGACCCCTCTGCCGCGCCACCTGCCCCGGTGCCCCAGCCACAGCTGTCCAGGGCCAGGTGTGCCCCTGCCGCTACTCACCCAGCCGGGCTCCCCTCAGTCTGCTGCTGGCGTCCCCTTCCCCTCTCCCACCCGCGAGTTTTCTCATCCAGGCTTTCTCTACTTGGCCGCCGGCCCGTCCCAACCACTGGGCGGGCTGTGACCCTGGCGGGCGTGGTCTGCGGACCTGGAAGGGGTGGGCGGGTGGGGCTGGGGCTGGCCTCCGAGCAGAGTTGCAGCCCGTGTCCCCCCCAACCCCCGCTTTCCCTGCCCCGCGACCCCGGGGCTGCACTGCTCTCCCTTTCCCGCTCCCTGAGGACCAGCTCAGTGGCGTGGGCACTGCTCCCTGGGCTGAGAGCCTCAGGCTGTAATGCCCAGCTTCTCCTGGTGGAGTCGGGAAAAGAGATCATCAGTGCTGAGCTAGCTTCGGTCTCCTCCCTCAGTGTTTCTGCCCCAGGTAAGTACCTGGAACACTTTCAGGTGTTATGATGGCGGTGCTTCTTGATGTCACGTGTTTTTATAGTGTGAGGGATTACAGTGTTGAAAGCAGGGCTTGGTTCAGTTAAAAATGAGCTGAAGGCATGAGGCTGTGACATCCTCCTTCTTTCCCTCTCCCAGGGTGAAACGTGTGACCGCCAATTTTAAAAAGATAGTTACATTCCCTAACTAGACCAGCCCAGCTAGTGTGTGTACAGGAACAGCACCACCAGAGGCGTTGGAGATCCAGGGACATTGAAGTGCTAAAGAGCTCCTGGCACAATTTGGTCTGTTTTGGTTTTTTGTTTTTCTTAAATTGTGGGGCAGACAAGTGGAATAAAAGGAAAAATAATTGTCAAGAAATATTTTTTCATATAACCGCTTTATAGTGATTTTGTTCACACACCATGAAGTCCATCCATTTAAATGTTACAATTCAGCAGCTTTTAGCATATTCACAGTTGTGCAACCATTATTATTCCAGAACGTTTTCATCACTTCAGAAAGACCAGTGGAAATGAATGACCTGTCCACCCCTCCCCAGTGGTGGTTCTAAAGAAGTTTCTTGGCTGTTCCTGACCATAAATTAACTTGCTACATTCCATGAAAAATCTGGTAGGAATCTTAATCAGAATTGCAATGAATCTATCAAATCAGGAAGAATTAATGTCGTTATGGCATAAACTTCTTCTACCCATGAATATATTTGGGGCCCTATCTTTTTATCTGTCCAGAGCCTGACCCATGGAAGTCCTCACTAATTTTTGGGCTTGTGTATGATGAGATTCTATACATCGTTAGTTGCAACTGTAACAATTCACAGAAAAGAAAATTAACCTCAGTGAAGCCAAGTGATTCTCTGATGGTCAGAAAGAGTGAGAGCCAATGCTGGAGTGACCCAGTGGAGTTGGTGCTTGCAACCAGAAATCTCCACAACCTACAGCTAAGGGGATTTGAGTGTTCTTTTATTTTGTCTTAATGGCATTGATTTTATTTTTACTTATTTCTTTAAATTAATTTTTTTTGAAATGTAGTCAATTTACAATGTTAGTTTCAGGTGTACAGCACAGATTCAGTTATAAACATATGCATATGTATATACATATGTTTTAGATTGTTTTTAGTACAACTAATTACAAGAAATTGAATATAGTTTGCTGTGCTATTTAGTTGGTTCCTGTCATTTATTTTATATTTATTACTGTGTATCTGTTAATCCTCCCTTTCCTATCTGCTAACCACAGTTTGCTTTCTATGTCCATGAGTCCATTTCAAGGAGCACCATTTTTCCTAGTAATATATGCTCTTTGGCTGCTTTTAGTTTCAGTAATTCCATCTTATCTGTGGGCACTTTTCTTCTGCTGGCCTTTATGTGGTTTTAACACGTGGTAATAGAGATCTGTATTTGGGAGAACTCCAGGCCTCGTGTAGTTCCTGGTAGAGAGTGCCCACTGAGTTGATGCTTGAACTGGGAAAAAAGCACAGTAAATGTTGGAATTTCCATTATGGTTGAGAATTCCAGGTTTCTATAACCTGTTTAGCCCACCTTAATATTGGCTGCACCCACACTGGGTAATTTGGTGGAATTTCATGGTATGGTGGTGTAGAGACAGGGCCTTGTATGCTTCTTCTCTTTCCTTTTTCTAACACTCATTCTCCTTGGACTCCCAGATCCTCCCCCAGAAGTGCCCAGGGCTGGTTTGGTGCTGCGCTGAGGCAATATTTGTTAATTAGGCCCTTTCCTCATCTCTTCTGAGCCACCGTTTCTTTCTCTGCATAATGAGGGTTTAGACTAGATAAGTGCTTTTCAGTTTCTTTTAAAGCCATGGTCCCTTTGAGAAACAGAAAATGCAAATTTCTCCTCTCAAACCAACCCTTTAGATTTTGATAAATCCTCCAAGGAGTGACATAGCTCTTTGTGGAAAATTGATGTGACTGTGATTCCAGGTGGCACAGAAAAGACTTCAGAGATTTATTGCAGGGAGAGCGCAGGAAAGGGGCAGTATGTCACACTTTCTAGTGTGAGCATTGGAGCAGGGGCTTGGATTTAAATATAGTGTCTGATGTGGCCTCTCTCTAATCTTGTACAATGTGATAAACATCTCTACCTCAGTTTCTTAATGTGTCAAGTTGGGGTGATAATATTTTAGGGATTTAGTGAAACATTATACACAGAATCCATTTTTGTCTCGGTAGAAACAGACCTGCTGGGTTTCAGGGATTTAAAAAAAAAAAAATCTTGTCCTTAGCACTGTGTCGGTTTGTATTTTGAAGTTCCTGGAGGGTGAGGGTTGAGTCTAAAGTCCATTGTGGGACAGGTGGCCCATAGTTCTCTTTGCCCCAGATTGCCCCCTCCTCCCGAGTCCTCTTCATCAGTCCAGGATGAAGTTCCCTAGTAGATTTACACAGAGGTCTTGTGGAAATGGCTTTTCATTTTATTGTTTCACCACGGAGGGCTGCCTTCATGATTTCTGTGGTCAGGTTTTGAAGGGCTGCCATCATGATGTCTGGTCAGGTGAAGGCTATGCATTTGGGAGTCTCTATTTAATAAAAAGTAAAAAATTGCAAATAGAAAATTAGAAAAATGGTGGTGACAGGGGCTCTTGGAAGTGGGCATTGTTAGCTTTCTTAGCTTCAGGTGCAGTGGCCTATTGCCACGAGGACCCATCCTTGTGCTCTGAAGTTGGAGGTACCAGTGGGTTCAGTGGGAATGTTAACTGAGTGTATCTCATGGGCTGGGCATTGTCCTATTTGTACTGTGTGTTCCTTATTTGAGACAGTGAGCTCACTTAACCTCAATAACCTCTTTAATAAAGTAGACTTTTTATTTTTAGATGTAATGTAGTTTCCCATGTAGTTGTAAGAGATAATATGGAGAGGGCCTATGGACCCTTCGCCCAGTTTTCCTTATTGGTTCCATCATGCAATGTTGGGGTACAATTCATTACTGTCTCACTAACAATTTGAGGTTTGCAATATTGCCCTCATTTCTATTCACGATTAAACTGGGGCTTAGAGAATCACTCAGGCCTGCCCAAGTCACCCACATGGTTAGTGTAGAGATGGAAGGAACGTGAGCTTGGGATTTGCAGGCAGTACCATTATGCTGGTCTGTGGCAGGGAGCAGCATTCTGTTTGGTTGTTTATTCATTCATTCTACAAACATTTATTGAGTAACCTCTGTGGGTCAGATGCTTTCATAGGGTTATCTGATTCTTCATCAGTACTGAGAATGAGGTAACGTTTATTTTTTTTAAACTGAGAAAATTAGCTCTGAGAGGTTATAATCCCCCCAAAGGATATATAGCTCATAAAGGAGCGATAGTAAATTTGCACAATCACCACTTTTTCTGCAGGTGGTACCCTAGGCATTTTACATTTGCAAACTTCCTTAATCCAGATATATTCTTGTAAGGCAAGGATTTTTTTTAATTGATATATAGTCAAGTTTACAATTTTTTTTCAATTGCAAGAGGTTTTTTGAATTTTGAGTGAAAAAATATTTTTTGAGGTTGGTAATTATGTGTATTTATTTACTTCATTTTTTAAAATGAGTTACTGGGGTTTGAACCCAGGACCTCGTACATGCTGAGCATGTGCTCTACCACTGAAATGTACCCTCTTTACCAAGGCAAGTTTTCCTATCCATTATTATGAAACTTAGGGATTCAAATATATTGGACATAAATCTAGATCTTTTGATCCTACTGTAGTCCTTTTCTTTATCTTCTGCTGAAGGGGGTTGGGGAAAGCAGATCATTTGTTCATTTCTTTATTTCGCATTCTTGAGCAGTGAGTTTGCATTAGGGCCTTGCTAGTTGTTTGGAAACAGAAAATAAGAAATGACCTTTCTCTGCAGGGTCAGGAAGCCTAGACCAAAAGCTGGGTAATGTGATCCGAGCTACGGTAGCCATGTGCAGATTCTGAGGACAAACTGTACCCCCAGATTTGCTTTGGCTTCCCTTGCCTTCTGGCTGGTTCACACCAGGTCACCGCCACCCAAATGGGCCTGCAGCCCACAGCAGAGTATGTACCTCAATCTCCTCTCCCCTCTCGGCAGGGCCTGCAACATGAGCATCCCTGACTTCGTGCAGTGTGCTGAGGATCACCAGACCCTTCCCGTTGTGGTCCAACCCATGGGGATCATCTCAGAGGAGAATTTCTTTTGCATCAATAAGCGAATCTCCTTGGATAGCCATATCAGCCCTTGTGGCACCCAGTGGGCAATCTGTATCCACTAAAAGTACCACTATGTGCCCGAGAATGGGTGGAGCAGCTTCCAGACACACCGCAATGTCGTGGGCCTTGTCACTATTACCGACTGTCTCTTGGCCAGGGCCTTCGAGAAGCTCCACATGCAGACGAGCTGTAAGGCACCACGCTTAATGACTCTCAGCTCTTTGTCTTTGTGCTGCATGGGAAGGTAACCGAGCAGCCACCCACCGACTTGTCCTTCAAACTACGAGGACTGCAGGGTGGTGGAGAAGAGGGTCGAAGACTTCACTGAGTCACTCTTCATCTTGCCCAAGTCCAAGTGGCTGGAAGGGTCCCCCAAGAAGTCTGAGGACAAGATCCCCATCGTCTACATCCCGTTTTAGAAGGAGGACGTCATGGGACTGGACACAGACATCAGGTAAGTCTACCTGGAGGCCAGTCCACCCTGGCTGTGTGCCGGATTGCTTCCCTACATTCAGAAAGGAATCAGCAAGGAAGAGAGATGTCTTGTAGCCAAGGGGGGAGGGAGGTGCAGCCCACCGGTTTACAGACATTTAAAAGTGAATCCGCCTTTGTTTCAGAGAGATTCTATTAGGGTTAGTGTGGACACTTAATCCCGCTTTTCAGCCAGGACCATGATGGGACCCCTGGAGTTGCTGTCCAATAGAGTAGCCACAGCCACTGATGCTAGGAGAGCTGGGGAGGAAGCTGCTCTGAGCTGAGATGTGCTGTAGGTCAAATGCTCATCAGACGCTGAGGCTTGTCTAGTAAAAGTATATAAACTATCTTGTTACTTCCTATATTGATTACATGTCAAAATAATAGAATTTTACATACAGTAGATTAAGTAAGATCTGTTCTTAAAATCAGTTTCTAGTTTTTTTTTGTTTGTTGGTTTGTTTCTTTGTTTACCGTTTTAATTGTGGCAACTGGGAAACTTCTTTACATGGCTCCCATTTCATTTCTCTTGGGCAGCCTGTCCTGAGACAGTCTCATCCCTTTGCTTATAGATGAGATGCTGAATCCCGAGAGGCAGCGCTGGTTGAGCTGGGGATGGAGCCGGTGTCTCCTGCCTCCCAGGTCCAGAACTTGATTGGCTCAGGCCCTTCTTCCTGCCCGACAGCCAGCATGCCAATTTAGGACATCAGAAACACCGCCAGGGACTTCCAAATGAACTCCTTATGCAGGGAAAGGCGTATCATGAAGTATGGGACAGAGCAAGGAAATGTTCATCCTCACTTTGTCCCTGTGATTAAGTCATCGGCCCCACTTTGCCTCGGAAATACATAGGAGCCCTTCTGGGCTGCCTAACCCCCACCTTCTGCTCTGTTTCCACGTGTATCTATCATGCTGTTCCTCGGGAAGAAGAGGGTGAGATGCCTTTGCCGACAGGTGGTCCCCCTTTCCTGTGGAGAGTGAGGGAAGCTGTGTCCCCCCGGCCTACGGCCTCGGGCCTTGAGTCTGGAGAACGCTCATGGCGGTCCCACAGGTGACGGTCAGAGGACCTGGCACGTGCTGCCTGGCCCGCTGTGGAGGCGGTGCTCTGTGATTCTTGAACTTACCTAAGATCAGATCCTACTTTCTGGTTGTTGGTAAGTTGGAGGAGAAGATGCTAGAGAATTGATAAAAAGAATGTCCAGACAAGCCCTGTGTGTGAGAGGCACAGGGTACCCAAGTTCCACCTGTGAGAGCCCACCTAGCGGGCTCTGGATGAATTTTCTGTTCCTCCCGGACATCCCTCTATGGCTTAAGGAAGGGGCAAGGCATGTCGTGACCATGATCTGTACTTGTCCACACAGGGCCCTGTGATCTACATGCCCGCACTCCCGTTCTGCTTCTTGGAGATGAGCTGGCATGTTTATGAGCCTGGACACTGCTGAGGGAATAGCTGCCAGCACTGTGCTACACCGAGGCTGGCTCTGTTCATCTCTCATGTCACCTCCAGCTGAGGCCCCAGGCATTAGTCAAGGTAGGTGCGTCAGTGCAACATAAGCAGCGACTACCTTCTCCCCCTGGACAGGCTGGTGGGTGAGCAGTGGAAGCCTGGAGCCCTACCCCAGTCCCCTGGCCAGTGCCTCGTCTTTTGTCATAGGAGGTACTGGTGACATTTTTGCTCAGCAACTGCTTGGCTCTGAGTCTACAGACCCCCCAGAGAATGTCAGCTTGTTTTTGCCTTTTGAAGTCTGCCCTTTGGATTTGGCTTAGTAGCTGGATGTGTACTTAGCCCATAGTGGTTGACAGTGTCACCATTGTTTACCAAGAACCTCGTGTACCAGGCATGGCTTCCGGCATCAAAATACAGCAGCGCATTAAAACTCCCTCCTTGTGGGCCTGTCTGTTCTGGTATCATAAGGGCTCAGCCAGCATCTAAACGTCAATGAGATAACGCGGCCAGTGAGCTCGGGTCAAGCACATTCTCCTCCAGTCTCTTTTACTTCATTGTTGCTTTTACTATTCCACAGTCATTAATTTTTTAAGCAATGCTTTGGTGCAGGAGAGGAGACTAATTCTCTCCTGCTACTCTTGGTGGACGTGAGTACAACTGTCGAGCCTGAAATGCGACCAAAATTTGTAGCTCTAAAGCTGCCTAGACGCATGTAGGTGGAGTTTTGGTTAGGGGTGCTGACCACGTTGGGGTCCCCCGGCAGCACAGCTCCCCTCAGGCCCCTGCCTTCCCTGGAGCAGGAGGTGAGGGTGGGGCTCATCTTCCCCGCGTCCCTGGCCTCACACACTCACGTAAATCTTGTACATGCTGTGAAAATCATTTTTGTTCTTGTGTGTTTCTAATTTTCTCTTGTTCCTCTTTTCCTTTTTCTTTATTCCTTTTTCTCTTGTACTGCCCAGTGAGCATGTTGTTGCGTCTGAAAATGTGGGCTGTTCACACCCTGCATTTGAAATAGCCAGATTTCCCTCCGTACTGTCTTCATCTCTTTAAAAAGCAAAAACTTAACAGCTGCCTTGATCCATGTATTATCCTAGTCATCTGTTTATTTTCTAATTTTTTGGAATATTTGTCTTGTTAGCCCATCACCCACTGGAGTTTGATACCTGTTAAAATCCTTGCTTTGAGGAACCTGTTTGGTCCTCCATATATTTGGTGACAAATGCGCCCTTATTAAATTTGTTTGAATGTTTTGAAAAAGTGAGATGCGAATTGATTTAGGCAGCTGCTGAGGAATTCTTTTCATGAAGTATTTAAACTTGGAAAGTCAAAGTCTGCAGGATCTTGCTCTATTCCTGCTTTTACACAAACGTGCTCGGCACGTGGTTCCTGGCTGTCGCTGTGTGACGTGCGTGACGTGTGTGACGTGCGTGACGGAGCTTCCTGGCCGGCGGTCCCTGGTGGGGATGTGGCCGGCTCGGGGGTGAGCGGCTGCAGGGGACGCTGTTGGAGGAAGCAGTCATCATTTTGTTATTTAATTTTTTTTTTTGCGTTCAACTTCCCTCTACCATTAACTTTACTTTGCCTTCATAAAGGGGCAGAATTGTGTCTAAAATCCATGCCACTCTTTTGTTCTCTTTACGAGGCTTGTCTTTCTGAGTATCAGGACAACATGGACTTCTCCTAACTAGCTGGCTCACCTGGGTCTGGTGGACACAGGGATTGCTAACGGGGACCGTAGCTTCCTCTCTGCTTCAGCCAGTGGGCATTCAGAGCCGGGTCTGTGGTTTGCCTCAGCAGCCGTGCAGGCCTCCCTGCCCCGGCCTTTACTTTTAACCCATGGTGGCAGTAAATAGCTGTCTCCGTGCCTGTTGCAGCTGACGTCCACCACTGTCGGCCTTGTCATTAGTTTGCAGTAGTGAGTCTCCAACACCCCAGTCAACCGTGAAGGAAGATGGTTTGGCCGACCTAGGAACTTGCATTCTCACCACTACCCTCGTTCATCTCACCCGGGGGAAGGGTTTCGCCACCACCATCATGCTGTCCATGAGGCCTTGTTTGTCCTTTCATGCTCTGGTCCAAAAGTGGACACTTCATTTTTCACTGAATTTGCCTCGCTTGAGTCAGGCCAGAATATCTGAATGAGTCCATTCTGGGTGGGGAACAGAATAGAAGTAAATGTCGCAAGTAGATGGAGTCTAGGCTGTTCTGGTTGGCAAATGCAGGCTGGGATCTGTGATGGCCAGGCTGCGCCCTGGACACAGGCCTTTCCCGTGGCTCCCGAGAGTCCAGGGGTCGGATTGAGAACAGACTTTCCTGGGATCCTCCATCCTCATCTGCTCACTGGCAATTGTGTCTGCTAATTAGGAGCTCCCCCAGACCTCGGGCCCTTCAAAGCTCAGACCACGGGAGAACCTTGAGTCCCTTCTCCTGGGCCTCCTTTGTGAGAATCCAGTGCCTTTTGAGGTGACCCATGCCAGGAGATGCCTCCCCCTCCAGGGAGCTCCCTACGGAGGACTGTGACTCAGTGCACCATGCTGTGAGCTTCTGGGGTTCCGGCCGTTGTCCCTGCAGAACCAGACTTGATATGGGCTTAGCAATGGAAAAAATAGGACTGATTCCAGGGCAGGGCTTGGGGGAGGGAACAGTGGAAATTGAATGAGACCTCAAAAAACTAGGTGGGTTCTGGGGCTGTTACTAAAATGTGGAGCCTGGGAGGTACCTGCCAAGATTCGAATTCCAGAGTAAATGGTGGACATGAGGCATTTTTAAGATGCCATTTGTCATTCAAGTTAGGACTTCAAAGAGGCACTCGTGTCTATGAGACTGGGGCTCAGGTGAAGGAGCCGGACTGGAGATTCACGTTGGGAGTCGTCATTCTTAACTGGTGTTCACAGCCTTGCATGTGAATTAGATCATCTAGAGAGGTGCAGACTTAGGCTGAGGGAGGGCAGGGCTGTGCCTGGGTTGGAGGAAAGCCCAGACCATGCAGCTTTGGTGTGTCAGTCAGCGGCGTTTGCGATTTTCAGAGCAATGTCTTTTATCTTTAAGGGGCTGGGGTGTGGGCAGGGCCAGCCAGGAAGAAATCTGAAGGGAGGGTCGTGGCCAGGTTTGTGTCTTGGGAAGATACACAGGCTGCAGGGTCTGTGAGGGGAGAATCCTCAGAAGCTGGAGTCGGAGTGGGGTGAAGGTAGTCACACTCACCTGTGAGGGGCGGAGTCCTTGGGAGTCCCCACCCTACCGGACTAGCTTTCCCATGAACAGAAGCAATCATGCAGAGTTTCTGAGGTGAGAAAGGATGGGCGCTGGGAGGGGAGCCAGCCTGGACAATGGTGCTTGGAAGTTTCTGGAATAACCTCATTGAAAAATACAGTTAAAAATACCCAGACTTTTAAGAACATTGATAGTGACTGGGGAGGAGGCAGTTTTTCTGGCCTCCTAAGCGTAAGGCATGTATCCGGGGGTACACAGAAGATACGGGCAGTCTGTTCCGGGGGTTCACCCTTACCAGGGGGAACAGTGCAAGTTTAAAGGGGGAGAAGGTCAGCGGAGGGAAACTAGCCAGGCCCCGTGTCAGGTACCAGTCGGCCGCCCTACTTGCGTGTTGCATTCACATCCATGCCTCCCAGGTGGGCGGTGGCAGCCCCCTTTTGCGGATTGGGAAGCCTTCTCACAGGGGTTAAGGAATTGGTTCGTATAGCGGCTAGTAAATGCTGTAGCAGGATTCAAGCAGGGCCTTGTCACACTTCAAGGGCGTGTTTTCTCTACTAATTCCAGTACTTCCCTATTGTACCTGGAATGGTGAAGTGGATCACTTTTGGAGCCTTTCAGAAAAAGTGCGATTTAAGTGCCTCAGGACTGTTGCACAAAGCTCAGTATTCTTTGATGATTCTGAAGCACCACAGTGCTTTTCACCCCACAGATGTAAGGTCTCACTCCTTTGATGATGACGTGGTTGCAAATGACGTACATGTGCAAAACCAGACTTAGCAGCTTCTGAAGGGAAACTCTCCAGTTCTCCCTTGATCTGCTTTCTTCCACGGGATGTAGCTGTGCTGCAGCATAAGGCTGAGCTTTACTTATGGAGTCAGGGTTTAATATCCAAAGTTAGCAGAAAATGGTCAGATGAAGAAAATCGACGTTGACAATTTATTTTTGGGTTTCATTAGTCAAGATATACAATCAGTTAATGGCCCATATAACAAATGATATTGAGTACAGAACATTGCATTTCTTACTTTCTATTTAGAGTTCTCTTACAACATATGGTTGCCTGCTTTGGAACATCAGCTCCATCACCAGGGCTCCTGTCAGTGTGTTGGTGTGATTGCATTTACACAGTGAATATGATCTCGGCTTCCTCAGCCCCAAACACTCCAGTGCAGAATCACGGGCTGTAGCCACCTCTTAGTCACGCAAATACTTCTAAAATTATATGATGCCAGAAAAGAAAGAAGAGAGAGAAAGAGAGAGATTGCCTTTATCAAAGTTCTTTCAATTCTAACTGCAAACTGTTTTTGAGCAGCTCTGGTTTCATTTGGATATGAATATATACATTTATTTGCATGTAATCTGGGCTTTGGACTAGAACACCAAGTTCTTGCTGTCCACAAGCCACAAAAATAGGAGCCAAATTGCACAAGTGTGAAATAGTTTATACTTTTTCCAGAGAAAGTATCCTTGAATTTGGGACTTGGGCTGTGATTTTTGCTTTTTGCTTTCCCCACCCCTCTTGTAATCTCTCACTCCTTCCCACGTGGCCCCCAAGATTTCGTGGTCTCAACGTAGCGGTCAAAGTCCCAGTTGGTCACCATGTACTGCTGCTCTACATAGAGCCCAGGCAAGACCTAAAGGACATTATCAGAGAGGACTTCCTGAAAGAAATGGGCTCTACATTCAGTTGTGAGGACAGAGTAAGAGTCAGCCAGGAGAAGGAGTCAAGAATGTGGCTCAGGTCACAGGTGCAGCCCGTGCAGAGGCCTGCAGGCTTTTGTTGTGGGGACCCGGGGAGAGTGCCCTGTGTGGTCCAGGGTGGAGGGAGCCCCTGCTGGGGAGGACACTGGAGAGTGTCCGGGGTGTAGGGTTTTGGAAGAATTTGGGTTTTACTAGAACTGACATAGTAGACAGTGAAGGGTGTCATCAGAAAGTGACCTTCAGGAAAGGTACTTCTGGTTTTGCTTCTGATATTCTACAGACAGAAGGGTCGGGACGGGCGACAGCAGGTATGTCTGTCCCTTTGAGACCCACCCCGTCATTCATTTATTCATAACACGCGCACTACTGTGAGTCTAGGGGAGGGAGTGTGTATCCACATTAGTAAGCAAAATATATTTGCTTCTTGAGAGCTTAGCATTGTCAGAAGTTGACTTAGCCTAGAATGTTCTAGGAACAGGGGAACAAATTGTGGAGTTTGGAGGAAGGGAAGGCTTCCTTGGGAAACAGTCAAAATAAGCTTGGATGCAAGTGTCAAGTAGGAGCAGGTCAGGGGGCCCCTGAGTTCACTGGAGACCTGGGTACTGATGTGAGGCTGGGTGAGCAGGGTCAGTGGTGGGGCTAGAACTCCACCAGGGAGCCTCTGAAGGGTTTGAAGTGGGGGTGATGTAATCAAATTTGTGATTTGGGAAGGCTGCCGTGGCTCTGTGTGTGTGTGTGTGTGTGTGTGTGTTGTGTGTGTGTAGCGGGGAAGAGGGGGTGGGTGCCACCAACTGGGGTGTCATTAGAAGACCATTCACAGGCTGGGAGAAGGGCGTCGGGGCTGCTTGGGGACGGCAGGGGCAGTGTGGATGCCGGATTTCCTTATGGGGGCTTGTAAGCGGGGCCGCCCTAGAGGCACCTTGTGGCTGGAAGAAAACCGATGGAGGCCACCAGGTGGACTTTCGTCTTCTCTCCTTCCCTGCCTTGTGTGATGATCTTAGCTCAGCCAACATTTGGAACAGAAGAGCTAATTTCCAGTGTAGCCCAGGACATTGTTGAGCTCGTTCGAGTGAGATCTGATAGGATTTAGGTTTGTTTTCAGATCTGGATGTTTACTTAGCTAGAAAAGTCCTGTCATTGCGATTTCCATAGTGGTTTTTATTCTTGATAAAGATTGCTTTCTTGCTGAGAGGAAATTTAATACAGCTGTTGTCTTTTTCAAAAAAAATCATATCTTTTAAGAACTTTAATATTCAAAAGAACAGGAATATATAAAATTGTTAAAGTAAGTGTTTGGTGTAGTTTCTTTGCTTTCTGAGCTAATGTGGAGTTAGAGCCTTTGCATTACTTAATAGCACATCCTTGTCAGTATTTAAAGAGCTGTTACTGAGCGCCCTAGGCCCCACCTCTCAAAGAATCATTAAAGTTTGCTCTGAGATAGTGAGGTCATAAAGGTCTTGTTTGCAGAAATCAAAGAGTTGGTTTATAATACGCAGCATAACTCCATTTACAAAATAATAATATGTTCAAAATTAAGAAAGTGGAGGACAATTAATTTTTTTTAAAGCTGAAACATAAACTTTCTTGTGATAATGTTGCAACTGGAGATTTTGAAAAGAAAAATCCTACTGCAATATCATCTACGTGGTATACATATATGAGTTTCAAGTTTGAAAAGTAACTGCGCAGTGGTTTTCAAAGTCAGGAGCATTCCAGCTCAGATACTGGCAGTGATGGTTGCTGGTTTTCAATGGTAGAGCCTAAATTTGCCTTCTTAGCTTTTTTTTTTTTTTTTTTGTAGTGAGCGGGTTGAGTAGTGCTTTGCCAGCATGATTTTGGGACAATTTGAAGGCAGATATCGTGTACCAGCAGTGAGATATTTCCATACATTTTATTTTCCGGACATCACCAGGGCACATGTGGGGTTTGTGCCTGCAGCCTGGAATGCTGCAGGACTCCCTGATTCATCACCGTTATGTCCTGGAGCTACTCCGAGTAGTGAATGATTTTCTGTGGGTTGGAGTTAATGTGGTCTGATGGAGATGATCAGATGTGCAGTTAAAGTGCTATTACTTGAGATAACAGTAACCTAGAAACATGGCTCTAACAATACAGGATGAGGGAGGACAATTGGTTGAGCTGCTTGCAGTGGGGAGTCTTCTCAGGTGACTCCCTCACCATGATTCCTGCCAATATCCGCCCCAGCCCTGCACGGAAGTCCTGCCGAAGCAAGCACGCACTTTGTTCAGAAACGCACTGAATTTCCTTGTGTCTCTGTTGCTGGCTTTTTTTTGAAAGCACATCTTGCCCTTTGCTTAAATGCCATCCATGCTAGTCACCACTTACACTCATTGTTCTGGACTTCGTCCATTCATAGCTGCTGAATGGATGAACAGAATGTAGTATCTCCATGACGTGGAACATTATTCACACGTAAGAGTGAATAAAAAAGAAAAAAAAAAAAGGAAAATGAAAAAGGCCACCTGTTTTGGGAAGTCCACCCTGACTATTCAAACCGCTCTTTTCCCTTTGAAACCCAATCACTTATGCTCCACTCTACTCTTTTTGATAGAAATTACCACCTTCTAATAATCTTTAACGTTTTCAAAAAAAATAAAAGAGAGAGATACTGATACCACTTCAAAATGGACAAACCTTGGTAACAGCATGTTAAGTGAAAGAAATCAGACACAAAGGGCCACATATTGTTGATTTCAGTGATCTGAAATGCCCAAAATAGGCACATGCAGAGGCAGAGAGTAGGTGATGGTTGGAAGAGGCTGGGTGGAGGGGTGTTAGGGAGTGACTGCTAATGACAGGGGGATTGTTTTGGGGTGATGAAGTGTTCTGGAAATAGATGGTGGTGAGGGCTGCACAACCGTGAGTGTGCAGAAGACTGCTGAGCACTGTCTCTGGGAGGGCCTGTTGTAGGGCGGCTTTATTTTGTTCTCACCCTGCAATGTGAAGAGTCATCTGCTGTGGCCGTTCTACTCCTGTGAGAGGTGAGGTTCAGAGACTTTGTAGAGTCATGTTTCTTTTTTCCCCCTTGCTGAGTGTAGGCAAAAAAGGTTTAAGGCTGAGAAAGTGCTCCATCTGCAGAAATGTCTTTTAGTTTTGCATGGTGTAAAAATCTTGAGAGCTTTTAATCGTTGAGGCCAGTCTGTGGGGGGTAATAGCCCGTGAAGCCTGGGTGAACCCGGGAAGAGCCGCGCTTCCCTCCCGGACACGGGTGGGGATTTCACCCCCGTTTAGGCAGTGAAGGACCCAGACCCATGAGCGGAGTTGACAGTCGTGAATATTTATGTGTATCCGCTGCTTCATCTTGGATATTAATTTCAAGCTGAGTCAGTTTATGTCGGCAGCCTCATCCTACATCAGGAATTTATAGTATCTGCTCTTTGGGGTGAAGACCTGACAGACTTGATTATTTAACAGTCTCCCTTGAATTGATATCTCAGATTCCTTTGTCAAAAGCAAAACAGCAGAAATACAGACATCCTTTAATGCCGATGTGACCTGGAACTGGTTTAGTCTCTGTGCCTCAGTGGCCTTATCTGCGGGTGGGGAAGACGATAACAGTGCTTCCCTCAGAGGGGCTGGTGAGGGGAGAGTGAGGAGCACAATGGGAGGACTTACACGCGATGCTCATGAATGACCGAATTTAGTGCTGTCAGCCTGGTGAGGCCTCAGGGGCAGAGATGTCAGAACAGAGCAGTCCTAGCCGGAGCTCGATCCGTGATGGCAGCTGTTATGATCAGTATCACCACTGTGGGTTATCAGGTAGTTTTAGGACTTTGTAATATGAATTCATGAATAATGTTAGAAGACTAGACATCTCAGACCCAGTTTACATAGTTCTCAAGGTTTCTTCTGAGAAATGGATGGTTTCTTCCCCATCATAAATCTGAGATGAGTCTCTAAAAAATTCTGTATTCCTCCATCTTTTTGCTTTAATTCTTCATTTCTTAAAAAACAAAGCTTTTAAATTAAGTTAATGGTGACTGAACTGAGGGCCTCATGCATGCTAAGCACATACTTTCCCAAATGAGGTATTATCTCCCCCTTGATTTTTTTTAAACTTTACTTTCTTAGTATTCAGAGGTTAGAGGCCTCTAATTCTTTTCCTGGAGACTTGTCCATGAAACTGTAAATCTATAATTAGTTTACAAAACTTGGTTTATTAAAAAAATCAAAAGAATATTCTGCAATCCATCCAAAAAGAAATGCTCATTGACTTAAAATGTTTCTCCTTTAAGGTGATTTCTCCTTTTTGGTCTATCTTAATTTATTAAGAGCTATCCTCATCATCATAATGACCAAACTCGCTCTGAGTGGACACCTTCCTAAGGCTAAAATGCTTTCCTCACGTTTTACTTCATAGCAGGTGTTTGCTGGTAGGTATCAGTGTCTCCTTTTTTGCAGCTGAGGGATTGTGAGATGGAGCAGCTTGTCCCAAATCACATGCAGCTGGCGGTGGCTAGCTTGGTGCTGGAATCCAGGCTGCACAGGATGTATTCTTAATTGCTCCTCTAATCAGCCTCCCGTTGAGTGGTTACAGGTTACGAACTCCTGTGACTCCATAAATGGCCGATTATAGTGATCTCAGCCTGATGAGGCCTTCAAAAGAGAGACACCATTGAGAATGTGAGACAGAGTGGCATAAATTAAAATTGTACGGTTTCAAAAATGTTGCATTCTCCGGTAGTTATTTAAAAAGTTAATTTTTTTTTATTTTAGTGCTCTGTAAGCACTAAAAACCAAACATTAAAAATAATTATAGTGCAAAAGAGAAGTGGGCTTTGAAAGTCCAACCACTTCTAATGATGTTACATGTTTTTCTCTAGTGGCCCTTATTGACAGAAATACTTAAAAAGACTGAATAGGTTTTATGTAGCCTTAATAGGGAAGAAAGTTTGTCAGTGAATATTGTAAGTAAAATCTTTACTCTTTTGTTTCCTTTTGATGAAAATGTAAGTTGTTTTCATGGCTTAAGTACATTTCCTCATTTGTGAAATTTGAGTAATATCGTTTAAATTGTCTGACTGTGAGAGTTAGACGCCTTGTATACAAAGAACCCAAGAGGTGCTTAATAAAACTGTGCTGTCACAATGACAGATATTTCAGAAGGATCAACTCTGAATACTGAAGAATATGGATTATTTCTGATGCATATTCAATATGTATATATATGTTATGTTTGAATACGGTTTAAAGTAACAAGGATTCATTTTTTTTTAGTGTAGTATGAAGTTTTAATGAAATATGTATCATTCTACTGAGACAGGGAATAGTTAAATTGCCTTAATCAGATGACCTTGAAGATTAATTACACAGAATATGTATTGTTACAACTCAGAATTCATGTTGTCGTGTTACCATCTACTCAGACATTTAAATTCGTGGGATTCTGACCAGATCCATTAAGTTTAGTAAAATCCACATTGATCATTTTCAGGGAATAAGCTTCTCTCTTTTGTGATTAAAGAAAATTTTGATTTTTTTTCCTGCACTCTTAACAGATTTAAAATATCAAAAGATTGATTTGACATGTCACTTTTTTAATAGAATGAAGCTCATGCTGTTTTATTATGTAAATAAATCTTTTTGTATTTCAACAAACTTTTATGATATCCTGGCTCTTTGAGAACTATTTTGCAAGATACTAGATAACCTACTGTTGGAAAAATACAGATGTGACTTTTATGAATATAGGTCTAGTACAAATCTGTTGGTTTTTGCTGCAGTGCAAGACATGAGGCCTAGGAGAGCTTTGCTGCCGATTGCCAGGAGGACAGATTCCATGTCTCAGTTTCTCCTCCTGTAAAATAAAGTGGCTGGACTGTATTCTTTCCTCTTCTAAGATGAGTTTCCATGAGCCTATGTCTTCTGTTTATATTCAGGAGTATTAGCAATATGAGATTAAATACTGAACACCCCACCCTTCCCCGAAGCAAAGTGCAGTATGTGCTACATAAGCTTTTAGTTATCTGATTCTCGTTTCTGATCCTACAGGCAATTTTTGTTTTGCATGTTTTGCAGCAACCTGGAAGGTCATTTTAGCCATAGGTGGCGCTGTTGCACATTCTTACAGTCTTAATTTACCTATTTGTAATAGAAGGTTTAAACAAAGTTATTTTATTTTGATTTCTTTGCTTAATGCTTCAGAATAGCACAATGTCTATTACGTCTGTCTTCCTCGAAAAATTATTCTGCTTATATCTTAGTTTTATTCTGTCATGTCACTGTGAACATTTCAGACTTGTTGTGCAAACAATGGAAAAATTGGACTTTTCTTCCAGTGTAAGAAACCAGTGAGCTGGGATTTTATAAAACAGCTAGAAGCGGCCTCTGGAGCACCTTAAAGCTGAGAAGCGTATTGAGTTCCCTGAGTATTGACCCCGCCGCTGTGCGTTAATTGGTTGTAGGAGATTTGGTACATATACGAAGGTGTGTAGTTTTTTGACTTGGGTTTGTTTGCATGCGCTGCCACTGAGCCATGTGAGCCTGAGTCAGTTCGTTTGAGATTTTCCCTCGTCTGAGAGACGGGGACATTCGTATCTGCTTTGTAGAATTGTGAGAATTAAAAATCATGCAAAGTGTTTACCACAGTGGGTATGTCAAGAGGGCTCATAATCTTTAGCTGCTCTTTGGTGTGAAGCCATCATTTGAGAGTCTTTGGCAATTACTAAGAAACAGGAAAATAAGAAAAGCTGGTTTTATGTTGAAAGATATTTGAGGAGGTTCCATAGTTCCTATACCCATAATTAAGCATCAGCAGAGTAAGAACTGTTACACAGTCACCCTGAACCAACGTTAAGCCACAGAATTATTTGTTACTTCATATATGTTGGGGCCTAAGGAGATCCAATACTTATACACATGTTGTCTCCGGCAGCCAACTGAGAGATGGCACAAAATAGTAGACAGGTGATAAATGTCTTCTTTGTTACTGATGAAGCCACATTCTCCATGAACTTCAGGGCTGTGGGAAATGCGTGTCATGATAATGTGTCCCAGAATTAGAGATTCACCCTGTCCCATGTAGCTCTGGGCCACAGCGAGCCTTCCCTTGAGAGGACCTGCCCCTTCAAGCACAGGGCTTTCCTGCCATGGAGCTGAGCATCCCGGGTGCTTCCCACTGGTGACCAACACTGGAGGGGAAGGAAGGGTTTCAAATACCCTGCTTGTCGCCCCGGACTCACACCTCACTCTGTTAGTGTGATGAGTGTTAGGTGTGGGCCAGGGGCCAGGGGTGTGAAGGGAGAAGCACTCTCGATGGCCCAGAGGAGTGGTTAGGAGGCATCACCTCCCTCGGTTTAAACAGGTGGTGGGATGGAACAGAAGGGTGCTCCGCAAGAGTTTATAAAAGTAGAAATAAGGATTTTCTTTGTGACTTAGACTAGACAGGAAACACATAAGATGATTAGAAAGGAGACTTGTAAATCACTTTGGTACTAAGTTGACATTCGTCAAGCACCAAAAGTGTGCTACATTCTTTTCTGGGAGTTTTACAGAAATGAATCCTTCAATTTTCTCAACAAGCGAGTAAGGAAGGTTTGATTGTTGTCCAAGGTTTACAGTGTGGAAATTGAGGCACACAGAGGGTAAGTAAGTTGGCCAAAATCACAGAACCAGCAAGTGGCACAGCTGGTATTTAAACCCTGGCTGTCTGGTTTTCAGGCTCCCAGAGATGGGCTTTGGGTGTTTAGATGTATCTGCATCACTGAATCTCTGTACCTCTGTGCATCAGTTAGCCCAGAAAGGACAGGGAAAGGAGAGCTACACAGGTTCTCATAGTCGTGTCTCGGCCACTGTCCACGGAGCGTGCACCGTGATTGGCGTTAATTGTTTTCCAGGCAGTATATCTGTTCTTATAACAGAAATTTAGTCCATTGAGGTAATCTAGAAACCCTTCCTGTTTTGCTTCTGTCCATGCTTGCCATGTGACTGCCTGCCCGTGATTGGGAGGTGGATGAGAAAATGTACTCATGGTTGAACTCTGATACTTCAGTCTGGTTCATAGTTTCACATCTTCTGTTACATTAAGAAGTTAAGTTTCTGGTTTCCTTTCATCAGTGTGTCATGAGTTTGGTTAATGGGAAACCAGTCAATGGGAGCCCAGGGGTGCTGACGGTATAATTTCTGAGTACGTGTGTCACTTCTACCCATGCAGACCTGGCGGAGGATTTCCACCATCCGCACTGATTTCCCCCAACAGTAGGGTCCTCTCCTACCCCCGGATGTGAGGCTGGGAGCTCTCTGAGTAAGCCAGTCAGAGGCCAAGTTCACCAATCAGAAAATGATGAAGTACCTGGAAGTGGGTTTAATAGAAGAAAAGGGCTTCCAGGTAGTATGATGGGCTGTTCGAGTCCGTTTGGTGAAAAGCTATTACTGTCTGTGGTTGCGCTACTTCTTTGCTCTTGAAATGTCTGGATTAGATGAAGGGATTTTAAATAGAAGAAAGGAGTGATTTCAGGTGGTACGTCAACACCGGTGAGAAATGATGGATGACCGCCTGTGTGAGGCATAGACAGAGTCTTACAAACTTCATAAAATAACTTTAAAAGCTCTTCCATCTGAGTGCACTTCATATGGGGTCTAGTTCATCACTGGTCACACTGAGAAGGCAAATAATTGATGATGGCAGAAAGGACACGGAGGCATCAAAAAGGTCTCAGTCATGTTCCCTTTTTAAAGGATGCGGCAGAATGTAATATATTTGAGCTGGTTTTCCACTGAACAAGTTTTAGTGTTTTCTGGGACTCCCCAGTGCCCCAAAGTTCCGTACAGCTGGGTGTCCCCTCAGAGCAGCTCCGTCAGCGCTTGCCCTGGGCTGACGTGGTGTCACGGGGAACAGGACGCTCAGCGTCCCCGGCTCCTCCGAGCTCCGTCTCCTCATCCGCAGAGCCGGGTTCCTCATCCGTGTCTACTTAGTAGGGTTGCTGAGAATCACACGTGATGGTTGTCAGGTGTGACTTGTGGTTGTCTCTGTGATTGGCATATAGTCAATATTTGATAGAAACACTTTTTTTTGTATAACTGTAGCACATAGATTGCAGTGGTTTTTAGTCTGCATTTTTTTTATAACTTTATTCTTATTTTTAAATATGCACTTATTTTTATTTATTTTTTTGGAGGTACTGCGGAATGAAGCCAGGACATTGTGCATGCTAAGCAGGTGCTCTGCAACAGAGTAATACACACCCTCCTTGTCTGCACTTGAAAATAACTATTGCAATACACAAAATAGCTCTTAAAAACCATCAAGGTTCCTAGTCTCTGTATAGAGAATTGAACACGTATGCTATTTCAATAAGAATAATTGTTGTTGAGAAATAATTTCTGAATCTGTTAATGTGCTTAAAAATGATCATAGGTAGTGATAAACACGAATCTTTGATCCAGTAATTCTTAGGGTCTGTTTTGCCATCAAGGGAAATTACATTCTACAGAGAAGGCTAATTGGGTCTCTTTGATATTTGGATGATTTAGCAATGTTCAAGGCTTTCAAAAGGTGACAGTTTTGTATTTTAAACTAACTAAAAAGTTATCTTCTAGAAGTTGTAAGTACTAAGCTTGTGAAGTGCCCAGTAATCCAGGGGTAAGTGTCTGTGCCTGTGTGAACGTTTGTGTGTGTGATTTCAGGAAGGTAGAAATAAGTTCCATATAGACTTCAGATACCTTTCTCCTCCAGTTCAAGGTGTAGGCATATATTTACACAAATAAATTGATATTGTTTGTCATTTGGCATATTGTTGGGAATAAGAGGTTCTCATACTTGTTTCAGAATGTTTGGGGAGCATGAGCTTAGAAAATGGGAGGAGAAAGAGGCAAGGAGGCACTACACACTTTGTGCAGGATATGAGAAACAGTAGCTTTTCATTTCTCTATTCTTCTAAAGCAAACTGGCACTGAATTGTAACCTAGTATTACTCAGAATTGCTTTTCTGATCAGATACAAGTGCCTCAGATGTTTCAAGGCAACATGAATGATGAAATGTGTTTTAGCAGTTATCTTTAAAAGTAGTTTTATATTACAAGTAAAAGGCTATTGCCTGTTCTTTCTTCCAGCGGTACAAGAAATTCTCATTGATCTATGTACATGATCTATGTGCTTAGTTTCTATGGCTTTTTCTTTTAAGGGCTTGTTTCATTGTGGTTTGAATGAATGTTCAAAATTTCTGGATTTTGATCTTTAGAACATGCTGATTTATCAGAAGTGTTAAAAACCTGATTGTTATTTGGTCCTTGTTTTTTGGGGCACCCTATTGATTTCTGTTGTCTGTTAAAGAGGGAAATTCTTCCTCTAGCCTGCAGATCATTAAGTGAATGGTTAGCAGTGTGCCTTTAATATTATTTGAATGCATTGAGCATGTTTGTCCAGTGAATTTTGAATTGACTCATTGTAATGACTTTGCTTTGGTTCTGTGGCTTTTGCTCCTCTCCACAAGAATTTGAATTCTCTGTTGTATTTTGTATACGTGTTCTTAACAGGGGAAGAAATTTTGTATTTTTTACAGAGGTGTGTTTTCCTACCCCTCTGAATGCCTTCTGTAATTTATACAATAAATGTCTGTTATTGCAGTGCATAATTACTTCATAAACTATTTTTTGGCATAATCAGAAACAATGACAAAGAATGATAATAAAAAATACGAAAACCTTCCTTCCTTTGAAGAATAGAAATCAGGTGGTCAGGCTCCCGCATGCTTTGTGCCTGACACACTGTCATGTCATTGTGTATCTTGATTCTTAGATGGAGTTGCTGCAGGTTTGTAGATTATTGTTTGAACACTTTTGTTGAATCCTTTCTCGAGGCTGATGTATCCTGTTGGGTGTGTGGAAAGAGTAGAAGGGAAACAAATGCTTTGTTTTGTTTTCAGGAGGCCTGAGTTGATGAGAAAAGAGTTGAGGTTGGGCTGAAAAACAGAGTGACACTCCCTCTCCTCCCGGCTGAAATTGATAAACAAAAAAATCAATTAAGTGTATCGGTAGTTGACCAACAGAAGTTAGTGAGCCCAAACTGGCTAGATATGCCCAAAGGAAAGTACTGAATTCAGCTGCAGAATTATGTGATTTACCAAGAAGAAGCAGCTTAGAGCAATCAGAAAAATCAGTAATATGCTGAAATATAAAAGGAATATTATATTTTTTATTTCTGAAACTTTTCTACGGTAAGTTGTGTAGAGCTAAAATTAAGTTTCAAGCACCAGGAGTTAAGAGTGTGGGTGGTTCTGTATGATCGTTATTCATGGATGTGCCTAGACCCTGCTAGAGTGGCTGAAGCTGGCAGAAAAAGACCCACAATCAGGATTTGTCACCCTAAGTTGTCCTCCATAATGGTTCCATGTGGGAACCCATGATTGGGTTAACAAATTGTAACACACCCCAGTCGCCTGTGATCTTTAAGAAGAAAAAAATATGCTTTGAAACTGCTTTGCAAGCAAGTGCCTGTGCATCCTCTCTCCAGTCTCCTTGCCTTAAAAAGCAGAGACAATGCTTCTCTTGCATAGTTGAGGTTTTAGATAGCACTCTGCTGGTTACAAAGCAAGGACCGGGGCCTAAGGTATAAACGCTGGGCTTGTGTGCTGTTAGATATTCTATTATCCCGAAAACAAGGACCTGGCTGGTCTGGTAGTCTGCTTTGTAATTCACATATCTTAAAATATATCTTGTTCCCCTCACCCCATGACTTCCCTAAAGATACAATAATCCTTTGTACTCATTGTGTATTCTACAATCTCTGCCTCACCCTGTCTTTCCTGGAGTTCCTCCTTACTATCACACAACTGTTAATGAATTTTTCCTTTGATTATACACAATAAATATGGGAGAATTTGAGAGGCTCTTGGAATTGGCTCCCTAATCCCTCACGATTTCTTGTCTTTTTCCACAAAGTCTGGAGTAATCATTTCCTGTAGGTAAGACTTCTGCCAGCCAGAACCCACAGTTCCATGTGAGAACGATGCAGGCTTTATATCTCCTACCCGAGGGAGAGAGAGGAGGTAATTGAGATATGCTCCCCTGTGTTCCCTTCCTGCCCCAGGGCCACAGCAGTTCACCTGCAGACTTCTGGCCTCTGCTCTCAGGGTCTCTGTCCCAGGACTGACTGCAGCCTTTTCTTCCCTTGTTAACATTTTCTGTGCCTTTCAGAAGTTGGTCTCTTCTTTGCAATTCAAACCTGGCAGATGTGATGGTGGTCAGCGTGCTGGTGGGCAGTACTTTGGGGACTCCCAGGAGCCATGCTGATTCTCCTGAGTCTCTCAATCGGGGTTACAGAACAATCGAGCACCGAAGGAAGCCCATTCACGTGAGGTCAACAGAGCATTTCATCACTTTCATTTTATTTTTAAATTTTCAGTGGAGAAATTATTTGTAACAAACTGTTCCAGATATTTGGCCACCTGCTTTCCTCACCACCATTTCCTTGTTGGCTCTGGTGCTTGTTTTTAGAAGCAGGTTTCTTCTCTGGTCATTTCTAGCAGCTGGGCTTGCCGAAGCCTTGATCTGCATTTGAAGCAGAATGCTTCTTCTTGATGTGAAACTGATTTTCCTTTTTCTGTATATTTCGTTTACACTCAGCAACTGTTTGAAGTGAAATGCTCTTGTTCAATTTCGGTTAACTCACATTTGCTGATCTCCTGCTTTCATGCTGAGGGCAGTTTCTTCTTCCTCTAATAAAAATTAGCAATTTGCATTTACTATGGAAGGTACTCGCCCGAGGTGGTTTTTTTCTTAACAGTTTTAATACAATTCACCCATTAAAATGTACAGCAGTTTTTACTCTATGCCCAGAATTGTGCATCCCATTCAATCTTAGAACATTTTCATCCCCTCAACAGGAAGCCCCGTATGCATAAGCAGTCATTCGCATCTTCCCAATCCTCCCCCAGCCCCAAGGATCCACTCTTCTCTCTCTGTGGATTTGCCTGTGCTGGACATTTCATGTAAATCGAGTCACTTTATGTAAGTGGAACCGTCTATTGTGACTGACTTCTTTCACACTGAGTAACGATTTCAATGTCTGTCAACGTTGTGGCCTGGGTCAGTACTCTATGCTTTGCTATTGCTGAATAATATTCCACTGTGTGGCTGGGCCACACTATTTACCCATTCATCAGGTGATAGGCATTTGGGTTGTTTCTGTTTTTTGGCTGTGATGAGTAGTGTCGCCGTGGACATTCTTTTAGGAGTTTTTATGTGGACATTAGTTTTCCGTTCTGTTACGTGTGTGCCCAGACAACAGAATTGCTGGGTCATTCAGAAACCAAATATTCAACTGTCTGAGGACCTGCCAGGCTGTTTTCCAAAGTTGCCATGCTGTGTTTTGACCTCACCAGCAAGGGCTGCGTGCTCTGCTTCCTCTGTGTCCTCGTTTGTGCTTGTTATTCTTTTTTTTATTATAATCTATTTTTGTGAGTGTGAAGCGGTTTCTCCTAGAGGTTTTGACTTGATTTCCCTTACAGCTAATGCTATTGAACATCGTTTCATTTTGCTTATTGGCCATTTGTATATTTTCATTGAAATATAAATTTTCAGATACTTTATTCACGTGTTAATTGAGTTGCCTTTTTATTGTTGAGTTGTAGGGTTGTTTGTTTTTTTTTTTTTTCATTTGGAGATACAAATTCCTAGTCAGATAAATGATTTTAAAAAAATTTCTCCTGTGTGCTGTTTTTTCACTTTCTGGATGGTGCACTTTGAAGCAAAATTTTAAATTTTGATGAACTCCAATTTATCTGTTTTCTTTGTTCCTTGAGATTCTGGGGTATTATTTAAAATCTGAGGTATTTTATTTAAACTTTTATATATAGAATAACTTAATTTGTAGGACCGTTCTCGTAAATGGGTGCAGTTGTTGTCCCCAGTCTATGGATAGGAGACTCAGATGCAGAAAATTTCACTGAAATATCAGTGTCACAGCTACCCAGTGCTGTGGGAATTCAGACCCTCATGTTTGTCCCCAGCATCTGTGCTCTTCACCAACATGCTCCACTACTGCCTGGAATCGTTAATGAAAACGTTTGTCCTTTTTTGATTTCTTGTTAGTTTATTTTCTCATTAGGGACCTCATCTCCTTATTTTCCTTTCGGATATCAGTGTTGATTTATTTTAGGTCTCATGTAGGCAGAAGCATTGCTATCACTTAACTTCTTTATTACTCACTCTCCAGTGATGATTGTTGCTAGTTGACCTAATCAAGTCATGCTAAGTCTTTCCTGCTCATGACACTAAAAACAGTCATGACTTACAGAATGCTCAAAGAAGAAAGTACTTGATTGATTTTATTTTCATAGCCAATCAAAACAATCAAATAATTACCAGGTGTTGACACGGCTTATACGTCCTCCAGAATAGGGTCACTGTCTTCCCTGTGTTTCATTTGTTTGGTCACAGTGTCTGGATAGTGCCTTGCTGTCCAGCAGTTTTGTGAGAATACGGTGCTCGTGAATCATTGTAAGGACAGAATTTTTACAACAGACTGTGTTGTTCATTTCATGAGAGAAAAGATAATATAGAAATTCTGCTCAGATCTATTTTAAAATTAAGCTTGGAATTTTTAAAAGAATTCGAGAAACCATACAAAGATCTTTGTCACTAATTTTAGATCTATTTTAGACACTTTATGGTTACATAGCAGGGTAACTTACCAAGTAGTTTTGACAAGAGGAGTGTAGAATTGATTTTTTGTTTTAGTTGAAATATTCTATTTGGTATAAAGTAATCAGTGCCTATAAATGAACAAATATGTTTGTATTTCTATGCAACATGGGAGCAGGCTTCATATGTTTCTATGTAATATATATGACTGTGTGTTTTAATCTGTCTGTCAGTGTTTTTATAGTTTTTCAGCAATGTTGTAACTTTAGAATTCTTCTAAGGAATTCACGCCCGATACTACTGCAGTTTGTACTGTATATCCTGTCTTATGCATGGGATTCCACTGTCTCCTCAGTGAGGAATTTCCTCTCCTGTTGAGTTAGTAGCAGAGTAAAAGGAACTGTGATTTCTAGGCCTTTGCTCTCCATGTGTTTCCAGTTGGTTGTTAATCACGATTTTCCCTTTCTTGAGTTTTCATTGTTCAATTAGAATTTTTGAAAATAGCTATTAATATGTTTCACTGGTCTCCCTAGAAACTTGATGTATTTGTGCTTTTCAGTTTTCAATTTATGAAAATTGTAAATGCACACTTGTTTTTAAGTACTCCTTTTTCACTAGATATGTTTTTACCTCTTTATAGTTAAAATAATTTTTTCCCAATGAATGAATCGGTGTGCATGTTTTAAAGATACCTTACTTTTTATTTTTCTTATTCTAACAGATATATTCATTGCACACAATTTAGAAAATAAGGATAAACTCAGTAATAACTTAAAAATGGCCTCTAATCTCACCTGGAGATACAGTTGTAAGGTTTGAAATTGAGAATTACAAGTCCTCTCACATTGTTCTTGTTTTTCAAGTACGTTTTGGTTACTGAGACCCTCGAATTCCCATATGAATTGTAGCAGCAGCTAGTCAGTTACTGCAGAGGAGCCCGCTGGGATTGTGATCGAGACCACGTTGAGTATACGGATCGCTGTGGGGAGCACTCCCATTCCAAGAGTGCTGTCATCTGATCCATGAATGTGCATGGTGTGTCTGTCCAGGTATTTAGGTCTTCATTAATTTTTTGTCAACAATGCGTAGAGTTTACATAGTATTATTTTACTTTATATTTTTGCCTTTATACTGAGTACAATTGTGCAAGGTACCGGGATCAGAATTGTATTATAGCCCTGCCACTTGCTGTCACCATGGACGCTGCGGTCTTTCTTTGCCCTTTGTAAAATCTTGCACAAAATAGGACGCCAGTAACTCTCTCTTGAATGAATGATTATATGATTGCTGGATGATGCTTTAGAGTCCTTGTGATGATGGCTTTTTTCCAGCGTTTCCCCTCTTCTTAACTATGCCCTTTCTCTTCCTTTCCTCCAGCCTGGGTTTCAGCCTGCTTGTGGCATTGATTTTCCCTGTCTGTGGACTCTTCCTTACACTAGTTTACGATAATGTTACATGTGGGCTGTGGAAACTTGTTAGATATCAGGAAAGAGCAAATACATTGCATGCTAGTATTTTTAGACTGTGGTATTCTTTTATAGATTCAAATTAAATCAGGCTGACCCCCTGAGCCATCCCTTGAGCTCTTTTCACCTACCTACAGGTGATACTGCTCTGGTTGCTGCATGCACCCTTCCCCCAGACTTGGTTTTGGAGTTGAGTAAGTCACCATCAGTGGAGCACTCTCTTTAAAAGATGAAGAGAACTTTTGCTCCTTCTCCCTGGTTCAGGACTTGAATGAGATGAGGTAACAGTTAAAGAATGGAGCCCCATCTTATTCTGACCCCTGCTCTTTCCGTTCCTTTCTCCAGGGGAAAAGTGTACAATTCAAAAATATAAAGATTGTGAGCTAATTGGATAGACAAGACAACCGATCATTTATTGAATATCCTTTCATGCCAAAAACAAATGTATTATGCACACAAAAAGCACATGAAGTACGGTAGTATTGTGGTTGCAAACGTGGGTTCGAGTTCGATTCCTGCTCTGGAGTGACCAGTCTTGTGAGATGGAGAACTGGTATGTCTGCTTATCCTTTCCCGGACTTGTTTTTGGTCCTATAGAGATGGGGCTCGCTAGGCGTCCCCCTCCCGTAGCAGTGCTGTGGTGTGTAAATGACGCGTGTGGGCAGCTCGAGCACAGCTGCTCGTTCCTCTTAAGTGCAGGATAGCATAGATTTTCCGGTGACGGCTTATGACCGCACTGTGTAGACACTCTGTGCTCCGAATGGATGCCTTGTGGTTTGGAGATGGGATTCTCAATTCTGTAAATACCCAAGGATTGTGTTATTGGGCCCTGCTGAGTTGAATCTATTCTTTAGAAAGTACATAGTGTAGATATATTTTTCAAGCATGCATGCTTTTTTTTCTTTTATTATTTATAATTCTACCCTCTCATCTCTTGGTGTGACTTTTCATGGAATCCAGGAAACAGTCCTAAGCCACCTGCCTCTTCACACTTCTCTGTGGTGGTTTTCTTCCCTGACTAGAAGACGGTTTTGCATAGGAAATTTTCTTTGATCCCCTTTCCTTGGAGTCTCTCTGTCTCCCCATCTCTCACCTGTCCATCTGTCCATTTCTCAATCCACTGATCCTTCTGAGTTGTTCCAAAAAGCACTTCAGGTAGCTTACAGAAGAACAGATACCAAGTAAACAGGTGAGAAAATGGGGCCAAGTTCAGACAGTGAGTCTAGGAGGTAAGCCTGTGTGAGTGTTGCAGGCGTGAGACACAAGCCTCTGCCCTGTGACTGATAAGATCGAAAGCAACAGTGTGCCTGAGGCTCCCAGTAGACACAGGAAAGCAGGGTTTGTGTGAGATGCTCACTGGCTGTGAAATAAATAAGTGGTTTAGGAGAAGCTCAGCCTTTCCAGCTACTAAGGCTCAGGAGAATATTTTGAGTGTGTTCCAAAATCAGAGTATTGCTTCTTTTCTTTTTTCAGAGTTCTATGTATAGTTGGTTACATTCTATACCTGGAAATTTCTCCAAAACTGCTTCCCACGTGAGTCCCATGGCTCGGGAATGGGGTGCTTCTGCTCATTGACGGGTGTTGGCCAGAAACAGAAAATGACAGCCTCAAAGGAGACTAGGATTTGTCAGTTATGCATTGTCAGTGTTGTAGATTTCAAAAAATGCTTTCACTATTTCTCTCCATCTGAGGCGGCAGCGTGCTTTCTTACCAGCGTCAGAAGCTCAGGGCCACGGGATAGTGGAGGCTAACTTCACTGCCGTCAAGACAGCTAAAGTAGTCACTACAGGCGTGGTGCTTTTAAGTAGTGCATTTCATGTTCTTTAATAGGTTTCAACAGGTTGTTAATTAACTGAGTTGATTAACTTTTAATAAATATGATGCTTTTTTGAAAAGACAGTTATAGGCAGAATATAAGTTGTGAACACTTTAAAAACGGTTTCATTACTGAAATTTCAGTAGGGAAGATTCAGTTTATCTTATTTACGCCTCTCTTTAAAAGTAACAAAGAAACAAGACAGAAAAAGCAGAGGATGATTTCTGTTCTCCCTCTCGGCTTGCAGGTGCCCTCACCTCCAGTGGCATCCATCCAGACACCAGCACTGACACTGGCCGTGCTCAGAACTGCCTCAGCCCTGAAGACATTGCTGACAAATAGAAGGAGGCTGCGTCCTGTTACAGCAGGTGCTCTCACTTTGTGGGTCCTTATATAACTGTGCGGTGTTATTCAGGATCGCCCGTTCTACATTGTGTGACGCTGCTATGGTGTCTCCTAGTTATTTGTTTCTGTAAGTACTCGTGTATTTTTTTCACTGTGTGGTAATACACATCTAAAAATGCTTTTTTCAGATGAAAAATAATGTTTATTTAATATAAAAGTCTGAAAAAAGGGCAAAAGGATCTTCCTGATCCCACTACTCAGAGATAATAAGTAACACATTAATATCTACTTTCTGTTCTTTTCATCAGTGTGTATTACCTCTGTCATAAAAACCAGTGAGCAATTTGTGCCTGTTTATTGTGTGGAGACCTCCATTTTCCATTCGGCTAATTACACGTTTTTCTACAATATTCTATCTCCCCTGGCATGATTTTTAATGACCAGTATAGCATTCTATCTTGTGGAGGCATCGTCCATTTTTCTCCGGACTTAAATAAACCTTTAAATTCCAAGTATACTTAACTGAAATACTGAAAAGAGTACTGTGGTGGTGCCGAAAGGCCCATACATCCCTTCCCATTTTTCCTGAGAGTAAAAACTGCTGACAATGTGGTGTATATATTTCATGACTTTTATGCCTATGTGATATATATATACACACACATACATACACGTATATGAGAAATCTATGTATATCTGTGTGTATATATGCTTTATTGAAAAATAAGGCCATACTATATGTTTTCTGCAGCTCGGTTTATTCACTCAAGTGTATATCATAGACGTCCTCCCACACCAGACCCACCCGGTCCTTTCAGATAGAGTAGTGGGGTCTCCTGATGTGCAGGTTTGGTCTCTTGTGTAAGGACACCTTTCGTGGGAGAGTACTGTGGACAAGGCCTTGGACTACGCCAAAACGCCGGACCCTTAGTGCCCACAGCTCGCCTTGATTTACCACATCATTGTCTTGATGGTAGACACATAAGTTTTCTCCATTTTCCACTGTCAGAAAGGATGTTTGACTGGCATCCTTCTCGTACAAACATTCCTGTGATCTTGTATGAGTATTCCTTTAGTTAAGGTTTCTGGAAATTTAGTTCCTGGATGTGACAACTACATACATCACAGGCTCCTTTCAAGTGACTCTAGAAATTCCTTCTCCTGTGGGGAATGAAAAGATGTAGAATAACTTATGTAACCAGTTCTCTATAGCTGAATATGATTTCACTTCAGCTTTTCTTCCCACCATTGTAAACAGTGCTGTGTAAATGCTCTGATGAGTACATGTTTTTGAACTGATTTTTTTTCTTAACGAAATGATTCCTCAAAGTGGAGTTCAGTCTGTGTGTACACACGTTTTTCAGAGTTTACATATCCATTGGCATGTCGTCCTCCAAAAAGATCAGTCACAGTTTGTTCTATGAAATATGTACACTAGCTAGAATATCTTTTACAAATATTTGCCAATATGATGAGAAAAGTGCTTTTTCATTGTTTTAGTTTGCACTTGATGACCAGTGAGGTATTGAGCATTTTTCACTCATTAGCCTTCTGACTTTTAAAAGTGAATGATTCCTTTTTACTTTTGCACACATTTAAGTGAGGGAGCGTCTTGTTTCTTTGTGACAGCTCTTTGTATGTTATGAAAATTAACCCCTTGTCTTCATCAGCATGTATCACAGAGCTTTTCCTTGTCATTTCTTGCCTTTCATTTTGTTCAGTAGGTTTATCTTTGTTGTGGCCCAAAATAATCTTAAGATAGTAAATGTCTACTTTTTGGGTTTTATCCTTGATATTATTCTTAGAAATACTTTCTTATAATGGTATAAATCTCTTCTGTAGTTTTGTTAATCTCTAAGATGGAGATGATAATAGTACTTGTCATAGTGAGGAGAAGTTGAATTAGTATGAGCAAAGGGTTGTATTTTCTGTTATTAGTACTTTCTGAAATTTACATCACTATCTGTAATTTTTCTTGTGGTCATTATGACAGGAATAGAATTTGCTTTTTCCAGGTGATTCCCTGATCGTCCCAGGACTATTATTGATTTCATACTTTGCTCTTTGATTTGAAATCCCACCTATACAAAATACTTATATACACTAGAGTCTCTTTTTGAGCTCATGGTTTATTTCTATCAATCTTACTTTCTTACTCCAGCGCTATTTCTTACATATTGTAAAAATTTACATAATATTTGACAGTGTGATTTTTTAAATTCTTTTTTCCATCCCTAATTTTCTTGGCTAGTATAATGACTTTATTATTCCTGAAGAATTCTAAAATACTATTTTCAAGTTAAAAAAGTAGATAAGAGTTGTCATGGGATTTTTTAGTAAGTTTTGAATTATCTTTAGGAGAACGTACATCTTTACAAAACTGCTTTCCTCCATAAAATATGTTGATGTCTCTACATGCACACCTCTTACTTTACCCCTCAGTACAGTCCTGTACTTTCTCCGTGTACAACATGGGCATTGTTTTTGAGTTTATTCCAGATTATTGTTGATGTTTTTGTTAATTTTGTAAGTGAGAATTTTTTGCTCATATTCTGTAACTGTTAAAACTGACACTTAGGAAGGCAGATTCGGTTTGTAAACACTCACTTTGTAACTTGTCATTTAAAATTGTAAGTATTAATTGTTCCAGAATCCTTTCTTTTCTGTTTTTAAAAATTTGTTTCCAAGATTGTCAAAATGGTCACAGCTAAGTAGTATAGGTGGGGAGACACATGGAGAGAGGTAATGTGGCTCATGTACAAACTGTGAGCAGTTTTATGGCTGCCTTTATGCTGGAAAAGCCACTGAAGAGGCCAGGTCAGAACAGGGGTGGCTTTGTATGCACTTGAAAGCCAGCTTTCCTGCCTGTATGGTGAAGCCTGTTGGGCAAGGCAGGTAGATGATCAAGGTCGAATGGAGGTTATTGGCTGCACAAAGTGCTGTGTCTGAGAGCTGGAGACCATCGCCATGGGAAATGCTTGGTGCCGGGAACAATGCAGGGGTGCTGGGGAGCCTGTGAGTTAAGGATTTTCGAGCCCTGGGAGTGGGAAGATCAGACTCTGCATTCAGATCTGAGTTTGAATTCATCCTCTTTAGTTTACTGGTCCTCTGACTTTTGTCAAGTTATATACCCTTTCAACTCCTGTTTTCTTGTCTCTCAATATAGGAGAATTATGGCCTGCTGCTTGAGTGTTTGATCAGGGTAAATAATTTGTGTCTATAAGATGCCACGTACAGTCACAATCTCAGTGAGAAATGGGCTGTCGCCTCTTCTTCTGCAACTCATTGCTTGACAAGGCATGGGGGAAAGCCAGTCCCTAATTTGTGTATGATGCAAGTAGGAACAAAATTAATGTCTTGCCTTTCCGTAGCAGTATTCTTACTCCTATGCTTCATTTACATCTTTCCTCCTTTCCTTTCCCCTTTCCCATCCTCCACCAAAAGAGCCTGAGACTCTTTCAGAACACTAGATTCAAATTACTTTAAAGGTTGTCTCATCCTCATGAAATGACAGTAACATAAAAAAATCTGTACACATCCCAGAATACATTGTATTTGGTTTACACACATACACGCGCACGCACATACACACACACAGAATCAGGCTACCTCCCACCTGCAGAGGGAGAAGGACTACTTCTTCTGAGTTTTCATTCACTGAGCGTGAGAACAAAGTCTCTTATGCAGACTTTCACCAGGCTTCGTGCATGGTGTTTTTAATTGGATTTCTGCTTTGTGGTCATAGATATAGTCTCCTAATAGAAGAGAGAAAGTGGATATATAGACATTCTGCTGAGATATTGGTGTCATCATATTTGAGTTGGAAAGGACTTAAGACAGCATGGAGTCGTAACTTTTTATGGGTGAGAATCCATGATGTTGTAACTTGGAGAAGAAACTGGGTCTTCTGCCATCTTGTCCACGCGGGTGAAGAGGCAACTGGGAGGGGATGGCAGGGATCCTTCTTGCTTGAATTCCATGGTCTTGCTAGTTTTCATTGCTCAGCTGCATTTAGTTTATGTCCATGAGGACTCTCATGGGAAGGTCACTCTGTCCTGATATATTGAGTTCCCACTCATATTTCCCATTGTTTTCTGCTGACCTGCTGACACTTTATATAAATGAGACCTAAGAAACTACTCAATTTAAAATCCTTACTGTTATTGTTTCCCCTCGACTTCCATAGGAATGGGGTACGGTCTCAGGCTGTCTAAGGCTAGATCTGAACGAAGATAGGGTGAAAGGCTGTGCTGCTGGACCCTCCCCAGTCAAATGGGATTTCCACCTTAGTTTTTAGAATCAGGCAGATGAGTTCAAATCTTGCCTTTACCAGTTATTATCTTTGTGATGTGGGGGAGAAACTGTTCTTTTTGTGTCCAATTTTCTTTATCTGAAAATAAGTTCAGTATTTATTTTAAGGTTTCTGTTTTAGAATTGAATGAGCTAATTCCCTCATGTATACCTAAAATAGTGATCGTGTGGTTCTATGCTGGTGCCTTAGTAGTTGATTACTAAGGGACTCGGCAGTGAGAATGGGGGTGGGGGACCCCTGGATAATAGAGCTTATATTCCAGAATATGCTTGTAAAAGACTGGATGTGCAGTGGATTTTTAGTAAATATCCACTCATTTCCTAATCTGCATTGATTGTGTATATATCTTTATGCTAATATATGAACAATTTTAATTGCATTTTAAATCTTTGTAGTTGTTAGAATATGTAGCTATAAAAAATACGTGAAATAAAATGATTTGACTTGTATTTTCTTTTCAATAAGCAACAAAATTAAATAGAAAAGAAAAAATAAATTTTGAAAGAGTAGAAATAATTTTATTTCCATGGAATCAATTCCATATAATAGGTTTTTGGTCGTGTTGTTAAATAGCATATAAAATTGATAGGCTGTGACATACTGGAAATGAGGAAAAAGTGGAGACATATTACCTCCAGTGCATTCATTTTGTTACCAAGTCCAAACTCGTTCTGCTTGCTGCCTCACAAGGCAATAAGTCGGGAGATGAGATGTTGGAGTAAGGAATAGTGACTTTATTTTAAAAGCTGGCAGACCCAGAAGATGGCATACTGATATCCAGGTGAACACTCTTCCCCAAGTTAGAATTCAGTCTCCTTCTATAGTAAAAAGTGGCAGGGGTGTGGTCAGTTGTTGCAAACTTCTTGCTGTATGAATTTATTTCCTTGGAATCCTTTGTTCTAGCAGCTGTCCATGTGTGTCAAATCATGGTGCCCTCGTAAAACCTCCAAAAAAAAAAGGTTATTCTCTATTTTGCAATTTGCCATCTCTACATAAATGTAAAAGAGCCAACATCCTTCAAGATCAAAGCCCGGAGAATAGGCCCTCCTGGATATTTCAGGCTAAAGGCAACTTTCTTTTACAAAAGCTGCAGAGATAGCAAGTCTGAGCCTAGAAAACAGGGTACAGGTTTAAATCCAAATGAACACATCTAACATGGAGTCAAATTTATTCTTTTCTATTACAATTTCTTTTTACACCTCATAAATGATTTTAGTAAGAAATATGAGAAATTTTTTTGTTTTTGCTTCTTAATAACGGATGAGTGGGCCAACTACAGTTTTGTGTGCAGGTATGCTGTGCGTGCCTTGGGGTCACAGCAAACTCTTGTTGGGGTGGTCAACCCTGCAACATGCCTGATGCCCCGTGAGTGTTGGTGAGTGCCCCCTAACCATGGGCTCTCTTCAGGAACCGCCATATGCGCATTGACCTCTGGAGACCTCTTTTCCAGCAGCAGGAAATTGTTTCAGATACTGTGATGGAAAAACCACTCCAGCTGGGGATAATCAGGGAATAAAGGAAGAGGAAAAGGGCTTGGAGTAGAGTAGAAGAGAAGGACAGATGGTCAGGGAGCCTGGGGGCTTGGAAGCGGGGCCTCGGGAGAGAGAGGAGCAGAGGTGTGGTGGGACTCGGATCCGGAACCAGCTCCTGCAACTTTCCCCGCACCCCAACCACACAGCTTTTAATTGGGTCGAAGACTGTCTCCGGCCTGGATGTCACCCTGTGCAGAACCTTGAGAATCGAAGGTAAGGGCAGCACTCACCTAGGGGTTCCCTGAGGACTTTGGTCAAGTCCACAGTGCCTTTTCTGGTCATGTGCCTTCACCTGTTCTTTATCTCAGGATCTGAGAAGCAGGAGGAAGGAACTCAGGGAGAGATCCAGGAAGACACCTGACTGTGTTAAGAGACGACAGTCACAGTGACACGGGGAGTGACGACACTTGAAGCAAAGAAAAATAACTTCACAACTATTGCATCAGAGCTGCAGGTGTGAGAGAGCCTACGCCTGTCTCAGAGTGCAGGGAACAAGAGGAAAGGAATGGTGAAATTAACACTGACAATTGAAATTTTGTTAAATAGCCTGCTACTGTTAATTGTATCACTTGAATGTATGCAGGTGTATTTCTATGAGCATTTTATAGGTTCACACAACCCCACCAGCCCCTCTTGCTCCCATCGGAGATGGGATTTCTCAAGCACAGTGCCCCTCCTGCTTGGGTGGGCTACGCTGCGTGTCCTCGCCTGGGGCCGGATGCTGCAGGTCACTGAGTCCCCGAGGAAAGCCCTGGGAGACATGACAGGAATATCTCTGCTCTTGAATGGGGGCCTCCTTATCCCCTTGCAGTGTAAGAATGCCAGTGACTCAGTTAGAAGCATACATCCAAGCCGTCCTACCGCGTCATCACCATCTTGAAGCGGTGACGGAATCTTCTTAATTTCTGCAGAATGTGGTTTACAATCACCTTCGACAAGTGAGTGTGTACTCTTACAAGTGGAGGAATTACTGCCATTTTCCTGGAAATTACTCACCACTTGTCCTTGTGACTTTTCTGTGCTAGGATTCAGTATGGCATGCTAAAAATTCTGCAGTCAGACCTTGAAATCCTGATGAAGAGGATTATTTATTTCATTTCTTTATATGATATTATTTTACTTTCAAAGTTCAGATTTTTCGGTTCTTGGAGGAATTTTTTCGGGGGTTGGAGAAATAACTTTGCTCTTACCATCTTTATGACCTGTTGCTATATGCCTCTCACCTGTCTTCTGTCACTTGTGAGGCGGTTCCTTTTGTGACCCTGTCCGGGTTGTTCATGTTATAAAACAAAAATTCTGTAAAAGTACAGTCCCCTTTAATCCGAAGACATTCCACAATTACTCCTTTAAACTGGGTGTGGTTTTAAGAAGACAGAATCATTGAACATGTCCTTGCCGGTTGCTAGTGCAAAATCTCCAAATCAATAGTCTAGATCAACACCTAAAATCTTTCTAATCTACCTTGGATTTGTATGGATAAGTGAAGCAGTTTGCTAAGAACTCAAGACCAGGTTTAGAATACAGGCTGGTGTAGTTCAGCAGGTCCTCACATGCTGATGCTCTGACAGAGGGCGGGGCCGAGGGGAGAGGGCGTGTCCTGCCCTCCCTGAGCTGACAGTTTCATTGCAAAGACTTTCACCAGGTGAAGAACTTGGAGTTTCTTCTAGGAACAGTGGGTCTGAAAAGAGTCCAAAAAACGCGGAAGTGACACAATCCCATTTGTCTCAAGTAGGGGAGAGTGGCTGTGGGGCCACTTGGGAGACTCGTGTGTCCAGGTGGGCAGTGTTGGTGGCTTCCCCTTGAGCGGTGAGATGGTCAGTGGGTAAAAGCGAACAGATTGAAGGCATGTTTCGATGGTAAAAAGGAAAGGATGAATGCTGTCTGTGAATGTAGGATGGAGTAAGGCCAGGGTTTCTGTGTGGATTAATGAGGTAAATGATGGTCCTGCTTTGCTATGATTAGGGAAACTGCAGTGGGATTTCTGGGGGAAAACTAATGAGTTCAGCTGTGGGTAAATTTAAAGGCTTTTGAATGTGTGGTCTGGGAGCTCAGGTGAGAGCCAGTAGTGAGTAGGGGGAGGGGAGAGTTATATTCAAATCATTTTGTCTTGTGAACATACAAATAAGTCTGAGTAATGACACACTTAACACCTCTATATTCTGGATTTAAAGCCCCCAGTAACATTTTGCTCTATTGACTGCAGAGGTTCTTATTTTTTTTTAATAGAAATAAATAGAAACAAAATAGTGGAGTTAATGAGCATCTTAGAGTTGATGTGTGTCCTTGTGTGTATTTTTATACCTCATCTGTTTATAACCATAATCTACAAAAAGTTAACTTGCTTAGCATAAGAGTTAAACAGAGGGCCTTAACACACGCTGTTGGGGGTTGAAGCTGATCTTCTTGGGCAAATTATGTAGCCTCTCTGTGCCTTAGTTGCATCTTCTGTGACTGACCCCAGGCCCCTCATCACAGCTGATTTCCTAGACTAGATGTTGGGAAGGAGGCTGCTGAAGTGACTAAGAAGTGGCAACTGCTAGGGACACTGAAGGGAGAGACAAAAACAGATTAAAGCTGATAAACTGAGTACAAATACCCTCAAAAGGGAAACAATCCCTCAGTGTTTTGAGCCCCTTAGCGTAAGGGAAACAAAATCACGTGGATCCAAAGCTCTTGAGCATGAGAGTATTGTGGGTGGGCGGGTGTCATCAGAAAAGGGTTGATAAAAGGCCCCTTGGTTTCCCTTAACGTTTGCAGTAAGAATGGGACGCAGAAGCGAAAACCACCCGCTTCACAGTAGAGGGTGCTGTTTTTTGCGAAACTGACCAAAGGTTGGAAACCTGTCATCAGTGGTGCTGGCAAATGAAGAGACTCCTGGATGGGGTGGGGCACTTGCTGTGACTTCCAGGTGACCTGCTGGCTGGGGGCTGTGAGGTGGGCAGTAGGTTTGCAGTGTGACCTGGGCATAATCCCTGGGTCTTAGGCTGCTGGTCTGACTAGCAGGCCTGGGCACCCACAGTCCTAATGGGGCTCCTCGGGGTGTGGCCTGGGACACCTGCCGTGCTGAGGGCGAGAGTAGGGCTCCCCGGATTGGGTGTCTCTGCGGAGAGTGGAAACATCCTCCTGCATGGGAGAAGAGTCTCTGAGCAGGGGGCCGGATGCACAGGCAAGACTAGCTTGAGCACGGAGGTTTCGGGGAGCCGGGATTCATACAGTGGCCCGAACAGCCTTGTTCCTGTGAAACTGGAGGGAAAAGATGCTGAAAATGCATGCTAATTTCAGACCCTGTGTTGGGTCATGAGTGATGGGAAAGACTGGTCAGGCAGGCACAAGAGAGCCCTGTGGGTATCCCAGTTGGGGTGCCACACCGGAGGGAGGAGCAGAGTTATAGACTTTGTTACTTATTATCTGTGTGACTTTGAGCAAGATCACCCCACCTCTCTCTATATATATCTTCATCTGTAAAGTGACAGAGTGACAAGCTAGTGTCATCAGAAGGCCTAGTTAAGCTCTGATCCTCTTTGTCCAGTCCTGTCAGTGCTGCCCTGCAAGGCTCTGCAGTGGCTGCTCTTACCCTGAGATGGGAGGGCGTGGAAGGACATTGTAATTCCCGAGGGCAGGAAGGGGTTGCTTTAAAAGCAGACATGTAGCCTCCTGCAGCTGCAGACCTACAGACAGTTTGGTTGATGGTCGTGGAGAGGACTTTGTAGGCCTTAGCATTGTCTTAAGACTTGTTTTCCCTTGGGGACCGGAATTGCCTTTGCAGATTAACGTTGAAGATTTGGGCTTCTGGCAAAGCTGTTTTCAGAGATGGGTATATACGTAATATATCGTATAAAATAAAATGTTTTTATTTAATATGTGGGACTTCGCAGCTGTTGGGAACAGCTCTGTTGGCCTGGCCTCCACGGAGGACACTAGAGGTCAGCAGAGCGTGCGGGAGGGTAGGCAGCCAGCCCTGCTTCTGTGGGGGTTCTCCCCAGCAGGGCGCTCTGCAGAGTTGACTCTTCTCTGAGTTTTGTTCCCAGATGGGCAGACAGCAATATAATGAGTTCTGGTGGGATTGTATAATGACAGGAAGAAAGAGGGAGCCGTAGATTTTCGTGACTAATACACGCTTTTGGTTCCTGATCCAGTGTGTCCCTTTACAGAATTGACGATTTGTGTCTATTCTTGGACTTGATTGAAATAAACGTGCAGCCTAAAATTTAAGAGTTATGTTTTATTTGTCGGGAGGACTCGAGCCAGGATGACCGCCTCTCAGATCACACTGAGGGACTACTCCCAAGAGTAGGGGAGAAGCTAGGATTATATAGGAGCTTTACAACAAAGACCAGCTAGTTGAAATAATAAGATTGCTTGTTATCTAAAGAAAGCCAGGTATCTCAAGTTCAAGTACTTAGTGCTTATCCATGTATGGGATAAAGCAATCATTTGGGTCTTTGAATCCATACATTTGACAAGCACCTAGCTGTCTAGGGCCAGTATCCTGTTCTTTCTTATTCTGAGTCCGCTCAGGGGCACCACTGTGAGTGGCTGAGAGGCTGGGCTGCAGGCATGTCCTCGCTGGGGGATGGCGGCAGCTGCTGATGACTTGGTTTCAGCATCCTTTGTTTACTGACATGGTTGCAGTATTTTCATTCACATTGTAGTATTTTCATTCACAGTGCTCCCCCTTGTTCCTAAATTCGACCAATATTTTGAGAGACATTTCAAGACCAATTTTGTCCCACGGTGCTATGATGGCTCATATCCTAGTTCAGGTGAAGAATCTTCTGAGCTGCCATTCAAGGTGTTAGGTTATTTTTCAGGCCCTGTTGATACTGAAAGTTCTCTGGATCGCCTGTCTTACTAGCCTATTCTAATCCAGGAAATGTTTTCCCTTCGTTGTTCATTCCCATAACTAGAATCACACTATTATATTTACTTTATGCAGGGTTATAAGTTTTATCTATTTCTTCAAGATGTTTAGCCATCATCAATCTTGTGGGCCTAGTTACACATTGGGAAATGTAAGAGACAACAATTTTATAAAATAGACAGTATATAACTAATACAGCTAGTAACGTTAATAAAGTCACGAGTAAGAATTTAATAGTCGAGAAGTTATATTCTGGGGTAAAATTTTGCTTGTGTTTCTGATTGAGTCTGAGTGATCTTATGAGGAAGTTCATATTTATGATCAGGCTCAGGGAAGTTATTAATTGGCCAAGTGATGTCTCCCACCATGTAAGATCAACAGTGGCCTAAATAGAACTATAATTTCTTTTTAGAATAACGTTTCTGGAGGGCTATCTAGTTAGAGACTTGGAGTAGGGAAACCCACCAATGTAACACAGAAGTAATAGACATAGTTAATTTACCATAACCTTAATAATTGGAGTAGTTCATAATCAAAGGTAGGAGAAATTACCACAGTAATTGGTATACAGGCCTGGTCCAGTGTCTTGGGTCAGCTGTGTACCTCAGATGTTGTCTTCTTCTCATCCAGGCCTGGTAGCTTTTTCTCCAATTGGGCACTGCTTAAAGGTGAGCAGTGCTCTATTGGCCATTGCACTGCAGGGGATGTTTCTTATAGGAAATGATTCTGAATGTCCGTTTCCTTCAGTTTTGATGTGTATGGTCTAGTTAAGAGTGCCTGATAAAGGGACCTTCCATTCAGGTTGTAGACAGTTCTTTAAGTCATGCCTGTTCCAGTATGTATAATCCCCTGGCTGCATGTCATGGGGCTTTGGAACTTTACCCAAAGTTAGATTACTGAGCTTCAGAAACAAAGCTAGGGTATCCTTTCAATAATTCAATTAAACTTTTCAGCAATGTCACATAACAGCAAGGAATGATCTGGGAAGTGTCTTACTAAGTATAGACCTCAATTAACGAAACTAGAGTTTAATATCCACTAATATATAAACTTTTTTCTCTATAAAGTGACCATCATTTTTCTCAAATATAGCCAAATAAGGATTAATTTGTTTACAAGTTAATTCTGATTATTTGATCATATAGGCTTTTTTAAATTGGCTGTGTTGGAACTTTTAATAAGGAGTCTAGGGGTAGAAAGTTAATAAGGTTTTCTAAGGCCAGGAAAGCCACGTCAAGGGCTTGACATGGATTTCTGCTGTACAGATTTAGGTAAATTTTTTTCTCTTTAAAATTCTTAAAATATCTTTAGATTCCTATATCTATTAGGAGATGATCTTCCTAATTTGTCTGATAGAGCCACTGGGGACCTAAGAGTTTTTAGTCTCTTGAGGGATTAGATAGAGAGAAAAGATAACTCTTCCAAGGCTGCTTACATAGGTATAATTCATCAAATTGCTGTGAATCATAACTAGCTTAAGGAGAAGGGTTTTGTTATGTCTGGGAAACAGGTTTAAAGCGAGTAGTATTTCAGACAAAATCAAAAATTATTACCATATTCATCATTTTACTCAGTCCCATGTAACTAATTCTTTTAATCAGAGTTTTCATTAGACCTTTAAAATTTCTTACCCAGTTTAGTTCAGTGCTATAGTTTGAAATTTATTAGAAATCAATAAATCTCCTTGAAGATCATGCATTTTACAAAATCATCAGAAGAAAACAATTAACTGTCTATAAATGACAAAAGATTTAAAAGCATGGTGAAGCACCATTACACTATAATTGATAATGTAACCTGGTCACAATAACCAGAATTATGAATGGTAACATTTCAGATATACCAGAATTTTAGGGAGTCCATATAATTTCTGCAATATCTATATTAATAATATTTTCTCATACAATATAACCTAGGAAGATTTATGATTCATTTGACAATACCATGTTATTTAACATGCCAAATGAAACTTAGTTGTTTAAAATCTCTCTTTGGGATGTTTCAGGGGCCCTCTGTAGCAACCCAAACTTAACTGGAGATTAAAAGAACTTTAATTAGAAATTGATATCTGGGGAGCTTTTTGAAAGATTTCAAAACACTTGATCAGATAAACATATAGATCACTGTAAAGTACTACTTATTCATTAAAAAGATAATACGTCAAAGGTAAAGGCAGAACAAGTCAGTTAAGTGTTATAAGAAGTTTTACAATCTGTTACTGAAGGTGGATTATCATTTTAAGAAAATTTTGTCCTCTTAACAGTGAGAAAACCAATTCTTGTCTTGTACCAGCTTACTTCTATTATTCATTTACTTTGCCCAAGTTGATTCTAAACTTGGCCATTTCCGACCACGTACAAAACTCTTTCCTCAGGTTTCCTCTTCCACAAGACTTCCACAGGTTTCTATATTCATATTAGTGTGTCCTTCATTTTCTCTTCCGTTCAGAAGTAACCAGCTTCAGTACAAAGTCACTATTTTTCATTAACAAAATATAATTCCATTCGTTATATCTTCCCTTACACATTTATCTTACTTTCCTAGGATAATGAGATCTTTCCCTTAATAATAGAGACTATTTCAGGATGGCACCAATCATTTATTCATAGTTCTAAACAGCTTTAGTTCCTCTGTAAGAGGAAGTTAAATGTTATGTAATTCATATTTCAATCTTAATTTATCTGAAAATGGCATAGCTAATAAAATCCTATCATTTAACTTAATTTAGCTCAACTCTAGAATTTAAAGATAGTAAACATTCAGAGATTATGTTAAGCATACATTTTAAAAATGTATTTGAAAGAATTTACCCAAAGTTCTCATCTCATTTGCATTAAATTTACTTAAAATTTTACTACACCACATTAGTATTGTTTTTTTTTTTTTTCACAAATCTACAATGGATGTAAAAGGATCTTATTTGACTTTCATTAAACCTAGGTACTGTAAAGGTATTATACTTATTATTGATGAATTTAAAGATGTCTATATTAATTAGAACTTAACTTAAACAATACTTAATATCAAATATTATCTTAATATTGAATATTTTCCAGTACACGTGAACCTGAAGGTCAATTTGGTCAGTTTTTATTTTAAAAATACTTAATTTGTAACCTCTTATTTTTTACATCAATTAAACAGAGCTCTTTGACTTTGTTTTTTGTATTTTTTTTTCCGGTGTATAAATATCTCACATCTATAATGTCTACTCCGGCTTATAAAGAGACAAAAGCTAGAGATCTCATAGGTTCACTTTACAACTTACCTATGAGATAGGGATAATAATAGTTGGAGTAAGCTGAATTTGCTTGCTCAAATCACTAAGGCTTACTATTTATGAAACAGACATAAAAGATTTCTTGACAAATCTGAAGGACCCCTCAGAGTTCTCAGTTCTAAAATGCGAAAACTTTCTTTGGCCTTAAGTTTTATCTCGTTGAGCTAATTAGGTTCACACTTAGGTCACTGTTGTATTTACATTTCTGATCTGCAATACAAAGACACATGTGTCCAGTTCTCCAGAGAACTGCTCTGTCACCCAGGCCCAATTGCATCTCCTTAATTTGCTTTTTTGTATCAGTGTGAAGAGCTGTAAACAAAGAATTCCATGTGTTAAAACTTTAAAGTTTACTTTATCTTGTCTTCCAAAGCTTGCATAAGGCATTAAGTAAGGTCTCTTTCCCTTCAGTTATAAGTTAAACTCAGGGTAAACCTCTTATTATATTTTTTTATTAGCCACTGAATATTAGTTTTTAGTTTTACGTTATATTGGATGGCTCGTGTAACTCTAATGTTTTCCTTTACTTTGTGCAGTCAATATTTTCTGAGGTACAGATATGTGCCCAGCCTTATAATACCAAAAAGGGGAAGCGTTTTTCCATTGAAACATATCTATCCCACAACATAATTAAGTAAAAGGTTTATATAAAGCTGATTTAAATATACCAATTTTACAAACTTTTATCTCAAATTTATTAACTCTTATAGCTTTAATTTTAATATTTATTAGGTTTAATCAATAATTCTTATTTCTAGAAGGAGTGCCAGAAGCCTTTTTGTTTGTTTGTTTTTGTGCATTGTATCTAATTTAATAGAAAAGTCTCTGGAATTCCCATGTTTGAGCCAAAGGGCTTACACCCTTCTCAATTTTTAATTTGATTAATTGATCTGTTGTCCCAATCATTGATCAAGTATCTCAGTATATAAATATATATATATATGTATATTTTAGCCCTATACATTCATACATACATATTAAACTGTGGTAAATAAAACGGACTTCTTTGAACTTTAATGTTGGGGGGCAGTAGGTGATCTCTTTGGCCCTTTTTTTTAACTTTACGTAGTGTAGTATCAAAATCTTGTATCTAAATCCAAAATTGTCCATTTTATTTATCTCATTCAAAATAACAACATAAAAATATTTATCCATTTGGGATAAGCCCTTTAACTTTTTTTTTCATTAAGAAAAAATCGAAATTTTTACAATCCTCTTTCCAGTTATTCAACCTAATTAACATTAATTGTTCTAAATTTTTATTATCATCTCTAAAACCATTGATTGGAAAGGAAAAACACAAATGTAGCTTTTCAAACCAGGTTTTTTTTTATAACTAAGTTCTTAGGTTAAACATTAGATATATTTTTCTACCTTTAAACTTGATTTTAATACGTACCAAGAAAACAGCTGTTTATATTGAGAGCTCTTTCAACTTTCACCAACTTAAAAGTTTTTCCAAATTAAAGGATCCATCATATGGCCATCAAGTTATATATATATATATATATATATATATATATATATATATATATATATATATATATATATATATCAAAACCAAAAAGATGAAGAGGCTTTTCCACATGAGAGTGGGGGTGTTGCCTAAATGAAATTCAAAAGTTTACTCTCAAAAAGCTAAAGGCCTTTGTGGTCCAGGCTGATGCAAAAAAGTTTAAGATGGCAAAATGTCTAAAAAATGGTACAAACAAAGGATTGTTGAGAATCCCAATTAATTTGCGTGGCCACCATATGTGCACAATACTTGTACCTTTTGCATGGCAGAGTCCAAGATTTCCTTTAAAAAAAAAGGAAACACATATATACATACATATACACACACAAAATACCCAGAGAAATATAAAACGTTTATATTACAAGGACACAGGAAGAGAAATCCAAGTTCCCCTAAAGGGGATTTTGTATTTATAAGTTCAGAATTCCAAAAAATGTTTTTATCAGGCCTGCTTAGTTACTTTCAGAGTGAGATTTTTTTTCTAATTCCCAATTAAAGTTGTAAGTTTTCTACGTATATAAACCTGGCTGGGATATTAGTTGGAGGTTGGCAATCTGTCATTTATTTTTCTTTTCTTTTCTTTTCTTTTGAAAGTTCTATGCCCCATTCTAAGGCCGGGTTGTCAGAATAAAATTGCTAGTAAGATTTCCCGCAGGGACAACTCTGTGGCATGAAGTCTTTTCCTCTACCACTCTTTCACGTTTCTCTCTCACCCGAGAAAGCTATTATCAGCCAGGAAGAGGGTCCCATTTTTGGAGTTGAAAGTTTCTTCATAAGAGTTTTACTTTTATCCAAAAAAATTCAATGGAGTTAACCAAATTGAGGAAAGCATTAGACCAGCTTCTTACCTAGCCACTCAGTCCTGATCCCAGTGTCTTTCAACTTGGACCCAATCGGGACGTCTCCACTGGGTGAATATTTTCCAGGTATCTTTCCAACAGCCCCACCTCGGGTGTGTCCTCAAGGTGGGTATTTCCTGTTACCTTTCAACAAGGCCCCACCCAGCATGTCTCCACTGGGTGGGTAATTCCCCCCAGTCTCCTTCAACTGGAGGGCCAGGTGCCTGGATACACCGCCAAATAAAACTCAGAAACATCAATCAATATTGGAGATCCGAGAACCAGGACAGACTCACCCAAATTCATCTGGACTCCCTGAGGAGGCAGATGGGCATAAAGGGCCACTGATGGTACCAAGGCCCTGGTTAATCAGAGAGTCCAGGTGGAGAGAAGTCTGCTCTGGGTCCCTTCATGGTGGCCAAAACTGTTGACTGAAATACATGTTCAGCCTAAAAGTTTAGAATTAAGTTTAATTTGGCGGGAGGACTCTAGCCGGGATGACAACCACTCAGATCGCTCTGACGGACAGCTCAGAAGAGGTTGAGAACAGCTAGGATATATAAGAGCTTTATAACAAAGACCAGGTGGTTGGAACAATAAAACATTGCTTGTTATCTAAAGAAAGCCAGTTACCTCTAGTTCAAGAATTTAGTGCTTTTCAATATATGGGATGAAGCAAACATTTGGGCTGACTGAATATACTCTTTAGACAAGCACCTAGCTATCTAAGGCCAGTAATCTGTCCTTTCTTATTCTGAGTCTGCTCAGAGGGCACCGTTGTGAGTGGCTGCAGGCCTGTCTTCACTGTGGGGTGGCGGCAGTGCTGATGATTTGGTTTCAGCATTCTTTAGTGACAAGGTTGCAGTATTTTCATTCACATTGTAGTATTTTTGTTCACAGGAAATTTTGATATTACACTGATTATGTATAATCTGGAACCTTGGAAAGAACCGACATGGAACTACTGCAGGTACCTTCTACTTTAATAAGACGTGTGCAAACATAAACACGGAGGAAGCATACAAAAGGATTCAGTGGTGAATGGGAAGGGTTTCTGCACGTTACAGGAGAAGGCAAGGCAGAATTCCTCTTCTTTGTGGGCAGGGACGTGAGTCCAGCTTTTCTTTCTGAAGTGATTTCTGAGAACTGTTTATGGTAATTAACCAACATTGACAAACGGTGACACACATTGCATTTAAAAGCTGGCCGGCTTCAAACTTGGGTATTGGACAGGTGGATTTCATAGGCAAGTGGTCAGGTGGATGGGAGAGAGATGGAGCCCAGGCCTGGGCCCATATTCAGGTTGAAATCACCATTTCTTCACCATAGGGCCTTGGACTACAATGTAACCTTCTTAACCTGTTGGAGAATCTGTGAAATGGGCATGATAATATTCGTTTCTTCCAGGGATTTTTGTATGTTCTAAAGAGTATTATAGTATACATGAAGCACTTAACACACTGGCACTTAGCAGTGTACACTTTGTGCGGCCGCCACGCTTGGCGTGTGTCAGAGCCAGAAAGGCAGTATTTGTCTGTTGAGGATGCACTGGTAGCCCCTTGGCTAGGTTGTGAATTTGGTGATTTCCTTTAACACTTGTAACTCTGTGTGCCATGGACAGTTATTTTCATGGACAGATGAGGAATCTCAGGGTAAAAAAGACTGTGTAATTTGCCCAGTCAGACCATAATTTTGGGTGCAGGGGCCTCGGTTCAGCATGGGCCCCTGGGCTTTCTGCCCTCTCCGTTCAGCACCAGAGCTAGATGTGGGATCGGCTGTTTCCCAGCCCAGAAAATCCGGCAGGCCGCAAGACACACCTGGCCCTGCGCTGCTTCAGCAAAAACTCCAGAGGAAAGGCAGTTACAAAAGGGATAAACATAAAAACAGACGACAGCAAACTGTGATCAGCTCTGAGAAGGGAAGGAACAGGTCTCGCCGTTCAGCGCTGGCAGCATTCCCTACGGGGCTGCTCTGGGGGCGCTCATCTCAGCTAAACAATCTCTGCTGCTGCACCAAGGCAGGAAGGCAGGGCGCGAGTGGCCAGGTAGACAGGGCCTCATTGATCGTAAACATTCCCCATTAAGCGGCAGCTCTCACGGGCACTTACCTAGTAAACAGGTGTCGGCCATAATCATCACGCACTTTCCTTGGTAGTTCTATTGGCCCCACCTTTGAGATGAGGTCATTGAATCTGCGGAGTTTGCTGCATACCCGTTTATACCATGGAAATATCCCCACTGGTTTTTCAACCTACACTGGTGTGGCTGTCATGTCCCAGCCCTGTGAATGTCATCCTGTAGCTTCTCCCAAGTGGCCCAAAAGACTGACATTGATATGCTTAATTCGTAGGAAACGATATGTGACATTAAGAGAAAAAGGTAGTAAGGAATTGTTTGGAAAACTAGAAAAGAACCCAATTCTTCCCCAGCTGGGAAAGCGTACCCTGTGTCACTCTCCCCACTCACTGCCTGTCACCTCGTCCCTGCCGACTCTGCATTCAGAAGCCACCCTGAGCCTTTGAGGAACATTTTGCCTCATGACACTTTTGACTAGGCCCTGCAACATCTCTGTCCCTGGTTAACTCTCACTTCAAAGCCATTTAAATTTTATGCAGACTCCAATCAGATGCAAGAATAGCCTATTTAAACTTCTTCATGCAACTCCTTTATGAAGATCTTGTGAAGGAAACCCAGCCAAAACCTGGGAGGTGTGCACATAGTGACTGTAACCTCAGCACTTTGTGAAGTTCAGCATCAGAGGGGTGGGAGACTCAGGAAAGGCTTTTTTAAGGTAACAAGGGGAAAGTGAAAGGACGCAGGCTGTGTGAGAAAGAAACATCTCGGTCCCAGCCAGCAAGGCACCTGCGTTCAGGATGGTGTGTGGAGAGTGCAGAGTTCTCAAAAGAAAGAAATGGTGGGATTGGAGGGAGGACAGTTGGGTATTTAACTGGGGAGGGAAAAAGTGGGCTGAACATTCCCTGGTTGAACAAGAGGATTGTGACATGATGTGCTTGTATTTTGGAGAGAAGGGTTCTCGTGGGGACAGGCCTAGGAGAACGCTCACTGGCTGGGGAGTCAGCACGAAAGGGAACCACAGAGAACCGGACAGACCCCAAGGCCCCGCTGTGAGAGAGGCTGCCCGCCAATTGGAGCCCTGGAGGCTGCTTCTGTCCCGTAGCTGGGGCCTCAGAGCTCCATTCACAACCCAGTCCTGTTGATACAAGAAAAAAAAAATATGGGGCATGAGAAGGGCTGTGTCCCAGGCTTTGATTGAGCCCCTGGGATTTGCCCCACCAGATTTTGTTTCTTGGCTTCATGCAATAAAGAATTCAAGAGCAAGCCAGTGTTGAGTAAAGGTAGATTTATTCAGAGAGATACACTGAAAGGCAAGAGAAACGTCACGAGATTTGGGGGTTTGATGCTCAGATTAAAAGTAGGTACACAATCCACAGACAGAGTGTGGGCCTTTTCGGAAGAGGGAGAGAGAGGGGTGCCCGCGAGGTGGCGCTTTGTTGCTTGTTTTCTTGGGCTTGGTGGTTTCATATGCTAATAAGTAGAAGGACCAGCCTAAGGGCAAGGGGCTGGGATTCCCAGGGAATTGGCCATTTCCCATCCTGTGATATATTGTAGCTAGCCTTGGGACTGCAATTGTGTCTGGGGGCATGTTATTCACCATGTTACTATTACAATGGGTGTTTAATGAATCTCAAGATCTGCTAGAATTTAAATCTCTTCATCCTGAGCCTCAAGGCCTATTGGGGGTTGAATCCTTCACCATTTTGATGTTAATTGTTGTGGCCTTCTTAGAATGGCTGTGCTCTGCCCCCTTCCATCCTGTCTCACTGTGATGACACAGAGAGAGCAAAGGCCTGGCCCTGCCTGTGCTCCTGCATTTAACAGCGGGAGGGGTGGGGTGGACTGAGGATGACTATGATTGATGAGAAGGATGTTTCAGATTTTCCCACGTGAGACATGGGGACCTCCCAGCAGCCACCGCAGATTTATTTCACAGGCATTATCGCTTGTGTTGTTACAGAAACAACACGCTAGCCAAGAAACAAGCACCACACAGAGGGTGGGAGTACTGAGATTTATTACGCCTGCAGGTGCAGAGTGGCTTCTGTTCTGTGGCTCTGAGCACCTCCAAGTCCTGCACATGAAGTTTTATAGGGTTAATTACAAGTTTTATGGGGCTATTAGCCAATAAGACTCAAAGAGCAAAAAGCAAGGAATCAGTACACTGAAGCTTATCAATTTGGAACAGATCCCGTTAATGACAATTGTTGATCTTGGATTTAGGAGTAAGCTTATTAGCCCAGTAAACTGACACTAAACTTCAGGTTTACCAGGTAGCCCAGCAAAACTTAGATCAGTAAACCGACACTTATCACACTTATATTTCTGACTTAGCTTGTTAGACCAGCTGGGCTTTTCCTTCAGAGTGTCACTTATCTTTTCTAGTTTTCTTTTTATTTTTTTAAGTATCTAATCCAAATTTAATATCAAGGATTTTTGGAAAAGAAATTTCTCTTTTTGTTTTCTTTGGGGCTCTTTTTTGCGGGTAGGTAATTATGTGTATTTATCTGTTAGTGGAGGCCCTGGGGCTTAAACTCAGGACCCCGAGCTCGTTAAGCACACGCTCTACCACCCGCCCCATCATCTTTTTCTTTTTGCTTTAGCTGCCAGGAATCTTACAGTTGAATTTCTTGTCGGACTTTAACACTTGCCCTGACTTCATGGAATCCATTTTTATGACTTTATCTACCCCTTGTTTCATTTAAGTATTGAATCTCCATTGCCTCTTCACTCTCAGTTTTGCCTTTTTATTGTTATGGTTGTTAAGCTGTGTTAAAAAATATTGTTTAAATTCTCTTTTAGCAGGAGGCTGAAAGTAAATATATATGTAAACATACAGCACACTTAAATGATTTTATACATTCTAAGTTGTTTATTAGTTATTTAAAATCCGAATTGAATATTAAATTGATGACTTTTTAAATAATTTTTTAACTTTTTATAAAGATATAGCTGATTTAAAATATGTTATAAGTTTCAGGTGTACAATAGATGCTCCATTTATAGTTGCTGTAAAACATTGGGTGTATTTCCGGTGTTGTAAGATACATCCCTCTAGCATGTTTACATTACATGTTGCAGTTTGTATAAGAAATTTGGGTAACGCAGAGTCTGGGACGTGGCTGTGTCTGACCCAGGTTCACGCTCACCGTGCCTGTCAGAGCTCAAGCCCTCACAACTGTCTGCAGGGGAGCGAGTGGAGGCAGCTCTCATCAGCCCTGGCACCACCCTCTGAGTGGCAGTGACAGCAGTGACTCTGTGTGGACGTGAAAATTGTTGTTCCAAGAGCTTTACATACATTTCTGCATTTCATAATTAAAGCCCTCCTGTGAGGAAGCGTTTTATGTTTTTATGAATAGTACATTTTATTTTGATATTGATAGACTTCAAATCTCCGGAAAATTTACAGGAGTAGTACAATAAACTCTTAGATACATTTCACCTTAAGGGGGACTATTTGCCCTTTTGTGATGCGCTTATTTTAGCATAAAGTTTCAAGGTTCATCCATATCGTAGCCTGAATCAGTACTTTATTCTTTTTGTTTGATAATATCCTTTTCCTTTTTTTTTCGTTTTTGGTCAATTTAAAAATATTTTCATTGAAGTCTAGTCAGTTTATAATGTTGTGTCAATTTCTTGTGTACAGCACAGCACTTCATTTAAATAGGAAAATACCTGTATTCATTTTCATATACTTTTCAAACATAAGTAACTATAAGATATTAAATACATTCTTCTGTGCTATACAATATAAACTTGCTGTTTATTCTATACACACACAGTATCTGCAAATCTTGAACTCCCAATTTATTCCTTCCCACACCCTCTCTCCTCTGGTAACCATAGTTTGGTTTCTATGTCTCTGTGTCTGTTTCTGTTCTGAAGATTAGTTTATCTTTTTGTTTCTTTGTTTTTTGTTTCCTTTTTTGTTTTGCTTAGTTTTTTTCTTTTAGATTCCACATGTGAGCCATCTCATAAAGTATTTTCCTTTCTCTTTGTGGCTTACTTCACTTAGAATGACATTCTCTATGTCTATTCATTTTGCTGCAAATGACATTATTTTAGTATTATTTTATGGCTGAATAGTAGTCGATTGGACAAATATACTACAATCTCTTTATCCAGTTATCTGTCAGTGGACATTTAGTTTGTTTCCATGTCTTGCTATTGTAAATAGTGCTGCTGTGAACATTGTGGTGAATGTGTCTTTTTGAATTACAGATCCTGTTGGATATATGCCAAGGAGTGGGATTGCTGGGTCTTATGGGAGGTCAATTTTTTGTCTTTTGAGGAACCTCTATAGAGTTTTCCACAATGGCTCCACCAAACTGCATTCCCACCACAGTGCAGGAGTGTTCCCAATTCTCTGCAGCCTCTCCAGCATTTATTGTCTGTGAACTTCTCAATGATGGCTATTCTGACTGGTGAGAGGTGATGCTTGATTGCAGTTTTGATTTGCATTTCTCTGATAATGATATTGAGCATTTTCTCATTTGCCTATTGGCCATTTGTATGTCTTCATTGGAGAAATGTTTCTTTAGGACTTCTGCCCATTTTTGAATTGAATTGTTTGCTTTTCTTTCTTATTAAGTGTAAAAGGTGTTTACATAGTTTGGGAATTAAGCCCTTGTCAGTTTCATTTATTGCAAGTATTTTCTCCCATTCCATAGGTTGGTTGTCTTTTTGTTTTGCTTACTGTTTCCTTTACTTTGCAAATCTTGTAAGTTTAATTAGATCCCACTTGCATATTTTTGCTTGTATTTCTATTGCTTGAGTAGACTGCTCTAGGAGAACATTGCTGAGATGTATGTCAGATGTTTTGCCTATCTTTTCTTCTAAGAGGTTTATAGTGTCTTGTCTACATGTTTAAGTCTTTAAGCCATTTGGAATTCATTTTTGTGTATGCTGTGAGGGAGTATTCTAATTTCATTTATTTACATGCAGCTGTCCAGTTTTCCCTACACCATTTGCTGAAGAGGCTGTCTTTACTCTATTGTATGTTCTCACCTCCTTTGTCAAAGATTCAAAGACCAAAAGTTTGTGGGCCTATTCTTGGTAATTTTGTTTATCCATTCATTGATGGATGGATATTGTTAGTAACTTTTGGCTACACTGAATGATACTGCTATGAATATTGATGTGAAAGTTTTTGTGAGAATAGGTTTTCATTCTGTTGGCTGTTCAGTTGGCCCACCATATCTGTAGTTTCCATTTCATGGATCCAGATGGCTGAGTGTAAAGGGACTTGAACATCCTTGGATTATGGTATCCAGGGTGGGGGTTTCCTGAAACCAACCCACAGAGTGTACTGAGGGATGACTCTATATGTAGGAGTGGAATTGCTGAGCCATATAACTCTAAACTTTAGAGAAAACACCAGGCTTTTACAAAGAAGCTGCACCATTGTCCCTTCCCTCTTGCCTCATATGAGGTTCCTCTGCCTCCTGAATGACACTTGTTATTCTCCATGTTTTGATTATAACCATCCTAGTGAGTGTAAAATGAGATCTCATTTTGATTTTGATTTCGCTAGTGATGCTGAGCATCTTTTCATATGCTTATTGGCCAATTGCGTATCTATTTAATTCCTTGGCAAATTTAATAATTGGGTCAATTTTCTTTGTATTGGTTAGTTGTAAGCATTTGTTATATATCCTGGATACTAATCTCTTATTAGATATATAATTTTTAGTCCCTGGATGTGACATTTACATTCATCACAGACTCTTTCATTTGACTCTAGAAATTACTTCTCCATTGGGGAATGAAAAGATGCACAATTACTTATGTAACCAATTCTCTATTGCTGGATATTATTTCACTTCAGTTTTTCTTCCCACCATTTTAAACAGTGCTGTGTAAATTCCCTGTTGGGTACATCCTTTTGGACTGAATTTTTTTTTTCCTAAACGAAATGATTCCTAGAAGTGGTGTTGAGTCAGTGTGTACGTACGTTTTTCAGAGTTTACATATCCATTGACATGTCGTCCTCTGAAAATGTTGCTCATGGTTTGTTCTCCCACAGATGGACACTAGCTAGAATATCTATTAAAAATATTTGCACATATGATGAGCAAAAGTGCTTTTTCATTGTTTTACTTTGCATTTGATGACCAGTGAGGTATTGAGCATTTTTCACTCATAAGCCATTTGACATTTTTAAAATGAACGATTCCTTTAATCCTTTGCACACATTTAAGTGAGGGAGCTTCTTGTTCCTTTTTGACAGCTCTTCGCATGTTATGAACATTAACTTCTTGTCTTCATCAACATGTATCACAGAACTTTTTCTTGTCATTTCTTGCCTTTCATTTTGTTCAGGAGGATTTTTATTTTGGTTGTGTCTCAAAATATTCTTATGATAGTAAATGTCTTCCTTATGGGTTTTATCTTTGACATTATTCTTAGAAATACTTTCTTATAATGGAATAATTCTCTTCTGTAGGTTTTTTTAAATCTCTAAGATGGAGATGATTTTAGTACTTGTTAATGTAGGGGTAAGTTGAGTTAATAAGAACAAAGTATTTTGTTTGCTCTTATTAGTACTTTTTAACATTTACATCACTGTCTGTAATTTATCATGTGGTCCTTATGAGGGGAATAGAACTTATTTTTTCAAGGTGATCCTCTGATTGTCCCAGGACAATTATTTAATTCATACATTTCTCTTTGATTTGATATCCCACTTGTACAAAATACTTATGTACACTAGAGCCTATTTTTGAGCTCATGGTTCCCTTCTGTCAATCTGCCTTTCTTACTCCAGCACCATATCTTACATATTGTAAAAATTTATTTAATAATTGTCAGTCTGAATTTTTTTTTCATTCTTTTTTCTTCCATCCCAAATTTTCTTGTCTAGTATTATGACTTTATTATTCCTGAAGAATTCCAAAATATTTTGTTAAAGTTAAAAAAAAATCAGATTGGAGTTTTCATGGGAATTTTTAGTAAGTTTTGAATTATTCTAATGAGAACTTACATCTTTAAAAAACTGCTTTCCTCCATGCAATTTGTTGATGTCTCTACATTCACACCTCTTACTTTACCCCTCAGTACAGTCCTGAAGTTTCTCCATTTAGAACATGGGCAATATTTTTGAATTTATTCCAGATTATTTATGTTTTTGTCAATTTTGTAAGTGAGAATTTTTTGCTATTATATTTGTAAATGCTTAAAACTGACTTTTAGAAAGGAAGATTCGGTTTGTAAATACTCACTTTGTAACTTGTCATTTAAACTTGTAAGTATTAAGTACTTGTTCCAGAATCCTTTCTTTTTTGTTTTTAAAAATTTGTGTCCAAGATTCTCAAAATGGTCATAGCTAAGTAGTATAGGTGGGGAGACAAATAGAGAGAGGTAGTGTGGCTCATATACAAACTGTGAGCAGTTTCATGGCTGCCTTTAGGTTGGAGAAGCCACTGAAGAGCCTAGGTTAGACCAGGGATGTCTTTGTATGCACTTGAAAGCCAGCTTTCCTGCCTGTATGGAGAAGCCTGGTGGGCGTGGCAGGTAGATGATCAAGGTCTGATCAAGATCATTGGCTGCACAGAGCACTGTGTCTGTGAGAACTTGTGACCATTGCCATGGGAAATGCTTGGTGCCAGGAATACTGCAGGGGAGTTGGGGAGCCTGTGTGTTAAAGATTTTCCAGTCCTGGGAGTGGGAAGATTAGACTCTGCATTCAGATCTGAGTTTGAATTCATCCTCTTTAGTTTACTGGTCCTCTGACTTTTGTCAAGTTATACATCCTGTTTGAACTCCTGCTTTCTTGTCTCTCTAAACAGGAGAATTACGGCCTGCTGCTAGAGTGTTTGATAAGGGTAAATGATTTGTGTCTATAAGATGCCACGTACAGTCACAAGCTCAGTGAGAAATGAGCTGTCGCCTCTTCTTCTGCAACTCAGTGCTCGATAAGTCATCAGGGGAAAGCAAGTCCCTAATTTGTATGTGGTGCAAGGAAGAAAAAAACTAACGTCTTGCCTTTCCCTGGCAGTATTCTTACTTCTTTGCTTCATGTACCTCTTTCCTCCTTTTACTCTCCCCTTTCACCTCCTCCACCAAGAGCCTGAGACTCTCTCAGAACACTAGGTTCAAATTACTTTAAATGTTGACTCACCCCCATGAAATGACAGTGACATAAAAAAATCTGTACACATCCCAGACTTGATTGTATTTGATTTACACACACACGTGCACACACACACTCACACATCAGGCTACCTCCCATTTGCTGAGGGAGAAGGACCACTTTTTCTGAGTTCTCATTTACTGTGTGTGAGAGCAAAGTCTCTTAAACAGAATTTCGCCTGGCTTAGAGCATGGTTTTTTAAATTGGATTTGTGCTTTGTGTCCATAGAAATATTCTCTTATTAGAAGAGAGGAAGTGGAGACATAGATATTCTGCTGAGATATTGGTGTTATCATATTTGAGTTGGAAAGGTCTTAAGACAGCATAGAGTCGAAACTTTTAATGGGTGAGAATCCATGATGGTGTAACTTAGACAAAAACCTGGGTCTCCTGCCTTCGTGTCCACGCGGGTGAAGAGGCAACTGGGTGGTGGATGGCAGGGATACTTCTTGCTTGTGTTCCAGGGTCTTGTTAGTTTTCATTGCTCAGCTGACTTTAGTTTATGTCCATGTGGCTTCTCATGGGAAAGTCACTATGTCCTGATAGACTGAGTTACTAATCAGCAAAAAGCTCTGGACCCACTCATATTTTCCAGAGTTTTTCTGCTGACCTGCTGACACTTTATATAAATGAGACCTAACAAACTGTTGGATATAAAATCCTTATTATTATCATTTGCCCTCGTGCTCCATAGGAATGGGGTGCTGTCTCAGGCTGTCTAAGGCTAGATCTGAACAAAGATAGGGTGATAGGCTCTGCTGCTGGACCCTCCCCAGTCAAATGGGTTTTCCACCTTAGTTTTTAGAATCAGGCAGATGAGTTCAAATCTTGTCTTTACCAGTTATTAGCTTAGTGACCTTGGGGAAGTAACTTTACTTTTTTGGGTTCCAGTTTTCTTTATCTGTAAATAAGTTCAGTATTTATTTTAGGGTTTTTGTTTAGAATTGAATGAGCTAATTCCCTCATTTATTCCTCAAATACTGATCACATGGTTCTATGCTGGTGCCTTAGTAGTTGATTACTAAGGGACTCAGCAGTGACAATGGGGGTGGGGTCCCCTGGATCATAGAGCTTATATTCCAGGATATGCTTGTAAAAGACTGGATTGAAGTGGATTTTTAGTAAATGTTCATTCCTTTTCTAACCCGCATTGATTGTGTATATAACTTTATACTTATATATGGGCAATTTTTTTGCAATTTAAATCTCTTTGTAGTATTTAAGGAATGTAGCTATAACAAAAATATGTGAAATAAAATGGTTTGACTTTTATTTTCCTTTCAATAAGCAAAACAATATAAAATAGAAAAGAAAAGAAAAATTATTGAAGGAGTAGAAATAATTTTATTTCCATGGAATCAACTCCCTATGTTAGGTTTTTCCGTTGTGTTGTTAAACAGCATATAAATTTGACAGGTTGTGACGTCAGTGTTGATAGCTAGGTGAGTATAATTTCTTTTTGTGGTTGTCTTTGATGAATTATTTGCACTAGATCATAAATGATGTGCGTGTTACATATTGGAAACGAGGAAACAGTGGAGACATACTACCTCCAATGCAGTCATTTTGTTACCGAGTCGAAACTCCTTCTGCTCGCCGCATGACTGGCCAATAAACCGGGAGATGAGGTGTTGGAGCAAGGAATAGTGACTTTATTTAAAACTCTGGCAGACCCAGAAGATGGCAGAATGATATCCTGGAGAACCAAATTCCCCAAGTCAGATTTCATTCTCCTTTTATACTAAAAAGGGGTGGGGTTGTGGTTGGTTGTTCAATACTTCTTGCTGTATGAATTGTTTGTCCTTTGAATCCGCTGTTCTTGCAGCTGTCCATGTGGATCAAATCATGGTGCCCCTATAAATCCTCCAAAAAACAAAGGTTATTCTCTGTTTTGCAACTTGCCATCGTTACAGAAGTGCAGATGAGCTAACATTTTTAAAGATCAGGGCCAGGAGAATAGGCTTTCCTGTAGATTCCAGGCTATAGGCAACTTTCTTTTACAAATAGTGCAGAGCTTCCAAATCTGAGCCTAGAAAACAGGGCCCAGGTTTAAAGCCAAAGGAACAGATCTAACATAGGGTCAAAATTTTTCTTTTTTATTTCAATTCCCTTTTCAGCTTTATAGATAATTTTAGTAAGAAACAGGAGCAATTTTGTATTTTTGCTTCTTAATAACAGATGAGTGGGCCAACAATATTTTTGTGAGCAGGGATGCTGTGCGGGCATTGGGGTCACAGCAAACTCTTGTTGGGGGTGGCCGACCCTGCAACATGTCTGAAGCCCCGTGAGTGTTGGTGAGGGTCCCCCTTGCCATGGACTCTCTTCAGGAACCAGCATATGGGCATTGACTTCTGGAGAACACTTTTTCGGCTGCAGGAAATTTTCTCACATACTGCGATTGAAAAATCACTCCAGCTGGGGATAATTAGGGAAAAAAGGAAAAGGAAAAGTGTTTGGAGTAGAGTAGAAGAGTAGGACATAAGATCACGGAACCTGAGTTGTTGGCAGCGGGGCCACGCAAGAGAGAGGAGCAGAGGTGGGGAGGGGCCTGGCTCCGGAACCAGCTCCTGTACCTGTCCCCGCACCCAAGCCACATAGCTTTTAATTGGCCTGGGCCACCTCTCTGGGCTAGATGTCACCCTGGGCTGAACCTTGAGAATCGAAGGTAAGAGGTGGGCAGCACTCACCTAGGGGGTCACTGAGGACTTCGTTCAAGTGCACAGTACCTTTTCTGGTCATGTGTCTTCACTTGTCCTTTATCTCAGGATCTGAGGAGGAGGAGCATGGAACTCAGGGAGAGATCCAGGAAGATATCCGACTGTGTTAAGAGAGGATAGAAAAAGTGAAACGGGAAGCGAGGACACTTGCAGCAAAGTAAAATTACTTCACAAATATTGCATAGAGCTGCAGGTGTAAGAGAGCCTAAGCCTGCCTCAGAGTGCAGGAGACAAGCGGAAAGGAATGGCAAAATTTCCGCTGTCAATTGAAATTTTGTTAAATAGACTGCTACTGTTGTTTGTATCACTTGAATGAATGCAGGCATATTTCTGTGGGCAATTACAGGTTCACTGAACCCCACCAGCCCCTCTTGCCCCCATCGGGGATGGGCTTTCTCAAGCAAGTTCCCCTCCTGCTTGGGTGGGCCACGCTGTGGGTCCTCGCTTGAGGCCGGGCTGCTGCAGGGCACTGAGTCCCCGAGGCACGGCCTGTGATACACGACAGAAACATCTCTGCTCTTGACTGGGGCCCTCCGTTTCCCCTGCAGTGTAAGAATGCCGCTGACCGAGTTAGAAGCATGCTTCCAAGCTGTCCTTGGCCTCGGCATTCAGAAGCGGAGCCTGGAAGCTCCGGAATTTCCCCAGATTGCGGTCTACATTCACCTTCGTCAGGTGAGGGTATGTCCTTACACAAGTGGAGGAATTACTGCCGTTTTCCTGGAACTTTCTCACCACTAGTCCATCTGATTTTTCTGTGCTAGGATTCAGTATGGCCTGCTAAAAACTCTGGAGTCAGATCTTGAAACCCTGATGAAGAGGATTATTTATTTCATTTCCCTAAATGATAGACTTTTACTTTTAAAATTCAGAATTTTTGTTTCTTTCAGGAATGTTTTGGGGGGTTGGAGAATCAATTTTGCTCTTACCACCTTTGCGACCTGTCGCTTTGTGCCTCTCACCTATCTTCTGTCACTTGTGAAGCGGTTCCATTTGTGACCCTGTCTGGGTTGTTCATGTTATAAAACATAAAGTCTGTAAAAGTACAGTCCCTTTTACTCCGAAGACATTCCACAAATACCCCTTAAAACTGGATGTGGTTTTATGAAGACAGAATCATTAGAACATGACATTGCAGGTTGCTAGTGCAAAATCCCCAAATCAATAGTCTGGCTCAACATCTATAATCTTTCTAATCTACCTTGGATTTGTATGGATAAGTGATGCAGTTTGCAAAGAACTCAAGACCAGGGTTAGAATACAGGCAGGTGTAGCTCAGCAGGTCCTCCTAAGCTGATGCTCTGCCAGAGGGTGGGTCCGAGGGAAGACAGCGGTTCCTGCCCTGCCTGAGCTGACAGTTTCATGGCAAAGAGTTTCACCAGGTGAAGAACTTGGAGTTTCTTCTAAGAACACTGGGTCTGAAAAGAGTCCAAAAAGCGTGGGAGTGACACAATCCCATTTGTATCAAGTAGGGGAGAGTGGCTGTGGGGCCACTTGGGAGACTCGTGAGTCCAGGTGGGCAGTGTTGGTGGCTTCCTCTTGAGCGGTGGGACAGTCAGTGGGGAAAAGCGAGCAGATTGAAGGCATGTTTAGTTGGTAAAAAGGAAAGGATGAATGCTGTCTGTGAATGTAGGATGGAGTAAGGCCCAGGTTTCTGTGTGGATTAATGAGGTAAATCATGATCTTGCTTTGCTGTGCGTAGGGAAACCTGCAGAGGGAGTTCTGGGGGAAAACTGATGTGTTCAGCTGTGGGTAAAGTTAAAGGTTGTTAAATGTGTGGTCCGGGAGCTCAGGTGAGAGCCAGTAGTGAGTAGGGGGAGTAGAGGGAGACTTTCAAATCTTTTTGTCTTGTGAACATACAAATAAGTATGGGTAATGACACACTTAACACCTCTATATTCGGGATTTAAAGCCCAGTAACATTTTGCTATACTGACTGCAGAGTTTCTTAATTTTTTTTAATAGAAAGAAAAAGAAACAAAATAGTGGAGTTAATGAACATCTTAGAGTTGATGTGTGTCCTTGCATGTATTTTGATTCCTCATCTGTTTATAATCATAATCTACAAAAAGTTAGCTTCCTTAGCATAAGAGTTAAACAGAGGGCCTTGACACACACTGTTTGGGGTTGAAGCTGATCTTCTTGGGCAAATTTTATAGCCTCTCTGTGCCTTAGTTGTATCATCTGTGACTGACCCCGGGCCCCTCATCACAGCTGATTTCCTAGACTCGATGTTGGGAGGGAGGCTGCTGAAGGGAGTAAGAGGTGGCAACTGCTATGGATACTGAAGAGAGAGACAAAAACAGATTAAAGCTGATAAACTGAGTACAAATACCCTCAAAAGAGAAAGAATCCCGCAGTGTTTTGAGCCACTTAGCGTAAGGGGAACAAAATCACGTGGATCCAAAGCTCTTGAACATGAGTATTGTGGGTGGGAGGGTGTCATCATAGAAGTGTTGAGAAAAGTCCTCTTCATTTCCCTTGAGATTTCCAGTAATGATGGTTAGCAGAAGCGAAAACCCCCTGCTTCAGAGTTGAAGGTGCTGTTTTGTGCGAAACTGACCAAAGGTTGGAAACCAGTCATCAGCGGTGCTGGCAAATGAAGAGGCTTCTGGATTGGGTGGGGCACTTGCCGTGACTTCCAGGTGAACTGCTGGCTGGGGACTGTGAGGCAGGCAGTATGTTTGCAGGGTGACCTGGGCATTATCCCTGGCTCTGAGGCTGCTGGTCGAATTAGTAGACCTGGGCACCCCCAGTCCTAATGGGGCAGTTCATGATGTGACCTGGGACTCCTGCCTTGCTGAGGCCGAGAGGAGGGCTCCCCTGAGGGGGTGTCCCTGCGGAGAGTGGAAACGTCCTCTTGGAGGGGAGGAAAAGCCTCTGAGCAGGGGGCCGGATGCATAGGCAAGACTAGCCTGAAAACGGAGGTTTCCGGGAGCCAGAAGTCATACAGTGGCCCAAACCACCTTGTACCTGAGAGACTGGAGGGAAAAGATGCTGAAAAGGCAGGCTAGGGTCAGGCAATTTGGTGGGTTATGAGTGACAGGAAATGGCTGGTCAGGCAGGCATGAGAGAACCCTGTGGGCGTCCCAGCTGGGGCGTCACACCGAAGGGAAGAACAGAGTTATAGACTTTGCCCCTTATTAGCTCTGTAACTTTGAGCAATATCACCCCACCTCTGTCTCTATATATCTTCATCTGTAAAGTGACAGAGTGACAAGCTCGTGTCATCAGAAGGCTTAGTTTAGCTCTGATCCTCTTTGTCCAGTCCTCTCAGTGCTGCCCTGCAATGTTCTGCAGCGGCTTCTCTTACCCTGAGATGGGAGGGCGTAGAGGGACATTGTAGCACCGAAGACAGGAGGGGGGTCCTTTAAAAATAGACATGTAACCGCCTACAGCTGCAGACATGCAGGCAGTTTGGTTGTCGGTCCTTGAGAGGACTTTGGAGTCCTTAACGTTGTCTAAAGTCTTGTTTTCCCTTGGGGACCGGATTTTCCTTTGCAGAATAATGTTGAAGATTTGGGCTTTTGGCAAAGCTGTTTTCAGAGATGGGTATATATGTAAAATATCGTATAAAATCAAATGATTTATTTAACGCGTGCGACTTTGCACCTTTTGGGAACAGCTCTGTTGGCCTGGTCTCCACTGAGGACACCAAGGGTCAGCAGAGCGTGCGGGAGGGCAGGCAGCCTGCAGTGCTGCTGCGGGGGGTTCTCCCCAGCATGGCGCTTTGCTGAGTTGTCTCTTCTATGAGTTTGGATGCCAGAAGAGGAGACAGCAAATTAATGAGTTCTGCAGGGTTTGTATAATGACAGGAAGAAAGAGGAACCCGGAGTTTTTCCGGACTAAAACATGCTTTTGGTTCCTGATTCAGTGTGTTCCATAACAGAATTGATGACTTGTGTCTATTCTGGGACTTCATTTAAAGAAACGTTTAGCCTAAATGTTAAGGGCTTTCTTTTAATTGGCTGGAGGACTCCAGCCGGGATGAGAGCCTCTCAGATCACTCTGAAGGACTGCTCACAAGAGGTAGGGGAGGAGCTAGGATATATAGAAACTTTGCAACAAAGACCAGATAATTGGAACAATAAAATATTGCTTGTTATCAAAAGAAAACCAGTTTTCTCAAGTTCAAGTATTTAGCTCTTTTCTATGTATGGTGGGAAGTATCATTTCGGTCATTGAATTCATTCCTTCGGCAAGCACCTAGCTATCTAGGGCCAGTATCTTGTCTTTTCTTACTTTGTGTCTGCTCAGAGGGCACCATTCTGAGTGGCTGCCTTGGCTGGGCTGCAGGCCTGTCCTCGCTGGGGGATGGCGGCAGCTGCTGATGACTTGGTTTCAGCATTCTTTGTTTACTGACATGGTTGCAGAATTTTCATTCACAGTGTAGTATTTTCATTCACAGTTCTTCCCCTTGTTCCTAAATTCGACCAATATTTTGAGAGACATTTCATGACCAATTTTGTCCCACGGTGCTAGGATGGCTCATTCCTAGTTCAGGTGAAGAATCTTTTGAGTTGCCATTCAAGGTGTTAGTTTTTTTATCAGGCCCTGTTGATACTAAAAGTTCTCTGGATCACCTGTCTTACTAGTCTATTATGATCCAGGAAGTGTTTACCCTTCATTGCTCATTCCCATACCTAGAATCACACTATTATATGTATTTTATTCAGGGTTATAAATTTTATCTGTTTCTTCATGATGTTTAGCCATCATCAATCTTGTAGGCCTAGTTACACATTGGGAAATGTAAGAGACAACAGTTTTATAAAATAGAAAGGATATAAATAATTCAGCTAGTAATGTTAATAAAGTAACGAGTAAGAATTTAATAGTCGAGAAATTGTATTTTTGGGTTAAAATTTTGCTTGTGTTTCTGATTGAGTTTGATCTTATGAGAAAGTTCATATTTATGGTCAGGGTCAGAGCAGGTATTAATTGGCCAGGTGAAGTCTCCCACCTTGTAAGATCAACAGTGGCCTAAACAGAACTAAAATTTCTTTTGAGAATAACATTTCTGAGGGCTATCTAGTTAGAGCCTTGGAGTAGGTAAACCCACCAATGTAACACAGAAGTACTAGACATAGGTAATTTATCATAAACTTAAAAATTGGAGTAGTTCGTAATCAAAGGTAGGAGAAATTATCAAAGTAATTTTTATACAGGCCTGGTCCGGTGTCTTGGGTCAGCTGTCTAGCTCAGATGTCGTCTTCTTCTCATCATGGCCTGGTAGCTTTTTCTCCATTTGGGCATTGATTTAAGGTGAGCAGTGCTCTATAGGCCAGTGCACTGCAGGGGCTGTTTCTGATAGGAAATGTATCCAGGAGTCCGTTTCCTTCAGCTTTGGTGTGTATGTTCTAGTTAAGAGTCCCTGATAAAGGGCCCTTCCATTCAGGTTGTAGACAGTTATTTAAGTCATGCCTGTTCCAGTATGTATAATCCCCTGGCTGCAGGTCATGGGGCATTGGAACTTTACCCAAGGATAGATTACTGAGCTTCAGAAATAAACCTAGAGTATCCTTTTCATTATTCAATTAAACTGTACAGCAGTGTGACATAACAGCAAGGAATGATCTGGGAAGTGTCGTAGTAAATATGGACGTCAATTAACAAAACTAGAATTTAATATCCACTAAAATATAATCTTTCTTCTCTCTAAAGTTACCCTCAGTTTTCTCCAATAAAGCCAAATGAAGATTAATTTATTTACAATTTAAGTCTGATTATTTGATCATATAGGCTTTTTTAAATTGACTGTGTTGGAAGTTTTAATACGGAGTCTCAGGTTAGAATGTTAATAAGGTTTGCTAAGGCCAGGAAAGCCACGCCAAGCTTTTCATGGGTTTCTGCCTTTCAGATTTAGGTAAGTTCTTTTTTCTTTAAAATCCTTAAAATACTTTTATAGTCTTATATCTGTTAGGAAATGATCTTCCTAATTTATCTGAGAGAGCGACTGGGGACCTAAGTGTTTTTAGTCTCTTGAGGGATCAGTTTGAGGGAAAAGATAACTGTTCCAAGTCTGCTTACATAGGTATAATTTATCAAATTGCTGTGAACCATAACTAGCGTAAGGAGAAGAGATTCTTTTTGTCTGTGAAACAGGTTAAAAGCCAGTAGTATTTGAAACAATATGAAAAATTATAACCATATTCACCAGTTTACTCAGTCCCATGTAACTAATTCTTTTTATGAGAGTTCTCATTAGAACTTTAAAATTTCTTACCCAGTTTAGTTCAGTGCTATAGTTTGAAATTTATTAGAAATCAGTAAATCTCCTTGAAGAGAAAGCATTTTGCAAAATCATCAGAAGAAAACAATTAACTGTCTATAAATGACAAAAGATTTAAAAGCATGGTTAAACACCGTTACACTATAATCAACAAAGAAACCTGTTCATTATATCCATAATTATCACTGGTAACATTTCGGATACACCAGAATTTTAGGGAGTCCATATAATTTCTACAATATTTATATTAATAAAAGTTTCTCATTAAATATAACCGTAGACGTTTTATGACTCATTTGATAATACCATGTTATTTAAAATGACAACTGAAAATTACTAGTTTAAAATCTCTCTTTGGGATGTTTTAGCGGCCCTCTGTAGCACCCCAAACTTAACTGGAGATTAAAAGAACTTTAATTAGAATTTGATACTTGGAAGCTTGTTAAAAGATTTCAGAACACTTGGTCAGATAAACATATAGATCACTGTAAGTTAGTACTAATTCATTAACAAGAAAATACGTCAAAGGTAAAGGCAGACCAGATCAGCTAAGTGGTATAAGAAGTTTTATAATCTGTTATTGAAGGTGGAATAACATTTTAAGAAAATTTTTTCCTCCTAACAGAGAGAAAACTAAATGTACTCTTGTAACAGCTTACTTCTAAGAGTCATTTACGTTGCCCAATTTGATTCTAAACTTAGCCAATTCTGACCACGTACAAAACTCTTCCCTCAGGTTTCCTTTTCCATAAGCCTTCCACAGATTTCTATACTCATATTAGTGTGTCCCTTATTTTCTCTTCCATTCAGAAGTAGCCTGCTTCAGGAGAAATTTGCTATTTTTCATTAATAAAATATAATTCCATTATTATATCTTACTTTACACATTTATATTATTTTCCTAGGACACTGAGATCATTCCCTTATTAATAGAGACTATTTCAAGGTGGCACCAACCATTTATTGATATTTCTAAACACCTTTAGTTTCACTGTAAGAGGAAGTTAAATGTTAAGTTTTTCATATTTCAATCTTATTTTATCTGAAAATGGCATAGCTATTTAATAAAATCCTATCATTTAACTTAATTTAGCACAACTCTAGAATTTAAAGATACCAAACATTTACAGATTATCTTAAGCATACACTTTAAAAATATATTTTAAATATTTACCCAAAGCTCTCATCTCATTTGCATTTAATTTACTTAAAATTTTACCACACCACATTACGGTTATTTTTTTTTTTGACAAATCTGCAACAGATATAACAGGATCTTATTTGACTTTCATTAAACCTAGGTACAGTAAAGGTATTATACTTAATATTGATGACTTTAAAGATGTATCTATTAACTAGAACATACTTAAACTAAACAATATCAAATATTATCTTAATATTGGATATTTTCCATTTCATGTGATGCTGAAAGTCAATTTGTTCAATTTTTATTTTAAAAATACTTAATTTTAAGTTCTAATTTTTTAGGTCAATTAAGCTGAGCTCTTTGACTTTGACTTTTTTTTTAGCAGTAGAAATATCTCACATCTATAATGTGTACGCAGGCTTATAAACAGACAAAATATAGAGATCTCATAGCATCACTTTAAAAGTTACTTATAAGATAGGTATAATAATAGTTGAAGTAAGCTGAATTTGCTTGCTCAAATCACTAAGGCTTACTATTTATGAAACAGACAGTTAAGATTTCTTCACAAATTCTGAAGGACCCGTCAGAGTTCTGAGTTCTAAAATGCCAAAAATTTCTTGACCTTAAGTTTTATTTTGTTGAGCTAATTAGGCTCAATTCTAGGTCACTGTTTTTGTATTTATATTTCTCATCTGCAAGACAAAGACACACGCGTCCAGGTCCCCAGAGAACTGCTGTCATCCATACCCAATTTTATCTCCTTAATTGGCACTTTAGTATCAGTGAGAAGAGCTGTAAATGAAGAATTCCATGTTTTAAAACTTTAAGGTTTACTTTATCATGTCTTCCAAAGCTTGCATAAGGCATTTAGTAAGGTCTCTTTTCCTTGAGTTATAAGTAAAACCCAGGGTAAACCTATTATTATATTTTTTTATTAACCACTCAATATTAGTTTTTAGTTTTACCTTATATAGGACGGCTCATGTAACTATATTGGTATCCTTTAATTTGTTCAATTAATATTTTCAGAGGGACAGATATGTGCCCAGCCTTATAATATCAAGAAGGGGAAGCGTTTTTCCACTGAAATTTATCTATCCCACAACATAAGCAAAAGGTTTATTTAAAGACCATTTAAATATACCAATTTCACAAACTTTTATCTCAATTTTATTAAATCTTATAACTTTAATTTTTATGTTTATTAGGTTTAATCAATAATTCTTATTTCTAGACGGAGTGCCAGAAGACTTTTTTTTTTTTTTGGTGCATTGTATCTAATTTTATAGAAAAGTCTCTAGGATGCCCAAGTTTCACCAAAGAGCTTAGGCCCTTCTCAGTTTTTAATTTGATTAATTGGTCTGTTGTCCCAATCATTGATCAAGTATTTCAGTCTATATATACATATATTTTAAGCTGTGGTAAATAAAACGGACTTATTTGAACTTTAATTTTGGGGGGGAAGTAGGTGATCTCTTTGGCCCTTTTTTTTTTTTTAACTTTACGTAGTGTAGTATCAAAACCTCATATCTAAATCCACAACTGTCCATTTTATTTATCTCATTGAAAATAACCATATAAAAATATTTATCTATTTGGGATAAGACACTAGTCTCTTTTTTTTTGACATTTTTACAATGCTTTTTCCAGTTATTCAAACTAATTAAGATTAATTATTCTAAGTTTTTATTAGCATCTCTAGAACCTATTATCGGAAAGGAAAAACACAAATGTAGCTTTTTAAAGCAGTTTGATTTTTTTAACTAAGTTCTTAGGTTAACCATTAGATATATTTTTCTACCTTTAAACTTCATTTTAATAGGTACCAATAAAACAGCTCTTTATAATGAGATCTGTTTGAACTTTCACAAATTTAAATGTATTTCCAAATTAAAGGATCCATCATATGGCCATCAATTTATATATATATATAGTGATTTTAAACCAATAAGATGAAAAGGCTCTTCCACATGAGAGTTGGGGTGTTGCCTAAATAAAATTCAAAGGTTTACTCTCCAAAAGTTAAAGGCCTTTGTGGTCCAGGCTGATGCAGAAAAGTTTAAGATGGCAAAATATCTGAAAATTGGTACAAAGAATTGCTTAGAATCCCAATTTATTCGCGTGGCCAACATATATACAGAATACTTGTAACTTTTGTATGGCAGAGTCAAAGTTTTCCTTTAAAAAAAAAAGTACGCGTATATACACATACATACACACACTTAAAACAACAAGAGAAAGATAAAACATTTACATTTCAAGGACACAGGAAGAGAAATCCATGTTCCCCATAAAGGGGATTTTGTTTTTATAAGTTCAGAATTCCAAAAAATGTTTTTATCAGGCCTGTTTAGTTACTTTCAAAGTGAGTTATTCTTTTCTTATTCCCAATTAATGTTGTAAGTTTTGTATGTATATAAACCTGGCTGGGGTAATAGTTGGAGTCTGGCAATCTGTCATTTCTTTTTCTTTTCATTTCTGTTTTTAATTTTTTTTTGAAAGATCTATTCCCCTTTGTAAGGTCGGGTTCTCAGATAAATTTGCTAGTAAGATTTCCCACAGGGACAACTCTGTGGCATAAATTCTTTGTCTCTAACACTCCTGAAAGATTCTCTGTCACCCGAGAAAGCTGTTACAAGCCAGGAGGAGGGTCCCAATTTTGGAGTTGAAAGTTTCCTCATAAGAGTTTTACTTTTATCCTGAAAAATTTAATGGAGGTAACCAAATTGAGGAAAACGTTAGACCAGCCTCTTACCTAACCACTCAGTCCTGTCCCCAGTGTCTTCCAACTTGGATCCACTCGGGACGTCTCCACTGGGTGAGTATTTTCCTCATATATTTCCACCAGCCCCACTTCAGACATCTCCTCAAGGTGGGTATTTCTCGTTAACTTTCAAACAGGCCCCACCCAGTATGTCTCCACTGGGTGGGTAATTCACCCCAGTTTCTTTCAACTGAAGGGCCATGTACCTGGATACACCACCAGATAAAACTCAGGATCATCAACCAATATGTGAGATCCGAGAACCAGGAGAGACTCACCCAAATTCATCTCGACTCCCCGAGGAGCCTGATGGGCACAAAGGGCCACAGCTGGTACCAAGGCTCCGGTTACTCGGAGAGTTGAGGTGAAGAGAAGTCTGCTCTGGATCCCTTCATGGTGTCCAAAATTGTTGACTGTATTACATGTGCAGCCTAAAAGTTAAGAGTTATGTTTTATTTGGCAGGAGGACTCGAGCTGGGATGACAGCCTCTCAGATATCTCTGAGGGACTGCTCCCAAGAGGTTGAGGAAGAGCTAGGATATATAGTAGCTTTACAACAAAGACCAGGTTGTTGGAACAATAAAAGATTCTTTGTTATCTAAAGAAAGCGAGGTATCTCAAATTCAAGAATTTAGTGCTTTTGTATGTATGGGAGGCAGGAAATATTTGGACTCACTGAATTCATTTTTTAGACAAGCACCTAGCTATCTAGGGGCAGTAGCCTGTCCTTTCTTATTCTGAGTCTTCTCAGTGGGCACCATTGTGATGTGCTGCAGCCCCTGTGCTGCAGGCCTGTCCTCGCTGGGGGGTGGCAGCAGCCTTTAATTACTTGGTATCAGTATTCTTTGTTTACTGACATGGTTGCAGTATTTTTAATTATATTGTAGTATTTTCGTTCACAGACTGATTAGGGATAATCTGCAACCTTGGAAAGCAACCCAGATGGAATTACTGCAGGTACCTTCTACATTAATAAGTCGTGTGCAAACATAAACATCGAGGAAGCATACATTTGGATTTGGTGGTGTAGAGAATGGTTTCTGCACATTACAGGAGAGCGCAAGGGAAAATTCCTTAAGTCCACCTTTCTTTACTGTAGTGGTTTCAGAGAACAGTTTATGGTCATTAACCAAGATTGACAAATGGTGGCACACATTGCATTTAAGAGCTGGCCGGCTGCAAACTTGTGTATTGAACAGGAGGAATTCATAGACAAGTGGTCAGGTGGATGGGAGAGAGTTGGAGCCAAGGCCTGGGCCCAGATTCAGGTTGAAATCGCCATTTCCTCACCACAGGGCTTTGGACTAGAATGTAAACCCTCTTAACCTGTTGGAGAATCTGTGAAATGGGCATGATAATATTTGTGTCTTCCTGGGATTGTTGTAAGTTCAAAAGAGTATTATAGCACACATGAAGCACTTAACACACTGGCGCTTAGCAGTGTTCACTGTGTGGGGCCGCCCCGCTTAGCGTGTGTCAGAGCCGTAAAGGCAGCATTTGTCTTTTGAGGATGCACTGGTAGCCCCTTGAATAGGTTCTGAATTTGATGATTTCCTTTAATCCTTGTAACTCTGTGTGCCATGGGCAGTTATTTTCATGGACAGATGAGGAATCTCAGGGTAAAAAAGACTGTGTAATTTGCCCAAAGTCAGACCATAATTTTGGGTGCAGGGGCCTCGGTTCAGCATGGGCCCCTGGGCCTTCTGCCCTTTCCCTTCAGCACCAGAGCCAGATGTGGGATTGGCTGTTTCCCTGCCCAGAATATCCGGCGGGAACCAAGACACAACTGGCCCTGTGCTGCTTGAGTAAAAACTCCGAAGGAGAGGCAGTTATGAAAGGGATCAACATAAAAACAGACAACAGCAAACTGTGATCAGCTCTGAGAAGGAAAAGAACACGCCTCGCCATGCAGAGCTGGGGGTTTTCCCGTCGGGGCTGCTCTGGGGGCGTTCATCTCAGCTAAACAATCTCTGCTGCTGCACCAAGGCAGGAATGCAGGGCGCGAGTGGCCAGATAGACTGGGCCTCGTTGATCGTACTCATTCCCCCTTAAGCGGCAGCTGTCACGGGAACTTACCTTGTAAACAGATGTCGGCCATAATCATCACGCACTTTGCTCGGTAGTTTTATTGGCCCCAGCATTGAGATGAGGTCATTGAAGCTGCGGAGTTTGCTGCATGCCCGTGATTACCTTGGAAATAACCCCACTGGTCTTTCAACCTAGACTGGTGTGGCTGTCATGTCCCAGCCCTGTGAATGTCATCATGTAGCTTCTCCCAAACGGCCCAAATGACTGACATTGATATGCTTAATTCGTAGGAAATGGTATGTGACAATAAGAGAAAAAGGTAGTAAGAAATTGTTTGGAAAACTGGAAAAAACCCAATTCTCCCCCAGCTGGGGGAGTGTACCCTGTGTCTCTCACCCCACTCACTGCCTGTCACCTCCTCCCTGCTGACTCCACGACTCCCCATTCAGAAGCCACTCTGAGCCTTGGGAGAACATTTTGCCTCATGACACTTTTGACTAGGACCTGCGACCTCTCTGTCCCTGGTTAACTCTCTCTTCAAAGCCATTTAAATTTCTTGCAGGCTCCTCCACTCAGATGTAAGAATAGCCTCTTTAAACTTCTTGATGCAGCTCCTTAATGAAGATCATGCGAAGGAAACCTAGCCAAAACCTGGGAGGGATGCACATAGTGACTGCAACCACAGGATTTTGTGATGTTCAGAATCAGAGGGGTGGGTGACCCAGGAAAGGCTTTTTTAAGGTAACAAGGGGAAAGTGCAAGGACGCAAGCTGTGTGAGAAAGAAACATCTCGGTCTCAGCCAGCAAGGCACCTGAGTTCAAGATGGTGTTTGGAAAGTGCAGAGTTCTCACAAAAAAGAAGTGGTGGCATGGGAGGGGGGACAGTTGGGTACTTTACTGGGGAGGGAAAAAGTGGGCTGAACATTTCCTGGTTGAACAAGAGGATTGTGACATGATGTGCTTGTATTTTGGAGAGAAGGGTTTTGTGAGGACAGGCCTAGGAGTACGCTGTCTGGCTGGGGAGTCAGCACAACAGAGAAACACAGAGAACCAGGCAGAGCCCCAGGCCCTTGCTGGGGGAGAGGCTGCCCGCCGATTGGAGCCCTGAAGGCTGCTTCGTTCCCTTAGCTGGGGCCTCAGAGCTCCCTTCACAACCCAGTCCTGTTGATACAAGAAAAAAAAAAAAGTTGGGCATGAGAAGGGCTGTGTTCCATGTTTTGGTTGAGCCCGTGGGATGTGCCCCACCATATTTTATTCCTTGGCTTCGTGCAGTAAAGAATTCAACAGCAAGCCAGTGTTGAGTAAAGGTAGATTTATTCAGAGTGATACATTGAAAGGCAAGAGAAACGTCATGAGATTTGGGGGTTTGATGCTCAGATTAAAGGTAGGTACATAATCCACAGACAGAATGTGGGTCTTCTCCGAAGAGGGAGAGAGAGTGGTGACCACGAGGTGCCGCTGTGTTGCTGATTTTCTTGGGCTTGGTGGCTTCATATTCTAATAAGTAGAAGGACCAGCCTGAGGGCAAGGGGCTGGGATTCCCAGGGAATTGGCCATTTCCCACCCTGTGATATACTGTGGCTAGCCTTGGGACTACCATTGTGTCTGGGGGCATGTTACTCACCATGTTACTATTACAATGGGTGTTTAATGAATCTCAAGATTTGCTAGAATTTAAATCTCTTCATCCTGAGCCTCAAGGCCTATTGGGGGTTGAATCCTTCACCATTTTGATGTTAATTGCTGTGACCTTCCTTGAATGGCTGTGCTCTGCCCCCTTGCATTCTGCCTCACTGTGATGACACAGAGAGAGCAAACGCCTGGCCCCGCCTGTGCTCCTGCATTTAATAGCGGGACGTGTAGGGTGGGCTTAGGATGACTCTGAGTGGTGAGAAGCTATGTTTCAGATTTTCCCACCTGGGACATGGGAACCTGCCAGCAGCCACCGCAGATTTATCTCACGAGCATTATCACTTGTGTTATTACGGAAACAACAGGCTAGCCAAGACACAAGCACCACTCGGAGGGTTGGAGTACTGAGATTTATTACGCCAGTGGGCTCAGAGTGACTTCTGTTCCGAAGCTCTGAGTACTACCAAGACGTGCATAGGAGGTTTTATACGGTTAATTACAAGTATGCGGCTATTAGCCAATATGGCTCAAACAACAAAAAGCAAGGGATCAGTACACTGAAACTTATCAATTTGGAATAGATCAGGTTACTGTCAATTGTTGACGTTGGATTTAGGAGTTAGCTTATTAGCCCAGTAAACTGACACTAAAGATCAGGTTTACCATGTACCCCAGCAAAACTTAGATCAGTAAACCTACACTAATCACACTTAGATTTGTGACTTAGCTTGATTGCCCAGCTAGGGTTTTCCTTCACAGTGTCTCTTATCTTTTCTATTTTTCTTTTTCTTTTTTTAAAGTATTTAATCCAAATTTAATATCAGGGTTTTTTGTGAAAGAAATTTCTCTTTTTCTTTTCTTTGGGGCCCTTTTTGAGGGGTAGGTAATTAGGTGTATTTATCTGATAGTGGAGGCCATGGGGCTTAAACCCAGGACCCCGTGCACGCTAAGCACACGCTCTAACACCCGCCCCATCATCTTTTTGCTTTAGCTGCCAAGAATCTTACAGCTGAATTTCTAGTCGGACTTTAACACTTGCCCTGACTTCATGGAATCCATTTTTTATGACTTTATCTCCCCCTGGTTTCATTTAAATATTGAATCTGCATTTTCTCTTCACTCTCAGTTTTACCTTTTTGTTGTTATGGTTGTTAAGCTGTGTTTAAAATAATTGTTTAAATTCTCTTTTAACAAGAGGCTAAATGTAAATAAATATGTAAACAAAGAGCACACTTAAATGCTTTTATGCATTCTAAGCTGTTTAATAGTTACTTAAAAGCCGAATTGAATATTACAGTGATAACATTTTTAGATTAGTTTTTAATTTTTTATAAAAATATAGCTGATTTAAAATATGATATATGTTTCAGGTGTACAATAGATGCTTCATTTATAGTTACTGTAAAACATTGTCTGTATTCCCTGTGTTGTAAGATACATCCCTCTAGCATGTTTACAATACATGTTGCAGTTTGTATAAGAAATTCGGGTAATGCAGAATCTGGGACGTGGCTGTGTCTGACCCAGGTTCACGCTCACTCTGCCTGTCAGAGCTCAGGCCCTCACTCCTGTCTGCAGGGGAGCCAGTGGAGGCAGCTCTCATCAGTGCTGGGACCACCCTCTGAGTGGCAGCGACAGCAGTGACTGTATGTGGAAGTGCAAAGTGTTGTTCCAAGAGCTTAACATGCATTTCTGCATTTAATAATTAAAGCCCTCCTGTGAGGAAGAGTTTTATGTTTTTAATGAATAATACATTTTATTTTGATATTGATAGACTTTAATCCTCCAGAAACTTTAATGGAGTAGTACAATAAACGCTTAGATACAGTTCACCTTAAAGGGCACTATTTGGCCTTTTGTGTCTGACTTATTTTAGCATAAAGTTTCAAGGTTCATCCATATTGAAGCCTGAATCAGTTCTCTATTCTTTTTGTTTCATAATATCCTTTTTCTTTTTTTTTTCGTTTTTAGTCTATTTAAAAGTATTTTCATTGAAGTCTAGTCAGTTTATAATGTTGTGTCAGTTTCTTGTGTACAGCACAACACCAGTTAAATAGGAACATATCTGTATTCATTTTCATACTCTTTTTAAACATAAGTTAGTATAAGATATTAAATATATTCTCCTGTGCTATAGAGTATAAACTTGCTGTTTATTCTTTACATACTCAGTATCTGCAAATCTTGTACTCCCAATTTATTCTTACCCACACCCTCTCCCCTCTGGTAACGATTGTTTTGTTCCTATGTCTCTGTGTCTGTTTCTGTTCTGTAGATAACTTTATTTTTGTTTCTTTGTTTGTTTGTTTGTTTGTTTTTGGTTCCACATCTAAGCGATCTCATATGGCATTTTCCTTTCTCTTTCTGCCTTACTTCACATAGAATGACATTCTCTAGGTCCATTCATGTTGCTGCAATTGGCATTATTTTATGGCTGAATAGTAGTCTATTGGACAAATATGCTACAACCTCTTTATTCAGTGATCTGTCAGTGGACATTTAGGCTGTTTCCATGTCTTGCTATTGTATATTGTGCTGCTGTGAACATTGGGGTGCAAGTGTCTTTTTGAATTACCGATCCTTTTGGATATATGTCCAGGAGTGGGATTGCTGGGTCATATGGGAGGTGAATTTTTTGTCTTTAGAGGAACCTCTATACAATTTTCCACAATGGTTCCACCAAACTGCATTCCCACCACAGGTTTCCCAATTCTCCGCAGCCTCTCCAGTATTCATTGTCTGTGAACTTCTGAATAATGGCTATTCTGACTGGTGAGAGGTGATACTTGATTGCAGTTTTGATTTGCATTTCTCTGATAATGATATTGAACATTTTTTCATGTGCCTTTTGGCCATTTGTATGTCTTATTTGGAGAAATGTTTCTTTAGGACTTCTGTCCATTTTTGAATCGAATTGATTTTTTTCTTTCTTATTAAGTATAAAAGCTGTTTACATATTCTGGGAATTAAGCCCTTGACAGTTTCACTTATAACAACTATTTTCTCCCATTCCATTGGTTGGTTGTCTTTATGTTTTGCTTACTGTTTCCTTAGCTGTGAAAAAGCTTGTAAGTTTAATTAGTTCCCACTTATATATTTTTGCTTGTACTTCTATTGCTTGAGTAGACTGCTCTAGGAAAACACTGCTAAGATGTATGTCAGATGTTTTGCCTATGTTTTGTTCCAGGAGGTTTATAGTGCCTTGTCTACATGTTTAAGTCTTTAACACATTTTGAATTCATTTTTGTGTATGCTGTCAGGGAGTAGTCTAATATCAATGATTCACATACAGCTATTCAGTTTTCTCTACACCATTTGCTGAAGAGGCTGTCTTTACTCCATTGTATGTTCTCACCTCCTTTGTCAAAGTTTCAATGACCAAAAGTTTGTGGGCCTATTCTTGGTAATTTTGTTTATCCGTTCATTGATGGATGGATATTGTTAGTAACTTTTGGCTATTCTGAATGATACTGCTATGAGTATTGATGTGAAAGTTTTTGTGAGAATACGTTTTCATTATGTTGGCTGTACAGTTGGCCCGCCACTTCTGTAGTTTCCTCTTCATGGATCCAGATGGCTGATTGTAAAGGGACTCGAACATCCTTGGATTATGATATCCAGGGTGGGGGGTTCCTGAAATCAACCCCCCGAGGATACTGAGGGATTACTTTATAAGTAGGAGTGGAATTGCTGAGTCATATAACTCTAAACTTTTGAGGAAATACAAGACTTCTCCAAAGAAGCTGCACCATTGTCCCTTTCCACTGGCTACATATGAGGTTTCTCTGCCTCCTGAACGACCCTTGTTATTGTCCATGTTTTGATTATAACCATCCTAGTGGGTGTAAAATGAGATCTCATTTTAATTTTGAATTGGCTAGTGATGCTGAGCATCTTTTCATATGCTTATTGGCCATTTGCATATCTACTTAAATTCGTGGTAAATTTAAAAATTGGGTCTATTTTCTTCTATTGTTTAGTTGTAAGCATTTGTTATATATCCTGGATACTTCTCTGTATTTAGATACATGCTTTGCAAAATTTTTCTTCTATTCTGCACATTGTCCTTTCACTATAGTTTTTTAAACATTAAAACAATTTCTTTACAGGGGAGGTAATTAGATGTATTGATTTATTTTATTTTTCTTGCTAAGCACACACTCTGTCACTTGAGATACCCATTTCCCCTGTCATTTCACTTTGTTGATGATGTCCTTTGTAAGAAAAGGGTTTTAATTTTGATGAAGCCCAGTTTATCTGCTTTTTCCTTCTTTCACTTGTGCTCGTCATACTGTAACTAGGAAACCAAAGCCTATGGTAAGATCACAAAAATTTATACTCTGTCTTCTTTTAGAAAGATTATAGGTTTAGGTTTTACATTTCTGTCTGTGGTCTATTTTGAATTAATTTTTATTTGTTATATAAAATATGGCTGTCCAGATTCCAGATTGATCCTTTTGCCTGCAGATACCCAGCTGTCCCTGCACCATTTGTTGAATAGACTATTCTTTCAATGGAGTGTTTTTGGCACCATGGTGGAAAACTGTCTGTAAATGTAAGTTTTTACCCCCTGGGTTTTTATTGTGTCTCATAGATTTATTTATCCAAACTTATGCCAGTACCATACTGACTTGTGTACTGTAGCTTTTTAGTACCCTTTAAAGTGAGTCCTCCAACTTTGCTCTTCTTTTTCAAGATTGTTTTGGATGTCCTGGGCCCCTTGCACGTCCATATGAATTTTGAGATCAGTTTTTCAATTTTTGCAAAGAAGTCAGCTGGAATTTTGATAGGGATTCCACTGAATATGTAGATCACTTTGGGGAGTCTTAACATTTTTAATAATATTGTCTATCATTCCATGAAAATGGGATGTCTTCCATATATGTAAATCTTTTAAAACTTATTTTGGTGATACTTCAAATTTTCAATGTACAAATCTTGTAAATTTTTGTTAAATGTATCTCTCATTTTATTTTTAATGCTCTTGTAAATGGAAAGGCTGAGTTTCTTATGGGTGGGACTATATATCAATCTTCTTATTTCGAGTATTTCACAGCAAATACCCTAGGTTTATATTTGCTACATAAATCTATCCACAACTATTCCCCGCCCCGTGTTATAAGAAACCAAGACCCAAGTTAAGCTACCTGAACCCCTATGTGGAAGTGAGAAATGAGATCCTTGGGTGGGGCTTTGTTCAGATGATACTTAGAGCTTATTCAGGATGGCTTCTTCTTAATTCCTTTTAAACAACCCTTTCGGTGTATTTAGACAGATACATTAAGAACATGCCCTTTTGATGTTCAGAGGAGCTAAGACTATCATTTTAAAATAATTTCTAGTGAGAGTGTTGTACTTGAAACCAAATTTGCATCAATCTTTGAAGATTTATGTTTGAGGAGCTTTGACTAAAGAACACCTGTCTTTATTCTATAACGAGAACTAAATGCTCAAGCAACATGTAAGAGTTTGAGCAAACTGCCCCCGCCCCGTAGTGCTGGGTGGCTGCAGCTGTAACAGGAGTCAGCGCTTACCTCTCCCAGTACGCTTGTGCTGATCTGCTCAAAGGGGTTCGTCCAACAGTTTGTCAGTAGTCTGTTGGACAACGTCATAAAACATTGATTGAAGGTTGCTGGAATGGAATCTATTCTTATTAATATTAAGTAAGCACATATTGAGTGCTTACTGTATGATGGAATTGTCCCTCAGCCTCACATGAATATTATTTCTCTTAAAACCTCACATATTTCCTTGTTATTCTCACTTTACATATAAGGAGACTGAGAATTATGTCTTCTCTCTTTTGTGGGGAGCTCATTATCAATGGCGGGAAATTGTAAGGAAAAAGATATTGATTCATCCTGAGAAAACATTTTTATTAGAGTCAGCAATGAAGATGAACACTGAAGAAGGTGATGATTTTTCGAGTGAGACAAGCCCTGGGTTTTACGGATTCAGCATCCCTGTCCTGGACACGTAACGTGTTGAAATGCGTGAAGGGTGAGGCGGGGCAGCCGCGCAGGGAACACGGATGCCGGGTCATTCGGCTGTGCTCAGGCCCAGTGGGGCTTTGTCCTAAGGGCAGTGGACCGTCATTGACAGATTTTATGTAGGGGAGTGGGGTGCTCTCGTAGTTCACTTTTGTCTTGTAGAGTGCTTGGAAACATTTAGAAGGCTTGGCAGGAGGTGATGAGATGAATCAGAGTAGGGTGGCTGCGAGGTGTAGCAGTGTTCAATTTTCAAGTGGTTTTCAGTCCCAGGCTTGTGGCTCAGTAGCCGTGTCACTTTGGATGACGGACTCAAGAAGTGAAACAATTTATCTAATTAAATCTGTGATGTACCTAATTCCCAGGACTGTTGTGGAGATTCATTGAGATAACGTGTGCACAGTGTGTAGCGTTGTCTCCAGCACAGATTCAGTGCTGAATTAGTGCCAGTGAGTACCTGGTAGGTCAGGTGAGGGTGGTGGGACTCGGTGACTTAGGATATCTGGGCCCTGAAGGAAGGGTCCATTCACATCTGTGAGTGATGGGCCTGATTTGGGAGACGCAGGGAGACTTTACCCCCCGACTAGGTACCCTGGGCAAGACGGCTATGTGAGGAGCACAGTGAAGCCAGCTCTTTGATGGTGGAGTTGGAGGTGCCATTGAGACATCTGAGTGCAGTGTCACGAGCTCAAAGAGGAGGTCTGGGCCCGGGCTGTGCATTTTCCTATAATCTCATCCCCTGAGGACGCCAAAATATTAATCACTGAACGTGAAGACATACTTTACAGGACAAATGAATAGTAGTATCATCTCTGTCATCAAAGCTCACGTCTCTTTTTTCATCATTCACTTTGATAATTGGGTGCTTACAGAGCTGAGTTCACCATCCTCCCGTGGGCTCAGGCTCCACAGGAAAGAGCTGGTGAGTCTCCCTCTTTTCCAGAAGAAGACACATTTAGCTGGTAGACTTCTGTACCTCGCCAGACTTAGGATATGAGTTTGTTGGTTTAATTCTATTTTCTGTTGGCCATGTCCTGACAGGAGAGACGTTTTACCTCATGGTTATGTTTCAATTAGCTGTTACTGAGAATTGCTTATCTGATCCATAGTGTATGTATTATATTAACTTTGTAGTGTAGTTATCATTTTTCTGTCTTTGCCCTTTAATTTTGTTTGCCCCTTCAATGTTCTATAGTATTTGGGGCTTTATTTTTTTTAATTAAGAAATGCCTGTTAACAGTTAAGAGAAAAAAAGCAAAGAAAAAATGCACATGAGAGCTAAATTTAGAAAATGTCTAGTTTGTTTTCTGTCTTGGCAATGGAGGTTTCTAGAAACTCGTGAAAACCTTCATTACACAAGTTCCTTAAAATGCAGATTACGAAATAAAACCTTCCTTACTCATCTATCAAGCTGCACAGCTAATTGTCAAGAAATTGAGGGGAAATCCTCAGAAGCCAAGACAAACGAGAAAGCAGGGATTCTAGGAGATACGTAAGCCTTAGAAGCCCTGGGGTGCCAGTTGGCTCCTGAACTGAATTTCAGTTGCCTTGACAGGAGTGCAGGAGGGGAGACCCAGGCCTCTCACACTGGGAGTTGGGTGGCTGATCATATTATCGGCCAAGCCCTTACCGAGAATCTTGGTTTACTAAAGGGTGAAATAGGAAAAAAATAATTCCTCAAGGCAAGAAAGTAAGGAAAGTCAATTAAGTTGGAAGAGGGAAAAAATAAGAAATCCAAAGTAAGCATTTAGTTTAAAGCTGTTCTGCCATGAGAGTGACCCCAGACTCCTGGCAGAAAAGCAGAGCTACTCCTTGATTGAGAAGTTGTGTTATGAATGAATCAGTGAACAGCCATTCCGAAAAAGGCCTCCAGAGACTAGTGGATCAAGATACTGGACCGCAAACACATCTCTTCCAAGGTCTCATTTAAATAACCAGAAAGGATTAAAGGAAAGTAGCCATAATCATAGTTCTATTTATTGACATTACTATATGCTAGGAATTCAGAGGTGACTATGTAGTTGTCTCCTATTTTATGGACTTTACTTTCTTTTTTGGGAGACAAAGTGACATAGTTGGGTAGCTTTGTGGAGGGAGTTATTAGTCTGTTGCAATTAGCCAGGAGAGCAGATTAGGAAAACAGTGAAGGGTGGGTGATATTTTAACTGAGGACAGTCTTGTTCACTTGGCTTTTAATTGCAGGCTCAATGAGCTGTCACTGTAGGGAATAGATCTTACGGAGGATGGACTTAGCTCAGGCCTCTTTGGAATGGACAAGTGAACCTGGAGAAAGACAGTCAAATCTGTGCAGACATTAAAATTCACTTGAACGTGCTCCATCCCTGAGCCAAAGATAGGACAAATATGCAGCACTTCTTGAGGACAGAGGAGTGGTTTTTAAGGTTCTCCAAGAATGAATCCCAGGGAACCGGGATGGCCAGTTGTCAAACTGAGACTTTGCTCTTTGAACGGTGTACCCACCAAGGGTATTGGCCTTTTATATGTTTCCATTTCTCTTTAATACATGTCTGTTGATGAGGACGTGGGCACAAGTGTTTGACACCTTGTCGAGGCGACTTTGGTTACCTGCCTAGAAGCACGGGCACAGTTGTGGCTGCGTCATACATCTTGCAGCCCATCCGTTTCCCCGGCTCCGTGATCACGGCAGAGTGGTACCTTGTTGACCTTGTCCATCTCCTCTGTGACATCATAAATCATGAAAATACCGGAGCATATTAACTTGGCTTTGTTAAAATCAAAGAACAGATCAAATATGGAGTAAGATTTGCCCTTTCCTATTTCAGTAGTCCCATGGAGAAGGCAGTTTGGACAGCTTTTTGCAGTGTCCTGAAGGCTTTCTCTCTCAGCTTCTGGGTGCCTCTGTTGAAAAGCCATCATAGCTGTCTGGCCTGCTGGAAAAGCACTCCGCCTGTTTTGCCCTGAAGATGTGTTCTGTTTATAACTCATCTCTACTCCTTGGAAAACAACTCAATAAAACTCAGTTGGTTTTCCACGAGCCATGGGCAGTGGTGAGGTATACCATGTTATTATTTTATAAAATAAGAATAATAGTAATAATAATTATTATAATAATTAATAATAATAATAATAAAAATAAAAATAAAAGAAGTCTTAAAACAGCACTGAGCACATTGGAGAGAGTCAGTAAGTTCTTTCGGGCTTAAATCAAAAGTGATGACTCAGTGATTCCATGGCTGCTGTATTTGCTAAGCTAGTTACTCCATTGCTCCATTACACATATTTTTTTAACTGAAAAATATATACAAGCAAATGGTTAAAAAAATCAGAGTACAAAAATACACAAGTGAAAAAAGTTTTCCCTCACCTTCTGTTCTTTCAGCCCTCTCTGGAGATGCCACTGTTTACTATCCTTTGGATGCTTTTCCAGATATGCTTTGCACATTCCCACCTATGTATGTAAATTCCTTTAACGTTTTACTTATTTTTAACTTAAAGGGATTTAAATCCTCAAGTGGCTTCTGCCCGGGTAATAGAACAGAACAAATCTGACTCCATATTAGATCTGTTCCTTTGACTTTAACCATGTGCTCTGTCTCCTGGGCTTCATCTTACTTGTAAAACAATGTTGCTTAGAGCCTAAAATATACAGAAGAGCCTATTCGGAAGGCTCTGAACTTTAAGGATATTTAACACTTTTTCATTCATTAAAAGATAACAAATTGCAGAATAGAAAATAACGTTTGTTTTGTTGGAGGTTTACAGGGATCTGACCCAGGCAGATAGCTGCAAGAACAAAAGAATCTAAAAAAAGGAATTCCTACACCAAGAAGTTTGCAACAACCAAGCACGTAGGAAAGGAGCCTGAATTGGGACTTGGGGAGATGGTTTTCCAGGACATTAGTTTGCCATCTAGGTCTACAGAAACTTGCTATTCCATGCCCCAACACCTGGTCTCCCAACTTATTGGCCTGTCCTGCAGTGAGGAGAATGAATTTGGACTTGGTAACACTCCTATCTACCTAGAAAGCTGGGCACTGGAGGTGAGTGTTACGGAAACAGGCCAGCCAAGAAACAAGCACCACTCGGATTGTTGGAGTACTCAGATGTATTATGCTGGCGAGCTCAGACTGGCTTCGGTTCCGAAGTTCTGAGCACCTGTAAGACGTGCACATGAGGTTTTAAAGGCTTAATTACAAGTAAGGGGGTATTAGCCAATAAGGCTCAAAGAACAAAAAGCAAGGAATCAGTACACTGGAGCTTATCAACTTGTAGTAAATCACATTACTGACACTTGTTGAGCTTGGATTTTTGTGTTAACTTGTTAGACCAATAAACTGACACTAAACTTCAGATTTAGGAGTTAGCCCAGCGGAATTTAGATCAGTAAACCGACACTTATAACACTTAGATTTGTGACAGCTTGTTAGCCCAGCTGGACTTTTCCTTCACATGAGGACAGCTCTCCCACACCCAGGGAACAACTATGAGCCCTTGATGATTCCACTAGGGTGGGGTGTGGTTTACCCAGGAGGGATGGGGACTCTGCACCAACACTCAGGTAGTCTGCTCTGTCTGGGGCTCTGATCTTGTACCACCCCGCTCCCTGCCAGCCCAACACCTGTGACAGTGGAGCTAAGGCTGAGATCGTGCCTGCCTGTTTCCCGGCGTGTAAAAGGGAAATATGTACTCTTCCCAAGGTAGTTCTGAGCGACAGCACCTGCGGGTGCTTGGTTCCCAGAGCAACAGGAAACCCAGCTCCGCGTGGGGGCAACGGGTGTGATACCCGAGGGGTTCGGCAGAAGTATCGGATGGCGGGCTGGATCAGGGAGGTAAAACTTGAGCTGCGGGCCTTGAAGGGTTACAGAAGGGTACAGAGGCAGGTCTGCAGCCTCCTTCGGGGTGCCCCAGAGGTAAATCTTTTTCTCTCCATCTCCGCTATGACCCTCCCCTCTCCAGATCCCTCCCTTCTCTCTGCTCTTCCTGTCCATCTGTCTCCCTCCACTTTTCCCCTCCTCTCAACCTGCTCCCATCTTCTCCCTCCCTCGCTGCCCCACCTTCTCTTGCAGAACCCAGAGCGGATCGCTGGCCCTCCTGCGCATGCGCAGTCGGTGCCAGCTGGTAAGCTGGTTGAAAGCTCCATCTTTGAGCTGGGGATCGGCCCAAAGGCTTCTCAGCTCTGTTCCCGGGTGGGCTTTTGGCTCCTGCCTGGGGCGGGGGCCTCTGGCTGTGGAAGTGCAATGAGGGGGGATCTCAAGAAAGGGTTCAGGTGGCTGAGGGAGGGCGGTCCGCCTTTCACAGCCCCCCAGGGAGCCAGTCAGCACCTGTTCAGCTGAATTGCTAGGGCCAGGCCCCCAGGGTGCCACCTGCCCTGGCGCCCCAGCCACAGCTGTCCAGGGCCAGGTGTGCACCTGCCACCTCTCACCCAGCCGGGTTAACCTCAGTCCGCGGCTGACGTGCCCTTCCCCTCTCCCACCCAGGAGTCATCTCCTCCCTGGCTGCCTGTCCTTGGCCGCCTGCCCGTCCCCGCCCCTGGGCGGGCTGCGTTCAGGGCGCATGGGGTCTGCGGACCCAGACGGGGCTGGGGCTGGGGCTGGGGCTGGGGTGGCCTCCGAGCTGGGCTGCAGCCCACGTTTCCAACCCCCTCCTCCGCTTTCCCTGCCCCGCGACCCAGAGGCTGCACTGCTCTTCCTTTCCCGCTCCCTGAGGACCAGCTCAGTGGAGTGGGCACTGCTCCGTGGGCTGAGAGCCTCAGGCAGTGACGCCCAGCTTCTCCTGGTGGAGTCGAGAAAAGGGAGCATCAGTGCTGAGCGAGCTTCTGTCTCCTTCCTCAGTGTTTCTGAGGAAGGTAAGTACCTTGAACACTTTCAGGTTTTATGATGGCGGTGCTTGTTGATGTCACGTGTTTTTATAGTGAGAGGGATTACAGTGGTGAAAGCAGGGCTTGGTTCAATTAAAAATGAGCTGAAGGCATGAGGCTGTGTCATCCTCCTTCCTTCCCTCTCCCAGGGTGAAACGTGTGACCGTCGATTTTAAAAAGATAGTTACATTCCCTAAAGAGCCAAGCCCAGTTTGAGTGTGTTAAAAGGAACAGCACCACCAGAGGAGTTGGAGATCCAGGGACATTGCAGTCCTAAAGAGCTCCTGGCACAGTTTGGTTTGTTTTGGTTTTTTGTTTTTCTTAAATTGTGGGGCAGACAAGTGGTATAAAGGGAAAAATAATTGTCAAGAAATATTTTTTCATATAACAGCTTTATTGTGATATTGTTCACACACCATGAAGTCCATCCGTTTAAATGGTACAATTCAGCAGCTTTTAGCATATTCACAGTTGTGCAACCATTATTATTCCAGAACGTTTTCTTCACTTCAGAAAGACCAGTGGAAATGAATGACCTATCCACCGCTCCCCAGTGGTGGTTCTAAAGAAGTTTCTTGGCTATTCCTGACCATAAATTAACTTGTTACATTCCATGAAAAATCTGGTAGGAATTCTAATCAGAATTGCAATGAATCTGTCTATCAAAACAGGAAGAATTAATGTCGTTATGGCATAAACTTCTTCTACCCATGAATATATCTGGGACCCTATCTTTTCATCTGTCCAGAGCCAGGCCCATGGGAAGTTCTCACTAATTTTTGGGCTTGTGAATGATGAGGTTCTATACATCATTAGTTGCAACTGTAGCCTTTCACAGAAAAGAAAATTAACCTCAGTGAAGCCAAGTGATTCTCTGATGGTCAGAAAGAGTGACAGTCAGTGCTGGAGTGATCCAGTGGACTTGGTGCTTGGAACCAGAAATCTCCACCACCTACAGCTAAGGGGATTTGAGTGTTCCTTTATTTTTTCTTAATGGCGTTGCTTTTATTTTTACTTATTTTTTTAAATTATTTTTTATTGAAGTGTAGTCAGTTTACAATGTTTCAGGTGTACAGCAGAGATTCAGTTATAAACATATGCATATGTATATACATATGTTTTAGATTGTTTTTAGTACAACTCATTACAAGTAATTGAATATAGCTCCCTGTGCTATATAGTAGGTCCTTGTCATTTATTTTATAATTATTAATGTGTATCTGTTAATCCTCCCATTCCTGCCTGCTAACCACAGTTTGTTTTCTATGTCCATGAGTCCATTTCAAGGAGCACCATTTTTCCTAGTAATATATGCTCTTTGGCTGCTTTTAGTTTCAGTAATTCCATCTTATCTGTGGGCACTTTTCTTCTGCTGGCCTTTATGTGGTTTGCACACGTGGTAATAGAGATCTGTATTTGGGAGAACTCCAGGCCTCGTGTAGTCCCTGGTAGAGAGTGCCCACTGAGTTGATGCTTGAACTGGGAAAAAAGCACAGTAAATGTTGGAATTTCCATTATGGTTGAGAATTCCAGGTTTCTATAACCTGTTTAGCCCACCTTAATATTAGCTGTACCCATACTGGGTAATTTGGTGTAATTTCATGGTATGGTGGTGTAGAGACAGGGCCTTGTATGCTTCTTCTCTTTCCTTTTTCTAACACTCATTCTCCTTGGACTCCCAGATCCTCCCCCAGAAGTGCCCAGGGCTGGTTTGGTGCTGCGCTGAGGGAATATTTGTTAATAAGGCCCTTTCTTCATCTCTTCTCAGCCTCCGTTTCTTTCTCTGCACAATGATGGCTTAGACTAGATCAAGTGCTTTCAGTTTCTTGTAAAGCCATGGTCCCTGTGAGAAATGGAAAATGCAAATCTCTCCTCTCAACACAAACCTTTAGACTTTGATAATTTCTCCAAGGAGTGACATAGCTCTTTGTGGAAAATTGATGTGATTGTGATTCCAGGTGGCACAGAAAAGACTTCAGAGATTTATTGCAGGGAGAGGGCAGGAAAGGGGCAGTATGTCACACTTTCTAGTGTGAGCATTGGAGCAGGGACTTGGATTTAAATACGGTGTCTGACGTGGCCTCTCTCTAATCTTGTACAATGTGATAAACTTCTCTAGCTCAGTTGCTTAATGTGTCAAGTTGGGGTGATAATATTTTAGGGCTTTTGTGAAACATTATACACAGAATCCATTTGTGTTTCGGTAGAAACAAGACCTGCTAGGGATTCAGGGATTTGTATAAAAAAAATCTTGTCCATAGCACTGTGTCGGTGTGTATTTTGAAGTTCCTGGAGGGTGAGGGTTGAGTCTAAAGTCCATCGTGAGACAGGTGGCCCATAGTTCTCTTTGCCCCAGATTGCCCCCAACTCCCCAGTCCTCTTCATCAGTCCAGGATGAAGTTCCCTAGTAGATTTACACACAGGTCTTGTGGAAATGGCTTTTCATTTTATTGTTTCACCAAGGAGGGCTGCCTTCATGATCTCTGTGGTCAGGTTTTGAAGGGCTGCCATTATGATATCTGGTCAGGTGAAGGCTATGCAATTGGAAGTTTCTATTTAATAAAAAGTAAAAAATTACAAATAGAAAATTAGAACAAGGGTGGTGACATGGCCTCTTGGATGTGGGCACTGTTAGCTTTCTTAGCTTCAGGTGCAGTGGCCTATTGCCACGAGGACCCATCCTTGTGCTCTGAAGTTGGAGGTACCAGTGGGTTCAGTGGGAATATTAACTGAGTGTATCTCATGGGCTGGGCATTGTCCCATTTGTACTGTGTGTCCCTTATTTGAGACAGTGAGCTCACTTAACCTCAATAACCTCTTTAAAAAATTAAACCTTTTATTTTGAGATGTAATGTAGATTCACATGTGGTTGTAAGAGATTATATGGAGAGGGCCTATGGACACTTTGCCCAGTTTTCCTGAATGGTTCCATCATGCAAAGTTGGGGTACAATTCATTACTGACTCACTAACAACTTGAGGTTTGTGTTATTGCCCTCATTTCTATTCATGATTAAACTGGCGCTTAGAGAATCACTCAGGACTGCCGAGGTCACCCACATGGTTAATGTAGAGATGGATGGAACGTGAGCTTGGGATTTGCAGGCAGTACCATTATGCTGGTCTGTGGCAGGGAGCAGCATTCTGTTTGGTTGTTTATTCAGTCATTCTACAAACATTTATTGAGTAACCTCTGTGGGTCAGATGCTTTCATAGGGTTATCTGATTCTTCAGCAGTACTGAGAATCAGGTAATTTTTTTTTTAATCTGAGAAAATTAGCTCTGAGAAGTTATAATCCCCCCAAAGGAAATATAGCTCATAACGGAGCAGTAGTAAATTTGCACAGTCACCTCTTTTTATGCAGATGGTACCCTAGGCATTTTACATTTGCAAACTTCCTTAATCCAGATATATTCTTGTAAGACAAGGATTTTTTTTAATTGAAGTATAGTCAAGTTTACAGTGTTGTGTCAATTGCATTGTGTTTTTTGAATTTTGAATTAAAATATATTTTTTGAGGAGGGTAATTAGGTGTATTTAGTTGTTTCATTTTTTAAAATTAGATAGTGGGGTTTGAACCCAGGACCTCGTACATGCTAAGCACGTGCTCTACCACTGAACTGTACCTTCCTCCCCAAGGCAAATTTTCTTATCCATTATTATGAAGCTTAGGGATTCAAATAAATTGGATAGAAATCTAGATCTTTTGATCCTACTCTAGTCCTTTTCTTTATCTTCTGCTGGAGGGGGTTGGGGAAAGCAGATCCTTTGTTCATTTATTTATTCAGCATTTTTGAGCAGTGACTTTGCATCAGGGACTTGCTCGGTGCTTGGAAACAGAAAATAAGAAATGACCCTTCTCTGCAGGGGCAGGAAGCCGAGGCCAAATCTGGGTAATGTGATCCGAGCTACGGTAGCCATGTGCAGACTCTGAGGACAAACTGTATCCCCGGATTTGCTTTGGCTTCCCTTGCCTTCTGGCTGATACACACCAGGTCACCGCAACCCAGTGAGGCCAGCAACGCACATCACAGTATGTACCTCAATCTCCTCTCCCCTCTCAGCAGGGCCTGCAACATGAGCATCCCTGACTACGTGCAGTGTGCTGAGGACCACCAGACCCTTCCCGTAGTGGTCCAACCCATGGGGATCATTTCAGAGGAGAATTTCTTTTGCATCTATAAGCGAATCTCCTTGGTGAGCCGTATCAGCCCGTGCGGCTCCCAGTGGGCACTCTGTATCCACTACAGGCACCACTGTGCACCCGAGAATGGTTGGAGTGGCTTCCAGACACACCGCAAGGTCGTGGGCCCTGTCACCATTACCGACTGTCTCTCGGCCAAGGCCTTCGAGAAGCTCCACATGCAGAGGAGCTGTATGGCACCACGCTTAATGACTCTCAGCTCTTTGTCTCTGTGCTGCATGGGGAGGTAACCGAGCAGCCATGCACCGACTTGTCCTTCAAACTACGAGGACTGCAGGGTGGTGGAGAAGAGGATCGAGGACTTCACTGAGTCACTCTAGATCTTGCCCAAGTCCAAGAGGCTGGATAGGGCCCCTAAGAAGTCTGGGGACAAGATCCCCCTCCTCTGCATCCCGTTTGAGAAGGAGGACTTCATGGGACTGGACACAGACAGCAGGTAAGTTTACCTGGAGGCCAGTCCACCCTGGCTGTGTTCCGGATTGCTTCCCTATATTCAGAAAGGGATCAGCAAGGAAGAGGGCTGTCTTGTAGCCAAGGGTGGAGGGAGGTGAAGCCCGCCAGTTTACAGACATTTCAAAGTGAATCCGCCTTTGTTTCAGAGAGATTCTATTAGGGTTAGTGTGGACACTTAATCCCGCTTTTCAGCCAGGACAATGGTGGGACCCCTGGAGTTGCTGTACAATTGATTAGCCACAGCCACTGATGCTAGGAGCGCTGGGGAGGAGGCTGGTATGAGCTGAGATGTGCTGTAGGTCATATGCTCATCAGACGTTGAGGCTTGTTTAGTAAAAGTATATAAATTATCTCGTCACTTCCTATATTGATTACATATCAAAATGATACTATTTTACATACAGTAGATTAAGTAAGATCTGTTCTTAAAATCAGTTTCTAGTATTTGTTTTTTGTTTGTTGGTTTGTTTCTTTGTTTACAGTTTTAAATGTGTCAACTGGGAAACTTCATTTACACGGCTCTCATTTCATTTCTGTTGGGCAGCCTGTCCTGAGACAGTCTTATCCCTTTGTTTATAGATGAGCTGATCAATCCCGAGAGACAGAACGGGGTGCTGGTTGAGCTGAGGCTGGAGCCGGTGTCTCCTGCCTCCCAGGCCCAGCACCTGTTCTCCTCAGGCCCTCTCTTCCTGCCCGACAGCCAGCATGCAATCTTAGGACATCAGAAACACCGCCAGGGACTTCCAAATGAACTGCTTATGCAGGGAAAGGCTTATCATGGAGTATGGGACAGAGCAGGGAAATGTTCATCATTGCTTTGTCCCTGTGATTAAGTCAACTGCCCCACTTTGCCTTGGAAGTACAGACGAGCTCTTCTGGGCTGCCTACCCCCCCCCAACTTCAGCTCTGTTTCCCCGTGTATCTATCGTGCTATTCCTCGGGCAGAAGAGGGTGAGATGCCTTTGCCGACAGGTGGTCCCCCTTTGCTGGGGAGAGTGAGGGAAGCTGTGTCCCCCCGGCCTACGGCCTCGGGCATTGAGTCTGGAGAGGGCTCATGGCGGTCCCACAGGTGACGGTCCGAGGAATTGGCACGCGCTGCCGGGCCCGCTGTGAAAGCAGTGCTCTGTGATTCTTGAACTTACCTAAGATCAGATCCTACTTTCTGGTTGTTGGTAAGTTGGAGGAGAAAATGCTGGAGAATTGATAAAAGAATGTCCAGACCAGCCCTGTCAGTGAGATGCACATTGTATCCGACTTCCTCCTGCGAGAGCCCAACTAGCGAGCTCTAGATGAATTTCCTGTTCCTCCCGGACATCCCTCTATGGCTTAAGGAAGGGGTAAGGCATGTGGTGGCCATGATCTGTACTTGTCCTCACAGGGCCCTGTGATCTACACGCTCGCACTCCCCTTCTGCTTCTCGGAAATGAGCTGTCATGTTTAGGATCCTGGGCACTGCTGGTGGCATAGCTGCCAGCACTGTGCTACACCGAGGCTGGCTCCGTTCTCTTCACATGTCACCTCCTGCTTAGGCCCCAGGCATCAGTCAAGGTAGGTGCAACGGTACAACGTAAGCAGCGACAACCTTCTCCCCCTGGACAGGCTGGTGGGTGAGCAGTGGAAGCCTGGAGCCCTGCCCCAGCCCCCAAGCCAGTGCCTTTTCTTTTGTCATAGGAGGTACTGGTGACATTATTGCTCAGCAACAGCTTGGCTGTGAGTCTGCAGACTCACCAGAGATTGCCAGCTTGATTTTGATTTTTGAAGTCTGCCCTTGGGATTTGGCGGAATAGCTGGATGTGTGCTTAGCCCATAGTGGTTGACATTCTCACCACTGTTTACCCAGAACCTCGTATACCAGGCATGGCTCTCGGCATCAAATACAGCAGCGCATTAAACCTCCCTCCTTGTGGGTCTGTCTGTTCTGGTTCCATAAGAGCTTAGCCAGTTTCTTAAAGTCAGTGAGATAACGCAGCCAGTGAGCTCGGGTCAAGCACATTCTCCTCCAGTCACTTTTACTCCATTGTAGCTTTTACTATTCCACACTCATTAATTTTTTAAACTATGCTTTGGTGCTGGAGCAGAGCCTAATTCTCTCCTGTTACTCTTGGTGGACGTGAGTAAAACTGTCCAGCCTGAAATGCGACCACAATTTGTAGCTCAAAAGCTGCCTAGATGCATGTAGGTGGAGTTTTGGTTTGGGGCGCTGACCACGTCCCACGGCAGCATCGCTTCCCTCAGTCCCCTGCCTTCCCTGGGTCAGGAGGTGAGGATGGGTATCACCGTCCCTGCGTCCCTGGCCTCACACACTCACGTAAATTCTTGTACATGCCGTAAAAATCATTTTTGTTTTTGTGTGTTTCTAATTTTCTCTTGTTGCTCTTTTCCTTTTTCTTTATTTCTTTTTCTCTTGTACTGCCCAGTGAGCATGTTGTTGCGTCTGAAAATGTGGGCTGTTCACACCCTGCATTGGAAATAGCCAGATTGCCCTCCGTACTGTCTCCATCTCTTTAAAAAGCAAAAACTTTGTGACTGCCTTGATCCATGTATTATCCTAGTCATCACTTTATTTTCTAGATTTTGGAATTTTTGCTTTGTTAGTCCATCACCCACTGGAGTTTGATACCTGTTAAAATCCTTACTTTGAGGAACCTGTTTGGTCCTCCTTATATTTGGTGACAAATGTGCCCTTATTAAATTTGTTTGAGTGTTTTGAAGAAGTGAGATGTGAATTGATTTAGGCGTATGCTGAGGGATTCTTTTCATGGAGTATTTAAACTTGGAAAGTCAAATTCTGCAGGATGTTGCTCGATTCCTGCTTTTATACAAACGTGCTCGGCACGTGGTTCCTGGCTGTCGCTGTGTGACGTGCGTGACGGTGCTGCCTGGCTGGCGGTCCCTGGTGGGGAAGTGGCCAGCTCGGGGGTGAGCTGCTGCAGGGGACGCTGTTGGAGGAAGCAGTCATCGTTTTGTTATTTTTTTTTTTTTGCATTCAACTTCCCCGTGCCATTTATTTTACTTTGCCTTCAAAAAGGGGCAGAATTGGGTCTAAAATCCATGCCACTCTTTTGTTCCCTTTACGAGGCTGGTTCTTCTGAGTATCAGGAATACAAAGCCTTCTCCTTAGTAGCTGGCTCACCTGGATCTGGTGGACACAAGGACCGCGAAAGGGGACCGTAGCTTCCTCTCTGCTTCAGCCAGTGGGCATTCAGAGCCAGGTCTGTGGTTTGCCTCAGCAGCAGTGCAGGCCTCCCTGCCGCGGCCTTTACTTTTAACCCATGTTGGCAATAAATAGCTGTCTCCATGTCTGTTGCAGTTGACGTCCACCACTGTCGGCCTTGTCATTAGTTTGCGGTAGTGAGTCCCCAACACCCCAGTCAACCATGAAGGAAGATGCTTTGGCCGACCTAGGACCTTGTATTCTCACTCCTACCCTGCTACATCTCACCCGGGGAAGAGTTTCGCCACCACCATCATGCTGTCCATGAGGCCTTGTTTCTCCTTTCATGCTCTGGTCCAAATGTGGACACTTCATATTTCACTGAATTTCTCTCGCTTGAGACAGGTCAGAATATCTGAATGAGTCCATCATTCTGTGTGGGGAACAGAACAGATGTAAGTGTTGCAAGTAGATGGAGTCCAGGTTGTCCGGGTTGACAAATGCAGGCTGGGATCTGTGATGGCTGGGCTATGCCCTGGACACAGGCCTTTCCCGTGGCTCCCGAGAGCCCAGGGGTCGGATTAAGAACAGCCTTTCCTGGGATCCTCCATCCTCATCTGCTAACTGGCAAATGTGTCTGCTAATTAGGAGCTCCCCTAGACCTCGGGCCCTTCAAAGCTCAGACCACGGGAGAAACTTGTGTCCCTTCTCCTGGGCCTCCTTTATGAGAATCCAGTGACTTCTGAGGTGACCCGTGCCAGGAGATGCCTCCCCCTCCAGGGAGCACCCTTCGGTGGACTGTGACTCACTGCACCATGCTGTGAGCTTGTGGGGTTCCGGCAATGTTCCTTGCAGAACCAGACTTGAGATGGGCTTAGCGATGGAAATAATAGGACTGATTCCAAGGCAGGGCTAGGGGGAGGGAACAGGGAAAATTGAATATGACCTGAAACACATAGGTGGGTGCTGGGGCTGTTACTAAAATGGGGAGCCTGGGAGGTACCTGCCAGGAATCGAATTCCAGAGTAAATGGTCGACATTTGTCATTTTTAAGATGCCATTTGTCATTCAACTTAGGACTTCAGATAGGCACTCGTGTCTATGAGACTGGGGCTCAGGTGAAGGAGCCAGACTAGAGATGCACGTTGGGAGTCGTCATTCTTAGCTGGTGTTCACAGCCTTGCATGTGAATTAGGTCATCTCGAGAGGTGCAGACTTAGGCTGAGGGAGGGCAGGGCTGGGCCTGTGCTGGAGGAAAGCCCGGACAATGTAGCTTTGGTGTGTCAGTCAGCGGCGTTTGCTATTTTCAGAGCAATGTCATTTATCTTTAAGGGGCTGGGGTGTGGGCACGGCCAGCCAGGAAGAAATCTGAATGGTGGGTCGTGGCCACGTGTGTCTCTTGAGAAGATACACAGGCTGCAGGGTCTGGGAGGGTAGACTTCTTAGAAGCTGGAGTTGGAGTGGGAAGTGGGGAGAAAGTAGTCACACTCACCTGTCAGGGAGGAGGGAGTCCTTGGGAGACCCCATCCTACCGGACTCGCATTCCCATGAACAGAAGGCAATCATACAGAGTATCTGAATTGAGAAGGGATGGGCGCTGGCAGGGGAGCCAACGTGGAGAATGGTGCTTGGAAAGTTCTGGAATAGTCTCCCTGAAAACGAGAGAAAAAATACCCAGAATCTTAAGAACATTGATAGTGACTGGGGAGGAGGCAGTTTTTCTGGCCTCCTAAGGGTAAGGCATGTATCTGGGAATACACAGAAGATAGAGGCAGTCTATTCCGTGGGCTTCACCCTTACCAGGGGGAACAGTGCAAGTTTAAAGGGGGAGAAGGTCAGCAGAGGGAAACTAGCCAGGCCCCGTGTCAGGTACCAGTCGGTCGCCCTACTTGCATGTTGCATTCACATCCATGCCTCCCAGGTGGGCGGTGGCAGCCCCGTTTTGCAGATTGGGAAGCCTTCTCACAGGGGTTAAGGAATTGGTCCGTTTAGTGGCTAGTGAATGCTGTAGCAGGATTCAAGCAGGGCCTTGTCAGACTTCAAGGGCAAGTTTTCTCTACTAATTCCGGTACCTCCCTGTTATACCTGGAATGGTGAAGTGGGTCAGTTTTGGAGCCTTTCAGAAAAAGTGCGATTTAAGTGCCTCAGGACTGTTTCACAAAACTCAGTGTTCTTTGATGCTTCTGAAGCACCGCAGTGCTTTTCGCCCCACAGAGGTAAGGTCTTCCTCCTTTGACGATGACGTGGTCGCAAATGACGTACAGGTGCAAAGCCAGACTTAGCAGCTTCTGAAGGGAAACTGTCCAGTTATCCCTTCATTGGCTTTCTTCCACGGGATGTAGCTGTGCTTCAGCATAAGCCTGAGCTTTACTTACGGATTGTGGGTTTGATATCCAAACTTAGCATAAAACGGTCACATGAAGAAAATCGACGTTGACAATTTATTTTTGGGTTTCATTAGTCAAGATATACTATCAGTTAATGGCCCATAAAGCGAATGAAATTGAGTACAGAACATTGCATTTCTTACTTTCTATTTAGAGTTCTCTTACAACATAAGGTTGCCCGCTTTGGAACATCAGCTTCACCAACACGGCACCTATCAGTGTGTTGGTGTGATTGCATTTACACAGTGAATATAATCTGGGCTCCCTCAGCCCCAAACACTCCAGTGCAGAATCACGGGCTGTAGCCACCTCTTAGTCACGCAAACACTTCTAAAATTATATGATGCCAGAAAACAAAGAAGAGTGAGAGAGAGATTGCCTTTATCAAAGATCCTTTCAATTCTAATTGCAAACTGTTGTTGAGCAGCTCTAGTTTCCTTTGGATATGAATGTATACATTTCTTTGCATGTAATCTGGGCTTTCGACCAGAACACCAAACTCTTGCTGTCCACAAGCCACAAAAATAGTAGCCAAATTGCACAAGTGTGAAATAGATTATACTTTTTTCTGAGAAAGTATCCTTGAATTTGGGACTTGGGCTGTGATTTTTGCTTTTTGCTTCCCCCGCCCCTCTTGTAATCTCTCACTCCTTCCCACGTGGCCCCCAAGATTTCGTGGTCTCAAAGAAGCGTGCAAACACCCTGTTGGTCACCATGTACTGCTGCTATAGATGGAGCCCAGCCAAGACCTAAAGGACATTATCAGAGAGGACTTCCTGGAAGAAATGGGCCCTACATTCAGTTGTGAGGACAGAGTAAGTGTCAGCCAGGAGAATGAGTCAAGAATGTGGCTCAGGTCACAGGTGCAGCCCGGGCAGAGGCCTGGAGGCTTTTGGTGTGGAGACCCGGGGAGAATGCCCTGTGTGGTCCAGCGTGGAGGGTGCCCCTGCTGGGGAGGACACTGGAGAGTGTCCGGGGTGGAGGGCTTTGGAAGAAATTGGGTTTTACTAGAACTGACACAGTAGGCAGTGAAAGGTGTCATTAGAAAGTGATCGTCAGGAAAGATACTTCTGGTTTTGCTTCTGATATTCTACAGACAGAAGGGTCAGAACGGGTGAAAGCAGGTGTCTGTCCCTTTGAGACCCACCACGTCATTCATGTATTCATAACACGCGCACTTCTGTGAGTCTAGGGGAGAGAGGTTGGAGCCACATTAGTAAGCAAAACGTATTTGCTTCTTGAGAGCTTAGCAGTGTCAGAAGTTGACTTAACCTAGAATATTCTAGGAACAGAGGAACAAATTGTGGAGATTGGAGGGAGGGAAGGCTTCCTTGGGAAACAGTCAAAATGAGCCTGGATGCAATTGGGAATTAAGGGCAGGTCAGGGGGCCCCTGAGGTCACTGGGGACCTGTGTACTGAGGTGAGGCTGGGCGAGCAGTGACTGGGGTGGGGCTAGAATTCCACCAGGGAGACTCTGAAGGGTTTGAAGTGGGGTGATGTAATCAAATTTGTGATTTGTGAAGGCTGCCGTGGCTCTGTGTGTGTGTGTGTGTAGCAGGGAAGAGGGGGAGGGTGCCACCAACTGGGGGGTCATTAGAAGACCATTCACACGCAGGGAGAGGGGCGTCGGGGCTGCTTGGGGACGGCAGGGGCAGTGTGGATGCCGGATTTCCTTATGGGGGGCTTGTTAGCGGGGCCGCCCTAGAGGCACCTTGTGGCTGGAAGAAAACTGATTGAGGCCACCAGGTGGACTTTACTTTTCTCTCCTTTCCTGCCTTGTGTGATGATTTTAGCTCAGCCAACATTTGGAACAGAAGAGCTAATTTCCAGTGTAGCCCAGGACATTGTTGAGCTCGTTCGAGTGAGATCTGATAGGATTTATGTTTGCGTTCAGATCTGGATGTTCACTTAGCTAGAAACGTCCTGTCATTGCGACATCCATAGGGGTTTTTATTCTTGATAAAGATTGCTTTCTTCGTGAGAGGAAATTTAATACAGCTGTTGTGTTTTTTTAAAAAAATCATATCTTTTAAGAACTTTAATATTCAAAGTATAGGAATATATAAAATTGTTAAAGTGTTTGGTGTAGTTTCTTTTCTTTCTGAGCTAATGTGGAGTTAGAGCCTTTGCATTACTTAATAGCACATCCTTGTCAGTATTTAAAGAGCTGTTAGTGTGCACCCCAGGCCCCACCTCACAAAGAATCGTTAAAGTTTGCTCTAAAATAGTGAGGTCATAAAGGTCTTGTTTGCAGAATTCAAACAGTAGCTTTATAATACGCAGCATAGCTCCATTTATAAAATAATAAGTTCAAAATTAAGAAAGTGGAGGATAATTGATTTTTTTATAATCTGAAACATAAACTTTCTTGTGCTAATGCTGCAACTGGAAATTTTGAAAAGAAAAATCCTACTGTAATATCATCTACGTGGCATTCATATATGAGTTTCACGTTTGAAAAGTAACTGCGCAGTGGTTTTCAAAGTCAGGAGCATTCCAGCTCAGTTACTGGCAGTGATGGTTGCTGATTTTCAATGGTAGAGCCTAAACTTGCCTTCTTAGCTTTTCTTTTCCTTTTTTTTTTTTTTTTGTAGTGAGAGGGTTGAGTAGTGCTTTACCAGCATGATTTTGGGGCAATTTGAGGGCAGATGTCGTGTACCAGCAGTGAGATATATCCATGCATTTTACTTTCCGGACAACACCAGGGCACATGTGGAGTTTGTGCCTGCAGGCTGGGATGCTGCAGGACTCCCTGATCCATCACCGTTATGTCCTGGAGCTGCTCCGGCCAGTGAATGATTTTCTGTGGCTTGGAGGTAATGCGGTCTGATGGAGATGATCAGATGTGCAGTTAAAGTGCTATTACTTGAAATAAGAGAAACCTAGAAACATGGCTCTAACAATACAGGATGAGGGAGGAGAATTGGCTGAGCTGCTTGCAGTGGGGTGTCTTCTCAGGTGACTCCCTCACCATGATTCCTGCCAATATCCGCCCCAGCCCTGCACGGAAGTCCTGCCTAAGCAAGCACGCACTTTGCTCAGAAACACACTTAATTTCCTTGTGCCTCTGATTGTTCGCTTTTTTTTTTTGAAAGCACATCTTGCCCTTTGCTTAAATGCCATCCATGCTAGTCACCCCTTACACTCATTGTTCTGGACTTCGTCCATACAGAACTGCTGAATGGATGAACAGAATATAGTATCTCCATGTAGTGGAACATTATTCAGACGTAAGAGTGAATAAAAAAGAAAAAAAAAAAGAGGAAAATGAAAAAGGCCACCTGTTTTGGGAAGTCCACCCTGACTGTTCAAACCGCTCTTTTCCCTTTGAAACCCAATCACTTATGCTCCACTCTACTCTTTTTGATAGAAATTACCACCTTCTAATAATTTTTAACGTTTTCAAAAAAAAAAAAAGAGAGATGCTGATACCACTTCAAAATGGACAAGCCTTCATAACAGCACGTTAAGTGAAAGGAACCAGACACAAACGGCCCCATATTGTTGATTTCAGTGATCTAAAATGCCCAGAAATGGCACATGCAGAGGCAGAGAGCAGGTGATGGTTGGAAGGGGCTGGGTGGAGGGGGGTTGGGGAGTGACTGCTAGTGACAGGGGGAATCTTTTGGGGTGATGAAGTGTTCTGGAAATAGATGGTGGTCAAGGCTGCCCAACCGTGAGTGTGCAGAAGACTGCTGATGCTGTCTCTGGGGGGGCCTGTTGTAGGGCGGCTTTATTTTGTTCTCACCCTGCAATGTGAAGGGTCATCCTGTGCTGTGGCCGTTTTACTCCTGTAAGTGGTGAGGGTCAGAGACTTTGTAGAGTCATGTTTCTTTTTTCCCCCTTGCTGACTGTAGGCAAAAAAGGTTTAAGCCTGGGGAAGTGCTCCATCTGCAGAAATGTCTTTTAGTTTTGCCTGGTGTAAAAATCTTGAGAGCTTTATAATCGTTTAGGAGAGTCTGTTGGGGGAAACAGCCCGTGAAGCCTGGGTGAGACCTGGAAGAGCCGCGCTTCCCTCCCAGACACGGGTGGGGATTTCACCCCCGTTCAGGCAGTGAAGGGCCAAGACCCGTGAGCGGAGTTGACAGTCGTGAATACTTATGTGTATCCGCTGCTTCATCTTGGATATTAATTTCTAGCTGAGTCATTTTGTGGTGGCAGCCTCATCCTACATCAGGAATTTATAGTATCTGCTCTTTGAGGTGAAGACCTGAGAGACTTGATTATTTAACAGTCTGTCTTGAATTGATATCTCAGATTCCTTTGTCAATCGCAAAACAGCAGAAATACAGATGTCCTTTAATGACGATGTGACCTGGAGCAGGTTTAGTTTCTGTGCCTCAGTGGCCTTATCTGCGGGTGGGGAAGATGATAACAGTGCTTCCCTCAGAGGGGCTGGTGAGGGGAGAGTGTGAAGCACAAATGGAGGACATACACGAGATGCTCATGAATGACAAAATTTAGTGCTGTCAGCCTGGTGAGGCCTCAGGGGCAGAGATGTCAGAACAGAGCAGTACTATCCGGAGCACAATCCGTGTTGGCAGCTGTTATGATCAGAATCACCACTGTGGGTTATCAGGTAGTTTTAAGACTTGGTAATAATGAATTCATGAATAATGTTAGAAGACTAGACATCTCAGATCCAGTTTACATAGTTCTCAAGATTTCTTCTGAGAAATGGATGGTTTCTTCCTCATCTTAAATCTGAGATGAGTCTATAAAAATTCTGTATTCCTCCATCTTTTTGCTTTAATTTGCCATTTTTTAAAAAACAAAGTTTTTAAATGGAGTTACTTGGGACTGAACTGAGAGCCACATTCATGCTAAGCACATACTCTCCCAAATGAGGTATAATCTTCCCCCTGATTTTTTTTTAAACTTTACTTTCTTAGTATTCAGAGGTTAGAGGCCTCTAATTCTTTTTCTGGAGACTTGTCCATGAATCTGTAAATCTATAATTAATGGACAAAACATAGTTTATTTAAAAAATCAAAAGAATATTCTGCAATCCATCCAGAAAGAAATGCTCATTGACTTAAAATGTTTCTCCTTTAAGGTGATTTCTCCTTTTTGGTCTATCTTAATTTATTAACAGCCATCCTCATCATCATAATGGCAAAACTCACTCTGAGTGGACACCTACCTGAAGCTAAAATGCTTTCCTCATGTTTTACTTCAGTGCAGGTGTTTGAGTGTAGGTATCAGTGTCTCCTTTTTTGCAGCTGAGGGATTGAGAGATGGAGCAGCTTGTCCCAAATCACACGCAGCTGGTGGTGGCTAGCTTGGTGCTGGAACCCAGGCTGCACAGGATGCATTCTTAATTGCTCCTCTAATCAGCCTCCTGTTGAGTAGTTACCCGAAATCCTGTGACTCCATAAATGGCCGATTTTAGTGATCTCAGCCTGATGAGGCCTTCAAAGGAGAGACACCAGTGAGAATGTGAGGCATAAATTAAAATTGTACATTTTCACAAATGTTTAATTCTCAGTTAATTACTTAAAAAGTTAATTTTTTTATTTTAGTGGTCTGTAAGCACTGAAATCAAAACATTAAAAATAATTATAGTGCAAAAAAAAGAGAAGTGGGCTTTGAAAGTCCAACCACTGATAATGATGTTACTTGTTTTTCTCTAGTGGCCCTTATTGTCAGAAACACTTACAAAGACTGAATTTGTTTTATGTAGTCTTAATATAGAAGAAAAGATTGTCAGTGAATATTGGAAGTAAAATCTTTACTCTTTTCTTTCCTGTTGATGGATATGGTAGTTGTTTTCATGGCTTAAGTACATTTCCTCATTTGTGAAATTTGAGAAATATCGTTTACCTTGTCTGTGAGAGTTAGACGCCTTGTATACAAAGAACCCAAGAGGTGCTTACTAAAACTGTGCTGTCACAATGACAGATATTTTAGAAGGATCAACTCTGAATACTAAAGAGTTTTGCTTACTTCTGATGCATATTCAATATGTATATATATGATATATTTGAATATGGTTTAAAGTAACAAGGATTCATTTTTTTAGTGTAGTATGAAGTTTTAATGAAATCTGTATCATTCTAGTGAGACAGGGACTAGTTAAATTACCTTAATCAGATGACCTTGAAGATTATTTACACAGAATATGTATTGTTACAACTCCGAATTCATGTTGCCGTGTAACCATCCACTCAGAAATTTAAATTCGTGGGATTCTGACGAGATATATTAAGTTTAGTAAAATCCACATTGATCATTTTCAGGGAATAAGCTTCTCTCATTTGTGATTAAAGAGAATTTTGATTTTTTTTCCTGTACTCTTAACAGGTTTAATATATCAAAACATTGATTTGACATGTCACTTTTTTAAAAGACAGAATAAAGCTCATGCTGTTTTATTATGTAAATAAATGTTTTTTTATTTCAAGAAACTTGTATGATATCCTGGCTCTTTGGGAAGTATTTTGTAGGATACTTAGATAACCTAATGTTTGAAAAATACAAACGTGACTTTTATGAATATAGGCATAGTATAGATCTGTTGGTTTTTGTACAGTGCAAGATATGAGGCCTAGGAGAGCTTTGCTTCCGATTGCCAGGAGGACAGATCCCATGTCTCAGTTTCCCCTCCAGTAAAATGACGTGGCTGGACTGGATTTTTTCCTCTTCTAAGATGAGTTTCCATGAGCCTATGCCTTCTGTTTATGTTCAGGAGTATTAGCAATATCAGATAAAATACTGAATACCCCTCCCTTCCCCAGAAGCAAAATGCAGTATGTGCTACATAAGCTTTTAGTTATCTGATTCTCGTTCCTGATCCTACAGGCAATTTTTGTGTTGCATCTTTCCCGGGAACCTGGAAGGTCGTTGTAGCCATAGGTGGCGCTGTTGCACGTTCTTAAGTCTTAATTTTCCTGTTTGTAAAAGAAGTGTTAAACAACGTTATTTTATTTTGATTTATTTGCTTAATGCTTCAGAATAGCCTAATGTCCATTATGTCTGTCTACCTGGAAAAATTATTCTGCTTATATCTTAGTTTTTTCTGTCATGTCACTGTGAACATTTCAGACTTGCTGTGCAAACAATGGCAAAATTGGACTTGTACTTCCAGTGTTAGAAACCAGTGAGCCGGGATTTTATAAAACAGCTAGAAGCGGCCTCTGGAGCACCTTAAAGCTGAAAAGTGGATTGAGTTCCCTGAGTATTGACCCCGCCTCTGTGTGTTAATTGGTGGTAGGAGATTTGGTACATATACGAAGGTGTGTAGTTTTTTGACTTGGGTTTGCGTGCACGCGCTGCCACTGAGCCACGTGAGCCTGAGTCAGTTCGTTTTGAGTTTTTCCCTCATCTGTGAGATGGGGACATTCATATCTGCTTTGTAGAGTTGTGAGAATTAGAAATTATGTAAAGTGTTTACCACAGTGGGTATGTCAAGAGGACTCATAAACTTTAGGTGCTGTATTGGGTGAAGCCATCATTTGAGTCTTTGGCAATTACTAAGAAACAGGAAAATAAGACAAGCTGGTTTTATGATGAAAGATATTTGAGGAGGTTCCATAGTTCCTATACCCATAATTAAGCATCAACAGAGTAAGAACTGTTACACAGTCACCCTGAACCAACGTTAAGCCACAGAATTATTTGTTACTTCATATATGTTGCGGCTTAAGGAGATCCAATACTTATACACATGTTGTCTCCAAGAGCCAACTGAGAGATGACACAAAAGAGTAGACAGGTGATAAATGTCTTCTTTGTTACTGATGAAGCCATGTTCTCCATGAACTTAAGGGCTGTGAGAATATCCGTGTCATGATACTGTGTCCCAGAATTAGAGACTCACGCTGTCCCATGTAGCTCTGGGCCACAGCGAGCCTTCCCTTGAGAGGACCTGCCCCTTCATGCACAGGGCTGTCGTGCCATGGAGCTGAGCATGCCGGGTGCTTCTGAAGGGTGGCCAAAACTAGAGGGAAAGGAAGGGTTACAAATGCATTGCTTGTCTCCCCGGACTCACACCTCACTCTGTTAGTGTGAGGAGGGCTAACTTTGGACCAGGGGCCAGGGGTGTGAAGGGAGAAGCACACTCCATGGCCCAGAGGAGTGGTTAGGAGCCATCACCTCCCTCGGCTTAAACAGGTGGTGAGATGGAAGAGAAGGGTGCTCCCCAAGAGTTTATAAAAGTAGAAATAAGGATTTTCTTTGGGAATTAGACTAGCCAGGAAACACATAAGATGATTAGAAGGGAGACTAGTAAATCACTTTGATATTAAGTTGACGTTTGTTGAGCAACAAAAATGTGCTACATTCTTTTCTGAGTGTTTTACAGAAATGAATCCTTCAATTTTCTCAACAAGCGAGTAAGGAAGGTTTGATTTTTATCCCAGGTTTACAGTGTTTAAATTGAGGGACTCAAAGGGTAAGTAAGTTGTCCAAAATCACAGAACTAGCAAGTGGCAGAGCTGGTATTGAAACCCTGGCTGTCTGGTTTTGAGGCTCCCAAAGATGGGCTTTGGGTGTTTAGCGTTATCTGTATCCCTGAATCTATGTACAACTGTGCATAAGTTAGCCCAGAAAGGACAGGGAAAGGAGAGTTACACAGGTGCTCATAGTCGTGTCTCGGCCACTGTCCACGGAGAGTGCACCGTGATTGGCGTTAATTGTTTTCCAGGCAGTATATCTGTTCTTACAACAGAAATTTAGTCCATTGAGTTTATCTTAAATCCCTTACTGCTCTGTTTCTGTCCACGCTTGCCATGTGACTGCCTGCCCGTGATTGGGCCGTGGAGGAGAAACTGTACTCATGATTGAACTCTGATATTTCAGTCTGGTTCATAGTTTCACATCTTCTGTTACATTAATAAGTTAAGTTTCTGGTTTTCTTGCATCCATGTGTCATGGGTTTGGTTAATGGGAAACCAGTCCATGGGAGCCCAGGGGTGCTGACGGTATAATTTCTGAGCACATTGTGGCACTTCTACCCATGCAGACCTGGCTGGAGGATGTCCGTCTTCCGCAATGATTTCCCCCAACAGCAGGGTCCTCTCCCACCCCCGGATGTGAGGCTGGGAGCTCTCTGAGTAAGCCAGTCAGAGGCCAAGTTCACCAATCAGAAAATGATAAAGTACCTGGAAGTGGGTTTTATAGAAGAAAAGGGCTTCCAGGTAGTCCGATGGGCTGTTCGAGTCCATTTGGTGAAAAGCTGTCCAGTATCTGTGGTTGAGCTGCTTCTTTGCTGTTGAAAATTCTGGAGTAGATGAAGGGATTTTAAAAAGCAGAAAGGAGTGATTTCAGGTGGTACGTCCACACCGGTGAGAAGTGATGAATGACCGCCTGTGTGAGGCATAGACAGAGTCTTACAAACTTCATAAAATAACTTTAAAAGCTCTTCCATCTGAGTGCACTTCATAAGGGGTCTAGTTCATCACTGGTCACAATGAGAAGGCAAATAATTGATGATGGCAGAAAGGACACGGAGGCATCAAAATGTCTCAGTCATGTTCCGTGTTTAGAGGATGCAGCACAGTGTAATATAGTTGAGCTGGTTTTTCACTGAACAATTTTTAGTGTTTTCTGGGACTCCCCAGTGCCCCAAACTTCCGTGCAGCTGGGTGTCCCCTCAGTGCAGCTCCGTCAGCGCTTGCCCTGGGCTGACGTGGTGTCACAGGGAGCAGGACGGTCAGCGTCCCCGGCTCCTCCGAGCTCCATCTCCTCATCCGCAGCGCCGGGTTTCTCATCCGTGTCTACTTAGTAGGGTTGCTGAGAATCACACGTGATGGTTGTCAGGTGTGATATGTGGTTGTCTCTGTGATTGGCATATAGTCAATATTTGATAGAAACACTTTTCTTAGTATAATTGTAGCACCTAGATTGCAGTGGTTTTTAGTCTCCATTTTTTTTATAACTTTATTCTTATTTTTATATATGCACTTATTTTTATTTATTTTTTTGGAGGTACTGGGGACTGAAGCCAGGACATTGTGCATGCTAAGCAGGTGCTCTACAACTGAGTAATACACACCCTCCTTGTCTGCACTTGAAAATAAATATTGCAATACACAAAATAGCTCTTAAACACCATCATGGGACCTAGTCTCTGTATAGACAGTTGAACACGTATGCTATTTCAATAGGAATAAATGTTGTTGAGAGATACATTTCTGAATCTGTTAATGTGCTTAAAAACGATCATAGGTAGTGATAAACACGAATCTTTGATCCAGTAATTCTAAGGCTCTGTTTTTTCATCAAGGGAAATTTCAATCTTCAGAGAAGGCTAATTGGGTCTCTTTGGTATTTGGATGGTGTAGCAGATGATCAAGGCTTTCAAAAGGTGACATTTTTGTATTTTAAACTAACTAAAAGTTTTCTTCTAGAACTTGTATGTACTAAGCTTGTGAAGTGCCCAGTAATCCAGGTGTAAGTGTCTGTCTGTGTGAACGTTTGTGTGTGTGATTTCAGGAAGGTAGAAATAAGTTCCATATAGACTTTGGATACCTTTCTCCTCCAGTTTGAGGTGTAGGCATATATTTACACAAATAAATTGATATTCTTTTGTCATTTGGCATATTGGTGGGAATAAGAGGTTCTCATACTTGTTTCAGAAGTGTTGGGGAGCATGAGCTTAGATAATGGGAGGAGAAAGAGGCAAGGAGGCACTTCACACTTTGTGTAGGATATGAGAAACAGTAGCATTTCTCTTTTCTTCTAAAGCAAACTGGCACTGAATTGTAACCAACTATCACTCAGAATTGCTTTTCTGATCAGATACAAGTGCCTCAGATTTTTCAAGGCAACATGAATGATGAAATGTGTTTAAGCAGTTATCTTTAAAATAGTTTTATTTTTCAAGTAAAAGGCTATTGCCTTTTCTTTCTTCCAGCGGTACAAGAAATTCTCATTGATCTATGTACATGATCTATGTGCTTTCTTTCTATGGCTTTTTCTTTTAAGGGCTTGTTTTATTGTGGTTTGAATGAATGTTTAAAATTTCTGGATGTTGATCTTTAGAACATGCTGATTTATCAGAACTGTAAAAAACCTGATTTTTGTTTGGTCCTTGTTTGTTGGGGCAACCTATTGACTTCTTTTGTCTGTTAAAGAGGGAAATTCTTCCTCTAGCCTGCAGATCATTAAGTGAATGGTTAGCAGTGTGCCTTTAATATTATTTGTATGCATTGATCATGTTTGTCCAGTGAATTTTGAATTGACTCATTGTAATGACTTTGCTTTGGTTCTGTGGCTTTTGCTCCTCTGCACAAGAATTTGAATTCTCTGTTGCATTTTGTATACGTGTTCTTCACAGGGGAAGAAATTTTGTATTTTTTACATAGGTGGGTTTTCCTATCCCCTCTGAATGCCTTCTGTAATTGATACAATGAAAGTCTGTTATTGCAGTGCATAATTACTTCATAAACTATGTTCTGGCATAATCAGAAACAATGACAAAGAATGATAATAAAAAATACGAAAACCTTCCTTCCTTTGAAGAATAGAAATCAGGTGGTCAGGCTCCCGCATGCTTTGTGCCTGACACACTTACTCTCATGTCATTGTGTATCATGATTCGGAGATGGAGTTGCTTCAGGTTTATAAATTTTTGTTTTAACATTTGGGTTGAATTCTTTCTCCAGGCTGATGTTTCCTGCTGGGTTTGTGGAAAGAGTGGAAGGGAACCAAATGCTTTGTTTTCTTTTCAGGAGGCCTGAGTTGATGAGAAAAGTGTTGAGGTTGGGCTGAGGAAAAGAGTGACACTCCCTCTCCTCCCAGCTGAAATTGATAAACAAGGAAATCAATTAAGTTTATAGGTATTTGACTAATAAAGTTAGCGAAGCTCAAGTTGGCCAGATATGCCCAATGGAAATTACTGAATTCACCTGCAGACTTAGGTGCTTCACCAAGTAGAAACAGCTTAGAGCAATCAGAAAAATCAGTAATATGATGAGATATAAAGGGATTATAATAACTTTTATTTCTGAAACTTTTCTATGGTATGTTGTGTAGAGCTAATATTAAGTTTCAAGCACCAGGAGTTAAGAGTGTGGGTGGTTCTGTAGGATCGTTATTCACTGATGTGTCTAGACCCTGCTAGAGTGGCTGAAGCTGGCAGGAAAAGACCGACAGCCAGGATATGTCATCCTAGGGTGTCCTCCATAATGGTTCTATGTGGGAGCCCATGATTGGGTTAACAAATTGTAACACACCCCAGCCGCCTGTGAACTTTAAGAAGGAAAAAATATGCTTAGAAACTGCTTTGCAAGCAAGTTCCTGTGCATCCTCACTCCAGTCTCCTTGCCTTAAAAAGCAGAGACAATGCTTTGCTTGCATAGTTGAGGTTTTAGATAGCACTCTGCTGGTTGCAAAGCAAGGACCGAGGCCCTCAGCTATAAACGCTGGGCTTGTGTGCTGTTAGAAAGTCTATTATCCCCAAAACAAGGACCTGGCTGGTCTGGTGGTCTGCTTTGTAATTCACATATCTAAAAATGTATCTTGTTCCCCTCACCCCATTACTTCGTTACTTCGTTAAAATTAAACAAATCCTTTTTAGTCATTGTGTATTCTACAATCTCTGCCTCACCCTGTCTTTCCCGAAGTTCCTCCTTACTATCACACAACTGTTACTGAATTTTTCCTTTGATTATACACAATAAATATGGGAGCATTTGAGAGGCTCTTGGAGTTGGCTCCCTAATCCCTCTCGATTTCTTGACTTTTTCCACAGAGTCTTGAATAATCATTCCGTACGGTAAGACTTCTGCCAGCCAGAATCCACAGTTCCAGATGAGAACGATGCAGGCTTTATTTCTCCTACCAGATGGAGAGAGAGAAGAGAATTGAGATCTGCTCCCTCGTGGTCCCTTCCTGCCCCAGGGCCACTCCAGTTCACCTGCAGCCTTCTGTCCTCTGCTCAGAGGGCCTCTGTCCCAGGACTGACTGCAGCCTTTTCTTCCCTTGTCAACATTTGCTGTGCCTTTCAGAAGTTGGTCTCTTCTCTGCAATACAACACTGGCAGATTTGATGGTGGTCAGCGTGCTGGTGGGTAGTCCTTTGGGGACCCCCAGGAGCCATGCTGATTCTCCTGAGTCTCACAGTTGGGGTTATAGAAGAGTCGAGCACCGTAGGAAGCCCATTCACGTGAGGTCAACACAGCATTGCATCACTTTCATTTTATTTTTAAATTTTCAGTGGAGAAACTATTTGTAGCAAATTGTTCCAGATTTTCGGCCGCCTACTTTCCTCACCACGATTTCCTTGTTGGCTCTGGTACTTGTTTTAAGAACCAAGTTTCTTCTCTGTTCTTTTGTAGCTGCTGGGCTTGCACAATACTTCATCTGCATTTGAAGCAGAATGTTTCTTCGTGATGTCAAACTGATTTTCGTATTTCTGAATATTTCATGTACACTCAGCAACTGTTTCAAGTGAAATGCTCTTGTCAATTCCAGTTAACTCACGTTTGCTGATCTCCTGCTATCATGCTGAAGACAGTTTCTTCTTCCTCTAACAGAAGTTAGAAATTTGCATTTACTATGGAAGGTACTGGCCAGAGTTGTTTTTTTTTTCTTAACAGTTTTAATACAATTCACCCATTAAAATGTACAGCGGTTTTTACTCTATGCCCAGAATTGTGCAACATTTTCATCTCCCCAACAGGAAGCCCCGTATGCATAAGCAGACATTCCCATCTTCCCCATCCTCCCCCAGCCCCAAGGAGCCACTCTTCTCTCTCTGTGGGTTTGCCTGTGCTGGACATTTCATGTAAATCGAGTCACTTCTTGTAAGTGGAGCCGACTATCGTGACTGACTTCTTTCACACTGAGTAGCATTTTCCATGTTTGTCCAGGTTGTGGCCTGGGTCAGTACTCTATGCTTCGCTATTGCTGAATAATATTCCACTGTATGGCTGGGCCCCACTGTTTACCCATTCATCAGGTGATAGGCATTTGGGTTGTTGCTGCTTTTTGGCTGTGATGAGTAGTGTTGCCGTTAACATTCCTTTAGAAGTTTTTATGTGGACATTTGTTTTCAGTTCTCTTACGTGTGTGCCCAGACAGCAGAATTCTGGTTCATTCAGAAACCAAATGTTCAACCCTCTGAGGACCTGCCAGGCTGTTTTCCAAAGTGGCCACGCTGTGTTACATCCTCACCAATAAGGGCTGCGTGCTCCGCTTCCTCTGTGTCCTCATTAGTGCTTGTTATTTTTTTTTATTATAACCTATTGTAGTGAGTGTGAAGCGGTTTCTCCTAGTGGTTTTGACTTCATTTCCCTTACAGCTAATGATATTGAATATCGTTTCATTGTCCTTATTGGACATTTGTATATTTTCCTTGAAAAATACATTTTCAGATCCTTTATTCACCTTTCAATTGAGTTGCCTTTTTAGTGATGAGATGTAGGAGTTTTTTTTTTTTTTTAAATTTGGAGATACAAATTCCTAATCAGATAAATGATTGGAAAAAATTTTCTCCTGTGTGTTGTTTTTCACTTTCTGGATGGTGCCCTTTGAAGCAAAGTTCTAAATTTTGATGAACTCCAATTTATCTCTGTTTTCTTTGTTCCTTGTACTTTTGGGATATTATTTAAAATCTGAATTATTTTATTTAAACTTGTATGTCTAAAATGACTTAATTCTTAGGACCGTTCTAGGGGATGGGTGTGGTTGTTGTCCCCAGTCTATGGATAGGAGACTGAGATGCAGAAAATTTCACTGAAATATCAGTGTCACAGCTACCCAGTGCTGTGGGAGTTCAGACCTTCATGTTTGTCCCCAGCAACTGTGCTCTTCACCACCATGCTCCACTACTGCCTAGAATCGTTAATGAAAACGTCTTTCCTTTTTTGATTTCTTGTTAGTTTGTTTTCTCATTGGGGACCTCATCTCCTCATTTTCCTTTCGGAAACCAGTGTAGGTTTATTTTAGGTCTCATGTAGGCAGAAGCATTGCTATCAGTTAACTTCTTTATTATTCACCCTCCAGTGATGATTGTTGCTAGTTGACCTAATCAAGTCATGCTTAAGTCTTTCCTGCTCATGACACTAAAAACAGTCATGACTTACAGAATGCTCAAGGAAGGAAGTATTTGATTGATTTTATTTTGCTACCCAATCAAACCAATCAAATAAAAACCCCAGTGTTGACACAGATTATAAGCCCTCCAGAATAGGGTCACTGATTCCTTGTATTTGATTGGTTCGGTCACAGTGTCTGGATAGTGCCTTTCAGTCCAGCAGTTTTGTGAGGATACGGTGCTCGTGAATCATTTTAAGGACAAAATTTTGACAATAGACTGTGTTGTTCATTTTATAAGGGAATAGATAATATAGAAATACTGCTCAGATCTATTTTAAAATTAAGCTTGGAATTTTGAGAAGAATTCAAGGAACCATACATAGATCTTTTTCACTAATTTTAGATCTATCTTAGATACTTTGTGCTTATATAGCAGAATAACTTATCAAGTAGATTTGACAAGAGGAGTGTAGTATTATTTGTTTTAGTTGAAATATTCTAACTGGGATAAATTAATCAGTGCCTATAAATGAACAAACATGTTTGTATTTTTATGCAACATGAGAGCAGGCTTCATATGTTTCTATATAATATATATGACTGTATGTTTTAATCTGTCTGACAATGTTTTTATAGTTTTTCAGCAATGTTGTAACTTTAGAATTCTAAGAAATTCACTCCCCTAATACTGCAGTTTGTACTGTGTATCCTGTCTTATGCATGGGATTCCACTTTCCCCTCAGTGAGGAATTTCCTCTCGTATTGCGTTAGTAGCAGAGTTAAAGGAGCTGTGATTTCCAGGCCTTTGCTCTCCATGTGTTTGCAGTTGGCTGCCAATTAGGAATTTGCCTTTCTTGAGATTTCATTGTTCAATTAGAATTTTTGAAAATAACTATTAGTATGTTTCAACAGTCTCCCTAGAAACTTGATGTGTTTGTGCTTTTCAGATTTCAAATTATGAAAATTGTATATGCACACTTGTTTTTAAGTAGTCCTTTTCACTAGATATTTATTTACCTCTTTATAGTTAAAATAATTTTTTTCCCAATGAATTGGTGTGCATGTTTTAAAATATACCTTACTTTTTATTTTTCTTATTCTAACAGGTATAATCATGGTACAGAATTTAGAAAATAAGGATAAACTCAGTAATAAGTTAAAAATTGTCTCTAATCTCACCTAGAGATACAGTTGTAAGGTTTGAAATTGAGAATTACAAGTCCTCTCACGTTGTTCTTCTTTTTCAAGTATGTTTTGGTTACTGAGACCCTCGAATTCCCATATGAATTGTAGCAGCAGCTAGTCAGTTACTGCAGAGGAGCCCGCTGGGATTGTGATTAAGACCACGTTGAGTATACGGATCGTTCTGGGGAGCACTGCCATACCAAGAACGCTGTCATTTCATCCATGAATGTGCGTGGTGTGTCTGTCCAGGTATTTAGGTCTTCTTTAATTTTGTTTCAAAAATGCGTAGAGTTTACATAGTATTATTTTACTTTATTTTTTTGCCTTTATACTGAGTACAAATGTGCAAGGTACCGGGATCAGAATTGTATTATTGCCCCGCCACTTGCTGCCACCATGGACGCTGCGGTCTTTCTTTGCCCTCTGTAAAATCTTGCACAAAATAGGACGTCAGTAACTCTCTCTTGAATGAATGATTATATGATTGTTGGATGATGCTTGAGAGTCCTTGTGATAATGTCTTTTTCCCGAAATTTCCCCTCTTCTTATCTATGCCCTTTCTCTTCCTTTCCTCCAGCCTGGGTTTCAGCCTGCCTGTGGCATTGATTTTCCCTGTCTGTGGACTCTTCCTTTCACTAGTTCACGATAATGTTACATGTGGGCTGTGGAAATATTTTAGATGTCAAGAAAGAGCAAATACATTGCATGCTAGTATTTTTAGACTGTGGTATTCTTTTATCGAATGAAATTAAATAAACCTGACCCCCTGAGCCCTCCCCTGAGCTCTTTTTGCCTTCCTACCGGTGATACTGCTCTGGTTGCTGCATGTGCCTTTCCCCAGCCTTCGTTTTCGAGTTGAGTAAGTCACCATCACTGGAGCCCTCTCTTTAAAATGAAGAGAATATTTGCTCCTTCTCCAAGGTTGGGGACTTGGATGAGATGAGGTAACAGATAAAGAATGGAGCCCAAACTCATTCTGACACGTGCTCTTTCCGTTCTTTCTCCAGGGGAAAAGAGTACAGTTCAAAAATATAAAGATTGTGAGCTAATGAGATAGACAAAACAACCGAATGTTTATTACATATCCTTTCATGCCAGAAACAAATGTATTATACACACAAAAAGCACATAAAGTACGGTAGTACTGTGGTTACAAACGTGGGTCCGAGTTCTAGTCCTGCTCTGAATTGACCAGTCCTGTGAGATGGAGAACTTGTAGGTCGGCTTAGCCTCTCCAGGACTGGTTTTCTGTCCTGCAGAGACGGCGCTCTCTAGGCGTCCCTCCCCCCCGTAGAGGTGCTGTGGAGGACAAATAATGCGCGTTGGCAGCCCGAGCACACCTGCTCGTTCCTCGTAAGTGCAGGATAGCATAGCTTTTGTTGTGACGGCTTTGTGACCGCCCCGTGTTGACTCTCTGCTACGAAGGGATGCCTTGTGGTTTGGAGATGTGATTCTCACTTCTGTGAATACCCAATGACTGTGTTATTGGGCCCTGCTGATTTTAATCTATTCATTATAAAGTGCATATTGTAGATATATTTTTCAACCATGCATGCTATTTTTCTTTTATTATTTATAATTCTACCCTCTCATCTCTTGGTGTGACTTTTCATGGAATCAAGGAAACAGTCCTAAGCTACCTGCCTCTTCACACTTCTCCGTGGTGGTTTCCTTCCCTGACTAGAAGAGGGTTTTGCATAGGAAATTTTCTTTGTTCCCCTTTTCTTTCTTCTTTCTGTTGACCTTTCCTTCAGTCCATTTACCTACCCACTGATTCTTCTGACTTGTTCCAAAACGCATTTCAGGCAGCTTACAGAAAAACAGATACCAAATAAACAGGTGAGAAAATGGGGCCAAGTTCAGACAGTGAGGCTAGGAGGCGACGCTCTTTGAGGGTTGCCGGCATGAGACACACGCCTCTGCCCTGTGACTTATAAGATCGAAAGCAGCAGTGTGCCTCAGGCTCCCAGCAGACACAGGGAAACAGTGTTTGTGGGAGATACTCACTGGCTGTGAAATTAATAAGTGGCTAAGGAGAAGCCCAGCCTTTCCATCTACTAAGGCTTAGGAGAATATTTTGAGTGTGTTCCAATACCAGAGTATTGCATCTTTTATTTTGTGAGAGTTCTATGTATAGTTGGTTACATTCTATACCTAGAAATTTCTCCAAAACTGCTTCCCACGTGAGTCCCATGGCTCAGGAATGGGGTGCTTCTGCTCATTGACGGCTGTTGGCCAGAAGCAGAAAATGACAGCCTCCAAGGAGCCTGGGATTTGTCAATTATGTTTTGTCAGTGCTGTAGATTTCAGAAAATGCTTTCTTCACCTTTTCTCTCCATCTGAGGCAGCAGCGTGCTCTCTTACCAGCATCAGGAGCTCAGGGCCACGGGACGATGGGGGCTGACTGCACTGCCGTCAAGACAGCTGAGCTAGTCACTGCAGGCGTGGTGGTTTTACATAGTGCATTTCATGTTCTTTAATGGGTTTCAACAGATAGTTAATTAACTGAGTTAATTAACATTTAATAAATATAATGCTTTTTTGAAAAGACAGTTATAGGCAGAATATAAGTTGTGAACACTTTAAAAACGGTTTCATTACTGAAATTTCAGTAGGGAAGATTCTTTATCTTATTTACACCTCTCTTTCAAAGTAACAAAGAAACAAGACAGAAAAAGCAGAGGATGATTTCTGTTCTTCCTCTCGGCTTGCAGGTGCCCTCACCTCCATGGCATCCATCCAGATACCAGCACTGACACTGGCCGTGCTCAGAACTGCCTCAGCCCTGAAGACACAACTGAAAACTAGAAGGGGGACACGCCCTGTTACAGCAGGTGCTCTCACTTTGTGGGTCCTTATGTAACTGCGTGGTGTTATTCAGGATCGCCCGTTCTACATTTTGTGACACTGCTGTGGTCTCTCCTAGTTATTTGTTTTGGTAAGTACTCGTGCATGTTTATCAATGTGTTCTACTAGACATCTAAAAATGCTTTTTTCAGATGAAAAATAATGTGTATTTAATATAAAAGTCTGAAAAAAGTGGCAAAAGTTTCTATCCTGATCCCACTACTCAGAGATAATTATTAACACTTTAACATCTATTTTCTGTTCTTTTCATCAATGTGTATTACATCTGTCATAAAAACCACCGAGCACTCTATGCCTGATTACTATGTGGAGACCTCCATTTTCCATTCGGCTTATTACACGTTTTTCTACAATATTCTATCTCCCCTGGCATGATTTTTAATGACCAGTATAGCATTCTGTCTTGTGGAGGCATCGTCCATTTTACTTCGGTCTTAAATAAACTTTTAAATTCCAAGTATACTTAACTGATATACTGAAAAGAGAACTGTGGTTGTACTGAAAGGCCTCTACATCCCTTCCCATTTTTCCTGAGAGTAAAAACTGCTGATAATGTGGAGTATATATTTCATGACCTTTATGCCTATGTCATATATATATATACACATACATACAGACACGTATATGAGAAATCTATGTATATGTGTGTGTATATATACTTTATTGAAAAATAAAGCCATGCTATATGTTTTCTGAAGCTCGGTTTATTCACTCAGGTGTATATCATAAACGTCCTCCTACTCCAGACTCACCCGGTCCTTTCAGATAGAGGGGTCTCCTGATGTGCAGGTTTGGTCTCTTGTGCAAGGACAACTTTGGTGGGAGAGTGCTGTGGACAAGGCCTTGGGCCACGCCGAAACGCCGGCCCCTTAGCGCCCACAGCTCGCCTTCATTTGCCGCATCATTGTCTTGATGGTGGACACTTAAGTTTTCTCCAATTTCCACTGTCAGAAAGTATGTTTGACTGGCATCCTTCTTGTATAAACATTCCTGTGATCTTGTATGAGTATTCGTTTAGTTAAGGATTCTGAAAATTTAGTTCCTGGATGTGACAATTACATACATCACAGGCTCCTTTCAAGGGAATCTAGAAATTCCTTCTCCAGTGGGGAATGAAAAGATGTAAAATAACTTATGTAACCAATTCTCTATCGCTGGATATGATTTCACTTCAGCTTTTCTTCCCACCATTGTATGCAGTGCTGTGCAAATGCTCTGATGAGTACATCTTTTTGAACTGATTTTTTTCTAAACGAAATGATTCCTCAAAGTGGAGTTGAGTCTGTGTGTACACACGTTTTTCAGAGTTTACATATCCATTGACATGTCATCCTCCAAAAAGATCTCACACAGTTTTTTCTCCCACAGATGGACACTAGCTAGAATATATTTGAAAAATGTTTGGCAATATGATGAGCCAAAGTGCTTTTTCATTGTTTTAGTTTGCATTTGATGACCAGTGAAGTATTGAGCATTTTTCACTCATTAGCCATCTGACTTTTAAAAAGTGAAAGATCCCTTTTGTCCTTTGCAAACATTTAAGTGAGGGAGCTTCTGGTTGCTTTGTGACAGCTCTTTGTATGTTATCAACGTTAACCCCTTGTCTTCATCAACATGTATCACAGAGCTTTTCCTTGTCATTTCTTGCTTTTCATTTTGTTCAGTAGTTTTATTTTTGCTGTGGCCCAAAATAATCTTAAGATTGTAAATGTCTTCTTTTTGGTTTTATCCTTGATATTATTCTTAGAAATATGTTCTTATAATGGTATAAATCTCTTCTGTAGGATTTTTAATCTCTAAGATGGAGATGATAATGGTACTTGTTATACTGAGGAGAAGTTGAATTAATATGAACAAAGGGTTGTATTTGCTGTTATTAGTACTTTCTAATATTTACATCACAATCTGGAATTTTTCTTGTGGTCAATATGACTGGAATAGAATTTCTTTTTCCAGGTGATTCTCTGATTGTCCAAAGACAATTATTGAATTCATACTTTGCTCTTTGATTTGAAATCCCACCTGTAAAAAATACTTATGTATACTACAGTCTCTTTTTGAGCTCATGGTTTATTTCTGTCAATGTTACTTTCTTACTCCAGTGCTATATCTTACATATTGTAAAAATTTATTAAATATCTGACAGTGCGATTTTTTTTTTGATTCTTTCTTCCATCCCTAATTTTCTTGGCTAGTATTATGACTTTAATATTGCTGAAGAATTCTAAAATACTTTTTTCAAGTTAAAAAAAAACGAATAAGGGTTATCATAGGATATATTAGTAAGTTTTGAATTATCTTTAGGAGAACGTACATCTTTACAAAACTGCTTTCCTCTATAAAATATGTTGATGTCTCTAAATTCACGCCTCTTACTTTACCCCGCAGTACAGTCCTGTACTTTCTCCATGTACAACATGGGCATTGTTTTTGCGTTTATTCCAGATTATTGTTGATGTTTTTGTTAATTTTGTAAGTGAGAATTTTTTGCTATTATATTTTGTAACTGTTAAAACTGACACCTAGGAAGGCAGAATCGGTTTGTAAATACTCACTTTGTAACTTGTACTTTAAAATTGTAAATATTAAGTAATTGTTACAGAATCCTTTCTTTTCTGTTTTTAAAAATTTGTTTCCAAGATTCTCAAAATGGTCATAGCTAAGTAGTATAGGTGGGGAGACAGATGGAGAGAGGTAATGGGGCTCATGTACAAACTGTGAGCAGTTTTATGGCTGCCTTTTCCCTGGAAAAGCCACGGAAGATCCCAGGTCAGACCAGGGGTGGTTTTGTATGCACTTGAAAGCCAGCTTTCCTGCATGTATGGTGAAGCCTGGTGGGCGAGGCTGGTAGTTGATTAAGGTCGAATGGAGGTTATTGGCTGCAAAATGTGCTGTGTCTGAGAACTGGAGACCATCGCCATGGGAAATGCTTGGTGCCGGGAACAATGCATTGGAGCTGGGGAGCCTGTGTGTTAAGGATTTTCGAGCCCTGGGAGTGGGAAGTTCAGACTCTGCATTCAGATCAGAGTTTGAATTCATCCTCTTTAGTTTACTGGTCCTCTGACTTTTGTCAAGTTATATACCCTCTTTCAATTCCTGTTTTCTTATCTCTCAAAATAGGAGAATCACGGCCTGCTGCTAGAGTGTTTGATCAGGGTGAATAATTTGTGTCTATAAGATGCCACGTACAGTCACAGTCTCAGTGAGAAATGGGCTGTCGCCTCTTCTGCTGCAAGTTAGTGCTTGACAAGACATGGGGGAAAGCCAGTCCCTAATTTGTGTGTGTTGCAAGTAGGAACAAAGTTAACGTCTTGCCTTTCCCTAGCAATATTCTTACTTCTTTGCTCCATTTACCTCTTTCCTTCTTTCCTTTCCCCTTTCCCCTCTGAGACTCTCAGAACACTAGATTCAAATTACTTTAAATGTTGGCTCATCCCCATGAAATGACAGTGACATTAAAAAAAAATCTGTACACATCCCAGACTTGATTGTATTTGATTTACACACACACACACACACACACACACACACAATCAGGCTACATCCCACTTGCAGAGGGAGAAGGACTACTTTTTCTGAGTTTTCATTCACTGAGCGTAAGGACAAAGTCTCTTATGCAGACATTCACCAGGCTTCGTGCATGGTGTTTTTAATTGGATTTCTGCTTTGTGGCCATAGATATAGTCTCCTAATAGAAGAGAGAAAGTGGAGACATAGGGATTCTGGTGAGATATTGGTGTCATCATATTTGAGTTGGAAAGGGCTTAAGAGAGCATGGAGTCGTAACTATTTATGGGTGAGTGTCCATGATGGTGTAACTTGGACAAGAACTTGGGTCTTCTGCCATTGTGTCCACGCGGGTGAAGAGGCAACTGAGTAGGGGATGGCAGGGATCCTTCTTGCTTGAGTTCCAGGGTCTTGCTACTTTTCATTGTTCAGCTGCCTTTAGTTTATGTTCATGAGGCCTCTCATGGGAAGGTCACTCTGTCCTGATAGAATGAGTCTCTTATCAACAAAAAGCTCTGCACCCACTCATATTTCCCAGAGTTTTCTGCTGACCTGCTGACACTTTAAATAAATGAGACTTAAGAAACTACTGAATATAAAATCCTTATTTTTATCATTTGCCCTCGAGTTCCATAGGAATGAGGTGCTGTCTTAGGCTGTCTAAAGCTAGATCTGAACAAAGATAGGGTGATAGGCTGTGCTGCTGGACCTCCACAGTCGAAGGGGATTTCCACCTTAGTTTTTAAAATCAGGCAGATGAGTTCAAATCTTGCCTTCACCAGTATTATCTTTGTGACGTGGGGGAAAAACTGTACTTTTTTGTGTCCAATTTTCTTTATCTGTAAATAAGTTCAGTATGTATTTTAAGGTTTCTATTTCAGAATTGAATGAGCTAATTCCCTCATTTATACCTAAAATAGTGATCGTGTGGTTCTATGCTGGTGCTTTGGTAGTTGATTACTAAGGGACTCGGCAGTGAGAATGGGGGTGGGGACCCCTGGATAATAGAGCTTATATTCCAGGATATGCTTGTAAATCAATGGATATGCAGTGGATTTTTAGTAAATATCAACTCCTTTCCTAATCTGCATTGATTGTGTATATATCTTTATACTAATATATGAACAATTTTTATTGCAATTTAAATCTTATTAGTATTTAAATATATAGCTATAAAAATATGTGAAATAAAATGATTTGTCTTTTATTTTCTTTTCAATAAGCAACAAAATAAAATAAAAAAAAGTTTTGAAGGAGTAGAAATAATTTTATTTCCGTGGAATCAATTCCATATAATAGGTTTTTTGGTCGTGTTGTTAAACAGCATGTAAAATTGATAGGGTGTGACATACTGGAAATGAGGAAATAATGGAGACATACTACCTCCAATGCAGTCATTTTGTTACCAAGTCCAAACTCGTTCTGCCTGCTTCATGACAGGCCAATAAATCGGGAGATGAGATTTTGGAGTTAGGAATAGTGACTTTATTTGAAAAGCTGGCAGACCCAGAAGATGGCATACTGATATCCAGGAGAACTCTCTTCCCCAGGTCAGAATTCAGTCTCCTTTTATAGTAAAAAGCGGCGGAGGTGTGGTTGGTTGTTGCAAACTTCTTCCTGTACGAATTGTTTGTCCTTGAATTCCTTTGTACTTGCAGCTGTCCATGTGGGTCAAATCATGGTGTCCCCGTAAAACCTCTAAAAAAAAAAAAATAGGTTATTCTCTATTTTGCAACTTGCCATCTCTACGTAAGTGTAGAGGAGCTAACATCCTTAAAGATCAGAGCCCGGAGAATAGGCTCTCCTGGATATTTTAGGCTGAAGGCAACTATCTTTTACAAAAGGTTCAGAGATAGCAAGTCTGAGCCTAGAAAACAGGGTACAGGTTTAAAGTCAAACGAACACATCTAACATGGAGTCAAATTTGTTCTTTTCTATTACAATTTCTTTTTCCACCTCATAAATAATTTTAGTAAGAAAAATGAGCAATTTTTTTGTTTTTGCTTCTTAATTACGGATGAGTGGGCCAACTACAGTTTTGTGAGCATGGATGTTGTGCGTGCCTTGGGGTCACAGCAAACTCTTCTTGGGGGTGGCCGACCCTGCAACATGTCTGATGCCCCATGAGTGTTGGTGAGGGTCCCCCTAGCCAGGGGCTCTCTTCAGGAACCAGCATATGGGCATTGACTTCTGGAGACCTCTTTTTCAGCTGCAGGAAATTTTTTCAGATACTGTGATGGAAAAATCACTCCAGCTGGGGATAATCAGGGAAAAAAGGAAGAGGAAAAGGGCTGGGAGTAGAGTAGATGAGAAGGACAGAAGATCAGGGAGCCTGGGGGCCTGGCAGCGGGGCCTCGGGAGAGAGAGGAGCAGAGGTGGGGAGGGGCCCGGCTCCGGAACCAGCTCCCGCACCTGTCCCCGCACCCAAGCCACACAGCTTTTAATTGGGCCCAAGACTCTCTCCCGGTCTGGATGTCACCCTGTGCAGAACCTTGAGAATCGAAGGTAAGGGGTGGGCAGCAGTCCCCTAGGGGGTCACTGAGGACTTTGGTCAAGTCCACAGTGCCTTTTCTAGTCATGTGCCTTCACCGGTTCTTTATCTCAGCATCTGAGAAGCAGGAACAAGGATCTCATGGAGAGATCTAGGAAGACATCTGATTGTGTTAAGAGAAGACAGTCAGCGACACAGGGAGTGAAGACACCTGCAGCAAAGTAAAATAACTTCGCCACTATTGCATCACAGCTGCACGTGTGAGAGAGCCTAAGCCTGTCTCAGAGTGCAGGGGACAAGAGGAAAGGAATGGTAAAATTAATACTGACAGTTGAAATTTTGTTTAATAGCCTGCTACTGTTAATAGTATCACTTGAATATATGCAGGTGTATTTCAATGAGGATTTATAGGTTCACACAACCACACCAGCCACTCTTGCTCCCATCGGAGATGGGGTTTCTCAAACACAGTACCCCTCCTGCTTGGGTGGGCCGCGCTGTTGGTCCTCGCCTGGTGCCAGGCTGTTACAGGACACTGAGTCCCCGAGGCATGGCCTGGGAGACATGACAGGAACATCTCTGCTCTTGAATGGGGGCCTCCTTTCCCCCTGCAGTGCAAGAATGCCAGTGACTCAGTTAGAAGCATGCTTCCAAGTCGTCCTTCCGTGTCATCACCATCTTGAAGCGGTGACAGAATCTTTTGTATTTCTCCAGAATGTGGTTTACAATCACCTTCGTCAAGTGAGTGTGTGTCCCCTTACAAGTGGAGGAATTACTGCCGTTTCCCTGGAACATACTCACCACTAGTCCATCTGATTTTTCTGTGCTAGGATTCAGTATGGCATGCTAAAAATTCTTCAGTCAGATCTTGAAACTCTGATGAAGAGGATTATTTATTTCATTCCTTTATATGATAGAATTTTACTTTCAAAATTCAGAGTTTTCGGTTCTTGGGGGAATTTTTTCGGGGGTTGGAGAAACAACTTTTCTCTTACCATGATTGTGAACTGTTGCTATATGCCTCTCACCTGTCTTTGGTCACTTGTGAGGCTGTTCCATTTGTGACCCTGTCCGGGATGTTCATGTTATAAAACATAAAGTTTGTAAAAGTACAGTCCCTTTTACTTGGAAGATATTCCACAAATATTACCTAAATCTGGGTGTGGTTTTAAGAAGACAGAATCATTAGAACATATCCTTGCAGGTTGCTAGTGCAAAATCCTCAAATCAATAGTCTAGCACAACATCTAAAATCTTTCTAATCTACCTTGGATTTGTATGGATAAGTGAAGCAGTTTGCTAAGAACTCAAAACCAGGTTTAGAATACAGGCAGTTGCAGCTCAGCAGGTCCTCCCAAGCTGATGCTCTGCCAGAGGGTGGGTCCGAGGGAAGAGGGTGTGTCCTGCCCTCCCTGAGCTGACAGTTTCATAGCAAAGACCTTCACCAGGTGAAGAAATTGGAGTTTCTTCTAAGAGTGGGTTTGGAAAGAGTCCAAAAAGCGCGGGAGTGACACAATCCCATTTGTCTCAAGTAGGGGAGAGCGGCTGTGGGGCCACTTGGGAGACTCGTGAGTCCAGGTGGGCAGTGTTGGTGGCTTCCACTTGAGCGGTGGGATGGTCAGTGGTAAAAGCGAATAGATTGAAGGCATGTTTAGATGGTAAAAACGAAAGAATGAATGCTGTCTCTGAAGGTAGGATGGAATAAGACCCAGGTTTCTGGGTGGATTAACGAGGTAAAGGATGGTCCTGCTGTGCTCTGAGGAGAGAAAGCTGCAGAGGGAGTTCTGGGGGAAAACTGATGAGTTAAGCTGTGGGTAAAGTGAAAGGTTGTTAGATGTGTGGTCTGGGAGCTCTGGTGAGAGCCGCCAGTAGTGAGTAGGGGGAGGGGAGAGAGATCTTCAAGTCATTTTGTCTTGTGAACATACAAATAAGGTTGAGTAATGACACACTTAACACTTCTATATTTTGGATTAAAACCCAGTAACATTTTGCTGTATTGACTGCAGAGGTTCTTAATTATTTTTTAATAGAAATAAAATAAATAGAAACAAAATAGTGAAGTTAATGAACATCTTAGAGTTGATGTGTGTCCTTGTATTTATTTTGATACCTCATCTGTTTACAACCATAATCTAGAAAAAGTTAGCTTGCTGAGCATAAGAGTTAAACAGAGGGAAGTGACACACACTGTTGGGGGTTGAAGCTGATCTTCTTGGGCAAACTATGTAGCCTCTCTGTGCCTTAGTTGCATCTTCTGTGACTGCCCCCGGCCCCCTCATCACAGCTGATTTCCTAGACTAGATGTTGGGAAGGAGGCTGCTGAAGGGAGTAAGAATAGGTAACTGCTAGGGATACTGAAGAGAGAGACAAAAACAGATTAAAGCCGAGAAACTGAGTACAAATACCCTCAAAAAAAAAAAAATCCCGCAGTGCTTTGAGCCACTTACCTTTAGGGAAACAAAATCACGTGGACGCAAATCTCTTGAGCATGAGAGTATTGTGGGTGGGAGGGTGTCATCAGAAAAGTGTTGAGAAAAGGACTTTTGGTTTCCCTTGACGTTTCCAGTAAGGATGGGGAGCAGAAGCGAAAACCCCCGGTTCACAGTAGAAGGTGCTGTTTTTTGCAAAACTGACCAAAGATTGGCGACCAGTCATCAGCGGTGCTGGCAAATAAAGAGGCTTCTGGATTCGGTGGGGCACTTGCTGTGACTTCCATGTGACCTGCTGGCTGGGGGCTGTGAGGCGGGCAGTAGGTTTGCAGGGTGACCCGGGCATAATCCCTGGCTCTGAGGCTGCTGGTCTGACTAGCAGACCTGGGCACCAGCAGTCCTAATGGGGCAGCTCGGGATGTGGCGTGGGATACCTGCCCTGCTTAGGGCGAGAAGAGAGCTCCCCTGTGGGGGTGTCCCTGTGGAGAGTGGAAACGTCCTCCTGCAGGGGAGGAAGAGCCTCTGAGCAGGGGACCGGATGCACAGGCAAGACCAGCCTGAGCACAGAGGTTTTGGGGAGCCGGAATTCATACAGTGGCCCGAGCAGCCTTCTTTCTGCCAGACTGGAGGGAAAAGGTGCCGAAAATTCAGGCTAGGATCAGACACTGTGGTGGGTTATGAGTGACAGGGAAGGACTGATCAGGCAGGCACGAGAGAAATCTGTGGCCTCCCAGCTGGGGCGTCACGCCAGAGGGAGGAGCAGAGTTATAGACTTCGCCACTTATCAACTGTGTGACTTTGAGCAATATCACCCTCACCCCACCTCTCTCTATATATATCTTCATCTGTAAAGTGGCAGAGTGACAAGCTCATGTCATCAGAAGGCTTAGTTTAGCTCTGATCCTTTTGTCTAGTCCTGTCAGTGCTGCCATGCAAGGTTCTGCTGCGGCTGCTCTTACCCTGAGATGGGAGGGCGTAGAGGGACATTATAGCACCCGAGGGCAGGGGGGGTGCTTTAAAAATGGACATGTAACCGCCTGCAGCTGCAGACCTGCAGTCAGTTTTGTTGACGGTCATGGAGAGGACTTTGGAGGCCTTAGCATCGTCTTAAGACTTGTTTTCCCTTGGGGACCGGATTTGACTTTGCAGATTAATGTTGAAGATTTGGGCTTCTGGCAAAGCTGTTTTCAGAAATGAGTATATACGTAACATATAGTATAAAATAAAATGCTTTTATTTAATGTGTGGGACTCTGCAGCTGTTGGAGCAGTTCTGTTCTGTTGGCCTGGTCTCCACGGAGGACACTAGGGGTCAGCAGAGCGTGCGGGAGGGCAGGCAGCCTGCAGTGCTTCTGTGGGGGGTTCTCCCGAGCAGGGCGCTCTGCAGAGTTGACTCTTCTCTGAGTTTGGTTGCCAGATGAGCAGACAGCAAATTAATGACTTCTGGTGAGATTGTACAATGACAGGAAGAAAGAGGAAACCATAGCTTTTCTGGACTAGAACACGCGTTTGGTTCTTGATTCAGTGCGTTCCATTACAGAATTGATGAGTTGTGTCTATTCTGGGACTTCATTGAAATAATCTTTCAGACTAAAATTTAATAGTTATGTTTTATTTGGCGGGAGGGCTCGAGCCTGGAAGGCAGCCCCTCAGATCACTCTGAGGGAATACTCCAAGAAGTATGGGAGGAGCTAGGATAAATAGTAACTTTACAACAAAGACCAGGTACTTGGAACAAGAAAAGATTGCTTGTTATCTAAAGAAAGCCAGATATCTCAAGTTCAAGTATTTAGTGCTTTTCTATGTATGGGATGAAGCAAACATGGGTCATTGAATTCATTTCTTTGGCAAGCACCTAGCTGTCTAGGGACATTATCCTGTCCTTCCTTATTCTGAGTCCACTCAGAGGGCACCACTGTGAGTTGTTGAGAGGCTGGGCTGCAGGCGTGTCCTTGCTGCAGGTTGACAGCAGCCGCTGATGACTTGGTCCAGCATTCTTTGTTTACTGACATTGTTGTAGTACTTTCATTCACATTGTAGTATTTTCATTCACAGTGCTCCCCCTTTTTCCTAAATTCGACCAATATTTTGAGAGACATTTCATGACCAATTTTGTCCCACGGTGCTAGGATGGCTCATCCTACTTCAGGTGAAGAATTTTCTGAGCTGCCATTCAAGGTGTTAGGTTTTTTTATCAGGCCCTGTTGATACTAAAAGTTCTCTGGATCGCCAGTTTTACTAGTCTATTATGATCCAGGAAATGTTTACCCTTCGTTGCTAATTCCCATACCTAGAATCACACTATTACAGTTATATTATGCAGGGTTATAAATTTTATCTATTTCTTCAAGATGTTTAGCCATCATCAATCTTGTAGGCCTAGTTACACATTGGGAAATGTAACAGACAACAATTTGATAAAATAGACAGGATATAAGTAATACAGCTAGTAACGTTAATGAAGTCACGAGTAAGAATTTAGTAGTCGAGAAGCTATATTTTTGGGTTAAAATTTTGCTTGTATTTCTGATTGAGTTTGAGTGATCTTATGAGAATTTTCATATTTATGGTCAGGGTCAGAGCAGATATTAATTGGCCAGGTGAGGTCTCTCACCTTGTAAGATCAACAATTGCCTAAACATAACTATAATTTCTTTTTAAATAACGTTTCTGAGGGCTATCTAGTTGGAGCGCTGGAGTAAGGAAACCCACCAAGGTAATACAGAAGTACTATACATAGGTAATTTACCATAAACTTAACAATTGGAGTAGTTCATAATCAAAGTTAGGAGAAATTGTCAAGGTAATTGTTATACAAGCTTGGTCTGGTGTCTTGGGTCAGCTGTCTACCTCAGATCTCGTCTCCTACTGATCCTGGCCTGGTAGCTTTTTCTCCATTTGGGCATTGTTTTAAGGTGAGCAGTGCTCTATAGGCCAGTGCACTACAGGGGCTGTTTCTGATAGGAAATGAATCGGAAAGTCCATTTCCTTCAGCTTTGGTGTGTATGGTCAAGTTAAGAGTACCTGAAAAACTGTCCTTCCGTTCAGGTTGGAGACAGTTCTATAAGTCATGCCTATTCCAGTGTGTATAATCCCCTGGCTGCAGGTCATGGGGCATTGGAAGTTAACCCAAGGATATATTACTGAGCCTCAGAAACAAACCTAGTGTATCCTTTTCATAATTCAGTTAAACTGTACAGCAATGTGACATAACAGCAAGGAATGATTTGGGAAGTGTCTTAGTAAATATAGACCTCGATTAACAGAACTAGAATTTAATATCCTCTAAAATAAAGTCTTTTTTTCTCTCTAAAGTTACACTCATTTTTCTCAAATACAGCTAAATCAAGGTTAATTTCTTTACATGTTAAGTCTGATTACTTGATCATATAGGGTTTTTTAAATTGGCTGTGTTGGAAGTTTTAATACTGTGTCTCAGGGTAGAATGTTAATAAAATTTGCTAAGGCCAGGAAAGCCACGTCAAGGGCTTGTCATGTCTTTCTGCCTTACAGATTTAGATAAATTCTTTTCTCTTTAAAATCCTTAAAATATCTTGAGATTCCTACATCTGTTAGGAGATGATCTTCCTCATTTGTCTCATAGAGCCACTGGGGACCTAAGAGTTTTTAGTCTCTTGAACGATCATATAGAGGGAAAAGATAACTGTTTCAAGTCTGCTTACATAGGTATAATTTATCACATTTCTGTGATTCATAACTAGCCTAAGAGGAAGAGTTTCTCTATGAATGGGAAACAGGTTAAAACCAGTAGTATTTCAAACAAAATAAAAAATTATAACCATATTCATCAGTTTACTCAGTCCAACATAACTAATTCTTTTAATCAGAGTTTTCATTACACATTAAAAATTTCTTACCCTGTTTAGTTGAGTGCTATAGTTTGAAATTTATTAGAAATCAGTAAATCTCCTTGAAGAGCAAGCATTTTCAAAATCATCAGAAGAAAATAATTAACTGTCTATATATGACAAAAGATGTAAAAGCATGGTTAAACACTGTTACACAATAATCTATACAGAAACCTGGTCACTATACCAAGAATTATCACTTTTAAAATTTCAGATATACCAGAATTTTAGGGAGTCCATATAATTTCTACAGTATCTATATTAATAATATTTTCTCATTCAATATAACCTTAGAAGATTTATGATTCATTTCACAATACCATGATATTTAACATGGCAAATGAAACTTACTAGTTCAAAATCTCTCCTTGGGATGTTTCAGGGGCCCTCTGTAGCATCCCAAACTTAACTGGAGATTAAAAGAACTTTAATTAGAAATTGATACTTGGGGATCTTTTTAAAAGATTTCAGAACACTTGGTCAGATAAACATATAGATCACTGTAAAGAAGTACTTATTCATTAAGAAGAAAATACGTCAAAGGTAAAGGCAGAACAGATCAGCTAAGTGGTATAAGAAGTTTTACAATCTGTTACTGAAGGTGGACTAACATTTTAAGAAAAATTTTTCCTCTTAACAGAGAGAAAACCAAATCTATTCTTGTACCAGCTTACTTCTAAGATTCATTTACTTTGCCCAAGTTGATTCTAAACTTAGCCAATTCTAACCAGGTACAAAACTCTTTCCTCAGATTTCCTCTTCCACAAGCATTCCACAGATTTCTATACTCATATTAGTGTGTCCCTTATTTTCTCTTCCATTCAGAAGTAACCAGCTTCAGGAGAAATTCACTATGTTTCATTAAGAAAATATAATTCCATTCTTATGTCTTCCTTTACACATTTATATTACTTTGGTAGGAAACTGAGATCATTCCCTTACTAATAGAGACTGTTTCAGGGTGGCACCAACCATTTATTAATATTTCTAAACACCTTTAGTTTCACTGAAAGAGGAAGTTAAATGTTAAGTAATTCATATTTCAATCTTATTTTATCTGAAAATGGCATAGCTATTTAATAAAATCCTATCATTTAACTTAATTTAGCACAAATCTAGAATTTAAAGATACCAAACATTTACAGATTATCTTACGCATACATTTTAAAAATATATTTTAAAAATTTACCAAAAACTCTCATCTCATTTGCATTTAATTTCCTTAAAATTTTACCACACCACATTACTTTTTTTTTTTTTTTGACAAATCTGCAACAGATATAACAGGATCTTATTTGACTTTCATTAAACCTAGGTACAGTAAAGTTATTATACTTAATATTGATGACTTTAAAGATGTCTATATTAATTAGAACATACTTAAACTAAACAATATCAAATATTACCTTAATATTGAATATTTTCCATTTCACGTGACCCTGAAAGTGAAATTGTTCAGTTTTTATTTTAAAAATACTTAATTTGTAACCTCTTAGTTTTTACATCAATTAAGCAGAGCTCTTTGACTTTGATTTTTCTTTTTTAGCAGTAGAAATATCTCACATCTATAATGTGTACGCAGGCTTATAAACAGACATAAGCAAGAGATCTCATAGCTTCACTTTAAAACTTACTTATAAGATAGGTATAATAATAGATGGAGTAAGCTGAATTTGCTGGCTCAAATCACTAAGGCTTACTATTTATGAAATAGACAGTTAAGATTGCTTGACAAAGTCTGAAGGACCCGTCAGAGTTCTGAGTTCTAAAATGCCAAAAATTTCTTGGCCCTAAGTTCTACTTCATGGAGCTAATTATTTAGGCTCAGTCCTAGGTCACTGTTTGCTGTATTTACATTTCTGATCGGCAAGACAAAGACACACACTTCCAGTTCCCCAGGAAACTGCTCTGTCACCCAGACCCAATTTTATGTCCCTAATTGGCATGTTTTTATCAATGAAAAGAGGTGTAAACAAAGAATTCCATGTTTTAAAACTTTAAGGTTTACTTTATCATGTCTTCCAAAGCTTGCATAAGGCATTCAGTAAGGTCTCTTTTCCTTGAGTTGTAAGTTAAACCCAGGGTAAACCTTTTATTATATTTTTTATTAGCCACTGAATATTAGTTTTCAGTTTTACGTTATATTATTTGGATGGCTCATGTAACTCTACTAGTTTCCTTTACTTTGTTGAATTAATATTTTCTGAGGGACAGATATGTGCCCAGCCTTATAATACCAAGAAGGGAAAGTGTTTTTCCATTGAAATATATCTATCCCACAACATAATTAAGCAAAAGATTTATATAAAGACCATTTAAATATACAAATTTTACAAACTTTTATCTCAGTTTTATTAAATCTTATACCTTTAATTTTTATATTTATTAGTTTTAATCAATAATTCTTATTTCTAGAAGGAGTGCCAGAAGCCTTTTTTTTCTTTTTTTGTGCATTGTATCTAATTTTTTAGAAAAGTATCTAGGATGCCCAAGTTTCAGCCAAAGAGCTTAGGCCCTTCTCAATTTTTAATTTAATTATTTGGTCTGTTGTCCCAATCATTGTTCAAGTATTTCAGTCTATATATAAATATATTTTAAACTGTGGTAAATAAAACGGACTTGTTTGAACTTTAATGTTGGGGGGCAGTAGGTGATCTCTTTGTCTCTTTTTTTTTTAACTTTAAGTAGTGTAGTATCAAAACTTTGTATCTAAATCCAAAAATATCCAATTTAATTACCTCATTCAAAATAACCATATAAAAATATTTATCCATTTGGGATAAGCCCTGTTCTTTTTTTTTTTTTTTCAAAATTTTTACGATCCTTTTTCCAGTTATTCAAACTAATTAACATTAATTATTCTAAGTTTTTATTAGCATCTCTAGAACCATTTATCGAAAAGGAAAAACACAAAAGTAGCTTTTCAAACCAGGTTTATTTTTTTAACTAAGTTCTTAGGTTAACCATTAGATATAATTTTCTACCTTTAAATTTGATTTTAATAGGTACCAATAAAACAGCTGTTTATAATGAGATCTCTTTCAACTTTCACAAATTTAAAAGTTTTTCCAAATTAAAGTATCCATCATATGACCATCAATTTATATATATATATATATATATATATTATATATATATATATAAAATATATATATGTAGTGATTTAAAAAAAATCAGTTGAAGAGGCCCTTCCACATGAGAGTGGGGGTGTTGCCTAAATAAATTTCAAAGTTTACTCTCCAAAAGCTAAAGGCCTTTGTGGTCCAGGCTGATGCAACAAAGTTTAAGATGGTAAAATATCTGAATATTGGTACAAAGAATTGCTTAGAATCCAATTTATTTGCGTGGCCACCATATGTACAAAATACTTCTACCTTTTGTACGACAGAGTCCAAGGTTTCCTTTAAAAAAAAGTACATATATATACACATACATACACACACTTAAAACACCCAGAGGAAGTTAAAACATTTACATTTCAAGGACATGGGTAGAGAAATCCAAGTTCACCCTAAAGGGGATTTTGTTTTTATAAGTTCAGGATTCCAAAAAATGTTTTTATCGGGCCTGGTTAGTTACTTTCAGAGTGAGTTTTTTTTTTTCTAATTCCCAATTAATGTTGTAAGTTTTGTACGTATATAAACCTGGCTGGGGTAACAGTTGGAGGCTGGCAATCTGTCATTTCTTTTTATTACTTTTCTGTTTTTTGGGTTTTTTTTTGAATGTTCTATTCCCCATTGTAAGGTCGGGTTCTCAGAATAAATTTGCTAGTAAGATTTCCCGCAGGGACAACTCTAATGGCATGAAGTCTTTGCATCTACCACTCCTGCAAGATTCTCTGTCACCCGAGAAAGCTGTTACCAGCCAGGAGGAGGGCCTCATTTATGGAGTTGAAATGTTCCTCATAAGAGTTTTATTTTATCCTGAAAAATTCAATGGATGTAACCAAATTGAGGAAAACATTAGACCAGCCTCTTACCTAACCACTCAGTCCTGAACCCAGTGTCTTTCAACTTGGACCCACTCGGGATGTCTCCACTGGGTGAGTATTTTCCTCATATGTTTCCACTAGCCCCACTTTGGACATCTCCTCAAGGTGGGTATATCCTGTTATCTTTCAACCAGACCCCACCCAGTATGTCTCCACTGGGTGGGCAATTCACCCCAGTTTCTTTCAACTGGAGGGCCACGTACCTGGATACACCGCCAGATAAAACTCAGGATCATCAGCCAGTATGTGAGATCCGAGGACCAGGAGAGACTCACCCAAATTTATCTGGACTCCCCGAGGAGGCGGATGGGCACAAAGGGCCACTGCTGGTACCAAGGCTCCGGTTACTCGGAGAGTCCAGGTGGAGAGAAGTCTGCCGTGGGTCCCTTCATGGTGTCCAAAACTGTTGACTGGAATACATGTGCAGCCTAAAAGTTAAGAGTTATGTTTTATTTGGCGGGAGGACTCGAGCCGGGATGACATCCTGTTAGATGTCTCTGAGGGACTGCTCCAAAGAGGTTGGGGAGGAGCTAGGATATATAGGAGCTTTACAACAAAGACCAGGTTGTTGGAACAATAAAAGATTCTTGTTATCTAAAGAAAGACAGGTATCTCATGTTCAGGGCTTTAGTGCTTTTCTAGGTATGGGAGGAAGCAAATATTTTGGACTCACTGAATTCATCCTTTAGACGAGCACCTAGCTATCTAGGGCAAGTATCCTGTCCTTTCTTATTCTGAGTCTGCTCAGAGGGCACCATTGTGAGTGGCTGAGAGGCTGGGCTGCAGGCCTGTCCTCGCTGGGTGTGCCGGCAGCCGCTAATGACTTGGTTTCAGCATTCTTTGTTTACTGACATGGTTGCAGTATTTTCATTCACATTGTGGTATTTTCGTTTACAGGCTGATTATGGATAATCTGCAAACTTGGATAGCAACTGAGATGGAATTACTGCAGATACCTTCTACTTTAGTAAGCTGTGTGCATACATAAACATGGAGGAAGCATACAAAAGTATTAAGTGGTGTAGGGAAGGGTTTCTGCACATTACAGGAGAACGCAAGTTAGAATTCCTTAAGTCCACCTTTCTTTTCTGTAGTGGTTTCTGAGAACAGTTTATGGTAATTAACCAACATTGACAAACGTTGGCACACATTGCATTTAAGAGCTGGCCGGCTGCAAACTTGTGTATTGGACAGGTGGATTTCATAGGCAAGTGGTCAGGTGGATGGGAGAGAGATGGAGCCAATGCCTGGGCCCAGATTTCGGTTTAAATCACCATTTCATCACCATAGGTCCTTGGACTAGAATGTAACCTCTCTTAACCTGTTGATGAATATGTGAAATGGGCATGATATTATTCGTTTCTTCCTGGGATTGTTGTAAATTCTAAAGAGTATTATAGCACACATAAAGCGCTTAACACACTGGCACTTAGCAGTGTTCACTGTGTGCGGCCGCCACGCTTGGCGTGTGTCAGAGCCGAAAGGCAGCATTTGTCTATTGAGGACGCACTGGCAGCCCCTTGGCTAGGTTGTGAATTTGGTGATTTCCTTTAATCCTTGAAACTCTATGTGCCATGGGCAGTTATTTTCATGGACAGATGAGGAATCTCAGGGTAAAAACACTGTGCTATTTGTCTAAAGTCAGACCATAATTTTGGGTGCAGGGGCCTCTGTTCAGCATGGGCCCCTGGGCCTTCTGCCCTCCGTTCAGCACCAGAGCCAGATGTGGGTTCAGCTGTCTCCCAGCCCAGAATATCCGGCGGGAACCAAGACACACCTGGCCCTGTGCTGCTTGAGCAAAAACTCCGGAGGAGAGGCAGTTACAAAAGGGATAAACATAAAAACAGACGACTGCAAACTGCGATCAGCTCTGAGAAGGAAAGGATCACGTCTCGTCGTGCAGAGCTGGGAGCTTTCCCGTTGGGGCTGCTCTGGGGGCGCTCATCTCAGCTAAACAATCTCTGCTGCTGCACCAAGGCAGGAAGGCAGGGCATTTGTGGCCAGGTAGACAGGGCCTTGTTAATCATAATCACTCCACACTCAGCTGCAGGTGTCACGGGCAATTACCTAGTAAACACATGTCGGCCATATTCATCACGCACTTTGCTTAGTAGTTTTATTGGCCCCACTTTTGAGATGAGGTGATTGAAACTGGGGAGTTTGCTGCATGCCCGTGATTACCTTGGAAATACCCCCACTGGTCTTTCAACCTAGACTGGTGTGGCTGTCATGTCCCAGCCCTGTGAATGTCATCATGTAGCTTCTCCCACGTGGCCCAAATGACTGACATTGATATTCTTAATTCGTAGGAAATGGTATGTGACAATAAGAGAAAAAGGTAGTAAGAAATTGTTTCAAAAACTAGAAAAAAATCCAATTCTTCCCCAGCAGGGGTAGTGTACCCTGTGTCCCTCACCCCACTCACTTCCTGGTATCTCCTCCCTGCCAACTCCACATTCAGAAACCACTCTGAGCGTTTGAAGAACATTTTGCCTCATGACACTGTTGACTACGACCTGCGACCTCTCTGTCCCTGGTTAACTCTCTCTTCAAAGCCATTTTAATGTTATGCAGGCTCCTCCACTCAGATGTAAGACTAGCCTCTTTAAGCTTCTTCATACAGCTCCTTAATGAAGATCTTGGGAAGGAAACCTAGCCAAAACCTGGGAGGTATGCACAAAGTGACTGCAACCTCAGTACTTTGTGAAAGTCAGAATCAGAGGAGTGGGTGATTCAGGAAAGGCTTTTTTAAGGTAGAAAGGGGAAAGTGAAAGGACACAGGGTGTGTGAGAAAGAAGCATCTCGGTCCCAGCCAGCAAGGCACCTACGTTCAGAATTTTGTGTGGAGAGTGCAGAGTTCTCACAAAGAAAGAAGTGGTGGGATGGGAGGGAGGACAGTTGGGTACTTTACTGGGGAGGGAAAAAGTGGGTTGTACATTTCCTGGTTGAACAAAAGGATTGTGACATGTTATGCTTGTATTTTGGAGAGAAGGGTTTTGTGGGGACAGGCCTAGGAGAACGCTCTCTGGCTGGGGTGTCAGCACAACAGAGAAACACAGAGAACCAGGCAGAGCCCCAGGCCCTTGCTGGGGGAGAAGCTGCCTGCCTATTGGAGCCCTGTTGTCTGCTTCTGTCCCTTAGCTGGGGCCTGAGAGCTCCCTTCACAACCCAGTCCTTTTGATACAAGAAAAAAAACGTAGGGCATGAGAAGGGCTGTGTCCCAGGCTTTGGTTGAGCCCCTGGGATGTGCCCCACCAGATTTTGTTCCTTGGCTTCATGCAGTAAAGTATTCAAGAGCAAGCCAGTGTTGAGTAAAGGTAGATTTATTCAGAGAGATACATTGAAAGGCAAGAGAAACGTCACGACGTGTGGGGGTTTGAAGCTCAGATTAAAAGTAGGTACACACTCCACAGACTGAGTGTTGGCCTTCTCCGAAGAGGGAGAGAGAGGGGTGCCCGCGAGGTGGCGCTGTGTTGCTCATTTTTTTGGGCTTGGTGGCTTCATATGCTAATAAGTAGAAGGACCAGCCTTAGGGCAAGGGGCCGGGATTCCCAGGGAGATAGCCATTTCCTACACTGTGACCTTTTGTGGCTAGCCTTGGAATTGCCTTGGTGCCTGGGGCCGGGTTATTCACAATGTTACTATTACAATGGGTGTTTAATGAAGCTCAAACTCTGCTAGAAGTTAAATCTCTTCATCCTGAGCCTCAAGGCCTATTGGGGGTTGAATCCTTCAGCATTTTGTTGTTAATTGCTGTGGCCTTCCTTGAATGGCTGTTCTCTGCCCCCTTCCATCCTGTCTCACTGTGATGACACAGAGAGGGCAAAGTCCGGGCACTAACTGTGCTCCTTCATTTAACAGTGGTAGGTGTGGTGTTGGCTTATGATGACTGTGAGTGGTGAGAAGGATGTTTCAGATTTTCCCACGTGAGACATGGGGACCTGCCAGCAGCCACCGCAGATTTATCTCACGGGCATTATCACTTGTGTTGTTACGGAAACAACAGGCCAGACAAGACACAAGCACCATTCGGAGGGTGGGAGTACTGAGATTTACTACGCAGGAGGGCTCAGAGGGGCTTCTTTTCCGAAGCTCTGAGCACCTCCAAGACGTGCACATGAGGTTTTATAGGGTTAATTACAAGTATGGGGCTATTAGCCAATAAGGCTCAAACAACAAAAAGCAAGGAATCAGTACACTGAAGCTTATCAATTTGGAACAGATCACGTTACTGACAATTGTTGACCTTGGATTTATGAGTTAGCTTGTTAGCCCAGTAAACTGACACTAAACATCAGATTTACGAGTTAGCCCAGCAAAACTTAGATCAGTAAACCGACACTTATCACACTTGGATATGTGACTTAGCTTGTTAGCCCAGCTGGGCTTTTCCTTCACTGTGTCACTTATCTTTTCTATTTTTCTTCTTTAAGTATTTAATCCAAATTTAATATCAAGGTTTTTTGGAAAAGAATTTCTCTTTCTTTTCTTTGGGGTCTTTTGGGGTGGTAGGTAATTAGGTGTATTTATCTGTTAGTTGAGGCCCTGGGGCTTAAACCCAGGACCCCGTGCACGCTAAGCACGTGCCCTACCACCAGCCGCATCATCTTTTTCTTTTTGCTTTAGCTGCCTAGAATCTTGCAGCTGAATTTCTAGTCGGACTTTAACACTTGCCCTGACTTCATGGAATCCATTTTTATGACTTTATCTCCCCCTGGTATCATTTAAGTATTGAATCTCCATTTTCCCTTCACTCAGTTTTGTCTTTTTGTTGTTACGGTTGTTAAGCTGTGTTGAAAAAAATGATTAATTTCTCTTTTAGCAGGAGGCTGTAAGTAAATAAATATGTAAACAAACAGCACACTTAAATGGTTTTATACATTCTAAGCTGTTTAGTAGTTACTTAAAAACCGAATTGGATATTACAGTGATAACATTTTAAAATTAGTTTTTAATTTTTTATAAAGATATAGCTGATTTAAAATATGATATAAGTTTCAGCTGTACAATAGATGCTCCATTTATACTTACTGAAAAACATTGGCTGTATTCCCTGTGTTGTATGATACATCCCTCTAGCATGTTTACATTTCATGTTGCAGTTTGTGTAAGAAATTTGGGTAACGCAGAGTCTGGGACGTGTATATGTCTGACCCAGGTTCACGCAAACCCTGTCTGTCAGAGCTCAGGCCTTCACTACTGTCTGCAGGGGAGCGAGTGGAGGCAGCTCTCGTCAGCGCTGGCACCACCCTCTGTGTGGCAGTGACAATACTGACTGTGGACGTGCAAAGTGTTGTTCCAAAGCTTTACATGCATTTCTGCATTTAACAATTAAAGCCCTCCTGTGAGGAAGTGTTTTATGTTTTTAATGAATAATGTATTTTATTTTGATATTGATAAAATTCGAACCTACGGAAAATTTACAGGAGTAGTACAATAAACGCTTAGATACTCTTCACCTTAATGGGCACTATTTGGCCTTTTGTGTCTGGCTTATTTTAGTATAAAGTTTCAAGATTCATCCATATTGCAGCCTGAATCAGTACTTTATTCTTTTTGTTTGATACTATCCTTTTTCTTTTTTTTCATTTTTGGTCTATTTAAAAATGTTTTCATTGAAGTCTAGCCAGTTTATAATGTGTCAGTTTCTTGTGTACAGCATAACACTTCAGTTAAATAGGAATATTCGTGTATTCATTTTCATATTCTTTTTGAACATAAGTTACTATAAGATATTAAATATATTCTCCTGTGCTATACAGTGTAATCTTGCTGCTTATTCTATACATACTCAGCATCTGCAAATCTTGAACTCCCAATTTATTCCTTCCCACACCCTCTCCTCTCTGGTAACCATAGTTTGGTTCCTGTGTCTCTGTGTCTGTTTCTGTTCTGTAGATAAGTTTATCTTTTTGTTTCTTTGGTTTTTTTTTAGATTCCACATGTGAGCGATCTCATATGGTAATTTTCTTTCTCTTTCTGGCTTACTTCACTTAGAATGATGATCTCCAAGTCCATTCATGTTGCTGCAAATGACATTATTTTATTATTATTTTATGGGTGAATAGTAGTCTATTGGACACATATACTGCAACCTCTTTATCCAGTCATCTGTCACTGGACCTTTAGGTTGTTTCCATGTCTTGCTATTGTAAACAGTGCTGCTGTGAATATTGGGGTGAAGGTGTCTTTTTGAATTACAGATCCTTTTGGATATATGCCCAGGAGTGGGATTGCTGGGTTATATGAGAGGTCAATTTTTTGTCTTTTGAGGAACCTCTATACAGTTTTCCACAATGGCTCCACCAAACTGCATTCCCACCACAGTGTAGGAGGGTTCCCAATTCTCCGCAGCCTCTCCAGAATTTATTGTCTGTGAACTAGGTAATGATGGCTATTCTGACTGGTGAGAGTTGGTGCTTGATTGCAGTTTTGATTTCCATTTCTCTGATAATGATATTGAACATTTTTTCATGTGCCTATTAGCTATTTGTATGTCTCATTGGAGAAATGTTTCTTTGGGACTTCTGCCCATTTTTGAATTGAATTGTTTGTTTTTCTTTCTTATTAAGTATAAAAGCTGTTTACATATTCTGGGAATTAAGCCCTTGTCAGTTTCATTTATTGCAACTATTTTCTCCCATTTCATAGTTTGTCTTTTAGTTTTGCTTACTGTTTCCTTAGCTGTGCAAAAGCTTGTAAGTTTAATTAGATCTCAGTTGTATATTTTTGCTTGTATTTCTATTGCTTGAGTAGACTGCTCTAGGAAAACTTTGCTGAGATATATGTCAGATGTTTTGCCTATGTTTTCTTATAAGAGGTTTATAGTGTCTTGTCTACATGTTTAAGTCTTTATCCATTTTGAATTCATATTTGTGTATGCTGTGAGGAAGTAGTCTAACTTCATTGATTTAAATGCAGCTGTCCAGTTTTCCCTACACCATTTGCTGAAGAGGCTGCCTTTACTCCATTGTATGTTCTCACCTCCTTTGGCAAAGATTCAATGACCAAAAGTTTGTCGGACTATTCTTGGTAATTTTGTTTATCCGTTCATTGATGGATGGATATTGTTAGTAACTTTTGGCTACTCTGAATGATACTGCTATGAATATTGATGTGAAAGATTTTGTGAGAATATATTTTCACTCTGTTGGCTGTACAGTTGGCCCGCCACATCTGTAGTTTCCTCTTCATGGATCCAGATGGCTGATTGTAAAGGGACTAGAACATCCTTGGATTATGGTATCCAGAGTGGGGTGTTCCTGAAACCAACCCCCCGAGGATACTGAGGGATGTCTCTATATGTAGGAGTGGAATTGCTGAGCCATATGACTCTAAACTTTTGAGGAAACACCAGGCTTTTCCAAAGAAGCTGCACCATTGCCGCTTTCCAATGGCTGCGTATTGAGGGTTTCCATTTCTCTGCCTCCTGACGGACACTTGTTATTGTCCATGATTTGATTATAACCATCCTAGTGATTGTAAAATGAGATCTCATTTTGATTTAGATTTCGCTAGTGATGCTGAGCATCTTTTCATATGCTTATTGGCCAATTGTGTATCTATTTAAATCCTTGGCAAATTTAAAAATTGGGTCGATTTTCTTTGTATTGGTCAGTTGTAAGCTTTTGTTTTATATCCCGGATACTAGCCTATTATTAGATATATGCTTTGCAAAATTTTTCTCCTTTTCTGTAGACTGTCGTTTCACTTTAATTTTTTTAAACATTAAAACAATTTCTTTATAGGAGAGGTAATTAGATTTATTCTTTGTTCTTATTTTTGCCAAGCACGCACTCTATCACTTGAGCTACACCCTTCCTCTTTCATTTCACTTTCTTGATTATGTCCTTTGTAACAAATGGTTTTAATTTTGATGAAGTCAATTTTATCTGCTTTTTTTTTAATCACTTGTGCCCTTGGTATTGTATCTAGGAAGCCATAGCCTATGCTATGACCACAAAGATATATACTATGTCTTCTTTTAGTAAATTTATACATTTAGTTTTTATGTTTCTGTCTGTGATCAATTTTGAATTAATATTTATTTGTTATATAAAATACAGGGGTCCAGATTCCAGATTCATTCTTTTGCTGCAGATACCCAGGTGTCTCTGCACCATTTGTTGAATAGACTATTCTTTCAATGGAGTGTTGTTGGCACATTTGTGGAAAACTGACTGTAAATGTAAGTTTTCCCCCTGGATTTTTTATTGTGTCTCATTGATTTATGCATCCAAACTTATGCCAGTACCATAATGACTTGAGTACTATAGATTTGTAGAAACCTTTGAGTGAGTCCTCCAACTTTGCTCTTCTTTTTCAAGATAGTTTTGGCTGACGTGGGCCCCTTGCACTTCAATATGAATTTTGGGATCAGTTTTTCAATTTTTGGAAAGAAGTCAGGTGGAATTTTGATAGAGATTCCATTAAATTTGTAGATCACTTTGGGGAGTCTTAACATTTTTGACAATATTGTCTACCATTCCATGAATATGGGCTGCCTTCCATATATGTAGATCTTTTTAATATTTTTTGGTGATACTTCAAAATTTTCAATGTACAAATCTTGTAAAATTTTGTTAAATGTATCTCTCATTTTATTTTTAATGCTGTTGTAAATGGAAAGGCTGAGCTTCCTAAGGGTGGGACTATATATCAATTTATTTATTTCTAGGATTCCTACACAGCAAATACCCTAGGTTTGTATTTGCTACATAAATCTATCCACAATTCTTCCCATCCCTGTGTTATAAGAAACCAAGACCTAGGTTAAGCTGCCTGAACACCTATGTGGACGTGAGAAATGAGACCCTTGGGTGGGGCTTTGTGCAGATGTTACTGAGAGCTTATTCAGGATGGTTCATCTTAATTTCTTTTAAACAATCCTTTCAGTGTAGTCAGATACATTAAGAACATGCCCTTTTGATGTGCGGAGGATCTAAGAGTAAAATTTTCAAATAATTTCTAGTGTGTGTGTTGTACTTGAAACCTAATTTGCATCAATCTTTGAAGATTTATGTTTCAGGAGCTTTGGCTAAATAATACCTGTCTTTATTCAATAGCTACAACTAAATGCTCAAGCAACATGTAAGAGTTTGAGCAAACTGCCCCCGCCCCGTAGTGAGTGCTGGTTGGCTGCAGCTGTAAATGGAGTCAGTGTTTACCTCTCCCAGTACGCTTATGCTGATCTGCTCAAAGCGGTTCGTCCAACAGTTTGTTGGTGGTCTTTTGGACAAAGCCATAAAGCATTGATTGAAGGTTGCTAGAATGGAATCTATTTTTATTAATATTAAGTAAGCACATATTGAGTGCTTACTGTATGCTGGGAATTGTCCCTCAGCCTCACATGAAAATTATTTCTCTTAAAACCTCACATATTTCCTTGTTATTCTCACTTTACAGATAAGGAGACTGAGAATTAGGTCTTCTCTCTTTTGGGGGGAGCTCATTATCAATGATGGGAAGTTGTAAGTAAAAAGATATTGATTCATCCTGAGAAAACATTTTTCTGAGAGTGAGCATTGAAGAGGTTGACCACTGAAGAGGGTGATCATTGTTTGAGTGAGAGGAGCCCGGGTTGTACGGAGTCAGCATTCCTGTCTGCACAGGGCACATGTAGAGCTACGTGGTGGGTGAGGTGGCGCGGCTGCGCAGGGAACGCGGATGCCGGGCCGTTGGGCTGTGCTCAGGCCCGGTGGGGCTTTCTCCTAAGGGCAGTGGACCGTCATTGACAGATTTCATGTAGGGGAGTGGGGTGCTCTCGTAGATCACTTTTGTCTTGTAGAATGCTTAGAAACATTTAGAAGGCTCGGCAGGAGATGAAGTGATGAGTCAGAGAAGGGTGGCTGCGTGGTGTAGCAGTGTTCAGTTTTCAAGTGATTTTCAATCCCAGGTTTGTGGCTCCGTAGCCGTGTCACTTTGGATGACGCACTCAAGGAAGTGAAACAATTTACCTAATCAATTGAAGCAGTGATGTACCGACTTCCCAGGACTGTTGTGGAAATCCAGTGAGAAAACATGTGCACAGTGTGCAGCGTGGTCTGCAGCACAGAGTCAGTGCTGAGTGAGTGCCTGGTAGGTCAGGTGTGGGTGGTGGGACTTGGTGACTGTGGATATCTGGGCCCTGAAGAGGGGTCCAGTCACATCTGTGAGTGATGGGCCTGAGCTGGGAGAGGCAGGGAGACCTTGCCCCCAGACCAGGGTCCCTCGGCAGGACGGCTATGGGAGGAGCGCCGTGAAGTCAGCTCTTTGCAGGTGGAGTTGGAGGTGCCCTTGAGACATCTAAGTGCAGTGTCACGAGCTCAGAGAGGAGGTCTGGGCCCGGTCTGTGCATTTTCCTAAAATCTCAATCCCTGAGGACGCCGAGGTATTGATCACTGAGCATGAAGTCATACTTTACAGGACAAGTGAATAGTAGTATCATGTCTGTCAACAAAGCTCAATTATCTTTATTCATCACTCACTTTGCTAATTGGGAACTTACAGAGCTCACTTCACCGCCCTTCCCTGGGCTCAGGCTCCACAGAAAAGAGCTGGTGAGTCTCCCTCTTTTCCAGAAGAGGTCACATTTAGCTGGTAGAATTCTATACCTCACCAGACTTAGAATTTTAGTTTGTTGTTTTAATTCTATTTTCTGTTGGCCATCTCCTGACAGGAGAGACGTTTTACCTCATGGTCAGGTTCCAATTAGCTGTTACTGAGAATTGCTAATCTGATCCATAGTGTATGTATTCTATTAACTTTGTAGAGTACTTATCATTTTCTGTCTTTGCCCTTTAATTTTGTTTGCCCCTTCAATTTTCTATCATATTTTGGGCGTTAATTTATTTTTTAATTAAAAAATGTCTGTTAGCAGTTAAGAAAACAAAAGCAAAGAAAAGATGCACATGATAGCTACATTTAGAAAATATCTAGTATTTTTTCTGTCTCGGTGATGGAGGGTTCTAAAAACTCGTGAAAACCTTCATTACATAAGTTCCTTAAAATGCAGTTTAAGAAATAAAACCTTCCTTATTCATCTTTCAAGCTGCAAGGCTAATTGTCAAGAAAGTGAGGGGAAATCCTCAGAAGCCAAGACAAACAAGAATGTAGGGGTTCTGGGAGATACGTGAGCCTTAGAAGCCCTGGGGTGCCGGTTGGCTCCTGAACTGAGATTCAGTTGCCCTGGCAGGAGGGCAGGAGGTGAGCCCGAGGCCTCTCACACTGGGTGTTGGATGGCTGTTCTTATGTAAGGCCAAGCACATCCTGAGAATCCTTCTTTACAAAAGGGTGAATTTGAAACAAAAGAAAAAAAATGCATTCCTCAAGGCAAGGAAATAAGGAAAGTCAATTTTTTTCTAAGAGGGGAAAAATAACATGAAAATTAAGGATTTAGTTTAAAGCTGTTATGGCATGAGAGAGACCACAAACTCCTGGCAGATAATCTCAGCTCCTCCCGGAAAGAGAAGTTGTGTTTTGAATGAATCAGTTGACAGCCATTCCGAAAAAGGCCTCCACAGTCTTCTATATCAAGATACTGGACCCAAATACCTCACTTCCATGGTCTCACTTAAGTAACCAGAAAGGTTTTAAAGGAAAGAAGCAATAATTATAGTTCTATTTATTGACATTATTATATGCTAGGAATTCAGAGGTGACTATGGAGTTGTTCCTCTTTTATGGACCTTACTTTCTATTTGACATAGTTGGGGAACTTGGTGGACGGTGTTGTAGGTCTGTTGCAATTAGCCAGGAGAGGAGATTAAGAAAGCACTGAAGGGTGGGTGATATTTTTAGCTGAGGACAGTCCTGTTCAGTTGGCTTTTAATTGCAGGCTCGTTGAGTTGTCACTGGAGGGAATTGATCTTATGGATGATGGACTTAACTCAGGCCTCTTCAGAATGGACAAGTGAACCTGGAGAAAGACAGTCAAATCTGTGCAGACATTAAAGTCCACGTGAACGTGCTGTATCCCTGAGCCAAAGATAGGACAAGAAGGCAGCACTTCTTCAGGACAGAGGAGAGACTTTTAAGGTTCCCCAAGAATGAATCCCAGGGAACTGTAATGGCCAGTTGTTAAACTGTGACTTTGCTCTTTGGACGGTGTACCCACCAAGGGTATTGACCTTTTATATGTTTTCATTTCTCTTTAATACATGTCAGGTGATGAGGACGTGGACATAAACGTTTGATACTTTGTCGAGGTGAGTCTTGGTACCTGCCTAGAAGCGCGGGCACAGCTACTGCTGCATCATACATCTTGCCGCCCATCCCACTCCCAGGCTCCGTGATCACGGCAGAGTGGTTCCTTATTGAGCTGTCCGTCTCCTCTGTGACATCGTAACCAAACAAATGACTGGAGCGTATTAGCTCGGCTTTGCTCTTTTCCATCCTTCTCTTCAAATTATGGTGTCTGGTAGTGGACCCAGTTACGTTTGCAGATGATTTACAAGTAAGGCTGTCAGTACAAACCTTGTAATCCCCGCTGTGTGATCTAGAGAAGAAAGTTACATTCTTTCCAAATTGTTTTGTTGCACTTATGTGGGAAAATGATGTACGTTTGAATGTGTATTTCCTCTCTGAATCATCATGGCTAGAGATGAATATTTATAGACATGGAATGAGTTTTCTGTATTTGAACTGTATGGTCCCCAAAATTCTCCCCAGCTTTTTAAAGTCATCACTGGAGTGCTACCTCCAGAGTGCCCCAAAGCATCCACCACTGCCTGCTCTTCGGACACTGTGAGTTTCCAACTTGGAGAAGGCTGCTGGCTGGTGAGCCATTCTCTGGCACATGTCTGGTTGGCTGATGTGAGCTTAGCACACAAGAATTGGCAGACAGTAACTAACCATGATCACGTCCATTTCTGGAACACTCATGGAGGATTTTACACCTATGCTAGTGGAATACGTTATTTCATTTAGATTTCCCAACAATCATAATTAGACTTTATCACCTGTATTAAAAAGGAAACTGTCAAAACGAGTGACGTGCAGACATTGGACTGGAACACGGGTCTTTCTGATCCCTGTCTCTGTTCCCTCCCCGGCCTATCCTTCAAAATGGCCAGGAGACTCTTCCTCTGTCTTGAGTTTCCCGCTGATGTTAACACTCTCTTTGTTTCTGGAGAGGAAAGCAAGTCTAAACTTACTTTCCAGTTGGAAATGGAATGAAGAGTTAGCGTTGGAAGCCGGGAGAGTCTGTCCTGTGATGAAGCGCTCTCCGAGCCACTTCCACTGGGACGTCACATCCCTGTCTGGGCCCCTTGCTCAGCCTGTGCACAGGTGACAGCGCAGATGTGCCGAGCAGTCCTCCCGGACAGGGCAGTGGGTTGGAAATGAGTTTGGGGATTTGGTTTCATTAGATAGCTTCCTGAGGGTCTTGGCCTGGCACTTCGAGTGGGAGCATTCCCTGTCCCACAGACTGTGCTCTGGGCCCGTGTAGACCTGACGTGGCCTCAGCCTGAGGCTCAGGGCCCGTGGTGATGAGGAGCATTTTAGTCCATGGTCTTCCAGAGGCTCTGACAATTCTGGGCTGTGGGACTTTGTCCAGGATGATAATAATTCCTCCCCGAGTTTCAGATTTCCTTGCCTATGAGCGGGGGTAGTAATAGTTTCTGAGATGATTGTAATGATTCAGTAACGGGCGCAGCATGTGCTGGCAGGTAGCTGGTGCTTAAGGAGAAGAAGTTGCAGTCACACTGTCAGCTTCTCACTGTGCGCTCTGTGCTTTGAGAGGTTGTGTGTTTGGTGAAAGTCCCGCCCAAACCCTAGGGTCTAGGTGAAATGTTGTTCCTTTACTTTCCCTTCCTGTTCCTCTTTCCCTTCTCGGTGTCCCACGTTTAGGTAGCAGATTCCTCTATTTCAGGGAACACGGGCCTTTCTAGTAAAAGGACAGGCGGAACGCGGAGAGGTGGGGCCCGGAGGGGGTCTGGAGCGTCTGCACAGCGCTGCTTCCCTGCGTTTCTGCATCCGGTCCCGTCAGTGCACTGAGTCAGCCTTCCTCTTCCTTCCTGTGTCATCGGGTCTCTGTTTTAAGGGAAAACCTTTTTTACGGGTCTTTTATCACTGACATGTTTCGTTCAGATGCTTGTTGCTTTTCTCCCTGTGCTTCAGCGTTCCGAGGAGAGAATTCAGTAGTGCAGCCTCCTCTCCGAGCTCTATGAGTTGATCGGCTTCCGCTGCAAGTCCGCTTCCTTCAAGCGGGTGGCCCCCGTGTGGCGCGCGGCCCCCGGCATCCCGGAGCCCGGCGGGAAGGCCTGCTACCGACTCCCCCTGCAGACGCTTTCTGGCTACAGTCTGTCGCTGGACCTGCAGGACGTCAGCAAAGGTGTTGGAACTAAAACATTGCTTCAGTCCCATTAACCATGCCTGGTTTGGGCCCTGCTGTCCTGTCTCAACAGGGTGAATTTTTATTCGTGTAGAACAGGGCTCAGCTGACTTTTTCTGTCAAGGGCTTGGGAGTAAATATTTCAGGGTCTGCAAACCTCCTGATCTCTGGTGCAGCTGCTCAGCTCTGCTGCTCAGACGCCAGAGCAGCCGGACAGTCCAAACACCCACAGAGCTTTATTAACAGCGGTAGCTGGGGCTGGATTGGGTGTATGAACTGCAGTTTGTACCCACAGCCTCCTCACTATTGACACCTGCACCAGAGCGTGCATTTGTGACAATGGTTGAACCTACACTGACACGTCATTATCACCCAGAGCCCATATTTGACACACGGATTTACTCTTGGTGGTGCGCACTCTGTGGGTTTGGACAGATGTGCAATGACGTGTATCCACCATCACAGCATCATACAGAGTCATCTGTCTTAGTGACCTTAATATGCTCCGTGCTGCACCTCATTCATTGCTCCTTCCCCTCTAGCCGCTGACAGCCACAGATCTCTTAGTCTCTGTGGTTTTTCCTTTCCCAGAACACCATAGAGTTGGAATCAGACAGTTCCAGAAACTTCCCAGATTGGCTTCTTTCACTTAGTGATAGGCATATAAGGTTCCTCCATGTCTTTCCATGCCTTGAAAACTCATTTCATTTTAGCACCCAATAATAGTCCATTTTCTGCCTGGACCACAATTCATCCATTCACCTACTGAAGAACAACTTAGTTGCTTCTGAGTTCTGGTGATTATGAATAAAGCTGCTATTGACATCTGTATGCAGATTTGTGTGTGGACATAAGTTTCCATTTCGTCGAGTAAACACCAAGGAGCACAGTTGCCGGATCATATGTTAGGAGTACGTTTAATTTTGTAAAAAATTGACAGACCGTCTTCCAAAGTATCTGGGCCATTTTACATTCCCACCAACAATATATGAGAATTCCTGTCGCTCCAAATCCTCACCAGCATTTGGTGCTGTCAGTGTTCTGCATTTTGGCATTTCTGACAGGTGTGCATTGATACCTTGCTGTTTCAGTCTGCATCCCCTTGATGACAGATGCTGTGGAGCATCTTTCCATAGACTTCTTTGGCATCTAGATTTCTTCTTTGATGAGGTGTGTGTTCAGGCATTTTGGTGATTTTTTGATCAGGTTATTCATCCTTCTTGTTGAGTTTAAAGAAATTTTGGTATATTCTGGATATCAGCCCTTTATCAGTGTGTCCCTGCCCTTCACCTGCAGTACTGGAGTTGTCCTTTGGGTCTCAGTGGAGTGTCAGCTCTTCAAAGAGGTTCCCTGTTTCCCCTCAGCCTAAATACTGTCCTTGTATTTTTCCCTTTCATTGACTCATTTTGTTCTTTTTAAATAGCATTTCCCATAATTTGTAAGTACATTAAAAAAAAGGGCAATGATTGAACACCACCTCCCCCACCAGGCTGTGTGCCCTGTGAGAGTAGAGGCCCTGTCCCCACTCACCGTTTCCCATGACAGCACATGGCACATGTCCATGTAAAAGTGTGTAACGTGGGGCCAAACCTGATGAGCAGCTATGACGACATGTGTTGGCTGCCATTTATTGAGTAGACTTTGTTTCTGATCTTAATTATTAAATCAGATGAATGAAACTTGTTTGTTTTGAAAAATAAAACAAGAAATCTCACCTCCATGTGATTGGTACTTTCTACTTAGCCTTCTGACCCAGGAGGGGATATTCACCATCATTTTGTGGAGGAGGTTGGGGAGGTAAAGTAAGAGAGTGAGATCAAATAAAGTAAAAATGAAACTATCAGTTGGCTTTATTTTCACTAAGACTTAAAAGTTACTTTAACCCTATCTCAGCTGTTGTTCTGTTGTTATAAACATCCCTCATAGAATTAAATGGAAGCCCACTAAAGTCTGAAAGGGAAATTTTGTGCTCAGGTCCTGAAAAGTGTTTATGTCTATTTCTTGAAATGCACATTTTCCCTGCTGGTTACAGAACGTCGAGATGGGAACACAGCCGTGCGCTGTGTGTGTCTGCCGGCTTCACGGGCTGCTCACTGTCATTTTCATTTTCTTGTGTTGCAGTTTATGACGGTTTTCCATGAGATATATTGCTCAGCGTTTTCCTGAATGAAGGATTGAATTTCCCACAGAAAATCTTATGAAAGAGAGTGACAAGGCACATGAGTTTCCCAAAAAGGAATAGTTGATGTAATAAACTCTCACTATGGTGAACTTTTTTAATACAAGCCAGTTGAAAATTTTAGCACTAGGTCATATGCCACAAATGTGTCTTAAGAATAAAAAGATTCATATTTTAAAGAAGAAGCAGTTTGAATCAAGTAGAAATTATGATTTGTACACTATTTGTTGGTAGAACTTATACTCAGTCTTATTATAATTGCCTGTGGTAGGAAATGGATCATTATTTATTTATTAAAAAAAATCCACTAGGTTCTATTTGCTCCATTCTTGATGCGGCAGTGCTGAGGTTAGTTAATTTGGGCCATTTAGGATTCTTAGCTAGGTTTTCCGGACATTGATTTCAGCCTCTTTATCTTTTCTACAATCTCTTCTTTTGTGTCGGCCTTTGGTCTTTTGACAACATGAAAATATTGCACGGATCTGCCTTTCCATTTTTTCCTGTCTTTGTGGGAAAAGATTTCTGTAAGACAGACTACTAGGATAATAAGGATTTTGTGTGGGCTAAGTTTGGTCAGTTCTAAGGTTTTCAATTAATACGTATTGATACTTGCTATTCAGCTAATGACAGTAAAATTATAAACTAACTTAAGTATACACCAGTAAGTATAGTAGAGTAAGCCCATCACCCAGATTAAGGAATTCACAAACTTTTCCATATTTCCTTTATTCAGACCTTTGTTCTTTTATTTGTCCTTTGTTGAAGTATTTGACAACAAATCCAAGAAGACATGTCATTTTACCCTATGTACTCAAGTAGGCATGTCTGAAGAATGAGGGCATTTTCTTTGATCAGGTTTTTCCATTTGATCCATGTGCTCATTAAGTACCAGCTGTGTCAGGCATCTCACTAGGCATTAGGGATCCTTGGGGCAATGAGACAGTCCTGGCTCCCAAGGAAGTTAAGGGCTGATGGAGGAAACCAACACAGGAGCTTGGGTGCCTCACTTAAGGTCCCTGTGGGATGACACCAATTGGACAAAATTTGTGCACAATACAGTAGGATTCACAGAAGGGACTGGTCAGACTTGTAGGGTAGGCCGTGAGAGAGGCGGTCAGCAGGGATACAAGGGGAGGAATCATTTGATCAGAATCTGAAATCCTTTCTGCCAACCTTTCTACCAAGCCCCCAGGGCCCATCACACACAACCCTGTGCTGTAAGTACTTTTGATTCCAGTTACCACATCTCCTTCAGGAAGGATTTTAAGGTGGAAAATATTTAAAATCCATAATTGTTGCCAGAAGGGACATAGAACAAGGAACATAGAAACAACACAAATGTCCATCAGCACATGACTGGGTAAAGACGAGGTGATACATACATACAATGGAATACTACTCAGACTTAAAAGATGACATTTACAGCAACATGGATGGACCTGAAGACTGTCATTCTAAGTGAAGTGGGGTGGAAAGAGAAAGAAAAATGCCATATGACTTCATTTATGGGGAATCTAAAATTAATAGCAATAATAATAAGACCACAAAGGAACTAAATATTATTTTGATTTCTTGAATATATGTAAGCACATCTGACTGTCCTTTGTGATTGGATTACAATATTATGTTTATTATTCTTTTCTAGATGTCCTTATTCATCTGGTAACTGTAATTTTAAAAATCTAAAGCTCTAATCTGTTCTTAGAAACAATGATTAGTACATATATGTAAACTAAAAAATGCAGTATACTCTATACATGTATTTACATGCAATAAGTGTATGTGAAGTTGAACTGTAATAATTCTACATAATAAAACTGAAAAAGGAAAAAATAAATAATTTATTTAAAAAAAACAGCCCTCTTTAGATATTAAAACGTTCATTTCTGAGATTCTGTGAAAGACAGCATGGAAGTAGGTTTTTAAGATTTTCTCCTTGCGACTCAGTGAGCAGTCTGGGCTGCAGATCTCGGCTGCCACAGGCACCCAGGACTTGCCGGCTTTCTCCTCACTTGTTGGGAGGAAGGTTAGCTGCTTCAGGAATATTTATGCTCTTAGAAGTTGCTGAAAGCCCCACAGAGCTTCTGTTTACATGGAGAGTATCTGTTAATATACCCCATTTTAGGAATTAGAACAGAAAATTTAAACCCCAAAACTGACAAGCACATGCTGTCCCAGCACGTGGTCAAAGCAGTGCTGCCATGCTGGGGTTGTTTTGGTTCTAGAAAAAATGCACCGTACACTCAAGAATGATGGTGAACCCACAGATCTCATCTCATCAATGTTATGAAGAGGTGGGACCCAATGCCCCTAAAACAGTGCTGAAGTCCACAGATGTCTCAGAACACACGGAGCCATGGGATCAAGAATACAGTGTCTCGTGGATCATCAGCAGTGGGGACCGCGTCCTGGGTCAGGAGGAGCAGAAGTAGGGATAGCAGGCACACAGTCCTATTGACAGCAAAGCTTTAAAGGTTTTGAACTGACTGAAAGTTTGGCAAAGATTTGCATTTAGACTACTACATTTCCTCTCCTGGAGACGTTAGAAGGATAACACTGATTAATAGAGGATGATTGTAATGGATTAATTATGATACTGATGACATGGGCTACGAACACTAACCCTATACTCAGTGTAGACTAAGCCTTTTATGTACACACTTCATTAGGTCTCCACGCCCCTGCAAGGTGGCATTAAGCACTCATACAACCATGAAACCAGTGACTATAAAACAGTCACAAGGCTTCCTCTCCATCATGAGGTAGCAGAACCAGCAAGGATTTTCAATGACAAACGCCAAAATCACATATATTTGGGAAAGAAAGCAAACAAAACACTGAAGAACAATAAACCAAAAGAGCAGATGGAATGGAAACTTTTATTGAAGAAAGCAATGATTGATTCAATTAAAAGAGCTAATGTCCCTGGTATAATTGAACCATCAATACAAATTTTTGGAAAAGTGGGTTGTGAAATTACTGTCTCACTTAATATTTGAATTCCTAGTTGGACCAATTTGATATGCATCACTGGTGTGAGGTTAGATATTTAGGTAAATAACAACATTCCTATTTTTTAAGTTAACAGGAAACATAACACAGGACTCCAGATTTAAGGAGAGAATGCAAACAACTACTTTCATACTCCATCCAGTAAGGACACGTGTCCCTGCGTCACCAAAGCAATGAGAATTTGCACAAAGCAAACACAGTTCTCCAGTTGTGACAAATACGATACCGTGAGCCATGAATTACGACAGCAAGTAACTGTTTAAATGCCATGGGCAAACTTTTTTTATCATCTTAAAAACATCACTGTTGTTCTAGGTAAGAAAAAGAATTGTTTTACTAACAAATCCAACTGACACAGGGGTTTTTCCAAGTGAGAAGGTGATTCCAAAAAGTGCAGTAAAATGGTCTTAGACTGACCAGCATCACGATTCCCGGTTTTACACTTGCTATCTGCTCGTCACCTCTGACACAAGGACTCAACAAATGATTTTTTTTCTTTAGGAAAAAAAAGATAAATAAAATCTAACTACAAGATGTGGTATGTAAATCGATAATGAAGTTGTCTAACCTAATAATGCAGCCAGTGTAATGTAGCACTTATTCGGGCACTAGAATTTTTAATTCATTATTTCTTTTATACCCTATTTCTGTCCTAAAGGAGACATTTAAATTTTCTACTTTATTCAACATATCTTGTGGGGGTTGTGATATACTCTGGTATGGCAGTTTTCAGAGATTTAAAATCGCCTCTGTGGTTGTGGTCAGGAAAGGCAAGACTCCCGCACAGCTGCGACGGAGAAGGAATCCCCGGAGTCAGCCTCCGGGCAGCTTCCGAACCGCATGTGCTTGCACTTGGCACAGGACACCATCAGCAAGTGTAACTCTGACAAGGAGATTTCCCCGGGGACCTGGGAGGTGCTCTAAAATTGTGAAGCCACTTGTTTCCCAGTTAGGTGAGGCTTGGAAAAATAGTTTATTAGAAGTGACTCCTTTTGTATGTGCCTTTTGTCCTGAGAGGTTACTAATTAGCATAGAATATAAACTACCCCATGATATAAGAATTTAGGTACCACATCTTTCCATCTACCTGTGTATTTGTTTATCATATTTATATTTAGGTTACATTTTCTATGACGTTCACTTCTGGGCACAAGAAAAGAAAGATTAGAAAATATTTATTATAAACAGGGGGGACTGGATCAAAGGGTTAAAAACCACTACTGCTAACAATAAAAACCATATAATAATTTTAATCTCAGTTGCATCAGACCTTCCAGAATTACTCCCTCAATTTCACTGTTAAAACAGTATTGGAATATCTGTTCTTCCAAGACTGGGGCCTGATCGCCACTCATCCAGACATCTGCCTGTGGGTCCCTACTTGTCCTTGACGCCCACAAACACACTTTACGGGGTGAAATTTCTTCAGTGCCCCTACTGTAGGGGAAACCTGGAAGTCCCAGACACTGTCCAGGAGTCATACCTACCTGCAAAAATCAAAGTCATGTGACTGAAATGGGACAACCCAGGTGGTATGATAGGGCTGAAAGCTCACCAAAAACAGGTTTGAGGGCCTGACCCAAGCCCTCCGGCTCCTCACATGAAGAAGGACAGGGAGACCCAGTTAGCCACGAGACTGGGGGGGCTTCATTACTCCATGAATAAAGGATTTGTGCCAGTGCCACCTTTAGACAGTGAACCCCAAAACCCAGACTTGGAAGCACCCCGTCCCCTCCCCTCTGAACAAATATTCTCTCAAGACACATAGTGAGAGATGGGAGCCTCGGTGAGCTCTGGAATAAGATGCAATCTGAAAGACTGCTGGTAACAAATGATGCGGAGCTCGAGCAGCCCCCAGGGCCACCAGCCCTTCTGGTACCACAGATGCCCACACTTCCATCCACAACAGTTTCTTCAGGACATTTATGCACACATAACCAACACACAAAAATGATTGCTTAGACATATTTTAAGTGAAATAACATTATGAGAATGCCAAATTAATGACAAGTCAGAGTCAAGACCCCAGAGTATTAACTGGATGAGATCTCACGTGTGCTCCGCAGTGAGCTTTAAACCCTTAGGACACAGTCATGGAACAGTAGGAATTTTCTTTCTTTCCTCCAAGTTGGCTTTCCTGGAGAACTCCATAGACACAGGAAGACTCTGTATCCCACCTCTACTACTTACACAAAGGGCTCAACACGTGGAGAGAGATCAGCGCTCGTGCGACCGGCTCCAATGTGAGCACTCCAGTGCCCAGCTGCCCGAGGAGCAGAGCTCCCACCACAGGAACAGAGCTGTCGCCACGGGCACTGCAGTGCCCGCAAGACTCAGGAGTCTGATGAGTGAGCCTGGGGCGGGCAAGACAGGAAGAAAGCACCACTCCCTCAAGCTCTGCAGGTGATCTCTGTGTCATCTTGAATAAATACAGTCAGCATTAAAGATGTTTGACAAGAGGGTAAAAGGTAAGGCCTCCCCAAATCTCCACGCATTCCTTTTGTGGGAGTCCTGTTAGAACACATGGTGACAAGAGACGCTGGCTTTACATGCGCACGTTGCCCTGAGGGCTGCAGGGGAGGCCACAGTGCTGCCTCTGCCCCACCTCCTGCCCTCATCCCCCAGGCCTCACAGGGGCCACTGACACGTTTCTCTGACTTTCTCCCCTTGGTATTGCTGCTCTTCCAGCTTTTAAGGGCTCATAAGAACCTCACCAGAAAATCTTTAACAATGAACCCAAATCAAATGAAATCAACCACAGAAACGCACTGCCTTCATCATTACTTTACATTTTAGGAAGAAATTCTTGAAGACGTCTCTCTGACCTGAAGGGATGGATGGAGTAGAAAAGAAAAGAAGACAAGCATTTTTGGCCCATAAAAAATGAGAGGTAACCAGATGGTAGCTAGTTTTCATTGCACCTCTCTGCCCGCCCCAATTTCACATGGCCCTCCCAACTCAACTCATCAGAACTCGACTGAAGGAGACGGCTGTGCAAATTTAATGGAAGCCAAAGAAATCGCTCCAGAAACACTCTCCCAAACCCAGTGAGAAAAGGGAAAGCTGACCAGTGCCAGGTTCTGAATACTAAAACACACAGATTCAAACTCCAATACCCTCCCTGGTGGGTGTACTTACAGTGGGTGTGTCGCCATGCCATTTGTCAGCATCCAACATATAAAAATGAAAGGGACACCAGTTTTCAACATCACAGTCCCTCTGAAACAACTGGTAGTCAATTAGCGTTTGTCGGCAGCAAAAGACGATTTTCTCCCCTGCACGTGGAGGTCAACACACAGAAGAGACTGATGATCCCCACTGCGAGTGTAGCTAAGTGTGTCTAAGCAAACTGGCTCCATCAGCCTCCTGATGAGCAGGGGAGTGTGTAAGCCGCGGGGCTCTGCAGAATAACGGCCAGGCAAGGAGGGCGCTTCCTTGCTTTGGGGAGAAAAGCGCGAAAGCAACACTCGTTGGAAATAAATTCTAATTAAAATTTCAGGTGCAGTTCCTGCAGCGTAACCCCCGCCAATAGATGAGGCTCCCTCCGTGCTGCCCAGTCATGTGAGCCAGGCTCATTATTATAACTGTGTGTTTGGTTAAGCAAGTGAATCATGTCTGTTTTCTGGAAATTACATGAGGGTGGAAAACCTTCAAAACATGTTCTTTTATTTGCTATAGAATTTGTTTAATCCTCTTAAGAGCATTTACAATGACAACCTTCTTAAATACAATGACAACCTTCTTAAATAAGTATCTATGCCCAAGAGAACTTTCCAGGCACATGCGCCGAAACCTAGGACAACCCAGAAGCAAAATCAAAACCGTTTCAGCTGCACAGCACCGCAGAATGTGTCCAGTTTGAGAATCAAGGATTTTTTTCTCCACACCCTTTTACTCTTCTGCCCAAATTAATCAGCCTCTGCTGCTCTTGTATACTGAGTATCGTATGACTCATCTTCTCTGCCTGTAAAATGGAAATGGGAGACACTTCTACCCAATAAAATGTCATAGAACTAACCAGCAAAATTATATATATTAAAAAAAATGCCAGGGCTTTATGCTGTCCAGGCTTATGAATCATTTATTTAATGTGTCAATTGCTACAAGAATAAACTTTTCTAAATAGAAAACCTCCTCAGAAATCTTCAACTACTCTTCAAGAAAAAATATCTCAGAAAATTTCTGAAAAGTATTTAAAGGAAAATCATTTTTAACTGAATCATATTCTAGGCATACTGAATAAATTCTCTTTAGAGAACTCCTAATTTTTTTTAAATGACCTATAAAAATACACCCAGCATTAATCAGTAAATCTTCATTCCTTATTTTTAAAATTCTTAACACATGCTATTTTTCTTAAATCAAATGAGGAGGTATTCGCAAGCCAATGGACAACGGAATTACCTAAGAAGACATTATAAAGCAGCAAGAGCAACTAGCACTTTGCCAAGCATTCTGCCTGAGAGCCACTCGTATCATCTCATTTTGACCTGACTGCTTGGAGTTGAGCTCCATCAGCCCATTTAACACATGAAGAAACTGAGGCTCTGGGTGGTCATGTTTCCAGTACTTGATGGAGCCAGGATCCAAACCCGGATCTTTCTCTATAGAGCCTGTGCCTTTACCAGATCACACTTACATTTCTCACTCTTCAAATGCACTCAGTCCCAAAGGTAACACACCTTCCTTGCGTTTCTGAGAGTTTTAGGAAGTACTGAATTACAAGGACTAAGCAGACATTTGTGTGGGCTAATTTTTAATTTTCTGATTTTCCTGAATCAGTTCAGGCTGAATTCATACTACTTACGAGGAGAAGTCCTGAGGCAGAGGAGAGAGGGGAAGATAAGCCAGACATAAACAATTTCAACAGATCCAATTCATCAAGGAAGCAAAGTATTAAATAAACCACTTCAGCAACACACTTGTCAGTAAGCCTTGGTTTCTCTATCTCAGCCTGAAGGAGGGTAAGCCCTCCAGCCCATCTGCCTTCCCGCCACTTACGCTGGGAATTGTAAAATAACCTTCCTTTTTTAAAGGGTGTATCCATTCTCCCTACTTTTTACCAATCCTGGCTGTTATCCTGAAAATCTATTCCCAGGACTTGGCATCCATCTCCCATATTTAAATCCTTAAAGTTTGAAATTATGATGAAGCTTGGGCACATAAAGATTCACACCATAATTCACAGAATAAACAAAGACCACAGGAACAGGGCCACCTCCAGACCCCATGAGCTCAGGATAGGCTTCAAACTTCATAAAATCTGCTGCATGCTGTTTGAACAGAAAGAAAATTGAATGTGATCAAGGAGGCTGACAAAGAGCACTGGCCAGCTCAAGAGATGACTCCTTCACCGCCTCATCTGACTTAAGTCATCTAACAGTTATCAGTTGATCTCTAACTAAAAGTAAAACAGGGGTAGGGTTGGAAAGTAACATTTTTCCTACAATATATACATATTGTCAACTAAAAATTGGCACTTGTCATCTGCCTCTGATTTGATTAAGTCATGAGCCACTACAGCTGCTGACCTTCAACACCCTCTGCAAGTATTTCAGGGTGGAGATCAGGAATGGGCTGCTCTGTGCTCTGGGAAAATGGGCAGAAAAGCCTTCAGATAGTTAGACATTTTCAGGAAATTTTAAGAGCCCAAATTCTTGCATCTCCTCCTATGTAGAAAAGCACTAAAATCACTAACAGAGACACCTGCTCCCCGACTAGCAGGAGCCTCTGCCTTAATGTATATTGACTGCACGTCCCCCTTCACTGAAATCTCATATAATGCTGAGCTCCCCCTCCTCTTCAGAGCAGTTCCTCCGGCTCTCTGAGATGCTGACACCTGGGCTCTGGTCCTCATTTTGCCCAAGATAAAACTTAACCCACAACTCTCACGTTGTGTGGTTTATTGGCAGTACCACAAAAATTAAGCTTACATACTTGAGCTCATAGTAAACATTCAGTATCAAACATTTCTTGACTTAAATTACTTTTTAAAAGTAAATAATTATTCCATTTCTTAAATATAGCATCTTTAAATATAAATTAGCAGATATTTGTGAATCTTAGGAAAATATATTCTGGAAAAACTTTTAGCTAATTAATAAAAATGCTATTGTGTGGAGTTATAGAAATTCAGAAGTGGAAAAGAATAGTATTGTAACTGAAGTTCTTGTTTCAGTTGCAGAGATCCTGAGGCCTCAAAAGACATATAAATTTGCCTGATTTTATACACAGTCCATTAACAGAAAGCCTAGAACTAAGATCCTGTTCTTTGAGAGTAAAAGACTTGCTCTGCTGGTTTAGGGTGAACTTTATGAAAATGGGTCATGAGAAAGAAACAGAATGCAGGGTCCTGGGCGAGGCAGCGGAAGAAAGGAGGGTCTCACCAGGTCGTGGGTGAGAAATAGGCTCCCACAGAGCTGGTGTGATAGGCATCCCTCAAGTGCATGAAAACTACTATTTAGCACACCTGCCACTGAAACACACACAAGCTGTTTAACTAGAAGTCTGACCAGGAGGCTTTCTCAGTGACACAACAAGCTATTTTCACGTTAACTCTACAACTACAGGAAGAGAAAGAATAGAAAGCTGATATTAATTATTAATAATTTACACCAAGAACCAAGAAATTTCCAGGAGAAATATAAAGACTTGTTGGAAGTTTCATTATGTGAACATACTGCCAATTCAGTTGTCTTAAAATTGGTTCTATAAAATATATTGTCCTTTGCTGTTCCAAATCACATTTGAAAGAAATAATGTTTCTTAAGGGTGTTTCTGGAATTTTCTTCTATTTCCTAGCACCAAATCTCAGAGATTTAAAGAAATGGAGGTTTGGAATTTCATCCACTCTTCCCTAGACAATTTATTGTTCCTTCAAAGAACAAGGGGGGAGTCACACAGAAAAGCATTTGAGCATCAGGCTGCTTACATTTCCTCCAGCAGTCTTGGAAAATAACGCGGAAATGAACAGCAGGACAGAAACCTGGCGGGAGGGTCCCTGGCTAGAAGGTGAGAAGAACTGTGTTCTCCAACGTGCTCTGATAGCCACTAGTTTAAATGAACCGAGCAATTGTTCCAGCATATACGCAGCTCTACGTGAAAATCTCAACTGTTACCAACTGCTCAGTGCAGCCCGAAGCAATGGACGGACTGCAGAGGCCCCCGGCGGCTCATCGTGGTGTCTTACACTACGTGCAGGATGAGCGGTGCCTCCCCGCCCACTCCATCCCCTCCCCTCGAAGGAGATGGCTGGTCCTGAGTTGAGCTTACCTCATAGCAAGCTGTCTCTCAGCCCTCTGTCTAAAGCAAGATAAAAGCAGGAAAGCTACCTGGGACTTTACAGAAACATCCCAAAAGGGAACTGACGCACCTTTCTTCCCTCCTCTCTGCCGTCTGGAATGTGGACCTGATGGCTGACCTGGCAGCCACTTTGGGCCATCAGGTTGATGGGCTGAAGATAACAGGAAACTTGTTCTCTGACCCAGGGGCCATCAAGCAAACCAGCCCTGGGCTACCGATTGCTTGACTTCTTTATGTAAGAGGGAAATACAATTTTAGCATGTTTAAGCCAGTGCTGTTATCTGGGGAACTAGGTGTTGTACATTGCCATGGTAAGACCTAATAAAAAGTTAAATATTCAACAAAAACTATTTACCAAATAGTTAATAAATGATAAAGAGATCTTGATTTTTGTTTTAATGCTATGAAATGTAAATCAAGTTTCAGCATATACCAATAAAACAAGACAGTGTGGAGATAAAGCAAAACAGAGTTTGTAGAACAGAGATCTAAAGCATCCTCCTATCCAAGGGACAGAAGGACAGCCGTGACTCTACATGCCAAGGCTGGAGTCACATGGGCTCCCTGTTTTCCTTTTCTTGGGTTGTGTTTTGTTTCCAGCCTTGGGAAAAATTGATAAGACTGCTGATCAAATCATTTCAGGAGCAGCTTCCATCGTGTAGAACCCCTGTATCTTCTTTCATCTGCCTCCTGGAATGTTCTGACACAATTAATTAGTCCAGCCTTCTAAATTGAGCAAATGGAGCTCAATCAATTTGCTTTCAGACAGAGTTAAAAATAGACATTAAAAAGCATAACTAGGAAATTTTATCTTCCAGAGGACATTGCACAGATGAAATAGGAGAATTACTGTGAATCACTCTGTAAACACTAAGTACAATACAAACAATATTAGTACTGATTCTATGTTACATTCATCAATAAAGTAATACAGAACCCTTTCTTACCAGAAGGAAAAGGTGCTTTGTAATTTTCTGTCACTTTAATTCTTCAAAAGTTTCTATAAAATTGATGTCTTTAAAAAAATCAATGCACATTAGGAACTAATTTTAATCCTTCATCTCCCCCGGTTTAACACATATCAAGAATGTTACCATTTCTAGCTATTTTATTTAGGAAAGCCTTTGGTATACATGAGGCACAGAGCACGGCAAATTGTCAGTATCACTCAGGATAGGAAAACCATGTTTGATACCCGAACTTGAAGACATGAAGAAGATGCCTGACATGTCCCACTGACCTTTCAAGCTATTCTTTTTCAAACACTTGTTTCTTCTTGGTCCAGAACAGACATGCATTTGTTGATGTGAGACTCTTTAAGTGAAAAGGTCAACCCATCATTATCACTTTAGAGACTGAAATTTTACCCTCCTCATCCATGTGGACATAGCATACTTACTGATTCCTAACATGAAAAATGACCATCGATGACACCTCAGGGTGCTCCAATGCAGAGGTTCTCTGCTGCAGTGAGGAGGAAAGAGCCGTGTGCTTCAAGATGCACTTACTGTCTGTAGCTCACTTGGCAAGACACTGCAACTTGTCTAAGCTAAAGCTTAAAAGTGGACAATAGAGACAACGTCCATGGCAAAGGGCATTCGGAAGCTAATTCCTTGGCCCCACTTCATTGCTTCTCAAGAGCCATGGGCAATACCTTGAGAAAGGCAGCAACGTGGTACCCAAGTCATCAAAAAGCTGCACCTCCTACTAGTTGACAGTAAAGCGAGTGTCATCTGGCTCAACAGATCTCCCTCTGTCTCTAAAGTGTATGGCTAAATTTTCTTTAATTTCTCGGTCGGGGGACACTCCATTTTTGAAAATCTCCTCCCTGCAGTAGAAGTTCTTAGTTTCCCAATCACAGTGCAGGATTGAAGGGGGGATAAAAGAGCGGACAAAACATAGATCACTATTTATTCCTTGATATATTTTTGGCACATGGACTAAAAATCTTTGGGTCAGTTGGACATCAAGATCATATCTAATTTACACAATTGTCAACTGTCATTTTACTACCAGCTCCTGAAACAGTCACGTGGTCACTAGGTTATTTTTCCTTCCCTTGACCCATGGATTTGATGATTTCTAACCAGACACAATAGATTTTTGAAAAGAAATCTGTTTCACCTTTTGCTTTTAAACTAAATTTGTGTACCTGACAGTGACTTCACTCTAACATTCACAAAAAGCTATCCAAGGACACCCCCTTTTGACATCATCTCTAGATGTCTTGAATAAACTGCTGAACTGATTCTTCCAGATTATTAAAACATATATGCCCATTATGATGTGGCCCTCTTCAATTTGTGATGTTTTCAATAATCATTACCTCTTTGGATACTTTATTACACATTTAGCATTTCTTTATCCAATTCAGTTACATTAGTATATAAGATTTCAAAAGAACTGGTTTCTCAAAATGATGATATTTTACATCTATGACCTTTTCTTTTTCAAGTAATTCTGTAAGGCTGTCAAGGACAGCAGTGAAAGTGGTGTGTAGTGATTGCTGCTTCAGAGTCTCTGGTCCTGCCCCATGATCTTGCATGTGTTTACGCATCCTTGTGAATGTCAACACATCAGTCTATTAGGAGCTGAAATTAAACTACCTGGATGCTAATTTTTCTTTTTAAAAACAATAAACTCAATTTCCCCTACAAATTCTTTATTGCTTCTCATACTGAGGCTCATCACTTTTCCTAATATATATGTTTGGTGGAGAGGGGGGCACAGCCCTGAAAGCCTGCACACAGCACCAACTCTATAAGATTAACCAGAGGTGGCCGTGGATGTTGTGTGACTTCAGCCACTGAGCACGAGCACCTGCTGTCCCTCCAACTGTTCTGCCTCCATTGCTGACAGTCCTGGAGGTCACTGCCTCTTGTAAAATTCTACATTACAGTTCATATATTTTCAAAAGTTATCAAATTGTGAAAGTCGTCTGTTGTTTGTGTAAAATGGGGGGTACTTGCCTTTGCTCATTTCAGGCTAACCTAAGTCCAGAATGACACACACACACACACACACACACTCAGTTCTGAGTGCCCCCAAAGAAAAGTTTGAAAGGCTTCGGGACAGTGGTGGCACTCAAACCTTTGGAATTTTGAGCTCTATGAAAGTATCACTTATTCAGAAATTAAGCATTATAATTCTAGACCAAGAGAATCAGAATCCCCCATAAGTTACTTACAAGAATTTTTTTAAAGAAACTATCTTCCCTAAAATCCAATGATAAATCAAATATCCATGGAAAGAATATAGATCAGTAATATCAAGCAACAATTTCTGCACTAATGCTGATTAGCCATCAGCCCAAACCAAAGGATATAGAAATAAGACACCTGGAGATAGAGATGGAAGAGAGGTATTAAAAAGCAAGAATATAAAAGAAGTAATGGTCCTATGGAAACCTGCACATTTTTTTGAAATAATTACTTGATTAAAGGAACTCACTCTTGAAGATTGGAAATGCACCAAGAGGAAATCTAGCAGGGAAAAGAAGCAGAAACGGGTCTCAGTTTTCTCCGACGCTGATCCTAATTGAAAAAAATTTCCTTGGCTTCCACAATACACAACTTGCATTGATGTCTAAGCAGAAGATTGAGGAGGAGACAAAACCGAATGTGTGTGGAAACCATCCTTCACCAGCACTGCTGGAAACACAGAATTGTGGTGTTAGGGCACTGCCCGACCGATATATATAACAGCAGGAATAAGCTCTAACTAGGTTTCTGAGCGATAAATGCTATTAGCTTTAAATCTACTCAAGTAAACATGCAGAGAAATCATGGTAAGTTCTTGAGATGTAGCCTTGCTTTTTAGGTGAGATAAAGGAATGCTTCTACACTTGTTCCATTTTGGAAACATATGTGATTGGAAGCCAATCTTCACCTAGGTTTTTGAGAACCCAGAGTTTCTGGCCTCGGGGAATTACGGTACTTACTTATATAAGGGGAGGCACAAGCTCCAGGTGGCTTTCCCATTCCAAAGAGCTTTTACTTGAAACTGGCTTTCAGAATCATGCTGAGAAATCAGTTAGTGTTTCTATATGTCACTCCACCATTTATGCTGTATGAAAGAACTCCACATCACATGCTCAATTTTCAGATATGTATGAGTTTGGAAGCCGTCCTTCAACTAGCTAATTGGGAACCCACAGATTCTGGGGTAGGGAAACTACGCTACATACATATCTATGGTGATGCACTAGTACCAAAACGGTTTTTCACTGCAAACCGCGTTTACTTGCAACCGGCTCTGAAAAAACATACTGAGAAATCAGAGTGTTTCTGTATGTCACTTAACCTTCAATGCTGGATGAAAGAACGCCGCTCCACATGCTCTATTTTCAAATCTGTATATGTATGAAAGCAGTCTTTCACCTAACTTGTTGGGAACCATAGTTTCAGGACTAGGGGAACTACGCTGCTTTCTTATATTTGGGGACGTTCTAGCACCAACTCGCATTTCCACTGCAAACGGCTTTACTTGAAAGCGGCTTTGAGAAACAGGCTGAAAAATCAGAGAAAGTGTTTCAGTGTGTCACTTAACCTTCAATGCTGGATGAAAGAACACCTCTCCACATGCTCACTTATGACAACTGGATGAGAGTTGGAGACTTCCTTCACTTATAATGTTGGAAAACAAGAGTTTCTGGTCTAGGGGTACTACACTGCTTACATATCTAAGGGGAGGCACTCGCTCCAACGCAGTTTTCCACACAAACAGCTTTCACTTTGAAATCGGCATTAGTAAACATGCTGAGAAATCAGAGAATGTGTTTCTACATGTCACTCTGCCTTTTATGCTGGATGAAAGAACGCCACTCCACATACTTTATTTTCAGATCTGTATAAGTGTGGAGACCGTCCTTCACCAAGCTAGTTGGGAACCCAGAATTTCTGGACTACAGAAACTACGCTGCTTTCGTATATATGGCAACGTACTAGCACCAACTCGGTTTTCCTATGCAAACCGCTTTTACTTGAAACCTGCTTTGCGAAACATTCTGAGAAATCAGAGTAAATGTTTGTGTATGTCAGTTAACCTTCAATGCTGGATGAAAGAACGCATCTCCACATGCTCACGTCTGACAGCTGAATGTGTGTTGGAACTGTCCTTCACCTAACTTGCAGTAAGCCCAGTGTTTCTGGTCTAGGGGAACTACGCTACTAACATGACTAAGGGCAGGCCCTCGCTTCAACACGGTTTTCCACAGCTAACTACTTTTACTTTGAAACCGGTGTTAGCAAACATGCTGAGAAATCAGAGAATGTGTTTCTACATGTCACTCTGCTTTTTATGCTGAGTGAAATAAGGCCTCTCCACATGCTCTATTTTCAAATCTGTATATGTATGGAAGCCGTCCTTCACCTAGCTCGTTGGGAACCAACAGTTTTTGGACTAGGGGAACAACGCTGCTTTCATATATATGCGAATGATCTAGCACCAACTCGCATTTCCACTGCAAAATGTTTTTACTTGAAACGGATTTCAGAAACATGCTAAGAAATCAGAGTGAGTGTTTCAGTATGTCACTTAACCTTCAATGGTGGAAGAAGGAACGCCTTCCAACATGCTCACTTCTGACATCTAAATGTGAGTAGGAGCCATTCTTCACATAACTTCTTCGAAAACAAGGGTTTCTGGTCTAGGGAAACTACGCTGCTTACATATTTAAGCAGAGGCTCTCGCTCCAAAGCGGTTTTCCACAGCAAAATGCTCTTCCTTAGAAACTGGCATTAGGAAACCTGCTGAGAATACAGAGTGGCTATTTCCGTATGTCACTTAACTTTCAATGCTGGATGAAAGAACGCCTCTGCACAAGATCACTTCTGACATTTGAATTTGTGTTGGAGACGTCCTTCTCCTAACATGTTGGAAAACCAGAGTTTCTGGAATACGGGAACTACCCAATTTATATATCAAAGCGCAGGAACTCGATTCAAAGCAGTTTACCAAAGCAAAGTGATTTTTCTTTGAAACCAGCATTTCACAGTAAACATAAAAGGCAGAGTGAGATGTACAAACACGTTCTCTGATTTCTCAGTATGTTTCTTAAACCCGGTTTCAAGTAAAAGCAGTTTGCAGTGAAAAACTGAGTTCGTGCTAGTACGTCCCCATATATATGAAAGCAGTGAAGTTTACCTTGGACAGAAAATCTGGGTTTCCAACAAGCTAGGTGAAAGGCGGCTTCCACACTCCTACATTCCTGAAAATTGAGCATGTGGAGAGGCGTTCTTTCATCCAGCACAAAAGGCAGAGCGACTTCTAGACACACATTCTCTAATTTCTGAGCATGCTTCTTACGCCAGTTTCAATTTAAAAGCGGTTTAATCTGGAAAACGGAGTTGGAGCGAGTGCCCCCCCTTACATATGTAGGTAGCGTAGTTCCCCTATACAAGAAACTATGGGGTTCCAACAAGTTAGGTGAAGGACGTCTCCAAAACAAATTCAGATGTCAGAAGTAAGCCTGTGGAGAGGCGTTTTTTCATTCAGCATTGAAGGTTAAGTGATATACAGAAACACATTCTGTGAGTTGTCAGCATGTTTCTCATAGCCGATTTGGCAGTGTAAAACCGACTCCGTACTAGTAAGTCCCTATATATATGAAAGGAGCATAGTTTCCATTTACTAAAACTCTGGATTTCCAACAAGGTAGGTGAAGGATGGCTTCAACACTCATTCAGTTCTGAATATTGAGAATGTGGAGAGACATTGTTTGTCTAGCATAAAGGGAAAGACTTGCAGTAGAAATACTTACACTGGATTCTCAGTATGATTCCTAGTGCTGGTTTGAAGTTCATGAACTTTTCATTGTCAATCAGAGTTGGAACTAGTACCTTCACATTTATACAAATGAAGTGAATTTACCAACTAATAAGAAACTGTGCATTCCCATCAAGCTAGCTGATTGAAGACTTTCACACACAGTTAACTCTCAGAATTGTGCAAATGGAGAGACGTTCGTTCATCAAGCATAAATGAAATGGTTTCTACTAGAAAGACTTCTACTGGAATTTCAGTCTGTTTTCCTCGTGCCAGACTAAAGTTCATGAAGTTTTCACAGTAACAATGAATTGGAGCTATTACCTCCCATTATATATGAATGTAGTCTAGTTACCCACTGAAAACAAACATGGTCCCAACAAGTTAGGTAGTCGATGGCTTGCACAAACATTTATCCTTCAGAATAGAGCATGTGGTGAGACGTTAGTACATCAAGCAAAAACGGAATGGATTGTAGTAGAAAAAAACACACTGGTTACACAGTATCTATTTCTAGAGCTGGTTAGAATGTCAGGAAGTTTTCTCTGTAAAGGCGAGTTGGAGCTAGGAATTCCCCATATATATGTATGTAGTGTAGATAACTACAAAAAGAAAACGTGGTCCCAACAAGCTAGGAGAACGAAGCCTTTCACATATAATTATCTCTCAGAACTCAGCATGTGGAGGGTCGTTCGTTCATCTATTCACAAAGGGAAAGGGTGTCAGGAGAAACAGTTAATCTGGTTTCTAATTCTGTTTCCTATAGCAGGTTTGATGTTCCTGCAGTTTTCACTGTAAAACCGATATGGGGTTTCTACCTCCACATATATAGGTATGCAGTGGGCTTTGAAACTGAAAAGAAAATTTGTGTTCCCAACAAGCTAGGTGAAGTACGGATTTCACACTCACTTATCTCTCAGAACTGAGCATCCGGAGGGACGTTCGTTCATCTAGCACAAAGGGATCCGTTGGCAGGAGAAACACATAATCTGGTTTCTCAGTCTTTTTTCCTGTGCCGGTTAGAAGTTCCTGCAGTTTTCATGTAAAACCCAGTTGGAACTTGTACCTCCCCATATATATATATATATATATATATATATATATATATATATATATATATATATATATAGTGCAGTTTGCAACTGAAAAGAAACTATGTGATCCCAACAAGCTAGGTGAAGGACGGCTTTCACACACACTTATCTCTCAGAACTGAGCATGTGGAGAGACGTTCGTTCATCCAGCACAAAGGGAACGGGTTGCAGGAGAAACACTTACTCTGGTTTCTCAGTCTGTTTTCCAGTGCCGGTATGAAGTTCCTGCAGTTCTTATGGAAAAACCTCGTTGGAGCTTGTACCTCCCATATATATGAATGCAGTGTTGGTTGCAACTGAAAAGACACTTGGTGTTCCTAACAAGCTAGGTAAAGGTCGGTTTTCACACCCACCTATCTCTCATAAATTAGCATGTGGAGAGACGATCGTTCATGTAGCACAAAGGGAACGGGTTACAATTGAAACACTTACTCTGGTTTCTCAGTCTGTTTCCTAGTGCAGGTTTGAAGTTCCTGCAGTTTAAACTGTAAATCCGAGTTGGAGCTTGCACCTCCCCATATAAATGTATGAAGTGGAGTTTGCAAATGAAAAGAAATTTTGTGTTCCTAAGAAGCTAAGATTAAGGACGCCTTTCACACGCAATTTTCTCTCAGAATTGAGAATGTGGAGAGACGTTCGTTCATCTAGCACAAAGGGAACGGTTTGCAGGATAAACACTTTGATTTCTCATTTTATTTCCTACTACCGGTTTGAAGTTCCTGCTGTTTTCACTGTAAAACCGAGTTGGAGTTTGTACCGCCCCATATAAATGTATGCCCTGGAGTTGGCAAGTGAAAAGAAACTTTGTGTTCCCAACAAGCTAAGTGAAGGACGGCTTTCACACACAAATCTCTCTCAGAAGTGAACATGTGGACGTACGTTCCTTTATCTAGCACAAAGGGAACTGGTGGCAGGAGCAACCCTTACTCTTGTTTCTCAGTCTGATTCCTAGTGCCGGTTTGAGGTTCCTGCAGTTTTCACTGTAAAAGCGATTTGGAGCTTGAATCTCCCCGTATGTATGTATGTAGTCCATTATGCAACTGAAAAGAAATTTTGTGTTCCCTTCAAGCTAGGTTAAGGACGGCTTTAACACAATTATCTGTCAGAATTGAGTATGACGGCAGATGTTCCTTCATCTAGCACAAAGGGAACGGGTAGCAGGAGAAACCCTTACTTTGGTTTCTCTGTCTGATTCCTAGTGCCGGTTTGAATTTCCTGCAGTTTTCACTCTAAAAGCGATTTGGAGCTTTATATCCCAATATATATATATGTATGCAGTGGAGATTGCAAATGAAAAGAAACTTTGTTTTCCCAAGAAGCTAGGTGAAGGACCGCTTTCACACACACATATCTCTCAGAACAGAGCATGTGGAGAGACGTTCGTTCATCTAGCACAAAGTGAACGGGATGCAGGAGAAACACTTACTCTGGCTTCTCAGTCTGTTTCCTATGACAGGTTTCAAGTTCCTTCAGTTTTCACTGTAAAATCGTGTTGGGGCTTGTACTTTCCCCTTATATATGCATGCAGTGGGGTTTGCAACTGAAAAGAAACTTTGTGTTCCCAACCATCAAGGTTAAGGACAGCTTTCACACACACTTATCTCTCAGAACTGAGCATGTGGAGAGACGTTCTTTCAAGTAGCACAAAGGGAACGGGTTGCAGTTTAAACACTAACTATGGTTTCTCTGTCTGTTTCCCAGTGTCGGTTTGACGTTCCTGCAGATTTCACTGTAAAACCGAGTTGGAACTTGTACCTCCCCATATATATATATATGTATACAATGGAGATTAAGCTGAAAAGAAACTTTGTGTTCCCAACAAGCTATGTGAAGGACGGCTTTCACCCACACTTATCTCTCAATCTCAGCATGTTGAGGGACGTTCGTTCATCTAGCACAAAGGGATCGGGTAGTAGTTGAAACACGCTGGTTTCTCAGTCGGTTTCCCAGTGCCGGTTTGAAGTTCCTGCAGTTTACACTTTAAAACCGAGTTGGAGCTTGTACTTCCCCATATATATGTAAGAAGTGGAGTTTCCATCAGAATAGACCCTTTGTGTTCCCTAAAAGATACGTGAAGTAAGGCTATCATATATAGTTATCTGACAGAACTGAGCATGGGGAGAGACGTTCCTTCATCTAGCACAAAGAGAACGGGCTGCTGGAGAAACGCTTACTCTCTTTCCTCAGTCTGTTTCCTATTGCAGGTTTTATGTTCCTGAAATTTTCACAGTAATACCGAGTTGGAGCTTGTGCCTCCCCATATATATGTATGTTTTGGAGATGGCAACTGAAAAGAATCTTTTTCTTCCCAACAAGCTAGCTGAAGAACGGACTTCAGACACACTTATCTCTAATAACTGAGCATGTGGAGAGACTTTCGTTCATCTAGCACAAAGGGAACGGTGCAGGAGAAACACTTACTCTGGTTTCTCAGACTATTTTCCGGTGCCGGTTTGAAATTCCTGCAGTTTTCACGGTAAAACCGCATTGGAGCTTGTACCTCCCCATATATATATATACAGTGTTGTTTGCAACTGAAACGAAACTTTGTGTTCCCAACAAGCTAGGTAAAGGAAGATTTTCACACCCACCTATCTCTCAGAACTTAGCATGTGGAGAGATGTTCGTTCATCAAGCACATTGGGAACTGGTGGAAGGAGAAACAGTTACTCTTGTTTCTCATTTTGTTTCCTATTTCAGGTTTTATGTTCCTGAAGATTTCACTGTAAAACCGAGTTGGAGTTTGTACCTCCCCATATATATGTATGAAGTGGAGTTTGCAAATGAATAGAAACTCTGTGTTCCCAACCAGCTAAGTGAAGGACGGCTTTCGCACACACTTATCTCTCAGAACTGAGCATGTGGAGAAATGTTTGTTCATGTAGCAGAAAGGGAACTAGTGGCAGGAGAAAGACTCTCTGGTTTCTCAGTCTGTTTCCTAGTGCCGGGTTGATGTTCCTACACTTTGCACTGTAAAACCGAGAAGGAACTGGTACCTCCCAATATAGCTTTATGAAGTGGAGTTTGCAACTGAAAAGAAACTTTGTGCTCCCATAAAGCTAGGTGAAGAACGGCTTTCACACACACTTATTTTCAGAAATGAGCATATGGATTGTCGTTCGTTCATCTATCACAAAAGGAAAGGGTGGCAGGAGAAACACTTACTCTGGTTTCTCAGTCTGTTTCCCAGTGCAGGTTTGATTTTCCTGCAGGTTTAACTGTAAAACCGTGTTGGAGCTTGTCCATCCTAATATATATGTATGTAGTGTAATTTGCAACTGAAAAGAAACTTTGGTTTCCCAACAAGCTAGGTGAAGGCCGGCTTTCACACACACTTGTCTCTCAGAACTGAGCATGTGGAGAGACGTTCGTTCATCCAGCACAAAGGGAATGGGTTGCAGGAGAAACACTTACTCTGGTTTCTCAGTCTGTTTCCTAGTGCCGGTTTGAAGTTCCTTCAATTTTCACTTTAATATCGATTTGGAGCTTGTACGTCCCCATATATATGTACGCAGTGTGGTTGCAACTGAAACGAAACTTTGTGTTCCCAAAGAGCAATGTGAAGGACGGCTTTCACTCACAATTATCTCTCATAATTGAGATTCTGAAGGGACGTTCGTTCATCTAGAACAAAGGGAACGGGTTGCAGGAGAAACCCTTACTCTGGTTTCTCAGTGTGTTTCCTAGTGCCGGTTTTATGTTCCTGTAGTTCTCAGTGTAAAAGAGTTTTTGAGCTAGTATCTCCCCATATATAATATGTAGTGGAATCTCCCACTGAAGAGAAACTTTTTGTTCCCCACAAGCTATTTGAAAAACAGCTTTCACACACACTTATTTCTCAAAACTGAGCATTTGGAGAGACATTCTTTCATTTAGCACAAAGGGAATGTGTTGCAAGTGTAACAATTACTCTGGATTCGCAGTCTGTATCCTTGTGCCGGTTTGAATTTCATGCAGTTTTCTCTGAAAAACAAAGTTGGATCTAGTCCCGCCCCACACAAATGTATGTAGTGCATTTTCCAACTGAAAATAATCTTGTTTTCTCTACAAGCTTGTGTAAGGACAGCTTTCACCCACTCTTATTTCTCAGAGCTGAGCATGTTGAAAGACGTTGGTTCATCCATCACAAGGGGAATGGGTTGTAGGGGAAACACTTACTCTGGATTCTCTGTCTGTTTATTAATGCCGGTTTGAATGTCATGCAATTTTCACTGTAAAACCAAGTTGGAGATAGCAGTTCCAGTTATATATATATGTACTGAAAGTTACAACTGAAAAGGATCTTTGTGTTTCCAACAAGCTATGTGAAGGGCGGCTTTCACACACACTTATCTCTCAGAACTGGGCATGTGGAGAGACCTAATTTCATCAAGCAGAAATGGAATGTTTGCAGGAGAAACATTTACTCTTGTTTCAGAGTTTGTTTCCTAGTCCCGATATGAACTTCATGCAGTTTTCAATTTAAAACCTAGTTGGAGCTTGTACTTCCCTATATATATGTATGGAATGTTGTATCCAACTGAAAAGAAACTTTGTGTTCCCAGCAAGCAAGTTGAATATTGGCTTTCACACCCACATATGTCTCAGAAATGAGCATGTGGTGAGACGTTCATTCATCTAGCCCAGAGGGAATATTTTGCAGTAGAAACACCTTCTCTGGTTTTTTGTCTGTTTCCTAGTGCCGGTTTTAAATTCTTACAATTTTGTATGTAAAACCTAGATGTATCTATTCCCTCCATAAACAAATGTATTTAGTGTAATCCCCACTGAAAAGAAACTTTTGTTCTCATCAAGCTACGTGAAGGACGGCCTTCACACACACTTATCTCTCAGAAATGAGTATATGGAGAGACGTTCGTTTATCAGGCACAAAAGAATGGGTTGCATGAGAAAGACATACTCTGGTTTCTCATTCTGTTTCCCAGTGCAGGCTTGAAGTTCATGAAGTTTTCACTGTATAACCGATTTGGAGCTCGTACCTCCCCAATTCTAAGTATGGAGTGTAGTTTCCAACCGAAAAGAAATTTTGGTTTCTAAACAATGCAGGTGAAGGACGGCTTTCACAACATTTATCTCTCAAAAGTCAGCATGTGGAGAGACATTGTTTCATCTAGCACAAAGGGAACGGGTTGCAGGAGAAACACTTAACTCTGGATTCTCAGTCTGATTCCTAGTGCCGGTTTGAAGTTCATGCAGTTTTCACTGTAAAATCAACTTGGAGCTTAGTACCTCCCCATATATATGTATGTAGTGTAGTTCCCCAATCAAAAGAAACTGTGTTCTCTACATGATTATTGATAGATTATTTCAGACACATTCAACTCTCAGAACTCAGCCTGTGGAGAGACATTCGTTCATCTACGATGCAGGGAATGAGTTGCCGTAATAACACTTACTATGTTTTCTCAGTATATTTCCTTGTGCCAGTTTGAATTTCATGCTGTTTTTACTGTAATACCAGGTTGGTGCTAGTATCTCGCTTTATATATTTATTTAGTGTAATTCCCAACTGAAAAGAAACTGTGTTTTCCCAAACAGCTAGGTGATTGATGGCTTTCATACACACTTAAGTCTCAGTATAGAGCATTTTGAGATACATTCATTCATCTAGCATAAAGGTAATGGGTTGCAGTAGAAACACTACTTTGGTTTCTCAGTTTCTTTCCTAGTGCTGGTTTGAATTTCATGCAGTTTTCACTGTAAAGTCGACTTGGAAATATTACCTCCCCATCTATATGTTTGTAATGTAGTTCCCCACTCAAAAGAATCTGTGTGTTCCCTACAAGCTAACAGATTGATGGCTTTTGGACACATTCATCTCTCAGAAGTGAGCATGGAGATAGGCATTCGTTCATCTAGGATGAAGGCAATGGGTTGTAGTAGAAACACTTACTCTGGTTTCTCATTATGTTTCCTAGGTCCGGTTTGAATTTCATGCAGTTTTCACTGTAAAACCAGGTTGGTGCTATTATCTCGCCATATAGATATAGTGTAGTTCCCAATTGAAAAGAAACTGTGTGTTCCCGACAAGCTAGTTGATTGATGGCTTTCACACACATTCAACTCTCAGAATTGAACCTTTGTAGATGCGTTCGTTCATGTAGCGTAAAGTGATTTGTAACATTAGAACACTTACTCTGATTTCTAAGTATGTTTCCTAGTGCCGGTTTGAAGTTCATGCAGTTTTCAGTGTATAACCGTGTTGGAGCTACTACCTATACATATATATATATATATGTAGTTTAGTCCCACACTCTAAAGAAACTGTGTTCCCAACAAGATAGGTCATTGAGTGATTACACGCACATTCAACTCTCAGAATTGAGCATGTGGAGACGCGTTCGTTAATGTAGTATAAAGGGATTGAGGAGCCATAGAAACACTTAATGTGATTTCTCAGTATGTTTCTTAGTGTCAGTTGGAGCTAGTACCTCCCCATACATATGTATGTCGTGTATTTTCCCACTGAAAAGAAACTGTGTTTTCCCAACAAGCTAGGTGATTGACGGCTTTCACACACATTCAACTGTCAGAATTGAACATGTGGAGAGGCGTTCATTCATCTAGCATAAATGGAATTTGAAAGCGTTGATCATGACCTATGTTCGAAGGGAAAGAGTAAAGGGAACATTACTTCAGAGCTTTTATAGTTATGGTCAGCATACATGACAGAATTTCATTTTCAGCAGTAGATTTCTTTTTTTTAAGGTTCAGAAAACTTAATTCTTTTTTGTAACTGGACATATATATTGAATGTCTTAAAGTGTTTGAGCAACTGCTTTAAATTAGAAATGTTACTTTGCTTTTGGTCTTTAACATAAGGGAATATCCAGAATTCCAGTGGCAGTTCAAAAGCAAGGGCCTGAACCTTGCCTATTACTTGTTTTAAGTATAGTAAGAATAACTGTATACTAGGGTACTGTGGATAACTGAAGGGCTGCTTGTATATGTTATATGTAAGTTATATTTTCAAAAATTATAGATATCATGAAAATCAATCAACCTTGGAGATCTATTTGGTATAATTCAATCTTTAATAATGTAGATTTAGATAGCCCTTTTGTTTATGTAACTCTTATGAAAATAAGTTGGCTTTTTATAACTCCTTTGTAGAAAATGATTAATTATTGTGGGTTTTTTTATCATTTGCTTCTTAAAAATGGGATATTAATTGCACAATATCTATTTTCCTTCAAGTTCATACTTTTTTCTCTATTTTATCTTGACTTATTTAGATAAGTTAACCCATAGTCTTATTTATTTTAAACACACAGTATGTTCATCTGTCTGTTGCTTTATTAGACAGCAAGAATTCTTTAGTATTTTTAATAAAATATACTTGCAGGAAACTACACTGGGATTCTTTCATTCACAGAGTCAAGCAATGACACCTGTTTTGTTAGATCAGGTGTCTAACCCTCTCAACTTCCAAAAGATTACATGGAGAAAGTTGAAAACACCATGAATGATCGCGTAAAAAATTTATTGTGTTCCTTGATTAAAAGTATATATATGGATCAGTCTTAAATTCGGATGTAAAGCTCTTATGAATTACATGGGTCTTCTCTGCAATTCTTTAGTTTGAGCTTTAAACACTGCAGTAAAAAACTGGTTTGAAGGAAGAAGAAAGTCGAAAATAGATTCAATCCAAATTTTATGGGAATAAACAAAGCTAAATATTTCAGTCATTTTTGAAGCAGAACGGATACGTTTTCTGCACCATATGATTTTAATAATATTCATCTGAACATACAGTTGAGACACATGAGACCACAAGCCAACAAACAAGATCTCAGGCAAATCAAGAAAAATAACTGAGGGGATTTTCTACTGCAAAATTTCCCCTAACTCGAACTGTAATAGAGAAAAAGTCTGACTCCACATTGGAACTGTTCCTTTAGTTTGAAGCACTGTGCTCTGATTTCCAGGCTTAATCTTGCTGGCTCCGCACCTTTTGTAAAACAACGTTGCCTAAAACCTACAGGAAAGCCTATTCTCGGGGCACTGACCTTTAAGAATGTTAGCCCTTCTGCACTTATGCAGGGATGTCAAGTTGCAAAATAGAGAATAGCCTTTGTTTTGTTGGAGATTTACAGGGACACCACAGCTTGACCCACATGGATGGCTGCAAGAACAAAGAATGCCTGCAGCAAAAAGTTTGCACAGCCAACGACACCCCCTCCCCATTTTAGCTTAAAAGGAGCCTGAATTCTGACTTGGGCAAGATGATTCTCCAGGACATTAGTCCCCCTTCTTCTTGGTCTGCCAGCTTTCTGAATAAAGTTACTATTCCTTGCCCCAAAACCTTGTCTCCTGATTGATTTGTTTATCACTGTTGTGCAGCAAGCAGAACAAGTTTGGCCTCGGCAACAGAACCAGCTTTGTCTTTCCGTCTGATGTGAAATCTCTCTGGGTGTACACGTGCTTGCCTGCTGCTGCTGCTGGTGGTGGTGGTAGGCAAAAATATTTCACTTCTCCTGATTTCAATAGGCTAAAATTTCCTGCTATATAAGTCAACTCTAGACTTTAACAGAATCACCTGCAGATGTGCTTCTGGAAGCTACAAAAATTCACACAATGAAAATAATTCTATTGTCTCCAGACAAGATACTTTTCCTCAAAACTGAACAGCTCTGAGACACACTTCAGGAGTAGAGATAGATCCAGTGTTCTTCATTTCCCATGCTGTTTTGACACAATTTTCCACTTATATCAAATTCAATTAAAATCAGTCTTCAAAAGCAGATGCTCTGGCATGATACAGCAAAGTCAATTCCACTTATTTATTGAGCCAGAGCAGCTTTAGAATAAATGATTTTATACCAAACTTCTGCTTGATGTCCTGTCTTCTCCCTGGTGGCTAATTCCTTCTTCTTTCTTCCTAAAATTTCTCCTGTTATGGGAAGTTAGCCTTTACTGTGCACATTCAATTGGGAAGGCACGAATTAAATATTTGAGGGGATGACATACATATTTACTTCTTACTTATACTTATATACAAGCACAGAGGACCTGTGTCTTGGAAGACGTCACTTCCTAATGTGGGCAAAAGGATGGTCTATAGTTCAATCAATGATCTAAAAGCAGTTTTCTGGGATATAATAAAGCAATGCTTGAGTTATAAGACAGAACAACCCCTGGATATGAATCAGTGGCACCATTCAGTGGGTGCACATGTGTGCACACATACGCCTGTGCACACGGAGCAGCCTTGGAGACACTCCATCTTTGCTGATGGAGCAAAGTCATGCTGGGGAGATGAGGAAAAAGTGCCTAATACAATCAAACAAGGACACCTGAGTAATGGGTAATAGGAGTCAATTGAACTTTCTGGTTAGCTGAAGGTCAAAGAAAAACAGTTTTAGTTTCAAACGTCATTGCTAAAAATTTCCTTAAAGCACAGGAGCCTGCTTTCCTGACTTGTTTAGTGTCATATGGCATATTAAACATGACACAGTCATGCTTCTCTGACTGTGGAACGGGAAAGACCTTGCTGTCATATTTCTGAATATTAGTCTATGTTTTGCAGCACAGTGGATACTGAAAATGGGGCAATTTGAGTGAATGGGAATGAACATAACCTAGCAGTCATTGACTGTGTGTGATTTCCCAACGTTCTCCAAAAAGCAGGGGTAGCAAGCAAATCAGATTAATTGAGGGTTCTTGGGGTGGTGTGTTGGGTTGGCTGACAGCTGGGTGGTCCCAGGTAGCTTGTTTTACTGTGTAAAATTGTGACTATGATCCAGTCAGTGACACATTGTCAAATTCTTGTGCCTGTAGCTTTGATACCTGGCCAAGTCTGTGCAGCCAATTTTATCGATGGTGCATAATGAAGTTAACTAACATTCCCCGAGGACCAGGTTGTGTGATTTCCATGCATTGACTCACTGAATTCCCTAAGCAGCCTTTGTGGTACACTGGAGTCTTAAAATATGCAGCAGGAAATTATTCTGTCTGCAGGTGATAAAATGAAGCTCTGAACTGTTGAACCCTGGCCCGAAATCATGCAGATGGGAAGACGCCGTGCTGGGAGCTGATCTCGGGCCAGGCTACAGAACCTGAAGGGCCCAGCAAGCCCCCTCACCCAGGAACCTGGCCCACAGCCACTGCCAGGCCCTGTGCTGTTTCTATGAGTGCTCATAGGAAAATGCCAGGGACTCAGGGTCAATGTGACTTGATTAAGAAATTCAAACTGCTATAGCCCTTTTGTTGGGGACTGTAACCTGGGAGTGAAACTGGCAGTGAAGTAAGGGAGGAAACAGCCCTTGTTGTAAGAATATTTCTAGGGAAGAAGGCTCCCTGAGGGGCTGGCATGGGAATCGCTGTGGTTGCGAGCCCCCTGTTGCCCTGTGGGGGTGTGGGGAGGGAAGGAGGGAGGCTGTTCAGACTGGCCATAGTCAATACAGTTTGTAAACAGCTGAGTTCTGTTCCCTCACAGCTCAGGCACATGCAGGACATGAAGATGCTTACCTAATAACCAACAGTGGGTAGCAAAGGCCAAGAGTGGGGTGGGGAGGAGAGATGGGACCACCTTCTGGAAGAATCTCTGCCCCAGGGGACCAGGAAGGTAATGAATGATTGGGGATGCACAAAGGGTTTTTGTGGCCTCATCAGGTAGTTCCTACTTTAAACTGATAGCCTGGAATATATGGGCAAATACGGTGGAGTGACTGCTCTTATTTTAGGTTCTACAAACTCTTAAACGGATAGATTTCTATCTCCATTATATAAGCACTGCTGGGTAACATTTATAGTCATGTGAGGATCAAAAGAGTGATTACTTATTAATACTATTACCATGCTTCTAACGAATTAACACTTCAGCAACAGTATAATGGCCACACTTCTTAACAACTGCCTCTGTATGTGTCTTGTAAGTCACAAATTATAAGTATAAAGAAAATATATTAAAAATAATAACAATTACAGTTGCAACAACTATGTTGTTTATAACGATGATAGTGTTAGCATCTCCCTGTCATATTAAACAATACCCAACACTGGATTCCTTAGGAAGCAACACCAATGAATTTTTGGACTCTTCAAGGTCTTCACCCCATGAAGACTTTCTACTCACATTGATCCACCACAGCCAGAATTGCTGTTCCTTGCATGATGGGCTGCCATGCTGCGATGTCCTGGGCTTTTTCTGGCACCATGCGTCTATAGTGGGTAGTCAAGTTTCCACGTACCCACTCTGATTTCCAATATATTTTTCTCCAGAGCCAACAGAGGGGCCACTGGAAAGAGGCCACATATAAGGTGGTGAACCCAAACTGAATACCTGTTGATGGAATGGACACACAACCTGGAGTGCTAGATGGATGGAAGGACAACATAAATTCCTTTACTCCTGAAAAGAGAAAGGCACAAATGGTGAACTAAATCCCAAAGAGAAAAGACATTCATGGTATTAATAATGTTCAACAGTGAAAGAATCAAAACAAAAGCAAATATAAAATCTCTGGGAAGAAGACTCATTACAACCTGTTTCTTTCACGTATATACCCTTAGTAGGAATAACATACTTAAAAATCTTTAACCAACCATAGTTATTTGCTGATAATAAACTTGGGAATCTTGAAGCATATTATTCACTCTCAGTGTTGAAATAATACAATCTTGGAAGATGATTTTTAATTGAGGATTAAAAAAATAATATTGTGGATGTATCTAACAATTTAAATAGAAATAAGAAATGTACCTTTGGGAAGGCTATGCGTAGAGGATGTTGGAGGGATTACACTGAAAATAGGCAATTGAGCAGGCTCCCTTGAGTCTGGGAAGTTGAGTGAAGCACATTCAGAGAGTCTATGAAGTTATTACAAGTCACAGAAAGGTATGCAATTAAATTGTCTTCAACTTGTAGACAGGTGCAAAAGTAAATCCTCTTTTGCAACCCAGAACTCATTGTTCAGTATGAGTTTTGATACATACAAGACGGAACAGGATACCTAAAACAGACTCAAGTGATGGGTATTGAACAAAAAGATAGCTTCTGGAACTATAGAACTGGTAATTTAAAAGCATAAGTTGAGAAATGATCAGTTACATTGATTTAGTACTCTGAGTTCAATGTTCACATGAGACAAACATGGCTTCTTTTTTTAGGCTTTTATCTTTAAAAGTGTCTGGACTTTCCAAAAAGGTATTGACAACGATCAGTACTGTTCTAAGGTGTGATAAGCTTAGGAGTAAATGATTTGAACTTAATGCATATTTAGAGGGTGTCTGAAATTCAGAACCAGGCAGATCAATCTTCCCTGACGCCAAATACGTAATAGTCTTGAAGTAAATTGCTTGAGAAAATTGGATCCCAAAGATTACAGGGCTGACTGACAACTGTTGATTGACCAAAAATCATTGAAAGGGCTGCCTTGAAGATTATATGACTCAGACATTGGAGGAACTAATGGTTGATGGGCAATGGAAAGAATCAGAACATGTGTTAAATTCTTAAAAAGTTTATTGACTTAAATTATGTTACACAATAAAAAAAAACCCTACACTTTTTGTAGGAAAAAATAGTGTCTTCATAAGCAAAATATCCTTCTTCAGGAATTTTTATCTTGATATTTCTATGGTCTGTGAGGTCACAGGAAGTCAAAGTTATGGTGGTGGCTTAGAATTTCTTTTGTCTCTGTAATTTACAGGGCATTGCTACTGACGGGGCAGCAGAGATCTGCGGTAAGCTGTTCCATGGGGTGGGGGAGCGGTTAGAAATTATAAGGCCAGAGATCTAAAAGACTTTTAGACCCTCCCCTCCTAACTGGCAGACCTTTAAAGTAAACTAGCACAGGTATGTAACTAAGACATTGGATGAGAGGCAAATTTATAGTTCCTTTAGTGTTACTGCTCAGTCAAGGGGTAGGGACCACTCTGACCAGGAATTCCAAGACCGTGGATGTGTTGGATGGGTAGGAGGAGCTGACATTTGCTTCTGACCTGAGAGGCAGGGGTGTGTTGCAGAAAAGCCAGCAATGCTGGAAAGATGCAGCCCAAAAGGAGCTGTCATATTCAGGGAAGTCAGAGAGCAAGAACCAGAGTTAGTGACGCACAGTGTTAGCAGCGTGGCAGCAGTGATGTCAGTATCTGTGTCCATAACCCACCTAAACCTACATGAACTCATCTTCCTACAGGGGGCAGGTAAGTAGCAGAAATGTGCGGAGTGGGTGCAGCCACTGGCAAATTGGCAAGTGGACATCCTAATGAAACGCACTGCTCACAGTCACCATATTGGAAATAGGGCCTCACACTGTCAGATCTCCTTCTTATTCAAGAGAAGCCAGAAATTAAGAGTTTATTAGCAATCAACCCAGCTCAAAACCCAGAAAAGATATCATTTATAATGACAAAAAAGGCACAGACAATTCAGAAATAAATTAGTGAAAAATATTAAGATGATTCTGATAAATGACTTGAAAAAAGAAAAAAAAATGATGATTGAATGAACAGTAGAATGCACCATCCTCTTCAGTGGGCAGACTCAAATTTGGGGGACATGGAACATTTTTTCTCCAAAATAAATTTAGTATCTGAATGCAAATTTAGTTGATAATCCCAAATGGATTTAAGAAAAAAATCTGAAAGTTGATTGTAAATTTATTACAGAAATAAACACATATATACAAATAAAATAATGAGGAGAGATGTTTGAATTTATAGTATTAGGGACATTCTGGAAAAGGATAAAATAGGACCAACTCTAGGAGGTATTAATCTATGGTCATGGAAACAGTATAGAAATAGTGCACTGAGAGTATGAATGAAATAGATTACATTTCAAGAATACACGTGGATATTTATGAGATTTTAGTAATATTATAAAACTGACACTTCAAATCAGTGGATTCAAGTACTGGAGTAATTAGCTACATCATTGGAAGAATTGGTACAGTGTCCTCATTTATGACATTAAAATAAATTCCAGATAATTTTTTAATTAAAAAATAAAACACCAGAAATAACCCAACATGATTTAATCTGTTCAGATTTTCAAGCGAGAAGAACTTTCTAAAAAGCTTTTGGAATAAAGACCAACAACAGCAGAGGCCTAGCAACTCAGCAAGGCCAGAAACGCCCAGTGTAAAACAAAACTAACCCTCGCCCAACCCTCTCTCCCGGCCCTGTATTGCTTTCTGATACGTTCTACACTTTGTTCTTTCCTTTAAATTCCAGTTTCTTGGAGAAGTGCCTGCGCTGATGACTCCTCCAGGGCTCAGAGCCCTGCAGCCCCACGGCCCTCACCGCAGCACTGAGACAGGAGTTACACTGATGGTGGTTGTGTGTTTCAAACCAGTCGGCATTTTCAGCTCCTGTTTATTTGATTACCAGGTAGCTTTTCCTGTGGACAAATATTTTCCTCTCAATGGAATGATTTTCCCCCTTAATATTGGTTTTACTTAAATAAATTTTAAAAGCCCAGGCAGAAAACAGTGTGTGCACATATGCACACACACAGAAACACACAGATCTGTTTTTTAAAGGCTACCTAAGTGTAGTCCTCCTCCTACTTTTCCCCTGGCTTGGCAATTAAAGGTGGGTTTAGCCCTTGCTTTTTTGCCCCACCTACCCCTCTTTCTCACTATGCTCCTTTTAGTCAGTGTTCAAATCCCTCTTAAGCCAGGTTACAGCCTTCTCTGTGTTGCCTCAACTAGTTTCTCCCAACTGCTCTGCTATTCTTCTTTCTCTTGGTGGATTTCTCTTCTCCCACTTGCCATGTACATGGCCCTTTTCCCCAGGGCCTCGTCTTCAATCCTCCACTTGGCAGGACTGAATCGCCCCCACGGCCTCACCCACAGCTCCTCTGAGCTCCTGACTGGTGAATACAGCTTAACAATGGACATCACCCCTCAGATGTCCCATAGACACTTCGCAATCAAAATGCCACAAACAGAACCATCTCCTCGAAACCAGCTCCTCCCCTTACACTCCCCCTGCAGATCTGCTCCCCGGATGGGTCACTGGAAATTCACCTCAGCAGCTCTGTGGCCAGCCGCCCCGGCCCTGCAGTCCCCTCTGCAGCAGTCACCAATTCTGCCGCCCATGTCTCTCTCCCTCTGCCCATGGCCTCTCTGCAGGCATGTGCCACTTGTTGCCTGGGTTACCTGGGGTGGTCCCCGAAATATCCTTTCCCCCCAAAATATGGGCCTCCCCCCAAAATACTATCTTCCATTCTGCTGCCAGTATAACCAGATATTCTTCAACATAATCATTATGAAATTCTCTTGCTTACATATATTCCAATATATCCCTGTTTCTTTAAGGATACATTCAAGTCTAAGCACACAAGACCCATCGTGACAGAGGCCTTGTGCACCAGATACTCCGACCTTGGATACTTTGTTCTAACCCTACTTGTTGTTCTTCAGTCTGGCCAAGCCGCTTCATGCCGTGTACTCTTATATGTCTCTACCTCTCTGCATGAAGTGTCCACTCCCTCTACCACACAATACAGATCTAACTTCCTTTCACCTTTCAAGATTCAGTTCAAATATTTTCAGCTCTAGGAAGTCCAATTTGTGTTCACCTGCTTAGCAATCCATCAACTACTCGCCAAGTCTCGCCTGGCCTGGGGAGTGCAGACACCAAGTCTTACCTGTCCTGGTCTCCCCAGCAGTTGATACAGTGTTTGGCATAGCAGGTGCTCACTATTTGTTGGATAGATAAGTGAATGAATCAGTAAAGGGATGAGAGGTCTACAATCCCCCCCAGTTACTCAGCTGCCATTTTGGAAAGTTAATTCTGCAGAGTTAAGGAAATATCTGTGCAGGTGGTGGGCAGACAGAACAGAGGTGAGGGCGTGGGGAGACAGGCCTGGTCCTGGAGAGCACAGGAGAGGCGTGCGGGGGACAGCACTGGAGAGAGAGGGAATGGTGGGGGCGGGTGCAATGGTATGTTGAAGAATAACTGATATTAACTGCAGCAAATTAAATGGAGAACATAATATATGAAGGGAAGATCAAGTTAACACAGCAAGGGTGGAAAAGGCAGTACCAGAGACAAAGAGCTCTCACTTCATCACTCACTGCATTTCACTTATGGCACCCACCCTCTGGGAAGACAGAGCCAAATTCTTGAGAGACTGGTGTTTGTGCTGTGGGTGCTCTAAGTACAAAACGGTATATTATGGCTTCCAGATTTTAAGACTGATAGATAATTTCTCTTATGTCCCATGTCTGAGTTCTCAGACAGCAGGATCTTTCGCTGGTGGAGGCAGAGCTATTGTGGTTAACAACTCAGGGTTACACTAATAATCTCAGAGGACAGTGGGGAATTAAATAAAACAAATAAAAGAGAAATTTCACTCAGAAAAAACATATGCCATATAGAATTTTGTGGGGGCCTTGGGGGCAATTTTACTGCCAACTCATCTAACAGCTGTATGTGAGTGTGTTGAAACTCCAAGCTCAAGTCACTTAAACACGTATGAGAACCAGGGTCCAGGCTGTGGTGCTCCAGACATGGACGGGAAGATGAAAAACCTGACTACTGCCTCCGACAGGATCAGTCCAGCCATGGAGCACAATGGACACGGACACGATCACGCACCATCAAGACAAGAATCAAGTGCAATTCATGCCTAGAGAGGAGAGCAGAAAATCTCTAAAAAGTGGAGGGTTTCCTGCCAAGGCTTGGCAAGAGTCCTTCCAGGCAGAAAAGCAGAGAAAGATAAGTCAGGCGAAGGAGACTAGTGTTGGTGGCTGGGTGTGACGCCTAACGAAGCATGGGTGGAGGGCTCCAGGGTCATCTGTCAGTAGCTCTTCCCCTTCAGCAGCTAAGAGGCATAACTAAAAAGGCAGGTGGGGTGTCATTAATGATCATGGGGAAAACTGGGAGGAGGAAACTGAGGTCAGGATATCACCACCAAAGGCACTTTAGTTTAGAGGAACAAAAATAATTCAAAAAGCACTTGGAAATTCTATCTCCCATGAACGAAAAGAACACAAAATAAGTTTCACTCCAGCGTTGAATACAGAATAGCAGACTGCTTACTCTCAGAAATGGATTGAATTTTCTAATTCGTTAGGGATTATTTAGATAATACGAAAACGAATAAATCTGAAAAATCTCTCTAGAATAGCTGTTACTCCATCCTGTTATGTAGAGTAGAGTTAGGCTGAATTATTTAATTGATATTTTAATGAGACTATAAAGTTCTAAAAGTCCTATCAGCTTCTCCCAAAAGCGTACAACTTTTCCTTTCAATGACCTTAATTTGACTTAAATAGAACAATAACTTTTTTCCAAGGCTTTTTTTGTGTGTGTTAAAATATCAAATGATATGCTGCCCTCAGAATGTTGTTGTTATTATTAATGCTGGTAATAGCCCCAATAAGACATATTTACAATTATGACTCATTTTGGAATAACAGGTCATTGGCTTAAAGTCCTTTTGAAAATAAGCAGAATAAACGAACATAATTTCTACACCAGGGACAACAGCTGCACCCTTAATGGAACCTGGTCACTAAACACAACACAATCAAAGATGAAACTCAAATCAGACACCAGGCCACAAAGCATAGCTGACTGAAGATGCCACAAGATGAGCTTTCACCCACCGAGGGAACCAGATGTGTTCCCATATATAATACATATTTTTAAAACCAATTATTTTATATATAGAATGTAGTTTAGGAAAAAGAAAACTCCCTCTTTCTGTAGACTTATAAACAGGAAGCACAAAGGGGTGCCTTTGCAGACATGAACCCGCATGCATAAATGCAAATCTTATTGACCAAAATCCTTTCCTGTCTCTTAAGCTTCAAAAAAAAAACATAAAAATAAAACTAATTCAAGGCAGTGGTGAGCTGAAAGGACTCAGATACAAAACATGCACATCATTAGCCTTCTAGTAGATAAAAGTGCGCCATGCATAATAGAAAAGATGACTTTCCTATGGAAATCTATTTTGAGATGCAACAATTTAAAGGCAACTGAGAGCTCAAAACCAAGTTCAACCAAAGAGAAACAGAGCCCAAGCAAATGTACAGAAATGGACAAAGACATTGGAGAAGGAGGGGATCTGTTCGCTACAGCAAATTCATCCTGAATTGAAGCCAGTGATGTGCCATGAGGTCACTCAAGGAACCAGGCAGAAACCATCGGCCAGAAGAAATAGGAACAATGTGAAAGGCAGGTGTGAGATGTGGAAGGGGTGACCCTGTGAACCTTGCTGCCATGAGGCAGGATGCTCTTGCGGGCTTTCTGCACAGGCTGGCTGGCTCACATGACTCTGTTTAGAAGGATATCAGCCAACAGCTGTGCCACACGGGCTACAGCCCGAGCTGAGTCTCATCTAGTTACTGTTCTGAGTTCATCTTTAGACGACATCACCAGAAGGATCTGAGAATCAATGGTGGAGATGTATCTGAATGAGTATTCCATTTCATTCCTTGGCAGTAAATCTTCAGCTTTGCACAACGTAAATATTGACAAAGATATACACAGGCACCCTATTTGAAAGCCTGCCTGCATAATTGCATCTAATGGAGAAAAGCGGGCTCTGTTTCGGTATGCTAGGTCATTGTTTGGCTCGGTAACCGATGCTTCTGAGACCCAAAGCATATTCTAGTATAACCGACAGCACCGAAATCTCCACTGATAACTTGCTCATTTCAGGGTATTCATAAAATAACCCCAGTTTGCCCATGAGATACAGATGGTTGTCCCGTTCCCATCGTGGGGTGGTCTGTCCTGCTCCCGAAACTGTGGCACCATTAGACTCATGACCCAGCTGCCAAACACATCAAATTATAAAGCAGGATATTATCAGACCAAGGTCAAAGAAGTATTACTGACATTTCAAGCTGAACACATCATCTTCCCAAGAATTTAATTTCTTGTTTTCAGGATAAATTTCTTTTTATTGGTCCCTCCCTACCTTCAAATATTGTCAAAACTAGTCCTGACTATGTACCTTGGGCTTAGCAAAATTGTAGCGACGACTACTACTTTATCGCCTATCTCCTTTTCAGGTGGGCATTTTAGCCTTTAGAAGATGCCTTCCCTCATTTGTCTTTTTTCCCCCCATTTCTCTGCTATTATCCACCATGGCCTTTCCAGTCTGTAAATCGTCAGAGAAAATAAGTAAAAGAAAGAAATATAGGGTCTGTGAGCTGGTGATAAGTGCTGTGGAGGAAAATAAAGGAGGGCGAGGAATGTGTGGTAGGGAGGAGTGGGGCTGGGGCAATGACCTTTGAATAAGGCAAAGATGGAGGCAAAGGGGTGGGCAGAAGAGGGGCAGAAGGAACAGTGATCACAGGCCTGGAGGGCCCTCACGCTGGGCAGACAGCATGGAGACTGGTGTGGGCCACAGTGAATAGGAAATAAGTGGTGGTTTTGGGGTTGGAGCCTAAGAGGCTGCCGTGAGGATGTGGGCATTTTTCCTTCTGAAGGAATTGCGGAGCTATGGAGGGTCACCGAGCAAAAAAGTGATACTCTAATGTTGGATAGAACAGGTCCAAGACCCTAATTTAAGCTGAAGAAATCAAGGGCCAAAGAAGTGACATGCCACCTCAAATTCAGTGCAGAGCTTGAAAGAAACACAGCCTCGACTCGCAGCCCAGTGCTCTGCCCCCTTCTGGACGCTGTCCCACAGAGCTGTCTCTAAGGTTATGTTTTTTCCTCTCTCAGAGGCTTGTGGGCCAACTGAATGCTTCCCCCTTTTTCAAATGGCAATTTGTCCTGAAAGGAAATCAGAGTTGGCAGTGAAACAAGGCATGGACCTGTAGCCTACAGAGCTGTTGTCCCTGAAAGCAACAGCTGGCCCGTGGTTTACTCGTGGAGTTCAGCAGAAGAGACAGAACAACAACAGACAGCTTAGCATCTGGCTGATCTTCGGCTGACTGCACTGCACGTTTGGATGGATTTCAAATTTGCACAATGAGGCGGCTTCACAAGAAAGGCAGGTGTATACATCATACATGTATGTATGCACGTCTGTATGCACAGACGTCTGTATGCACACACACGTGGACACACACAGAGTACATGATGTGACTTGTAAAGTGCTGTCCCTGCTAGGTTTCCCACTGCCTCTGATCTCAGCGTTAATCTTTTACTGGCCATCCTCCAAGGTTTGTTACGTGATTCCTTTGCAATGGAAAATGCCCTTCGCTTCACAAACTTTCCCCACCTCTTTCCATAACATTAGGGGAAGAGCAGGGAGCTCTGGGAAGTGGTAGGGATATGGTCTCGAGATATCCCTGAATCTGAATCCACACTTCATGGCTTATTTTTTATTTAACTTTATTTACATTTCAAATGCAATTGTTGCAGATCTCAGAAGATGATTTACACTCAATGCTATGGCAGAATGTTGCGGTTAGCAGACTCACCACTGGATACTTTTAATCAACATGTTCTTTCAATAATTCAGATATTACTGTATCACAAATGCCCATTTCTATATTTTGATATCTGCATTTCAGTATAATTATCTTCCTTCTTTATTCTCTAAACCTTATGATTTTAAAATATTTTTCCAAGAAGTGGTCCACAGGCTCTTTACTTATGATAAGTTGATAAAGGGATCCTGGAGATCTAAACCACATTTAAATCCTGAGATAAATTCAAATGTGTCATATACATGGCTAGGTTTAGTCTGCTTATTTTGTTACTTTGTTTAGTAATTTTTGTTTCAAACAACAAGATCCTACTGTATAGCACAGGGAACTACATTCAATAACTTTTAATAGCCTATAGTGGAAATGTATATGACAAGAAAAAAAAATATGTATGTGTATATATATATATATGTATATGTGTTTGTATAAGTGAATATATATATATGTATGCATAAGTGAATCACTATGCTGTACACCAAGAGTTAACACAATATTGTAAAGGATCTATACTTTCAACAAAAAAAGTTGAAATAAAATTGGGAGATGAAACTTCCACCTCCCAGGCTGCTGTCAGGTTGAAATGATTCAAAGCAGGCCAGGTATTAGCAACCCCCTGACACATCAAAACCCCATGGGGGATCTTCCTTTTGAGCAGAACAGACTAACCGGCTGTGGTCACCTGTAAATAGGGTTGAAGTCACTTAGACCCTTGGCTTGGGAACACAGTGGCCACAGGGGAGGGGGTCACTGCAGAACCTACGAGAATGACGGGGCCAGCCTGCTGCTGAAGCCGCTCCCCAGGCCGCAGCCCAGAGCGCTGCAGGAAGGTCTGAGGTCCTGCCGGGGGCGCCCAGCTCCACAGCCCCTCGGAGCCCTGCGGTGCGGGTGGCGCTGGGACCGCGCTCGGCAATCACCCTTCCTGGCACGCAGACTCGGGAGACTCCTGGAGAAATTTTTCTCTGCCTCATGCTTCCTGTCTCAGCCTCTTGTGGAATCCGGTCCATGCCCCACGGAAGTAGGGCTTTTACCCCCCTGGACCCAAATCCATCACGGTATGGATCCAGGATGAAACTTCCATGTTAACGCACCTGGCGCTCCCTTCTTGCGCTGAACTGCCCTCCCCCGTCGATGGCATTAAGTCATATTAGAAGTCCCGACTTGCTTGTCCTTAGCTAAAACTCTGAGCCTCTTGCTCAGTCTTCCTGATTGGAACCACTCATCTGCGACAGAAAAGCTTGGGCTGTCGTCTACCCATCATTGTCCTCGGTCTTTGGGTTTTCTGTTGGGTTACGTATCTCACGCAGGGATATCAATTTGCACATGAGAAGCACCTGTAGACATTTTTAAAAATACAGACACTGGATCTTCCCCCCTCTCCAGCCAAGGCTGGAAGTTTTCTCCCTCTAGCAGGGGTTACACAATCATTTGCTTGGGAATTGACCACACATATTGGCATAGTCATAGTAAATTGCCCTTTACTCAGTGCTTGCCACGTGGCATTTTCTACTTCATGTTGTCTTTGTACCTTCATTATCACATCTAATCCCTACATTATGGATTATCACCATTTCTGTTGAGGACACTCCCCCTTGCTAATCTTGAATACAAGTATCTTTGATTCTCTTAATCTGTTTCATTCCTGAGTTTCCTGTTCTTGAATTTAAAGAGTGAATTATGGACACATGTATTTAAGATTCTCTTATTATATGTATCTGACTCATCCTCTAACCAAATCATATCTGGAGAAGAGAGATTTTCTCTTTTAAACATTGGCTTTATCTTATTATATAGTAGTGGATACACATGGTGGAAAATGTAGAAAACATATAAAGTAAGAAAACTACAGCCATACATTATCGAAACACCAAAGGACAATGCTATGTCATTTTGGGCATTTAACTATTTTTCTTAATATTTTATCATATAATTTCCCTAGGGCAAGTTGCTTAACCCTGGAATTGTAGTAGACTTTTGTCAAGTACAGTATAACACTCCCAGAAATGACCCCAATATCAAACTAGTATGTGAGGCTGGGAAGGCCACAGGGCTCTCAGCTTATCCTCTGAGTCCTACAAAAAATGCTGTTAATTCACTGACATCACGCATTCGATGCCTGTGAGTCACTCACTCACTCAGCTGGCTCGGACTGAGACCTATTTTATACCAGGTGCCGATCCACGTGCTGGGGAGACCCCAAAGGGATCCTGGAACACGGCATCACTGACCTTCTTCATTAGCTCCCGGAATCCTACTCAAGATGACACAGAGTCAGAGACACTCAACCACGCTGATCTTGAGAGAGATAAATGAGGTCACAGGCCAAGAGATGCAGGCGGCCTCTGGAAGCCAGAAAAGTCAAAGGTACAGGTTCCCCTGAGGCCTTCAGAAACAGCCCTGCCAATACTTCAGCAGGCTTCTGCATTCAAGAACCCTACTAGGTTAAATTTGTGTTGTTTAGTGGAGACTTTTTCTTTCTTCTTCCTACTACCATGACGTTTGGGGATACTTGTTACAACAGCAACTGAAAGCAAAAACAGTAAGCTCCTTGAAATGTTCAGAAATTGCAGATAACACTGGATTGTCCACTTTCATGTGGGATTGGGCTTATGTGAAAATCAAAAGGACAGTGTGACCTTTGCTAACACATGCTTTTCTCATTTTTAGGAAGAGAACAGTAAGTCAAAACCTCTGTAGTTATTATTTTAGACAAGTGTCTCTTAAAACATTATGTAACCCTGTGCCTTAGGAACACAAGAGAGTCTCTGTTCTTAGAATAACATGGATTCAGAGAGATAGGGTCTTACATATGAGTCCCACTGTGGTCTCTTATTGGCAATGAGAGCTTGGGCAAATCATTTACCCTCTTTAAGCCATAGGATCTTCATTTGCAAAAGGAAGATAAGAATAAGGATTGTTTGGGTGATTAAAGTGTACACGCACATGCACATGCACACACACATATATGTACAACAATTAATACAGTGACTAGCACATACTAGGCACTCAACAAATTCCTGTTATGGATATTTAAATGCATGTATAAAAGGAGGAGAAAGTTGTGGGAACTTGTGGGAAAACTTACTTCATGGCCCCAGAAAGGGCCATCTCTCAAAGGGCTCTGATCAGTCAGTCCCCAGTGATGGGCTAATAAGCAGAAACTATAGCACGTGGGGATTTAAGTTAAACATAAAAAGGAAGGTATTTAAGCATAATTATTAAACAGCAGGTACGTTTACACTGTTTTCTGGATCATTTTATCTGGAGAGCTTTAATAAGCAGAGAGTCTCCCCAGTTTTAGAGATGGGCACGCAGGAAAATGATGTGGATGGGTGCGCCGTTCTCATCCCAGGATCACATGACTGAGTACTCATGGAAGAAACACCTCTTGTATGTTATTCCAGGTGGACTGTCCTCCCATGATTATTGTCAGCTGTGTCATCAGTTCAAGGAGACAGCCACCTGGGTCACACTGGGGTATTAGAAAGAAAATCTCATTTAAATTTTAGAAAGCTCTAACATGAAATAAAGTCATTATTTTATGCCTAAAAAAATCTAAGGAACAGAGAGTAAAGACACTCTTCATTGGGCAACTAAGAGAAAACTTGAAACAGGTTAGACCGTCAGAAACCAAAGCTGTATTCACACCTCTTCATTTCTGTATTTTCACAGCCAATACACCAGATCTCCCTGATAAGTCACAAATCTGCCCTTAAAGAATGTGATGTAAAAACACGAGGAGTAGTAGTTGACAAACTGGAACAAGAACACCTTCATGGCTAGGTTGTTCTCATAGTCAGTCTGGTCCTTGGGAGCTCTGCAGCTAGAATAAAGAAAAGTTAAGTCTGCAAAACTGTGAACGGCTTTGAGACCCTAATCAAAGCCACGGACACATGAGTTAACACGGTAAATATGTAAATAACACAATTCACACTGTTTTCATTTAAGCTGTTTTGAATTCCTTAACATAGCTACTATGTTAATTCTAAGTGTACACACTGTTGTAAGAGTTTCTCCCACTATGAACACAATATATCACAAGACAAAAAAAAATGTCAGCTGTTCTTTAAAATTTATAAGCACAACAATATCCAATGGGCAAAAACTGTCCTCTGTCAGGTGTAAGTTGACAGAAAGCTACTTTAAACATCCTTCTAAATGATATTATCTTGTCTCCCTGAACGGCAGTAAGGTAGGACTATTGAAGAAAACAAACAAAACACGGGGCAACTTGCTAGAAGTGTTTGGGGAACATAAAACGGGTCAAACTCCTAGTTCAGAATTTGAATTGGTCTTAGTGTTTTCAGAAGACGACCACTGAGCAGATCACTGGGAGAACCACCCAGCCACATGCAGCGTGTGGGAAGCACTTAACTTGGGCCGCTAAGCCGCTGGCTGGGATACAAGCCAGGGAGAAGAAACATTTATTATAGAAGCCACAGCTGATGAGAATGGAGCTACACTAACAGGAACAGCATGGGGGGAAGACACATAACACTGTAATTACTTGTCCTCTCCATAATGCACAAGCAAATCTGCCTCTGGAACCAGAACCCACTTCCACTTATTTGCAATACAGAGACTATTTACTTTCAACAATAGGGTACATGATCTAATGTAATTGAAATTATTATTAAGCACTGACCTGTTTACCCACAGCTTGGCCATTCTAATGCTCCCTTTCTCCCTTTTACTAATGCAAAGCTGGAGCTAATTCACTTCTCAAATAGGCTAGAGAAAGAACGTTTCCACTTGAAGTTTTCTAAAGACTGTAATGTACTGGAATTGAAGTGCCTAAAATATAGTCTGTTTTGACTTGGTTCTAAAACTGGTGTAGAAATGACCTCAGCTGCAGGAGGAGCTTACCAGAGTCAGTCATCATGATTGTCACTTTCTCATATATGGCGCTCAGGGTCACGATGATGATAACCCTGATGAGGGAAGCAGTGATGGGTGTGGCCCACCTGCACAGTCAGGTACTTCTGGATTGGGTCTCTTCCATTCAGGTTCTTGGGAAGTTTTGCAGAAAATACAATGAACACTGAAAGTCCGTAGACAGTGATCCCAATAACTAAAGCAATGGTCATCAGGACCTGACAACGCAAAAACCCAGCAGCATGAGACTCACTAATGATCGTAGTTTTACACAGAAAACTTGCCCCCAATCCACGCTTACACAGACAACTTGCATGTGTTGTAAACCTCACATAAACGTGAGAAGTGATGTAAATCGCACATAAATACCACAGAGATGTGAATACCAGGCATGTTAATCTTTAGGGGAGGAGAAATGAAGGATGTCAAAAAGAATGAGGGCATCCACTAATGTAACATGCTGACAGAAGGAGCAGCTGTGTGCAGGGCATAGGGAATATATGGGAACTCCACTTTCTGTGAATTTTTCTGTAAACCTAAAACTGCAGTAAAGAAGGAAGCCTGTTAAGTAGATCTTTAAATGGGTGAAAATGGAGTAACTGGTGGCATGTTCTTTTGGAGACATGTCTTTGATAGCAGAACCAATGAAAATATCCCTTCTACATCTATAGAATTACTTAGGTTATGAACTAGTTGTAACCCATGAAGGGGATATGCTTCCTTTCAAGGTAGAACCTATCACTAGCAAGTGCTAGCTGACGTCTTCATTCTGAATAGGACCAGTGAGGCTGTGGACATGCCCTGAGGGAAATAGTGGAAGTGACAGCAGGTCTCTGCTGATGAAAGCTTCACATGCTTTTCATACTCCTTCAGATCTTAAAATGGCAGGTATTCATTCTCCCTGCATTTGCACAAGATTCCTGTCCCTGATCCATTGTAGTTCTGACTGTGTGGACCCAAAGGCAGCGGGGGTGTCTGAAGCATAATTTGCACGTGGCTGATAAGGTTTCAGTTCCTCACTAGGGAGGTTTTTTTCTGGTCACTAAAGAATGCACATTAAAGATCCCATTCTTAAACTGTTTTCCTTCCATCTACCTTCTTGGTCATAGTCCAGAAACATGTACTCAGTGTCCCTGGCTGCTCCTGATGGCTACCCCAGAGAGAAAGCTACAACGAATGTGAATTTCAAGACTAAGTGAACCACATCATGTTATTTACAGTAACAGCGGGCGGCGGCCTTGCACCTGCAGGGGAGAGCAGAGGGAGTGTTTACAAGCCCCTCCTGGAGCCACACTCTTGCATCTGGATCCCAGCTCCGATGCTAGCTGTGGGGCCTTGTGCAAATTTCTTAATCTCTAGGGGCTTCAATCTCCTCACCCATATGATGGGGGATAATAATAGCAATTTATAGGACTATTGTGATGAGTCAATGATTTACTAACTGTGAAAACAATTGGAACATTAACCACAGGCATGTGAAAACTCTACCTAAGTATTAGCTATGAATATGGTGACCAAAGTCTTAAAAAGTTGTTTCTCTTAGATTTTAAGCCATCAGTTTGCAGAGACAATATTTTATTTCCTCCTCTACTCTCTTTCATCATCCTTTTCTTCACAATTAAGGCTTCATGCTAGTGAAAGAAATAAATTTTTGTGCGTGTGTGTGATTAAATGTGAAAATTAGTTAAGACTGAGAAAAATGTATTATACATGGTATATTAAGCCTTCCTCTCTTGTACGGCACATATAGGCCATTTAAATAGTATGCATTTTTAAAATGTCTGCATAATAATTTTTTTATTATGTATTAAATTAACATAATAGTTAAGATTCTTTAAATGCTTAGTATTGCTTCAGCACACATCTATTTTTCTAAATCCTCACAATCACCCTGTGGGGAAGGTAATATTATATCTCTTTTACTGATGAGGAAATAGAGCCACGTGGAGATGATGCAATTTGCCCCAAATGAAACAACTATTAAGTGAAAGTACTGAAATACTCAAAGAGCCCGAAGACACACTAAGTGTATAGCACTGTCTCCTTCATCGTCTGTGAAATCAATCTAATTCATTTCAGAACTTTTACAAACTTGACACATTTCCATTTTTCTTCCAAGCATTTAATGGGTTCAATATTTCTTAAGAAACAGGAAAGTTTTCCATTCTTCTTCCTCAAGTTTCTTCTTATTTATCATCTTTTCTGATCATAAATTTAACATTTGTTCATTAAAGAAAATTTGAAAGTACTCAATAGTGGACAGAACTGCTGTCCTAGATCTGTCCCCAGTCTTAGAAGAGGACCCAGAATTTGCTTTAAGATAAATAACCTCCCTTTTGTTTTCAGTTCTGTGATTTAAGCTCGATTGACTCACTCTTTCTGAAGCACCAGAGGTAGATCTCAGTTCGTTTAAGACAAATAATACCCCTCATTGTATTGGCCTCGCACATGATTGGAGAATTGCCGAATAACCCAGGAAGAGCCACTATTATGTGAGGAGATACGTGCTGGTGCCCATGTGAATGATAAGTTTCTTCTATCAAGTGAGGAAACTGCCAAAAGAGACCGCTCTTGGTTTGGATGGATGATCTGGGATGCTGAGTGCCTAGAAGCAGTATGCTGAGACATCTTTGGACACAGAATGAAGACAGGACAAAACCAGCCCTTGACATCATCTGGGCTACATTATCTCTCCTTGACTGAAGCCAGACCTCAGACTTGAGGTTTTCATTTACAGGAACCAATAAATCCCATGCATCCCCATTTTTTGCTTGTTGTTGAAGCACATTGGAGATTGATTTTGTCACCTACAATCAAAAGACTCCAACTCTGAAAATGAATAAAAAATAAAATAAGAAAAATGCTTCTACCTATAGACATAATTCCTTCAGAAGGGTACATTGTTTGTATATTGCAAATCATTTTATAAATTATTTTTTCTCAAGCCTATCTTAAGAATAACACTTGGACATGTCATAAAGTATTTTCATGGACACGCTTTTTCATGGCTGCATACTATTCTACTTTGTGAAGGGTTGGAAGAATATTTTGGTTGAGATTTTATATATATTTATATACATATAAAAGTATGTCTGTGACTTGCATCCATACTGACTTTTCCCTGCCATTTTGAAATACTTCCTGATTAAAAGTTTTTCAAAGCTGAATTAGTGGATTAAAACATACGAATATTTTTGACTCTTGATATCAACTGCCAGGCTGCTTTCAAAGAAGGCTTAAGGAGTACACCAGAAATTAACACAGCATTGTAAATCAACCATACTTCACAAAAAATATCCAGTAACCTAGGCATGAGATTGGTGAACACTGGCATTTATTTCATCCTCATAAACAGAGCTGTGTCACTTGAGAGGTGGAAAACTATTTCATTTTGATGTGCACTGAGTGAATTACCATTGGAGTGTGACATCTATTTTTTTCTTTGTGAATGTGTGTTCATTTTCTCTGCCTTCTACACTCCTGAGATTTTTTGATGTTACCTTTGAATTGATCTGAACTCTCTATGTATTGAAGGAATTAGCCCCTTGTTGGATTTGTAAACAAATAACATCCTCTGGTGTTTTGTTTAAAATTAGGATGCTTCTGATGCATGGAAATCTTTGTATACTTTCCTCTGAAACTTACTGCTCATCTAGAGGTTGTATACTCATCCATATTTATTTCTAGTTTTTTTTTAATTGTGTTACTTTTTAAATGTTTCTGGAATTTATCACAATATATGGTTCACTGTATGATTTCAATCTTTTCTTTTCCCCCCAAGTAGCTAACAAGTGTTCCATTCACTGAATAACCTTTATCTCCCTGATTTGTAATGCCTTCCATCTCTTATATTAAATTATTATTGATTTCAGAGCCCATATCTGGACTTCTTGTCTTATTTTCTACTCTGGCTATTCTTGAACTAGTAAAACTCTCATTATCTTATTAATTATTATATTACTAATATGATTTTTTCACAATAAACCCAAATGAATTTTATAACTTCTGATATTTTGGAGGTATGATCTTTTAATCTAGAATCATGTGATTAAAGCATCTTTTATATCTTTCAGTAGTTTTTACTTTTATTTTTTGATAGTTCCTACTATCTGTTTGTTAGGCTATTTCTTAGATATTTTACCTTGGTTATTACTCTTGGAAAACTTTAGAAATCTTAATGCCTCCATCTGGTCTCTTAATCAGACCCTGGAGAATCCTAAACCACTGATCTGATTTAAACAAATGAGGTGAAAAGAATTGGGGGAAGCACTGTGAGCAGAAGAGCCTGTGGAACCTCCAGAGCGGCGCCCTGAGTTGGCTCAGATGTTCTCTGGATAAAGTTTTCTCTATGAGACTACATAGTTCCCAGCTTGATTTTCAGTTTTCTCAGCATTTCACATTAGATTTTAAAAGTCTGTGGCAGGTTCTTACCCAGAAAAAGAGCACTTGCACAAAGGGTTATATGTATACACTTTCCCCAGGTGGTAAATAGAACACACTCTTCTTCCTAATTTAAAAAAACAGTTTAGTCAATCAAGGGATTACACCAATGAAATGATTTTTCTCCTAAATTGTCACTAAATCCTAAACATAATTTAAAAAAATAATAATTTCCAGACATAGCCTCTTTATTTGTAAATGCATGGGTTTTATTAACTGTTTTTTTCTTTTCTTTTATGTTAACGATGTCAAACACACACCAAAATATGTACAGTTTTCATTTTAATATTATTTTTTGAAAATGCACATGTGAAAAGTAAACTGTTTCTCTGCCATGGTCTGAGCATCTGACAAGGACAAGCTTTAAGCTCTATTCCTTAGCTTGCCTTTGATTATAGAAGTGATGGTAGTGACAGCCTAGAGTCTGTGCAGGATGGAAAGTATCAAAGGGGTCTGCAGCTAACTGGTCTCCACTGTGTGTTTCTTGGTTGAGCTTTATGTGTTAATTAGCTACAACTATGAAGTTTTAGTTTCCATTTTAGAGTTTATATTTAGAATTTTTTTAAGAGATGAAATCAGTAAGACTCAAGATTTACCTGGATTATAAAACCAGATATAGTATAAAAATAGCTGTAACTAAGTACATGGCCCTTCCTCTGTGCCAGGAAGTGTTCCAAGTAGATTCTGTACATTACTTCGACCCGTCCTTATCACAGTTATGAAGAAGCAACACTCTTATTCTTATTTTATAGGAAATTATGGCACAGAGAAGTTAAGTTGTCCAAATCACTCAGGAAGCAAGCTGCTGTGTTCAAATATGAATTTAGGCAACTTCATTCCCAAGCTCTCACTACCACAACGCTGTCCTCTCTAAACAATGGAGCATGCTTTCACAAGTAAAGTAAAATGCTTCAATTAAAAAACTAAAAAAAAAAATTAGGCAATTTTTTAAATAAGGAAGAACTATCAAGTGAAATGAGTCTCCATTGTCAATTTTTCAGCAAGCATGTTCCAATGAAAATTTAAACTTATTAGCTGGCAAATTTAAATTTAAACTTGGCAGTTTAAATGACCAAAAAACTTTTCTTCAGTATTTTTTGTATGCTGCCAATATGATAAGTTTTTGTTTTTCAGGACTCAAAACATTATGAACATCTAATTTTGTCTAAGTTTTAGCTTTCATCTCTGAATGTACAGTCTTTCAACAACATATGCTTTTACCCCCATCTTCAGTTGTAAACAATGGGAACTATTCATAATGGGGACTATTAGAAGCTTATTACAATGTAAAAGACAAATGTCACTTTCTATTGGTAGCTGAACCTCATTTTTTTCCATTTATAAAAAGAGGAGTTTGACCTGCTCCCTCCATATATTTTCAGTGCCAACATTCTGTAGATCTGTGATTCAATTTATTAAATCTATATTTGGAGACATTTTCAGATGCTCCTAATAAAAGCATTTTCTTTCCAAGCGTTATTCATGCTCACAACCTACTGTCCTGCTGCTGCTGACTGCAAGTACCATCAGCTCTAAATTATCTCAGCTGATGGAAAGAAGCAATATTACAGATGACACAAAAAATCATCTTTTCATAGCTCTGGAATGTTGATGCAAAGATATACAGTTTTATTTTTTTAATTTTGCAGCAGTAGTGGCAGCAATAAATTTACCTTTCCAATTATGTAAAATGCCTAGCTCAAACACTGCTCAAACACTGATGGCACTTCAACAAATGTTTCCCTGCTTCTTCTACCCTTTCTCTGACTTTAGGATGAGAGCCATGTTGTTTTGTGCACATCCCAACCGGAAGGGGGAGCAGTGACCGGGACTTAGTTCAAGACAAAGGGGCACCTAGTCTACGATGAAAAGGAGGCCGCAATAATGAAGGCACATGTGAAAAAATGGGAGTCAACTATAAAAACGAATGTGTCTTTCCTTCTACATCTATGTCATAGCAGCTAATTTATATTTTGCATTTTTATTTTGGTGTTATGAAAGGATACAAATCAATGCCTCTTATACACTTATACCAGTCTTTTTCTTTTCCCAATTTTTACTGTTATTATGAAGGAAGGACCACATTTCTCTTCTGTGTCCACCATTCTAGGCAGTGCTCCTTCACCTTGGCTACTCATTAGAATAACCAGAGGAGCTTTATAAACTTCCCTATGCCAGAATGCAGCCCAGGCCACTAAATACAGTGCAGTGATGGAATCCAGGCACCAAAATTTTTTAAGGTTCCCTGGTGATTCCAACATGCAGCCAAGGCTGACAAGTCCAGAAGTAAACAGACTAAAGTGCATCTAAACAGCGCCTGCTTTTCCTGGGTAATCTCACCTATCTCCACGTGGGGACACCACGCCTCCTATTCTTGCCAGACTTGTTCTTCCTGCTCAACCGTGTCCCATTTGTACTCAAGTTCTGCCTGGAGCCGCTTCCAGAACTCCAGAAGTAAGGTGACTAACAGAGAGAGAGAACAGCAGAATGTGGATCTTCAGTGATGACTGATGCTTCAGAAATCTGTACTTAATGTTTATTACACTTAACACTTTGGTAAATGGTTAATAAAATCACATTTTATTTATAGGCGATACTAGAGAGAAAAATGAGTTAATACTTTTTTTTAAGAAAAAAGAAAATGTAGATAATTTATTGAACTTTTCGAAACAGACTAGATCTCTAGCTCAGGGGAAAGCTATTAACGTGATGGTCAGAGGCAGGTGACTGTGTCAGATGCTAAAGTACCTGCTACCAGCATATTATGCCCACTAAAAACACAAATATTGGAGGGAAGGGTGGGTATAGCTCAGTGATAGAGCACGTGCTAAGCATGTACAAGGTCCTGGGTTCAAGCCCCAGTACCTCCACTAAAAAAGGAAGTAAAAACAAGCACAAGTAACTGTCACAATTTAAAAGCACTGCACGGTCCAACCTCCAAGTCTTCTCCTCACATCCCTGTGTCTCTTCTGTCCAAAGGACCTGAGGGTGGGGAATGGGATTAGAATGCTTTAGTAACCCCTGCATTTCTATTTTCCACCACCCCAGTCACACAAAATTAAAATAATATTCTTAAATATGGAAAACTGCCATTTTCCTCAATCTTCGGCAAACTAATTTTTAGAAACCGTCATTCAGTTTTAAGACTCGTAGCTTCAAATTGTAGACAAAAACAACATGAAATGTTAATTGAAAATGTGGCTTCAGGGTAAATCCCCTAAGCCCTTCTTCCCACCAGACAGTTACCCCTCTGTCTAGAGAACTCTCTAGAGAAATTGCAGAATAACCACTGTTCCCTCCACCGTTATACCTGAGTCCCTACCATGCACTGAGAATAAAGAGAAAAAAACACGGTCCCTGATTCCGGGAGCTCCTAGGTGCACAAGAGTCATCGTGTAATGATGGCTGAGGAGGCTTGTTAAGAGAGCTTGGATAACAGTCTGCAGAGGGTGCTCGGGGCAGAGAGCCGGAACTGTAGCCAAGGCTCTCCCAGAGGAGGGAACCACTGTGCTGAGTTCTGAGATGTCCTAGAAGCGATCAGGGGAAGGTATAATGTTAAGGCCATTTCTCCCTGGGGAGCTGCACATGCAAAGGTGGGAGGCCAAACAGAGCCAGGTCCCTTCCAGGAACTGCAAATAGTCTAGAAGTGAGCACAGGGTGTGGGAGGCAGGTGAGGCAACCAGGTGGAGAGATCACAGGTGCACAACACAATGGACTCTGTGTGCCTCCAACGTAGAGGTGACATGCAAAGTGATCTAGAAAGAGACAAGATAGAGGCAGGGAGACCTATTGGCAGGTTCATGTGAAGGCCTGCTGAGACCCCGCCAGGAGGAGAGAGAAGAAAACATTTCAGCAGGTGGACGGATTGGCCACAGGTGTGATGGAAGAGCAGGAAGAGGTGACAGATACCAGCCAGCTTTCTGGCTTTGGCAGTGTCCTAAATTATAGTGCCATTCCCAGAAATAAGAAGGGCAGGAAGAGGAGCAAGTCATGAGAGGAGACAACTGATTCAGTTCTGGCTGGGTGCCTGTGGGCTCCAGGAGAGATGTCCAGTAGACAAATAAAAGTCTAGGAATCGGGAGAAAGTTCTAGGCTGAGCCACGTAGTTTTCCTGTTTCAAGAGGCTAATGGGTGTGAGTGGACAAGCTCACGAGAAGAGGTGTATAGGGGTATCTCTCACCCTCCTGCACATGGGAAGCATCTGGGAGCCTTTAAAACATAGTTCGTCCCAGCCTGGAGTGGGGCCTTTGTACTGTTTATTATTTTTTAAATACTTCTTTCCTTTTTGTGGGGAGTAGTTAGCTTTATTTTAATGGACATACTGGAAATTGAACCCAGGACCTCTTGCATGCTAAGCACGTGCTCTAACACTCAGCCGTACCCGCCCCACCTTTTTTTGTTTTTAGACATTAGCTCTACTGAGCAGTCAGGGTTGAGAATCAACCTGAAGAGAGCAGAGAGCCTTGGGGTAGAGTTCAAGGAGAAGCTGCCCAGAGCCCTGCAGACCCCACCAGGGGCAGCCGGAGACGCAGGGAGCCTCGGACGGGCTGTGAGGAACGTGAACTCAACACTCCCCAATGGCGAAGACGACAAACATGTTTCAAACTCCCACTTCCCAGCAGTGTTTGTTCTGACTTTACTAGTTTTCCAGTAATACTGAGTGAGGATAGAAATTATCTGGACACAGGGATCATATTCAAATGGTGGTCCTGACCATTTTTAGCTGCGTGATTACTGATTAAAAGGTTACCCGTCTGCCCCGTGCAAAATGGGGGACCTAGCACCGTGCTCGTGGGCTGCTGTGAGCGTAATGAAATGACATCTATAAAGGCCCTCCTGACTCTCAGACGTGATTGCTACTATTGTCCCCATTTGGGACACCAAGAAACAGAGGCACAGAAAGCTTCAAACATTTGCCCAAGATGAGGGTTGGGGTCAGGAATCAAGCCAATGACTTCGTGGATCCAGCGCCCAGGATTTTCTTACGAACAACACGGCACTTCCCAGGCTCCCTGCTCCAAAACCCGCCTCTCTTTGGCTCAGCTCCATGGCGCCTGAGCTGCACAGATGCCGTCACTGCCTGACTGCCTGCCCGGTGTCTGATCCCGGCACTCCTCCCTCCGTCCCACACACCACTTCCTTGGGCACACCAACCCTCACGAGGCCATTGCTGTGGCTACTCGGATGTTTACACGGAAACGCAGGGGGCAGCCCAGCTTTTTGCTATAGATGCTGCTGTCAGTGGAGGCAAGGAGCTCACAGTTGGTGGGGTAGGCCACTTCTGGTCTCCTCCTTGGCTGGAAAGCTGGATGGAATCCAGTTTCCCTCTGCAACTTAGACATCCAGCATGAGAGCTATGTAAGGCCATCTGGCCTCTCAACATAGAAATGATGCCTCCGCAGTCGTACTTATCATTGTAACCTCCTGGCTCCACCAGGGAACAGAGGCCATGGCCTGTTGTCCACCTGGTTTTGCTTCCTTACACGGCAGCTTCAATGGGGTGAGTTAACACCGGATCAGAAAATCTACAAAGCCCTCGTGTACTATTTCCTGATACTTGCAGGTCACCCAAATACCTCAGGTCCTCCAAGTAAACAACTAGTAAGGGGAACTGAGATGGTTCGTCTGTCAGACCCCTAATGGCATTACTGATTTGGCCTCTCCTGCGCTCAGGATGATCTGTTCTCCTTCTGTGTGACCTTCCCTGAGTGAAAGAGACTGTTCTTTGTTTATGGGCTATGGAATATTTGTGGCTGTCTGACCAGAACCTTCAAAAGTAAAACCCTTGAGAATCGAAGCATGACACCCACGTCTCATGAGCTCAGCTACCCAACAGCCTCATTTAGCCAAGAATGTGGCCAACACCAGGGGCCCTCACTGTTGAGTGTTGGGTCTGGAGAGCAATGCCTCCACCAGTGAGAAGCTGCCCCACCACTTGTGCCCTTGTCCCCATCGAGGGTGAGGTGACACATCCGTGGGATGAAAGCCGTGAGGGCACTAAGTGACTGTGGACCAAGCTGTGACTGCCCGGTCCTGTCCCCCATGTGACCCATGTTAGCCTCACATGCAGAAAATCCCTAAAGAGACCCCTGCTTGAGTGAATGGGTCACTTATAAGCCAACTGTCCTCGGGCTGCCTAAGAAGCAACACAGTGTACACAGTGAGCCACCAACTCACTGATGTCCCCAAGTCTCACAGCTCCCTAATGTGACACCAGGGAATCCCAGCAAACAGAAGATCCTTACTTTATAATTGACTTGAGAATTCTACTGCCAACAATGCCTTCCACCTTTCACTTATGATGTTTTTTCCACTCTGTCCCCTGCTCTGCAATTGTGCAATCAGTCCAGAGCTCCTTCATGAGACAGGAGGGAAGGGGGCCGGGCACAGCCATTAAAAGAATGGCACAGCCATCAGCACCGAGACGGTGGAAAAGTCAACTCCCAGTAGATCTTGAGCTCAACACACTCTCTCCGAAATACAGCAGGATGCTAAATGGCACTCCCACAGGTGCCAGGACAGGTTCAAGGCTGACCATAAAAGGTCAAAGGGTGAGTGGTGGCCCAATTTCTGGGAATCCCAATACCTTCCCCAAAGCAGTTGGAATATTCCTCCCACTTATTAGCATATGAAGATATTGAGTGCATAAAAACTAACAACCCCACACCTCATGGCTGCTCTCTCTGCTGAGGGAGACAGCCCACACTATGTCTGTGGAGTGTGTATCTACTTTTACTTTAAACTGTAGCACCCAGCCCCCACGCCTCATGGCCTTTCTCTTCCCTTGTGAAACAGCCCACTCTGTCTATGGTGTATAAAGCTCTTTAAATAAATCTACCATTACTGAACTGTGGCTCTCTCTTGAATTCGTTCCTGTGCAAACCAAGGACCCATTCTTGGTGAGGTGCATCCCAGGGACCCAAATAAAACCTGGGATATGGCCATCCTCTCCCCCACATTTTCCTGAATCATACATTCCTTCCCAAATGATCTCACCTTGTGCACTCCAAAATAGACAGCGGTCATGTGCCCTGACCTGGATCTGCTTCTGCGTATATCATTTCTTATGCCCACTAGAACGTCACATTCATGAGGACAGGGAATTGGTTTTGTTCACAAAGGAAGCATCAGCACATCACAGGTGCTGGAGAAGTATTAGCTGAATGAATGAGCTGTGGGAAGTCCTGGGATATCCACATGGAACTCCTAGCCACTTGGGACCGAGCTGACTCCAGGTGCTCCCTGCTAATCATGGCTGACCTCTTGTCACCACTCTCTGCTCTGCCATAACCTGAGCCTGGATGAGCTGAGATAAGCACACACCCTGGAGAGCATGACAAATGATTCATGTCGTTGCAACACACTCGCCATTTGACTGCCAGGGGTAACTTAAGATGGACAAACTGAAGGCAGTACCATGTGCACCACCCTACCCCACAACTCACTTGAAGCACCACGACTGCACACAGGGGAAACGCTGGCCCTTTCCGACCTAAGGAGAGGGACTATGGGTGAGAAGAGGGTCTCTGTCAACAGTCTCTTTAAAAGCCCAGTCTTAGAAAAGCTCTTTAAAGACACTTTTGGTATCTTCCTTGTGTTTCTGTAATCCCTCTAGATTTTGTCATTTTAATCTACACATCAGAAATATAGATGCTCTTGAAATCTCTATTGATTTTCAATGAAGAAAATCCTCAATTTCCTTCTCTGCTAAGAAAATTACTGCACTTTATATAAAAAAAAGCAGCTTCCTTTCATGAGTTTCTATCTTCAAACACCTAATTTCACAAGAATCAGTGAAGCAGGACATGAAAATCATGCTGTGCTTTATCACCTACAAGTGGGCAGGGATGAAATGAATGAGTACTGATCTCATGAGACGGGAAGGCTGGGGCTGCCTTATTCCTGCTACAGATGGAAGGGTCCAAATCTGTGAGGGTGAGGAAGGACCGAGAATGAGAAACCAACATTTTCTTACCCATTTCTCTTTTTTTGAGTCCGAGAAAAAACACTGTGATTTTATCAACAAAAACAAGAACATCTTCACCCTTCTAAAAGCACGCCACAACGTTACTACTACACACGACACTCTGTCACTGACCTAAAGGCTGATGACAGCCAAGAAATTTGCAGTGATCTTATTCTGTGCTCATCCCTTTTTGTCTTTGGAACCTCAGGAAGTTTGCCGCCTCTCCCTGAGTGTCATTTTCCTCATCCTTCAAATGGGAGTGTAACAGTCATTCATTTGCTCAGTGTCTATTCGACAACAGGAGACGGCTTATGAAAACAAAAACAACAAAATACAGAACAGCAATTCTGATCTGTGCTGTCTTCCTCCTCCTCCCTGAACATGAACTTACTGGGCAAAATGGCATCTTTCACTAAATCCCAAACTTAAGGAGCAGTTCTGATAAGGACGTCATCGGACTGCCGTGTAACCGAGAAATGACTTGGTGAAAAAGAATGAGTTGCCAGCAAATCCTCAAAACCAGTTAGGGAAGAAACCCTGGGAGCTACAAGCATGGGTGGGAGTTCCTTAGTTCCCCATTTCACAAAGCCGAGAACTTTGCAGGGTCCATGAAAGACACAGATAGCCCAGTACAACCACACCATGTTTTGGAGTACACCGAGGCCACATCGCTGCTGACCTGTATTCTTTGTGTCCTAGAGCAAGAGCCCTGGGCGGGGGTGACTGTGTTTGCGGCCGGACAAGAACTTCCTGTTCTGTCTCTTTTGCTCTCTCAATTCCTGCAATAAAACAACTGGCAGGAATCTGGTGGGGAGCAATGCACCCACATTCTCTGGCAAACCACACACTAGGCAGCGCTAGCTGATCTGAGAGAGGACTCTTCAATGAACATATATACACCAAAGTCATGCAGAAGGCTGCCTGTGACCTTGGGAATCCAAACCAGCTTGTCCTGTTAATCAGGATATTAGACATCTAAAGAAACTGTGCACCAGATGAAGATGATGCCTTAGACAGCGTTGGTGGTTATGTCCAGCAGTGTCTAAGGACAAGTCATGCTCTGGTAGATGGGAGCATTTTGGTTGCTTTCAGAGTTTGCTACTGAAGGGCTGGGACATTTCATTGGGACTTGAAACTCCAGAACTCTTTACTCACAAAGGCAGACAGTTAGGTGAGCCAGCTCAGCCTTCATTCCAACTTCCTAACCAAAAGGCTGTGAGATTGAAAATATATTTCTCAGACTCTTCTGCAACAAGGGTTCCAGAAGTGGCTTTAAAAATGCCCATCAGAGATTGAGATTTGCAAATATTAACTACTATATATAAAAATAGCTTAAAAAACTAAATTTCTTCTGTATAGCACAGGGAAATATATTTAATATCTTGTAATAACCTTTAATGAAAAAGAATATGAAAAGGAATACATACATATATATGTGTATATGAATGACTGGAACATTGTGCTGTGCATCAGAAATTGACACATTTTAACTGACTATACTTCAATTAAAAAAATATACATTTAAATATAATGCCCATCAGCAGCATCTGAGTGTCACTGAAAGCAGAAAGCCAGATGAATGGAGGCAGAGGTTGTGGGAGGAGCTATGTTATTTTGCTTGGGTGGATGCAGCCGGCATGTCAGAGATCTAGAAGGAATGCTCACAACAGCCACTCACTGATCTGCAAGTGAGTTAGGGTAACAGCTTCCTGAAATCCTCCCCACCCGTCCTGATGAGCCAGGTGTCTTGCGTTTCTCTGGATATCACTAGGCGCAGCCTGGAACTCAAAAGTAAAAATTAAAAACTGCAGTCAGGCAGTGAAGAGCCTGGCAGGACCCGTTGGACAAAATTAGGTCAGAATCAACAAAGAATGGGGAGGGGATAGAACGTGTGCTGAGGACCCTGACTTCAGGGGTGGATTGTCTGTGTTGAGGACTCTGAGTCAGTATGAGTAGATGGATTGGTGTGGACTAAAATGGTGGCCATTGTTCAGATAAGTGCGTGATTTGGACTATATTTATTAGAGGAAGTTTTTTTTTTCCCCTTCAACATTGATCATTTCTAGGGAGCAGAAAAATACTCTGCCACACAAAATCTAAGTGCAAAAGAGATGCTACGGGATGATGGTGGTATGAAAAATTTCAGTTCTGCAGTTCCAAGATTTCCTTAATGAGGTTAACGGCAGTTGGTACATAAAATAAAATAAGGTACTTATAATAAAGATATTATCATATGTATATATCCTTAAAGATACACATATGGTGGTATAAGTGGGCCTGAAATGTGTTCTGCATTCTAAAATCCAATTAAATAAAATCAGTAGCTCAGTATACCTGTCGGCTCTATAAACATTATGTAGATAATGATCACAGAAAGCAAGGTCAGCTAGGAAATTTGAGTTTTGTCTTTTCCAGTGTGAAATTTAATATTTTTTGCTTTACTTAAAAGCATTTTTTAAATTAGGGCTGTCAGCATCCTTTGGTATATGGGGTTCAGTAGATGTGTTCAGATGTTCTAGACAATGAATCAGTGCAAAGACTGAGGTTTAGACAGTAGTTAAATGCCTCACCTGTGTGATCAGCATCCACGTACTGCTATACTGAAAATCCTTAAAAGTGAGAACTTCATGAAAGCAACGAAAAGAGAGGGAAAATAAAATAGCCACAGACTAGTGGAAGTTTTGTAATGTGTAAAAATGACAAAGGGCTATCCACGAGCATATTTTTAAAAACCCCTACACTTTAATAAGAAAAACAACAAACTGACAACATGTTGCACACAGCTCCCTGTAGGAGAAGCCATGCAGATGACTCTTATGTGAATGGGGCTGGAGCTGTATAATTAGTTAGTCTTGCAAATAACTCAGTAAAAAACAAATGCAAATGAGATACACTTCTAGAATATCTGAGTTAAAATCTTGGCAAACTGACTCTTCTATGAAGCAGTAACAATGGCAAAATTTGTCAAAATTAACCTCTGTAGAACTCTGGAAATTAAATCAAGGCTTCCATCAATCCGGGGAATGTTTATTTGAGAAAAAAAAAAACAGCTAAATCTCCATAAAGATAGTGAGTTTTGTGACATTGTAACTTGATCTACCCCATCCCTGTATCCTCACCTAAATGGTGGCATTTAAAAGCAATAGTCTCACAATCAAGTTAGGGGCAGAAGTGATTTAAAGTTACTCAAAGAATCAGTCCCCAGAGAGCTGTCACTATTTGACCTATCACAAACACATGCTGTGCAAACAGCCTGTCCCCAGAGTGTGTGTGGAAAACAATTAGCAGTGAGTATTTAACATTACAACTACCTGAGGCAGTGGGACCAGTAGAGGCTAACTAGATGCTGACTAGGAAACTTAGAAGGCAAAATTGAGTAATGAGACGTTCTGGGGGTGAAGGTAGGGTTAAAAAGCTCCGAAAAAATCTGAGAATTGTAGAAGGCCGTACACATGTGTGGCACATAGCAAGGAAAGATCTGAGAAAATCTTAAACCTTCAACTCTGGCTGAACTTGAGGTTCTGCATAAGCAAGAACTAAAGGCTACGGAAGAGCTGCAGACTGCCTGCCGGTGCTGAGGGCATCCCTCAGCACACGGACACACAGCCACCTGGCAACAGCTCAAATGATTGGCTCCAGGCATGGAAAGAAATCACTATCCAATCATTATTACAGTGATGACAACTAGGCTTTCTGCACACACACTGATCTCATGGCCATGCATGATAAAGAATACAGACTTTACACAATTTGTTCACGAAAGTAAATAAATAGCTGCAGCAGCAATGACAATGGAAGCAACAATAAACCCTGGAGATGAGGAAAATCTGGCTTTCAGATCTGCCACATTTTAATATTTTAAATGTCCAGTTTTCAACAGAAAATTACAAGGTGTACAAAGAAACAGAAAAGTTTTGCCATAACACAGGGGAAAAAGTAGTCAATAGAAACTCCCTGAGGAAGCCCAGACACTGGACTTACTAGAAAAAGACATAAATAAGCAATTACACATATGTTCAAAAAGCTAACAGAAACCATGCCTAAAAAATTAAATTATGTGAACATCTCATTGTACAGAGAATATCAATAAATAAAATTTATATTAAAAACCAACTAGAAATTTTAGAGATACAAATATAATGACTAAAATGGAAACTTCAATAAGAGATTTCTCTGTAGATATGAACTGGTTGAAGAAAAAGTCAGTTAACTTAAAACTACTGAGATTATCCAGCCTGTGAAACAGAAAGAAAAAGGAATAAAAAAAAATGAACACTGTGTCAGAAATAGGTGGGACACCATCAACAATACCAATACACACATAATGGGAGTGCCAGAAGGAAGGAGAGAAATAAAGTGGCAGAAATAATATATAAAGAAATAATGGCTGAAAACTTCCCAAATTTGATGAACACATTAATTTGTACATCCCAGCAGCTCAACAAACTCCACGTGGTATAAACATAGAGACATCTAAAATAGGCACATCAGACTCAGTGTGTGAAAAGACAAGAACAAAGGACCTTGACAGCAGAAAGAGATTAGTGGCTCAACATATAGAAAGTCTCCTCAGTTAGACAGTTGATTTCTCATCAAAAACCATGGAGACCAGAAGGCATTGGGATGGTATCGTCAAAGTGATAAAAGGAAAAGTCTGTCACCAAGTATTTTACAGCCAGCAAAATGATCCTTCAAAAAAATTAGAGAAATTAAGACATCCCTACAAAAACAAAATCTGAAAGAATACATTGCTAGCAGGCCTGCCCTACAAGAAATACAAAGGATAGTTCAGCAGGTGTAAATGAAAGGACACTCACCTGAAAAATAAAAAGCACTACTACATGGGTAAAAAAATAAAACAGTATAAATAGAGTATAACATGTAAATGTTTTGTTCTATTTGATGTAAAGGACAACTGCATAAAACAATACTTATGAAACTGTGTAGGTGTGCTTATAATGCATAAAGGTGTAATTTGTATGACAGTGACAGCATGAGGAGGGGGAGGGAAAAGATTGATACCAAAGCAAAGTTTTGGTGTACTATTGAAATTAAGTTGGCATTCATGTGAACTTGACTGCTTTAAAACAAGATATTAATTATAATCTACAGGGCAATGGAGGATAAGTAAGGAGGAGGAAGAGGAGGAGAAAATAGATAAAATAAACAACAAATTAAAATGGCACCCTTGAAAATTCCTACATTGTACAAAAAAGTGTAGTAATAGAGGAATGGGGAAAAAAAGTCATATAGAAAGCAGATAGCAGATGTAACTTCAACCTGATAAGAAATTACATTACTGTAAATGAATTAAACATTCTAATCAAAATACTAAATGCAGAAATAAATGGAATAGAGAATAGATGAACAACAGAGAAAAATCAACAAAAAGAAAAGTTGGTTCTTTGAAAAGTTCAACAAAATTGACAAATTTTTAGCTAGTATTAAAAAAAGAGAGAGAAGATTAAATTACTAAAATGAGAAATGAAAGGAAGGATGTCACTACTGCCCTTAGAAAAATAACAAGGAACATAAGGGAGTACCATGGATAATTGTATAGCCAATAAACGAGATAATCTGGATGAAATGGATAAATTCCTAGAAGGACATAAATGACTGAAGCTAATTCAAGGAGAAATAGAAAACTCAAATAATCCTACAGTAAGTAGTGACGGAAATAGCAATCCAAAACTTTCCCACAAGCCCCGTATGGCTTTGCTTGTGAATTCCAACAACTACTTAAAGAAAAAACAAAAACAAAAACAAACAAAAAAAGAAAGCAATGCTTCACAAACTCGTCTTAAAATAAAGAGGTGGGAACACTTCCCAATTCATTCAATAAGACTAGTATCACACTGATACCAAAACCAGACAAAGGCATCACAAGAAAACTAAATACTCTCTCTTATGAATATAAATGCAAAAATCCTCAACAGAATACAAGCAAATCCAATCCAGTAACATATAAAATAGACCACAATTAAGTGGGATGTATCCAGGTATGCAAAGGCAGTTCAACTTACAAAAGTCAATTCATGTAATATGCCATATTAATAGAAAAATGGATAAAAACTAGGAATAGAAGAGAACTTCCTCAACTTGACAGAGAACATCTATGAAAAACCTGGAGCAAACATCATACATAATGTTGAAAAACTGTATTATTTCCTCCCACAATCAACATTGTGCTAGAGGTTCTAGTCAAAGCAACCAAAGAAAATAAAGCCTCTAGATTAGAAAGAAAGAAATAAAACTGTTTTGATTCCAGATGACATGATATTATATATTGAAATCACAAGGAATCCACAAAGGAAAAGAAAGAGAGAAAAGAAAAAATATCCTACTAAAATTAATAACCCAGTCTGACCAAAATTTTAAGACAGAAATCAATATATAAAAAAGTAATTAAATGTCTATGCAACAGCAGTGAATAATCTAAAAATAAAATGAAGGAATCATTTTCATTTACAATAGCTTCAAAAAGAATAAAATACTTAGGAATATTAACAAAAATGTGTGAAATACTAAGAAAAATGTCTGAAACTTGTATATACAAAACTAAAATACTACTGATAGAAGTTAAAAATGACCTAAAATAAATGGAAAGCTCTTCTGTTTTCATGGATCAGAAGCCTTATTATTGTTAGGATGGCAATTGTCCTCAAAATGACCTATAGATGCAATGCAACTCTGGCTTTTTGGCAGAAATGAAAAAGCTGACCCTAAAACTAATGTGGAAATGCAAGATACCCACAATAGTCAAAACAATCTTGAAAAAGAACAAAGTTTTGAAGTTTCCAAATTCAAAACTCACTAACAAAACTGAAATCCATACAGTGTGGTACCTGCATAAAGGACAGACAAATAGATTGAGAGAAAAGAATTGAGAGTCCATAAACAAACTCTTACACGTAGCCATTTAATTTTTGACAAAGGTGCTGTGACAATCCAATGGGGAAAAATTAATCTTTACAAAAATGATGCTGGGACGCCTGCACAAACACCTGGAAAGAAAGAAAACTGAACTTTTATCTTAACACCATTTATGAAAGTTAACTGAAAATAAATCACAGACCTGAAACTATAAAACTTTTAGAAAATGAACAATGAGAAAATCTTCAGGACTTTGGATTACAAATACTTGTAATAAATGACACCAAAAGCACAAACAACAAAAGAAAAAAATCAAGTAAACTGGACTTCAGTAAAATTAAAATCTTCTGTTCTTCAAAGTACTTCATCAATAAAGTAAGAAGACAATCCACAGGATGGATGAAATTATTTCCAATATTTTCCCTGATAAGGGACTTTTATCCAGAATAGACAAAGAAGACTTAAAACGTGACAATACAAAGACAAATACAATTAAAATGGGCAAAGAATTTGAATAGATATTTCTCCAAAGAAGACATAAGAATGGGAAATAAGCACATAAAAAGATATTCAACATCAGTAGGCATTTGGGAAACAGAAATCAAAAGTACAACGACATGCCAATTCATACCAAATAGGATGACAAATATATATGATATATGATATATAAATATGTATCTATAAACCCAGTAATAAAAAGTGTTGAGGATGTGGAGAAACTGGACTCCTCATACATTACTACTGGAAATATAAAATGGTGCAGTCCCTTCAAATACTACTTCAGCAATTCCTCAAAATGTTAAAAGTAGAATACATCCCAGCAATTCCATTTTTTGATATATCCTCATGAAAACTGAATATATGTGTTCACACAAAAACTTGGCCATGAGCATTTACAGCAGAATTATTCATCATCAACTGATGGATGGATAAGCAATGAGGAGTATTTATAACAATGGCATATTACTTGAACACAAAAAGAAATTTGGGTACTGATATATGCTACACCATGGATGAGCCTAGACAACGTCACACTAAATGAAAAATGATAATCAAAAAAGGCAGCATACTGTATGGTTCTATTTATATGAAATGCCCAGAACAGGCAAATCCGTAGAGGCAGAAAGTAGAGTGGTGGCTGCTGGGGGCTTAGGGAAAGGAAGGTTAGGGACTGACTTACTAAAAGGTACCTGTTCCTTTTGGGGGTGATGGCTACAAACACATGAAATGTACTTGAAACCCTAATGCACACTTTCAAAGGCTGCATTTTATGCTATGTGAATTATATCTCCATAAAGCTGTTATTCTTGAAGCTGAGCCCACCTATGGAGCAACTGGCACAGCACTGACTGCGGCATCCAGAGGGGGAGGGACCCACCTGCCCACCACAAAGGAGAGCAGCACCTGACCCAGTGTTGGAGGGGCACGATATTCTTGCTGATGGACACTGTGAGTAGCACAGATGACGGGGCCAACAGAGCAAGCTGAGTTCGTGAAACAGGGCGGAGACACAAAGACCTCTTAATAAAACTATTAAGAGTGCACAGTCTCTAGGAGAACACATCTTTGTTTTTTAAAACTTTTTATATCTGTTTTATTTTCTATTACCTTTTTAATCTTTACTTTTTAAACAGTTCTATATGTTTACAGTTCTCATTTCATTTTTAATTCTCTTGGTTTTGATCTGTTATTGATTATTCACAGGTTTCAAATACTGTGTTTTGATTTTTTCTTCTTTTTATTAAGGTTTTTAAAAGACATCTCAACTTGACTGCTATTCTGCTTCAACTTGCTCTTCTATTATTGATTATACACTGTTTTCAAACCTTCTTTTCCTCCATTCTTTTAAAATTCTCTCTCCCTCTCTCTCTCTCATTTTTAAGTTATATTTCCACATAGGCTTTAGATAGATAAATAAATAAACTCCTTTAAGGACCACAATAGATAACTGATACTCCTTAAGCCACAGTGCCAGAGATATATGAGCAGTATGAAAAAGCAGAGGAAGTATTCCCAATTAAGAGAACAAGAGAAATCCCCTGAAAGTATGATCAATGAAATAGACATTGATGGCCTACTAGATCAAGATTTCAAAAAAGAAGTGATCAAATTACTGAAGGAACTAAAAGTGATACTGTTTAGAGACATAAAATATGTCAAAAACAAAATAGAAGCTATAAAGAAGAGCCAATTAGAATTGGTAAATTCATTGGCTGAAATGAGATCTGACCTAAAGGCTGTAAAAATCAGGCTAGATAATGCAGAGGAACGAATAAGTGACTTAGAAGACAGACAGGACAACAGAAAGCACCCAATCAGAACAGCTGAGAGAAAAACAAATATAAAACAATGAAAACAATATGAGGAACCTATGGGATAATATCAAGCATGCCAATCTATGCAAAATAGGGGTTCTAGAATGGGAAGAAAGAACAAAGGGGATGGAAAAGCTATTTAAAGAAATCATGACTGAAAACTTCCCAAACCTAAAGAAGGAATCAGACACCCAAGCACAGGAGACTCAGAGGTTCCCAAACAGGAAGAGCCTAAAGAGACCCACAGCAAGACATATCATATTCAAGTTGGCCAGACTGAAGAATAAAGACATGATCCTAAAGGCAGTAAGAGAAAAACAAAGAGTGAGTTACAAGAGAAGGCTCTCAGCTGATTTCTCTACAGAAGCACTACAGTCCAGAAGGGAGAGGCAAGATATATTCAAAGTCCTGAATGAAAAAACAGATGCAGCCTAGGATACTGTCTGCAGCAAGGCTATCCTTTAGAATAGAAGGAGAGATATAGATTTTCACAGAGAAGCAAAAACTAAAAGACTTTAGCAACACTAAACCCATGCTAAAAGAAATATTGAAAGGTCTACTCTAAATAGAAAAGAAGCAGGATGCTACAGAAATGAGAACTCCAACTGGAAAGGTGATAGCTACCATGAATTACAAATAGAATAAATATGAAATTGTAAAAGAAGACATCTAAATCATTGAGTGGGAGAGGGAAGCAAGAAAATATAGAGTATTTTCTCTTTCTTCTTCTTCTGTTTTTTTAAATTTTTTGTTCTCAGTAGGATGGGTTTGGGATTACATTACTATCTGTTTAGTACACACAGTTAGAGTAATTGGTTAACATACTTAAAAAAAGTGTAACTACAAGCCAAAAACTTACAAGTGAGTCACAAAAACTAAATACAATCCAAGATAATACAAAGGAAAATTACCATACCACAAAAGGAAGAAGAATGGAACAGAGAAGAAATACCAAATCAACTGCAAAAATAAGTTCAAAAAAGCAATAAACACTCATCTATCATTCATTACTGTAAATGTTAATGGACTAAATGCTCCAGTCAAAAGACAGAGTGGCAGACTGGATATTAAAGCAAGATCCTTCAATACACTGCATACAAGGGACACACTTTAGGGAGAAGGACACATATAGATTGAGAGAGAATGGAAGGAAAAGGATAATCCATGAAAATGGAAACACCAAGAAAGCAGGTGCAGCAGTACTGATTTCAGACAAAATAGACTTTAAATCAAAGGCCATAAAGAAAGATAAATAAAGACATTTTATGATTAAAGGAGCAATACATGATGAGGATATTATAATCATTAATATATATGCACCCAACATGAGCACCTAAGTACATAAAACAACTACTAACAGAGATAAAGGGGGAAATTGATCGGAATACAATAATTATCAGAAATTTTCACACCACATTAACATCACTAGACAGATCTTCCAGACAGAAAATAAATAAGGCAACAGAGAAATTAAAAGATAGAAGAGAAAAATTAGATTTAGTGGATATTTTCAGAGCATTACAACCCCCCAAAATAGGATATACATTATTTTCAAGTGCACGTGGAACATTTTCTAAAATTGGTCATGTACTTGGTCACAAAAGAAGCCTCAAAAATTTTAGGAAGATAGAAATTATCTCAAGCATCTTTATTGACCACAAAGCCATTGAAACCAGAAATCAACTACAGAGAAACAAAGGAGAAATAAAGGAAAGCATAGAGATTAAACAACATGCTACTAAAAAATCAATGGGTCAATGATGAAATCAAAGTTGAAATTAAAGAATACCTTGAGAAGAAAATGAAACCACAACCACACAAAATTTATGGGACGCAGCAAAACAGTGCTAAGAGGAAAGTTAAGGTGATACAGGCCTTCCTCAGAAAAGAAGAACAATATCAAATAAACAATCTAACCCAACAGATAAAAGAACTAGAAACAGAAGAGCAAAAACACCGAAAACTCAGCAGAAGGAAGGAAATAATAAAGATCAGGGAGGAAATAAATAAAATAGAGTTTAAAAAAATAAAGAAAATAATCAATCAAACCAAAAGCTAGATTTTTGAAAGAGTAAATTAAATCGACAAACCTCTGGCCAAACTCACAAAGAAGAAAAAAGAGAGAGCACAAATTTGCAAAACAAGAAAGGAAAATGGAGAAATTACAACAAATAACATACAAATACAGAATATCATATGAAAATATCATGAAGAAGTATACGGAAAAAAATGAATAACCTAGAGGAGATGGACAAGTTTCTGGAAACATACAGTCCACCAAGAATGAATCAAGAAGAAACCGAATACTTGAACAAACTGATCACTAGGAATGAAATCGAATTAAAAATAAAAAAACCACCCTACAAATAAACGTCCAGACTGGACAGCTTCACCGGGGAATTCTACCACACATACAAAGAAGAACTCATACCAGTCCTTCTCAAACTCTTCCAGAAGACTGAAAAGAAGTAATAGTCCCAAACTCATTCTATGAAGCCACCATCACCCTGATACCAAAACCAGGCAAAAACATAAGCAAAGAAGAGAATTACAGACCAATATCACTGATGAACAGAGATGTAAAAAGTCCTTACCAAAATACTAGCAAATAGAATCCAACAGCACATAAAAAAGATTACATATCATGCTCAAATGGGGTTCATCTCAGGGACACAATGGTGATTCAACATATGCAAATCAATCAATGTAATACTTCACATCAACAAGAAAAAGGACAAAAACCACATGATCATCTCAAAAGATGCAGAAAAGCTTTTGATAAAATTCAACACCCATTTATGATAAAAATTCTCACCAATGTGGGTATTGAGGGAACATAACTGAACATCATAAAAGCTATATATGGCAAACCTACAGCCAGCATAGCACTCAAGGGTGAAAAACTCAAAAGCTTCTCACTAAAATCTGGGATAAGACAAGGATGCCCACTATCACCACTCCTATTCATCATAGACATGGAAGTCCTGGATAGAGCAATCAGGCAAGTAAGAAAAGTAAAAGGGGTCTAAATTGTAAAAGAAGAGGTAAAAGTGTCACTATATGCAGATGACACGATACTATATCTAGAAAACCCTAAAAGGTCCACACAAAAGCTACTAGAGCTGATCGAAGGATTTATCAATGTAGCAGGTTACAAGATTAATGTTCAAAAATCAGTAGCATTTCTTTACCCTAATGATGAATCAACAGAAAAAGAAGTAAAGAAACAATCCCCTTTAAAATAGCACCCAAAGTAATAAAATATCTAGGAATAAATCTAACCACAGAGGTTAGAGAATTATACACAGAAAACTATAAACCATTGGTGAAGGAAAATTAAAAAAATTAAAAAGTGGAAAGGTATCCCATTCTCTTGGATTGCAAGAATCAATATTGTTAAAATGCTCACACTGCCCAAGGCAATCTACAGATTTAATGCAATCCCTATCAAATTACCCTGGACATATTTCATAGAACTAGAACAAATCACAATAAAATTTATATGGAACCAACAAAGACATAGAATTTCCAGAACATTACTGAAGGAAAAAAGAAATAGCCTGGAGGAATAACTCTCCCAGACTTCAGACAATACTACAGAGTTACAGTCATCAAGACACCATGGTATTGGTACAAAAACAGACATATAGACCAATGGAACAGAATAGAGAGCCCAGAAATGAACTCACAAACTTTTGGTCAATCAATCTTTGAGAAAAGAGGCAAGAATATACAATAGAATAAAGACAGTCTCTTCATCAAGATAAACATAAGACAAGATTCAATAAACCTCCTGGAAAAAAATACAGGCAAAATATCTTACATACATGTCAGAAATATCCCCCTAGGGCAGTCTACGCAAGCAATAGAAATAAAAGCAAGAATAAACAAATGGGACCTAAAGAAACTTACAAGCTTCTGCACAGCAAAGGACACCATAATAAAACAAAAATACAACCTACAGAATGGGAGAACATTTTTGCAAATGAAACTGACAAAGGTTTGATCTCCAGAATATATAAGCAGCTCATATGACTTAATAAGAAACAACCAAATAACCCAATCCAAAAATCGGCAGAAGACCTAAACAAGCAATTCTCCAAGGAAGACATACAAATGATCAATGGGCACAGAGAAAAAGTCTCAGTATCACTAATTATAAGAGAAATGCAAATCAGAACTACAATGAGGTATCACCTCAAACCAGTCAGAATGGCCATCATTCAAAAATCCACAAATGTCAAATGCTAGGGAGGCTGTGGAGAAAGGGGAAACTCCTACACTTCTGGTGGGAATGCAGTTTGGTGCAGCCACTGTGGAAAACAGTATTGAGTTTCCTCAAAAGACTAGGAATAGACTTGCCATATCACCCAGGAAATTCGCTCCTGGGCATATATCCTGAAGGAACCCTCCTGCAGGATGACACCTGCACCCAAATGTTCATAGCAGCACTATTTACAATAGCAAAGGCATGGAGACAGCCTAAATGTCCATCAACGGATGACTGGGTAAAGAAGTTATAAATTTATACAATCGAATACTAATCGGCCATAAAAACTGAAAATATAGGGCCACTTGCAAAAACATGGATGCTCCTGGAGAATGTTATTCTAAGTTAAGTAAGCACGGTAACAAGGAATAAAGAGAAGTTACCTCCAGGTACAGTTATTTTGATTAAAATATCCATACAGAAAACAGGTCACCCCCACGGCTGCTGCCAGGAGGAGCATCTGAGTGTAACAGCCCAGCCAAGCAAAGTAGATTCCGACCATCTCTCCGTAGAATTTCCTGCAGAAAGACAAAAGGTAGTTTCAGAAGACACACATAATCTCTCTGTAACTTCATCCTCATGTTAATTTCTTTTTTCTTTTTTTTGTGGAGGGGGCATAATTAGGTTTATTTATTTGTTTTTAAATGGAGGCATTGGGGATTGAACCCGGGACCTTATGTATGCTAGGCATGCACTCTACCACTGAGCTATACCCTCCCTCCATCATACTAATTTCTGATTCTAAATCAAGGGGGCTTTAAGTTTAAACCTCTGACTCAATTCACACTTAAAACATATGCGTTTTCATAGCATCCCCCAAATTCTACCGTGAAATAAGAAGTATTCTATGTATTATAGAAGTACAGATAACTGGTTCACCTGCTGAAGGGATATAAATGAGAACAGAGCAAAGGAGGGGACGAGGTCGACTCTGGAGCAGATGCAGGGGATCATCACCACTCACTGGACAGTCTGGCACATTCAACAAATCCCCCAAAGATCATTCTTAATAGTCTTGACACAAGTGGACATCAACAAGTGGCTCAGTCATCTGCTCCTGCCTTATTTCGGGAACTTCCCTGGAGCAAATGCATCGTAAACTGCAGATAATAAGGAAATGGCTGATAATGATAACAACTGGGAGTGCAATGTCTCTCTGACAAAATATTTATAAAACTCATTGTAGGAATGGGAGAGGGCAGGAGGGATGTGACTGAGGATGGTACTGCCCTGTATTCTTTGTATCTAGCACGTCTGTTATTCGTAGGTTTTAAAACCTCTTCAGTGTTTCTCAGTTAATCTGGAGTAGATGGAACAGGCCAGGGAGGCAAGATTAGAAGAAAGGAGGTAGGGCATGAAGCGGTACCAGGCTGGTCCTGAAAGGGAGACAGACACAGACAGGCAGACACAGACGGTTTAGGAATGCGGCGGAACAATGAGACGGCGGCTCAGGTGTGTCTTGCTGTTGCTGATACTTCCCTCAACTGGCTCATTACTGACTCGGCAGTGCTGGGTAAAACCTGTGGATTTCCTCAGTTCTGAGTTCTCTCTGAGGCTTTCGGCTCAGTCTGGAGCTCCCCACCTAGGGGGGACTCAGCTCTGAGAACAGCCTGGAGTCCTGGGAAACTTCACGTAGGAACCCCCTTGGGCTGGACCAGCGCTCACAGGGCTGCTGTGAGACCAGCTCCATCGTTAGAGACCTGGGCGTGGACCATTCCATGGGGAAAAGGGCTGAGCCCGATGCCAAATCAGATAGGAGGGACAAATGTGTTCATTCTCATGTGACTGGGGTTTGTGGCCTGGCTCACAGATGGCAGGCTCAGGATGGTTTCTGGCAGAGAAAACCCTGGCAATGGGTTTGAGATGTCTTGGACTCTTTCTTGTTAAGCTCTTTGTAATACATTCTTATCAACTTTCCGTCCTGAAAATGCCACATTCAAAATTGAAAGAATGTTAGAAGCTGCCTGCTCCAACTGCCAAATGGTAAACACACCCTGCTACAGTTAGAGAGCTGGTCAGGCAGCCTCTGCATGGATTTTAACAGTGATGGGGAGTTCATTATTTACAAAGGTTACATGTCGGTAAGAAGGTCAGACAGAATTTTTGAACCTTAAACAGATGTCTGCACCCTAGCCCTTGCTGAAAGGCTAGGAATAATGATGATCCCTTCAAATGTATTTTGTCTGATTGTTATCCCTCTCTGTCAAAAACACCCCAATTCAGAATATCAAATTTTCAAAATTCATCTTTGATTTCTTTTTATCAAAGTTATACCATACATTCATTAAAGACTGAAACAGTTCTCGAACACGGATTCTAAAAAGGAGTAGTTCCCAACAACCGCCCCATTTTCTGGCCAGAAGCAATCATGTTCAGCTCCTACTGCTGACTCCTGGAATAATTACTCAATATCTCTGACTAATATCCTTGTAATGCAGCCTACTGACTTTTTCAGCTTTATGTACCACCTATTTAACTTTATATAATGGAAAATGAGGATTAAGCTCTCTTTCAAACCCCATCTCATCTATACACCCAAAACTTCATTCTTCCAACCTTTTGATACAATTACATTATAACTTTGATCAGCTCAGTAGCCTTGCTTTACATTATTAGCTCTCTGTACAGACTGTTCACAGCTGTAGCAAGTTGGCTGCTAGGCTTACTTTTTTCTTCCCTCCATTTTTTTCCTGGAGTTAATAATTGTCTTGGTGGTTCACAGGTTAGATTTCTGTGCACTTAACAATTCAATCCCAGACCTTCCCCTAATGAATAACTTTCTCAATACTTTCCAATACATTGTCTACAAATTTCATCTCCTTGAATTAATCTCTTCCGATCTTCTTCAATCTTGATTAAGGACATGCTAGTCTTGTCACAGAACTCAAGGGGTCACTAGTGGGAAGCAACAAAGGGAACACATGGACCAGGGGAAGGGAACAGATCAATATATTTTCCTTAGCAAAACATACTTAAAAAAGTGTGAAAATTGTTTTCTTTACAAACACAGACACAAAAACCAAAGCCCATAAAGAATGATTAAAGAGCCGTCAAACCCTTTGCCCTGCCATCAAATTCTGCATAACAAAACAAAAATAACAGAAGGAAAATATCATATAAATATCAATCTCAAGGGGGATAGTGTACACTCAGTGGCAGAGTGTGTGCTCAGCATGCATAAGGTCCTAGATTCAATCTTCAGTACCTCCATTAGAAAAAAAAAATTAAAAAGTAAAGAAAAACGTATCAACTTTAAATATTTACATATGTACAAACATTCTCTTTTAAAACTGTGTTCTACAGGATAACCCGGGTTAAGGAGAAAGTGCCTCTTCATGACTGTGATCCTGCTGATAATTGAAGGAGGAAATTAGTGTATGACCACATGAAATAAAATCCCTTATAAAATAATGACCCCAGGTGACAATCATTATTGGCTGCTGTCATCACAGAAAAGAGAGTCAACTGGAAATTATGTACCTTATGACAGGAGTACAAAACTTCACATAACAAGTATTCTTGCACAAAGTTGAACCTCAATCAGATCAAGCTTTTAGGGGAGGATCAAATCACTTAGCTAAAGCCAATACATAGGATGGAGAAACAAGTCTAACACCACAGGGGGGAATGAAATCAGCTAAACAGGAAATAGAGAAACCCCTCAGGAATTTCAAGGAAAATGAGAAATAGGAAAATTTTTTATTAGAACCCACTTGAGAGATATGCTAGCTGCAATGTCTGAACCTAGTCTGGATCCCGATTTCAACACCAAAACTACTTAAGAGTATATTTTTGTGACAATCAGGGAATTACTTTGTAACCCAAAATAAAAAAGGAATATTCCATTTGTATTAGAAAGAGACCTTGTCATTTCACTAATGAAAGGTTAAGCTATGTAGGATTGTCTTCAAAATGATCCCGTAGTGAGGGAGGGGAGGAGTTGGAGATGAAAGATGCAACAACAGTGACTCTGAGTTTACAATTCTGGAGCTGGGTGACTGATACAGGCAGGCTGGCTGTGCTATTCTCTCTACTTCTGTAAATGTTTGAACCTTTCCATAAAATGTGAAACAAACAAAAAGATTTCAGTGTTTTAAAACCCTCACTTTGGAGGTTAAGATGTTTGCCCAAGTAGGTGGGCACCTGCATGGGGCACTGAGATTAGGAAGATCAGGCACCAGGCTCCAGGCCGACCTGGGGCTACCTTGACCCTCCTCTTCTCCTCACCACCCACAGCCAGCCCATAAATGCATCCTGTCAGCTCCACTCCCCAAACGCATTCCTCCCTGGCTCCCACCATCTCTCATCTGGCCCACTCCAAGAGACTCCTACCAGGCCTCCCTGCTTCCTGGGTACCTGCCATTCATTCTCCACATTATCTTTGAAAAATGTGAGTGAGAGGAAATTACTTTAGTGCTTAAACTCTCATGGCTTCTTCTCACTGCGCTTAGAGTCTACACTCCTTTCCGTGCTCCTGATGCCCTTCTAAACCTCGCGTATCATCCCTCTCACCAGCGCTGGCTCCAGTATCTCCTCAAACCTGCTGAGCACATTTGTGCCTGGGGGCCAATGGACAAGCTGCCTCTATTCCTGGGGTGACTTTTCCCAGATCCTCAAAGTCCAACCTCCTTATCACCATCTCAGCTCAGATGTAACCTAGTCAAAGATAGCTTTCTTGACTCACTTCCCCCCAAGTCTCCCATCTCAACACTGTGTTATTTCCTTCATTTCAATCTGACATTGTTTCCTTATTCGCCCGATTATTTCTGTTTGCTCGGTTGTCCTTGGTCTCCCTCCCCCCAGCAGCCTTGCCCAAACAGCATAAGCTCCAGGAGAGAAGCCGGCACTGCTGCTCTGAGAAGATACATGCTGAGCGTTACATTACAGTCACGTGGGGTAGTGAACCAGTGTCGAAAAGCAGATACAGCAAAGCAGTGAAAATTTCTCTCTTATTTTATAATTTAAGTGAAATCTAACATTTACTCCTGTTTAATGAAGAATTTGGTAGGTCCCAGTTCCTGGACGGCAAACCCTAGAGCCTTGAAATTTCCCAAAATAGGAGTGTCTTTGCTATTCATGGTGGAACCTTGGATGACTTGTGTTCATGAGATGACTCAGGATGGGTACTGGCCAGCCAGAGACACCAACCATGTGATTAGAGGAGTGGGGCTTTGAGCTTTGTGACAAGTGAGTGACCACCAGGAGAGGAAGGGGCTCAGCAGATAGGGCTAAGGAAAGGTTTGACTTACAGTTAGGGTTTGGGTTAGCCATGTCGGTAGTGACCCAATAAATCATGTCTTTGTTATAAAGCCTCCAGCAAAAACTTGGGGCAACGAAGCTCAGAGATCCTGTGAGCTTCCTGGTTGGTAACACTCTTGGAGGACTGTCACCCTCAGATGCCATGAGGGCAACCCTGAGCCCTTCCCACTGGAGTGATCTCCACAACAGCTCACCTGATGTGATCTAAGGGCTGCTTCTTGTCAATGCTTCGAGGAGGATCCCATTCCCTGTACAGAAGGACCTGTTCGCTGGGGCAGCTGAGGTCCTCTGACGGAGGCTGAAGTTGCACTGGGAAGCAGAAGCAAACAAGTGAGCATCACTATCACCACGTGAATACATGTTCTGTTGATAAAATGTGGTGCTAACACTTCGTGGTCATTTGTAAATAAGGGGACTTCACTTGCCAGAAGGGATGGAGGTACCATATAATTTTTCATAATTCTCACCCAGGATTAATACTAACCCCTTGAGGGTCATTTGCAAATATGGGTGGAAAGGAACGCTTGGATGTTACAGTCCTGGGGCCACCGTGGGTACCTGGGGAGAGCCTTGCAGATGCTTAATGTCCTGCAACTGGGCAAGTCTTCCACAGCAAAAAAACTAGGCCACCCAAGTGCCCAAACTGCTGCAGTGGAGGGAACCCTGACGGTCCAGCCCCCTCCTTGGACACCCAAAGGAAGCTGGACTCTGGCTGGTTGGGGGCAGGGTCAATTCTAAAACCCAGGCTTTTTTGTCCCCACAATTCAGTAGTTATTCGGTGACAGCACATGGAATATAAACAACAAAGAAACTTGACATGAGGTTATATATTTTGCTTACTCAAGAAACAAAATTTAAATCCAGTCATTCTCCTTCCCACCTGACCTACTTTCCTTTCTCCTGTACTAGAACCAGATTATTACCCACCCAGCCTTATCATGGGTCCTGACTCCTCTTACCTCCCGCCCAAACACCACATGAGATCATTCCTCACCCTGGATGCGGGACCAGCAATTTCAATAGGTTTTAGTGGAAAAGAATTGGTTGTGCGCAGATGCCAACCAAACACTGTAGAATCCTGGTGTCCCACATTAGCAATCATGACAGCTGTTTGCAAGTGTCCCCAAAGTTCATTTCAGACTCTCACTGCTAACTTTCCTGGGACATAAATATAAAACATGTGGACTGCTGGGCTGGACTGCTATGCTGGGTCTCTGATCCAGGAAGCTCATTGTCTGCTCCCTGCACCCAGCTCCCTGTTCTTTTCGTGCATGTGCATCAAGCAGCTGTTTAGTGTCCATTTTAATATCTTAAACAGTGCATTTCAGTATTGTCTCCATCCACAAATACGTGTACCACACAGTAGTAATGATGAATCTCATTCTTTGCTTTCTTTGGTCTTAGAGAGTCAGATAAATGGATAGCAAAGGTAACAAAGTCATAGAGCACTATAATATACTATTTCCTTTATTTCAATGACAGGATTTATTTAAAGAGCTTAGATATAACATCCTTGCATTTATGGCATCACTAAGTGTCTGAAGCTGTTACATTATAAGCACTTCATTTCAAGTGAGATGTTGTCAGTTAGAGAAGCACTGCTGAATTTGAGGGGTTGCTGTCATCTCAAACGGAGTCCCTAAAAAATGTGAACTCTCTGCAGTATTGCCATCATGACAAGAACCCAGACGCATGAAATTTGGAAAGTCCTGTGGCTTTCTAGTGCACAGACAGAAAATGGTATTTCAGAGGGAAAAGCCTGAATTACAGAAAATGATAAATGAAATGGTCTAACATGCATTTCCCTTACAAAGAACTAATACTTCTTTGGTCGATAATAACATCTGTCAGTAATTATGAAAAGAGCTGACAGATGCATAGTACTTACTATTAGCCAGGGCTGTTCTAACATTGACACAAATTCATTAATCATCATAGCAACTCTCCGAGGTGGGTATTATTATTATCCCCATTTTACTGATGAGGAACTTGATGAACACAGAGGCTAAATAACATTTACAAGGTCGACAGGGAGAAACCAGCACAGGTGTTCAAGCTAGAGTCTATGCTCTTGGCCACTTCTTTTTTTTTTTTTTTTTTTTTTTTTGGTGGCGAGGAGATAATAATGTAATTTTGGTGGGGGGTGGGGAAGTAATTAGGGTTATTTGTCTATTTTAGAGGAGGTGTTGGGGGCTGAACCCAGGACCTTATGCTTCCTAAGCATGCACCCCATCACTTGAGCTGTACCCTCCCCTCTCGAGTCTATGCTCTTAGCTGCTAATCGTCACTGTCTCACATGGTAACTCTGGAGGAACTACAGTTCATTCATTCACTCGTTAAACTCAGCCTTCCCGGTGCCTGGGATTCAGCAGTGAACAAGACAACATGGTTCCTGCCTTAAATGAGCTTGTCGCCTCTTGACATATTATCTTCATTTTTCCCAGGAAGAAACAAGGTCAAGAAGATTAGCCTTTTCCTGTTAACACCTGAGGAGACATGAGGTGCTTTATTTCATTTCTGCCATTTGACTTACACCATGGGGAGGGAAAGCTGCCTTGCAGATCCTGGAGCTCACAAGCCTATTAATTCTGAATTTTTTTTAACAGTGTCCTTTACTTGATACTTGATCTGAGAAAGGATGAAGTAAACCTAAAAAGATTCTAAGAGAGTGTGTGGTTTATACAAGGTAACTAACAAGCCACTGTTTACTATCCTAACAGGAATCTGTAGGCATATTTCTTTTCTTTCTCTTTTTTCCTTTTTATGGGCAGCTTTTAAAAACCAAACCAAACCAACCAAACCAAATCAATGATAATTCAACAGCAGGTTCTAAATCAACCCCAAGACAGCAGCTAAACTCGGTTTAGACTTACAATGCGGCTTCTGGTGGTTGGATTGAAGAATGTATCTCTATCCTGAATATAAAAGCCATTCACGCAGCTCTTCTCAAATAGGGCAATGAAAAACTCTTGTTCCGGTTCTTGATACTTTCATCCACTTGGAGGACTTTTATCAAACAGCTGAAGTTATCAGAGGCTGAGGACCGGCTTTTCAGATCATTGGTCTTCAGAGGCAATATTATGTGCAGTATCTCAGCGTATGTATAGAGCACCTCCCACAGGGTGTGTACTTTTGCAAATACAAGCTTGTCATCCAAAACCTATATTGGGAGAATGAAAACACAAACCAGGAAACTATTTTCACATTTTTAGTACACAGATATTTCTTACATTGCTGGTAGTTAAAGCACTTGTGTAAACACACACACATATGGCACTGGTAAAAGTGAAGATATAATAAAAATAGGTTTGCAAACCATCATATATTTTTGCCTTAAAGATAATTTCTCTGTTGAAATTACTGAAAGTTACTTAAAATCCTTACATTTCAATCATAAAATAACCAATGTTTTAGATGAAGAAAAGCAAACATGTTAATTTTTGGTGCAAATTAGTAACTAAAAATAGAAACACCAAAATATTCTTTGCAGTGGTATTGTAATGGCAATTTTTTAAATTTCTGAAACCAAGGACTATTTACATATCTGTTCAATATAGTGTTAAACAGCCATTAAAAGGGATTTAAAAGAATTGTATTTATTGATATGGAATATATAATAAAAGGAGAAAGCAAAAATTATGTGAAATAATAACTTTCCTTTTTGGAAGGGAAAAATATCTTCATTTGAACAAAAAAAGTGTTTAGAAGGATTTTAAGATTCTTTATTTATAATTAAGTTACAGATGATTTTGAATTCCACTGTTCTTTCATTTTCAATTTTGTGGGGTAAATTTTTATAATAAAAAAATCTTTAAAAATGTTCTTGCATAAATACCATAATAGATATATTTATGACTACATTCTCTGGCTATTAAAAAAGATCTCCTAGCTTTGGATCTGAAACATACATTCCATAATGCAGATTCTGACTGACTCGCCTCCCAGCCCACAGAGAAGGCACGGCTAGGGTGACATGTTTCATATATCATTCCAGGTAACATGCAGGCTCCCAGCCAATGGCTGCAAAGGGACTGACACCGATCTGGTTGCTCCCAGCTGCAGACCATCACAGATGAGGTTAGATTCATAGGTTCATGTTTTCTCTGTCAAAAGAAATCAGAAAATGTTAGGCTTTTACTTTCACCAAGGGAACAAGAAGTTGTTTGATTTTTTTATGCAAAAAGTAACAACAAACCAATTTGAACCTGATGAAAAGACATTTGCTCAAAACAGCACAGTAGCAATGAAGGTGCTCTGGCTGGCAGGGACTTGTTGGATTCCTGTGAGTGCTGGACTCCTCACATGGAATTCCCTTGGCACTCCAGAAGGCCTGTGGTTGTCCCCATGGCTATGTGGCCATATATGGCACACAAAAGTCTCTGGCTTTGCCACAATTTCAAAGCCTTTTTTGGCTTATGAAAAGTTTTGCACTCAAATGGAGTTTTCTTGAGACCACACACTGATGTCATTTACCAGAATTATACTCCAGATCTGACATTCTAGACTCTTAAAATCTTGCATACATTCAAATGGTTCAGGTTTGGATGTGTATTCAACTCTGGAGGCCTCGACCAAATTCGATAAAGCCACCCGGACAAGTTCAGCAAAATGCAAAGAAATTTTTCTCTCTGCAAGACTGAAATGTCTGTGAAGCTATAAAAACTTCTGCATCTACAAAATTAGGGAACCAACTCATCAATAACCTATCTATCCATAATGCATGGACATTTTAAAAAATACTGTATTTACTCCTATTAAATTCTATCTGGCTTTTGCCAAATTGTGTCCTAAACTGTAAGGAAAGTATATAAATGTAGAGAATTTTTGACCATTTAAGAGAAAAAGGAACCATCCTACTCGGTTGGAGGGAATGTAAATTGGTGCAGCCACTATGGAAGACAGTATAGAGGTTCCATAAAAAACTGAAAATAGACTTCCGTGTGATCCAGCATTCCCATTCATGTGTATATGTCTGGAGAAAAATATAATTCAAAAAGACACATGCACCCCAATATTCACAGCACCACTATCTACAATAGCCAAGACATTGAAACAACCCAAATGTTTACTAACAGATGAGTGGATAAAGAAGTTGTTGTATATTTTATATATATATATATATATATATATATGTATATATACATATATATATACATACACACACACATATATACACATGAACACACACACACACAACGGAATACTGCTCAGCCATAAAAGATAAATTAATGCCATTTTCAGTAACATGGATGGACCTACAGGGTATTATGCTAAGTGAAATAAGTCTGAGAAAGAAAAACAAATATTCTATGTATTAACTTATATGTATATCTAAAAAATAAAACAAATTAATGACTATAATAAAACAGAAAGAGACTCACAGGTACACAGAACAAACTGGTGATTACCAATGGGGAGAAGGAGGAGAGGGGAGGCAGGAAGGGGGTAGGGGATTGACAGGTAAAAAGTACTATGTATAAAATGGATAGGTTACAGGGCTGTATCATACAGCACAGGGAAATATAGCCATTATTTTATGGTGACTTTAGATGGAATATAATCTATAAAAATGTTGAGCCTCTGTGTTGTACACCTGAAAATAATATGATGTAAATCAACTACTCAATTACAAAATTTTTAATCAAAGTTTTCTTTTCATATTATTTACAATAAATTAGAAGCCAGCACTGTCAATAGAAACATAGTGCAAGTCACAATTTTCCAGTAATCCCATTTAGAAAATGAAAAGGAACAAGTAATAATTATATTTATCCCAAAATATCCAATATACTATCATTTCAAAAGTGTGATTAACATTTTAAAACTTATTAATAAATATTTTACATTATTTTTGTTGTACAAAGTCTTGAAAATCTATTATGTGTTTTCCACTTATAGAGCATCTCATTTCACAATAGCCACATGTGCCTGGTGGCTACCATACTAGACAGAGGAAATAAAAACATTCACACTTGTGATAAATTACCTGCTCTTACTTATTTAAAAAACTTGCAGAAATGGCTTTAGATATTCCCTATATCAAACAAAGCGACCTTGAAGGGTGAGGAGTATCTTCATTATAAAATGAAAAATAAAGGTAAGAGAGCCATGGTTACATGTACGTTAATGTAACAATAACTTATTAATTCATTCAGGACTTTACAATCTTTCTTCATATGCCAAGGATTCACTGTCACTGCGTAATATTTTTCACTATTATTATCTTTGGAATTGAGAGGCTTCCGATGACCCTGCTTTGTGCATCTGTACATAAAAGAAAACAAGAAAACAGAGAAAAAGACCTTATTAAAGATAATTTAGGGGGGAGGGTATAGCTCAACTGAAAGATCATATTCTTAGCATGCACAAGGGCCTGGGTTCAATCCCCAGTATTTCTTCTAAAAATCAGAGAAATAAAAACCTAATTATCACCCCTGCAAGAAATTAATTAATTACTTTAATTAAAAGTTAAAAAATGATAATTTAGTGCAGGCTTATCAGGCTACAAGAGCTACAATGAATGCCCCTCCCGCCATTAATTTAGAATAAGTCTCACAGTATTTCCCAACATAAATTCTAAAATATAATTCAGAACACTTTCTGATAGTCAGCATGATTTTAACAAAAAAGTAGATAATTACCTCCCTGGTGTCAAAGCTCTGTCAGAGATGGGCACAGAAAATTTAGTAAAAATGATTTTGCAACTACCTTTGAAAGAAATGCTGAGAAATTATGTTTTCTGTTGGAAATTAGCCTGCTTTTACATTCTGCAGTAGGCATACCTGTTTACAAACCAGGCAGGAACTGGATCATATTTTACACATACTTTAAAAACTGATTTGAATTTTGCTCTCTACCTGCAAGGCTATTTCTTAGGTAACAACATAAGCTGGCCAATATACTAAATTTTGTTTCCCTGTTTGCTTAATCCTCACAACAACTCTGTAAGCTGCTATTATTAACCCCATATAACAGATAAAGAATTTGAGGCAGATAATAATTTGGGTAAATTGGTAAATGGTGGAGCTGGGTAAGGCTGCAGCCAGTCTGACACTCAAGTCCATTCTTTTCACCAATGTCTGATACTGCTACCTACATTCGTCAATGACCGTTGAGTTGATATTTAAGTGTAATTCCTAAAAGTGCAAAGCTATATTAGTACTGCTGTGTAAATTATTCTTTTCAGATGTGATTGCCAAAAAACAAACAAATAAAATCAGGGTTCCACGGAGGGGAGGACGAACTGCATATGGACGGACACAAGGGGATTTTTGAGGATACAGTTGCACAACTCAAGATATAGCTAAAATGGCTGACTTGTACAATTATAATGTGTGAGTTTTATGACCTGTAAATTACACCTTAATACAGCTATTAAATGAAGAAACTGGGATACCAGATTAAGACTAAAACACATATATATATCACACAAAAACAACAGGCAAATATCATTATTTACTGCACCATTTTCCTTCATGCAGCTTCCTTCCCTCACCCGTTCGTGAAAGGATGATTCATTTTAAAAACAGTCTTTTAATTTATTCAGCAAATAATTTTTGACTGCCTACTATGTACCCAGGACTAGTCTACGCACTTGGAATAGATCAATAAACAAAACGGAAGTCCTGTCCTCACGGAGCTTGGTTGGAGTCTAGCTGGGGTGGGGGGTGGAGATGAAAATTCACACAACAGAGTAGCAGAGGAGGTGGCATGTTAGGAAAGAGGAACCGTGGAAAAATGAAAAAAGGGCAAGGTAAAGAGAGTGGAGGATATGGGATGACGGTGATGTTGTATTAAATACCAGAGCAGGCCACAATGAGGACTGAGGTTAGAACTAGGACTAGGAGGTGAGAAGTCCCAGGTGGACGGAATAACCATCACCAAGGCCAGCCTGCACCTCGCATGTTCCAGAATGGGGGCACGGCTGGAGCTGCGGAGAAGGGTCAGTGCAGACCCTGTACAGCCTTGGAGGACGTTGTAAGGACTGTGGCTTTTACCCGGAGTGAAATGGGGAGGCACTGCAGAAGGACGACACAATCTAACTTAGGTTTTCAAGGCTCACTTGACTGCCGGGTGAGAATAGTCGAAACGGGTCAGAGATGAAAGTAGGGAAGCCTCTGAGAAGGACTGTGCAGGAGGAGAGGACAGTGGCTCAGGGCAGGGAAGCAGCAGTGGAGGCAGGAGCCATGGTGAGAAGTGGCTGGGCTCCGGATATGTTTTAAAGTCAGTGTTAAACCAGATCTATTGACAGAATTCATGTGGTATGTCAGTGAAAGTCAGAATAACTCCAAGTGTTTTGACCCAAGCAGCTGGAAGGATTAAGTTTCCACTAACTGAATGGGGAAGGCTGCAGCAGGAACCTGTTTGGGGGGTAGGAGGACCAAGAGCTCAGTTTCTACACATGTTGGTTTTAAGATATCAGAGTTCCAAGTGAAGATGTCCAATCAGCAGAAGATTGTAAGAGTCCAGGGTTGGAGAGAAAAAGTCTAGCGGGAGACAGAAATGTGGGAATCATGGGTCACACAGGTGGTAGAGGAAGACATGATACCCAGGTACTCAAACATTAGGATAACCTGGCATTAACCATATAAGTTATCCTTGAGGGCCTGCCTACTAGGTGTGGATATCAGTCCTATTTCCGACCACTCAAGTTTTTAAAAGGAACTTACAAATGAATTTGTGCAAGACACTGCCTCCAGTGGGTGGGTCCAGAGCTGGAGTGGGAGAATGGGATGGTGCACGCTACTCCCTACTGCAGAATGTGTGTGTGTGTGTGTGTGTGTGTGTGTGTACACATGTGTGTGCGTGCAGGGGGATGAGATACACCTGGCTTAAGAAAAAGAGCTAGAAAGTCTAGAAGCTGAAAGATGAAAGAACAACCAGATCTGGTAGAGGGAACAGGGGAAACACGGTGTACTGTAAGACATATCCCCATAATGCCACTTCCCACCATCCTTTCATCAGGAACACAGTTGGAAAGGGGGGAATTATGTAGATACGTGTGATGTACACAAACTTTCTGTCTATGTAACACTGAATATCTACATATATAGCAAGTTAATGATATTTATATCTGCTTCAAGTTTAATAACAAGTTCATAACAGAGGGAAAATGAAATACTGAGGACTGGTAGGAGTATCATAGAAGGCCTTTCAATGCTGAGAATGGAAGCAAAAGCAGCTTCACCCCACAAAGAATGTCATTAAGTGTCAAGAATGTTTATATTTGCTTAAGAAATTGAGAGTTACAGCTTCCTGCTTTAAAGAATTAACTTTAAGACAGATACCACACTATAAGCAACGTCTATACTGGTGCTTTCTTAAAGCTATTTTTAGTTCCTTCTTTTTCTGACGTACTCCAGAAACTCTGCAAAGAAAACCTTCTATTCAAAAGCTTAAAGGAATAAAAAAAGAAATAACACTGCATTCGTTTAAGTGTTCCCTGTATTGAATGTCACTTGCAAATGCAGCACCCTGCCACAGGGCTACATTTTTAACAATAAAGTCCTTTGCACAATTTTTCAATTGCTATGTGACTTTGTGTCAGTCTCTCAATCAGAAGCAGAATGGAGTACCAGAAAATGACACATCATGTCTAAAACTACAGATGTGGAAGATGAACGTGCACCAGGAAACAGCTAAGTGGGAGGGTAAGGTTTACCTTTTAAGTTACCGTAAGTGAAGTTACACCTGTTTCCTGCTTCCCCTGTGATGTGAAGAACTAGTCTTTCCCAGAAAAGCTCTCATTCTGAGAACTGTCTTCTTTAAAATATTTGGAGATTCTCTTTTAAGGTTCTTTCACTTTTAAGTCTTTCCCCAACTCTACATCCAATAACAAGTGTTAAAATTTTCCAATAGCCTATTGTTACAAAACTTACTCTACAAAAGCTGAGGTTTCCCAGGGTTTGGGTTCCAGAAATCTGCTCCCAGATAATCCTAAAGCTTTACTTTCATAACTGACTCTTCTGCCAATTCCCAGCTGCGGGCAAATTCGGCTTCTCAGACCAGGTAACTTTCTAACTCTGCCTACGAACACTCTGCTGCCAGGAAAGGAACTCTCAAACAGGAAGCAAACAATGCCCGTAGTGAGGGTTGCCTCCTTCAAACAATCAAGATGCCATCAGCAAGCAAATATTTAAACCTACTGCAAAACTTCTGAAGACATCTTACAAACAATATAGCTTGTATATATGCAGACTATTTCCTCTGGAATAGTGATTTCCAGTGGAAGGAACAAAGGACCACATGACCCAAGCAATTTTTTAAAACTGCACGTAACCATCCCTCTTCACGTGAGGATTCAGCCAAGCCCGTTTTACAGGTCTAGGTGTAACAGAATGACATCACCTCTAGGAGTAGGGTGAAAAGCAGCGAGGTAGACTTCTAGTGAACGGGGGGATGTAATAGGCCCCATCGCCCACGTTCCTCCCAACACAAGACAATCATCTCAGATCAAGAACAAACAATTTGGGAAACAGAGGATGATTATGTTTTTATGGGTTTCTGGTGGAAATAATGCCCTGAGATTTGAGAAGTTGTGGCTGCAAAACTCAACAGGGGACCAGATATTTTCACATTCAGGACACAAATAGCCCCCGGGTAGCCACCATATCTGCTCTCCCCTTTGCCTGTTCACCCCAAGAGCTGCAGGACTCTCCTGCTTGCAATGACACCCACAACTTCTCACAAATTCATGCCAAGTTCACATCAGCAGCTGGTGATGTCAAAGTCACCATTTGTACTGGTATGTAGTCCCTACATTAATTTATATCCCTTCTACTTTGTCTGTTGTCTTCCTAGCTACACTTGCATTCAGAAGGTGGTTACCGCACTAACATTGCCTCTGTAATCAGTCCAGGATATAGGAAGTAGAGATTCAAGTGTAACCAGTCCCAGAATACTTGTCATGGTAATCTAGTGTCCAACAAAATATTCTGGCATCCCTCATCTCACCCAAAGAACCACCGCATTACTTAGAGGTTGTAAAATTAGAGGGCTTTCTCTACTGGGAAACACTGTGGCTTGTGGTAGATTTGTGATTTTAGGTTTTGCAACTAGTTACAGGCAAAAAGACACAGTCCACAAATTTTCTTCAAGCGTTTGGAATTTAAACTTTTATCAGATACAGAGCCGGTAGACTAACCGTAATCTATGTACATATGGTCATATTATCAAATGATGTTCATGTCTGCCTTACAGACATGTAAGAACTTGAATTACACCTGCATCCTGTAGGCCTTTAGAATTGGAGGTGAAGCATCGTGTGAGTTAAAAACCTCCTACCCATTCACAGAACACCTTACAGACAACATCACATTAATGCCACTGAATACATTAGTTGAGTCTATGTATGGTTAAGTTACATCTCCAATTTCTCAGAGCTGGAAAGGAGATGTCTAGAAAAGCTGGAAAATCCCAATTACCAAAACAGCTCAAAAGTTAAAGCAGACTCCTGCACCTCCCAGAGCGGAGGGCAGAGGGGGCATTGCCCACCACCCTGCCCTCCCCTAGGACGTGGCATGTGGGGAAGCAGGCAGGAGTGGGTGGCTGGGACTCGGAGGTGTAGAGGTGATGAAAGCAAGAGTGGAGCTGCTCTGGTCCTAGAACAACAGAGCTGTAAAAAGCTCGGCTTCAGTTCAACCTGCTCCCTCTCCCACTTTCCCTCCCACCTACGTGACAAACAGAGCACAGTCAGGCACTTTCTGCCCATGACAGTGACTACTAGCAGGAAAGGGACCAGGATAAAAGCATGTCCTATAAAAGATCAGTCTGATTTTAAAGACTATGTTATAAACAGTGAACAGCACTGTCAGAGTGGGACACTTGTGAGGCCCTCAAATAGGGAGGAGGAGGTTGAGGATCCATTTCCAGCACTTCCATGTCTTTTATCACTCCTATTTCTGACCTTTGCTTTGTCACTTTTTGTAGCACTGCCATCACTGGCAAGTAAAGGGGCAGCAATTTGACTTGGCCGTTTGGCCGATGGGGCTACATTTCCCAGCACTGGAATGAAAAGGCACTGGAAGAGGATCAGCTGGAAGATGTGAACCGCTGTCCTGGCCTGTGCCAAACACTAACCAGGTGACCCTGGGTTAGGCTCTTAGTCTCTCTGGGCTTCCGGCTGTTTACTTATAAAAGAAGGTTTTGTCATTGCACAAATATATCCAATATGAAATGTAACATGAAAGTCAAACATAATGACATCTCACCTGCTTGACTCAGGGAACTGTACAAGCACTGAACACTATGTGAATGTAAACACAGACTTAAGAAAACTATTGAGGTAAAGCGCTAAACTGAACATGGAGATAAAGTTTTATGGATTTTCTTGGTTTTCTTTTTTAATTGCAACACTGAATTAATAGTTATTAGCTATAATCCACACCACCGCCCCTGCAAATAATTAAAGTAGGTAAGCACTGCCTGGATGCCTGTTATTGCCCGATGCTAAGCAGGGTGAGGGTTATAAAGGAGGCTGAACAAGGGAGTCTCCTCCAGGTACAAGCTAAGTGAGGAGACACATTGGAAACCACCCAGGAATGGTACCATGTCAGTACTCAAAGCCAAGATTACAGGCTACCGATCATAAACAGTGCAGGAATACAAAGAGGAGCTAGACGTATTTGGAGTAAATAGGGAAGACTCTATGAAGCGGATGGCGCTCCAACTAGTTCTTAGGGCAATTCTAATCTGTTTTAACTGAGGACTGGATAGGAAAAAGCTGGTGACTCCTGGTTTTTAATAAGGCACTGGTTACCCTAGGTGGCTAAGTTACATAATAATTGGAACACATAAGGTAAGTGCAAAATGATGAAGGGTCGAGACTACCTGGCTGAGATCTGGTTGTGGTAAGTCTTTGACTTGACTCTAGATGTTGGAGCATCAAAACTGTAGGTTGACTGAAAGGGGGGGAGAGAATATCCAAGAATTCAGCAGAAGGAAAAATTCATGTATCAGGGATGAAAGCTCTTCATCAGAGTATCAGCAATCAGAATAGACACTTGAAACCAAAAACATACAGTTCCAGAAGCCAACAATATGTGGAGGGTGGTGAGAGGAAGATAAATCAAAGACCATTTCAAGCCTTTGTATATTCAAGACTGGAAGAATGATTATTCCACTGAATAAGTGGAGATGCTGCAAGAAAAAAGATTATGAAATCAGCTTAAGACATGTTGAATCTGACATATGAGCTAAGAGTAGGCGTTCTCTAAGAAGCTCAAAATTCAAAACTGAAGCACAGATCTAGAGTACAGGCTTAAGATGCAGATGGACAAGACATGATAAATCTCCTAAAAGAAAACACAGGCAAAACATTATGTGACAAAAATCTTAGCAAGGTTCTCCTAGGGCAATCTACCCAGGCAATGGAAAAAGAGAAAAAAATAAACAAAAGGGACGTAATTAAACTCATAAGTTTCTTCAGAGCAAAGGCAACCATAAGTAAAACAAAAGGAAACAACAATGTACGAATGGGAGAAAATATTTGCAAATGATGCGACTAACAGAGCCTAAATTTTCAGAATATATAAACAGCTCACACAACTTAATAGCAAAAAAAACAAACAACTCAATCCAAAAATAGGCAGAAGACCTAAACAAGCATTTCTCCAATGAAGACACAAATGGCCAATAGGCACATGTAAAAATGCTCGATATCACTAATAAAGAGAGAAATTCAAATCAAAACTACAATCAAGTATCAGGTCACTCCAGTTAGAATGGCCATCGCTCAGAAGTTCATGAATGATAAATGCTAGAGAGACTAGAGGGAAGGGTACACTTTTACACTGCTGGTGGGAATCCAGTTTGGTGTAGTCATTATGGAAAGCATGGAAATCCCTCAAAAAACTAAAAGTAGACTTAACTTATGACCCAGCAATCCCACATCTGGGTATATAACTGGAAAGAACTCCAATGTGAAAAGATACCTGCACCCCAGTATTCATAGCACCACTGTATACAATAGGCGAGACATGAAGGCAAGCTAAATGTAGCAACAGATGACTGGATAAAGAAGTTGTGGCATATTTATACACTGGAATACTTCTCTACCATGAATAGGACAAAATAAAACCATTTGCAGCAACATGGATGGAGCTAGAGATCGTCATTCTAAGTGAAAGCAGCCAGAAACAGAATAATACCAAATGATAACACTCATATGTGCAATCTAAAAAAAGAGAGAAAAAGACACTGTGAACTCATCTACAAAACAGGAACAAACTTGCAGACTTAGTAAACAATCTTAAGGTTACCAGGGAAAGGGGATGGGAAGGGATAAATTTGGGAGTTCGAGATTTACAAATGTTAGCCACTACATATAAAAAGAGATTTTAAATAAAGTTTCTTCTGTATAGCACAGAAACCTATGTTCATTATCCAGCAATAACCTATAATGAAAATGCCGATACAGCCACCAACTGAGGAAGCAAGAGAAGAAAGGAGAGTTAGTTATGCTGGGCTAGAGCCCACTTCTAAAATCCTTGTCAGCCACTGAGCCTCCCTCCCAGGGACAGGCTGACATGACATGCGTCCTGCAAACCTGGGGCAGCAGAGGCCGTCCCCAGGTCTGGCCCTGGGGGAGATGGGAGCAAGTCCACCTGCTCCCCTTGGGGAAGCACCCCTCCATGCAGCCCCTGCCACCTGACTGCACTGTGCCTGCCTCTCAGGAACCCACTGACTTGAAAACAAGTGATCCACGAACCTGGGGAAGAAGCAAGGAGATGGGCAGCTAACTGGCAAGCTGGTCGACTTGCCTCCATCTCCCCCATGGCCTGTCCATGGCTCGGCCTCTGCTGCTCCAGGCACGGTCCCCAGGTCAGCCTGCTTCCTTCCGGGAGAAGGGCGCGGTGTGGTCGAAGGCAGTGGCGGGTTATGGAGTCTGCCCATGGGAGCCCGTGGATTTGCTTCAAACCCCCCAGCGCATGGCCTGGGCTTTGCCTCTGCTGCGCCAGGTTCATGGAACCCAGGTTACAGATCAGTCTGCTCCTGGAAGGCGGGTGGTGTACTGTCAGGGAAAGGCAGCGGCTGCGATGGCGGAATTGGGGCTGCACTGTGAGAGCGCAGCGGTTGCGACCATTTCCCGCTGCTGCTGCAGCCATCCCAGCACAATGATCGCACTGAGCCCACCTCCCAGGAGAAGCCTGACCTGTAACATGAGTCCCACGAACCTGGGGCTTTAGAGGCCGCCCCCAAGGTCAGGCCGCGGGGAAGATGGGAGCAAATCCAGGGGCTCTCATGGGGCAGCACCCATTCCATCCGAGGCCCCGCGACTGCACCCCACCCGCATGCCAGGAGCAGGCCATCGTCTGAGGGCCAGTCGGAGATGCTCCGGAGCCGTTCGGCGCACTCCCACCTCCCGGGGCTGTACCTGCTTTCCTAAACCCGGGTTTAAGCGGGGGCAAAAACGCGGGGTTCAGGAACTACTAATACCGGGGTTACAACGAACCACAGCGGCGGCTGGGACCCGCCTCAGGGTCTTAACGGGACGCGCGGCCGGGACCTCACCTCCGCACCCCTCCCTGGGCGCCTCCCTAGCCGCACAGCCCAGGCGTCACCCGTCGGCTCCCCGAGCAGCGCGCCCCCACCAGCGCCCCCTTAACTGCCCGGCAGCGGCAGCCGAGCCGCGTGCAAGCGGCGGCCCAGACCCCAGGCCGTGTTCCTCTTCCAGGAGCTGGTCCAGGAGCAACCAGCTGCCGCCAGCTTCCACGCGTTCTGGGCGGGTTCCGGCGTCCGCGCGAATGTGCGTCTGCGCGTGCGCCCCCCTCCTCCTCCCGCCTGCAGCGCAAACTGCTCGGGTGGGTCTCCTGCTTTACCGGACCTGGCCGCTGGGGCCGGGAAGAGCCAGGTGGGGCCCCTCCTGCCCGTCCCGCCAGGTCTCCATCCTCAGAGCCTTCACCCCGCCACCGACTGGGTCCTGGCACTGAACTAGGACCACAACTGTCCTGGACCAGGCCACACCCCGCCAGCCCCACTTCCCCTGCTCACCTACCCCTCCCTGTTACTACCCTCCCACCCCTGGCCCGGCCCAGTCTCCCACCAGAACTTGAAGACAGGGCTTCTTCGTCTCACACTGAGGTCCCTGCCCTGACACTCCGTCCTGCTAGGTCCTAACCTATGGCCCCTACACCCACAAGCTTTCCCCTCATGCCTCAGCACAGGACACCCAACATCCTGAAACTGTCCCCCTCATCTCTCAGCCAGGTCAGTTCCACTCTGAGCGGGCCCCACTCTCCTCAACCTATACCTCCTCACAATGGGATCCCCTTCACTCTGAGTGCACCCCTACCCTGAGCTCACTCCCTCACCCCTCACCCTGCGGTTGGGGTGGGGAAATCTGGGCTCCAGTAATAATGACTACTGCCACCAGTAGGGGATCCAGCCTAGTGTGCACCTTCATAGTTAATGTCTGAGGCTACAGGATGAGACAGGCTGGACTGAAGGCGGTTCCAATTCCCGCCCTGGCACCCTGATCCCCGAACCCTGTGTCTCATCTGACCCGATGGGTCAGGGTGATCCCAGGCTGCCAGCCACTGGCCTGTGGGCCTTGGGTGGTTGATGGTCCTGATGGTGATCTGGACCCCTTGGGTGGAGGCACTGGGCATGCAGACCTTTGGGGTGGGGGAGTTCAGAGTTTCCACTTGAGCCCAGGGGTAGACAGCAGATGGTGGGCTGTGTGCATGGGGCTGTGTGCGTGGCCTGGGCTCAGCCCAGGTGGGTGCAGGGATCTTGTTCATTCACACCAGGCCAGAGGGAAGAGGGACGGGAGCTTTTAAAGCATCAAAGTTAGGAAGCCAAGACTAGAGAGCAAAGTAGGAAGGTGCAATATCCAGGCCACCATGGATCCCGCCGCGACGCTGGTCCCTTGCATCAAGGGAGACTGGCAGTTGACTGGTGAATGAGACATCCCCTGCTGTGGTAGAGTTTACAGGCAATTGAAGGGATTTTGACAGGTAATTTTTATCTAATAATTGTCACTTTCTCTGCGGGAGATCAGGTCCAAAGTCATGGGGAATCTGGCAGGAATCCTGCCTGAACTCCAGCCTGGGACAGTGGAGGACCCACCCGGGAATCATCCTCTTAACTCTCACCAAAAGTCACTGTAATAGAGAAGAACAAATCTGACTCCATATTGGATTTGTTCATTTTCCTTTAACCCTCTGCCGTGTTTTCTAGGCTTAGTCTTGCTACCCCTGCTCCTTTTGTAAAACAATGTTGCCTTTAGCCTGAAATAAACAGGAGAGCCTATTCTCAAAACTCTGACCTTTAAGGATATTAAAACTTTTGCACTCCTATAAAGATAACAAATTATTATACTGTGTCTGTATTACTCTACTTATCCTAAAAGGATTAAAATCCTATGTTAATGTGACCCATTCATTACTCATCTATGGAGTAATTAAAGTACGTTAATCCTATATTTAAAAGAATTTAAAGCCTTCTCAGGACTCAGTTCCATGTCAGCTCCGTGGCAGCAGAGGTTCTCCAGGAGGTCGTGTCGCTTCTGTATCAGAATCCAAAAGAGGTGAGGAAGAAGTACCAGACTTGGACCCTGAAGACTACAATAGAGGAGAGATACTGTCAAGAGAAATTAAGACCTACATTCACAGAGAATATTCCCATATTCATGGAGCAGAAGGCTTCATTCTACTAAGATGACCGTAGTCCACGAATAGATCTAAGGATTCAAAATATGCCTACCCAAATCCCAGGTGGTGCTTTGAAGGAATTGAAAATCAATCTAAAATTCACGTGGAAAATCTAGGGGCTCAGAATACATGAGTGAATCTTGAAAAAGAAGAACAAAGTTCGAGGAATGGAAAGTCAGATGGAACCCACGTTTAATACAAAAGCACTTTAGCTGAAGATACCTGAGATTCAATAGATGTAGAAGAAAACCTGTCATGGAAGACAATTCTCTCCTCTCCCTTTGCCCTGTTAAGTTAGGTTGATAACAAAGCCTTTAACTTTCACCATTTAACATGGTAGTTACTTTTCTGGTTGGCTCCTGTGAGCGTATAAATAAACCGTTTCTCTTGTTCATCTCCTCTTTGCTTCTGTGGGCTCCTTGGGAGGGACTCTGGATGATGGGGACCTGCTCTTTCCTCACCTTCTTTAGTGATATCTTTTGCCCATGGTGAAGTGATCAAAAAAAAGAAAAGTCTCATTGGTTTTGGGTCAGAATTGGAACACGTGTACCTTTGGAGACCCCCTGGAGGAACAAGGGGGTTCAATACTGCTGGGAGAATTTACTGGTTGTCTTGTCCTAATTCCTAACAAGACGCTATTAGCAAGGTTTTATTTATTTATTTTTTTTAAGATTCTTACCATAAAACAAATACCCTATCTAAACATCTTGGATGATCAAATAGAAAGAAAAAAGGAGAATCATGTCTGGCCTAAGAATACTTCCTTAAAAAAAAGGAAGGACAGAATCAGTTTCAGAGCAAAAGTTAAAATCCATTTATACCATCAACCCTCCCACTCTTTTGTACACTGTCCTCATGTAATCTGCCAGATGGCACCCTGGAGAAGGCCTTTTGCCCGGAACTCGTGCTCACTTTCAGAGCTCGGCCAAGCGGGAGGTTGGTCCCCAGGGTCTGAGAGGGGTTATTTGTGAAATCTTCTCTGCTGAAACACACCGGACTGAAGGGAACTGTGCTCTGAGGGAGAGAGAGCACATCGAGCCTCTGTGGAGGCGTCTCTGAGATGATCCCAAAGGCACACATCTCTAACTCTGGACACGGGAATTTTTGATTAGCATCTTAGTTGGAAATCTCCTCCTGGATAGAAAGAAGCAGATTCAAGATGTTGCAATTGGATGGGCAGGTCGGCCCCTCGAATTTGTCAATGAGGAGGACACGCAATTCTCTGCAGAAGTAGGAACAACCATCCCTGCTCTGCTGACTTCATCTACAGAGAAACAGAGATGCGACTCAAGGGGGAATTCATCATCCACCAACCCTTCTTACCGACGTCAAAGTCCACACTTTATTCTCCTGTCAGGTCTGTGCACAAAAACTGTGGCTCAGCCCCAAATATCACATACCCATCACCCTGTACCACTCTGTATCTGTGTCCAACTCGAGCATTAAGGCCTGTGACTGTTACTGTCATATAGTGTCCTCCTTTCAGCCCGTCTCCCGCCATCATCCCAGCCCAACCTCGGTGTCTCTCTCCAGATCAGCAGCACTCTTCCCACTGGCTTCCCATCAGCTTACCTTGCCCTGCTTCCATTGCTGATTCCCCATATGTTACCGACAGCGGTCTTATTAAAGTATGAATCGGATCAAGTTGTTCCGCTTTGCAAAATACTCTCGTGATTTTCCATTGTATTCAGAGGGATATCCAGAGTCCCTACCAAGGCCCTGTGTGATCCGGACCCTCACCCGTCTTTGCAGCCTCAGTTCTCACCGTTCTGCTCCAGCCCATCTTCACTGCCCAGATGGTGCCCACCAGGACAGCTGTGTTTGTAACTCCAAGTCTCGTACTTACACTTCTCCGGGCCTAGGAGGCTTTTCTTGTCTGTTACCTAAGTGGCTTATTCTTTGCTTCATTCAGGACCTTGTTTAAATTATTTTACCCTCAGAGAGGACTTATCTGACCACATTATTTAAAATAGCACGCACATATGCCCTATTCAAACATTTTCTCTCCTAATATATTTTATGTTTCTTTGTGGCAATTATTAGTACTTGGCAGTACATAATATATTTATTTGCTTACTGGTTTATTGTCTATCTTTCTTACTAGACCTATATTCACGGAATCACAAATAAATGTTTTAAGCAGTAACTTTCAAACCACCTTTAAATGAATTCTTTTATAAGGTGAGAATTTCAGAGATTTCCACGGGTTGCTTAGGGGAAAAAAGAGGAAGGATTCAGGTTGAACTAGGTTATTAAGGACCTGGGAGTTGGTTATTTATTTTATTCATAGTAGTGTGTACCTGTTAATCCCAAACTCCTAAGCTAGCAAAAGAGTGAGCTGATTACTATGTATAAAATGTTTGTTTCCTTTTAAAGTTGGATTGTTTGAGATCTCTTTTCTTTTTTGTTTTTTTTTTCTTTTTTATAAAAGACTTTTTCTTATTATTTTTTTACATTGAGGTACTGGGAATTGAACCCAGCTCGTACTCTTCCACTTGAACTATACCCACCGCTCCAAAGACAATTATTTTATACTTGGACAATACCATATTGAATTAAGAATTATTTACTCCATTTTCCCTTCAGAGAGTTTATAACGGAGGGAGAGAGAGTCAGAGGAAGCCCTTGGCCATCCCTTCCTTCTCAGCAGGTCACTACACAACAGAGGAGCTAGGCTTTGGCCAGGCCCAGCTCACCTTGCTGAGCTGAGGGCTGACTCAGGCCACTTCTCTAAACAGAGGCGTGTTAGAAGCAGCAGAAAGCCAAGTAGAGAGCAACAATGACAAAACTTACCCACCTGCAGCTGGACATCATCTGCTCTGAAACGAACCTCTTAAAGCTCTTCTTCCTATTAGTAGATTGTTTTCAAAAATATTCCCAAGGAGATGACTCTCACTCTATTTTTCTGGATTTCTTGGGCCTTCTATGACTTTAACTGCAGGCTTGATTTTCTGCACAACGTCTGCATTGAAGCCAGGCAGAAAACGTGAACAGACCCTGCAGGCCACGGCTGAGGCCTCCCGTCAAAGCATCCTTGTTGTGCAGAGCCTACGTTCATGGGACCATTTTCATTACTGCTGTAATTAGTTCTCATCCAAGTGTCCCACCGAAAATGTTTATAGATGGAAGATGGTCTGACACAGGTGAGCAGTGGGGATGTGGGATGCAGATGGCAGACAGACTGGAAGGAGAGACGGGAATTATTTCCTCAGATTTCAGTTTGGAAGATTTCTGATTTTCATATGGACATTAAACTGGGTCAGGCTGAAGCGCCGTTTGCTCTAAGACGGGGTGATGTACACTTGTCCCTACAACTTCTAAAAAATATGTTGAAGTTGGACGTGACACCCTAGGGGACAGACAGCTTAGAGTGACACCTCCGTTCCAGGATGCCTATGATCTCGGGCTCACAAAGAGGAAAAGAATACATTTATCTTGCCTGTGTAGTTCTGTGTGAAATTATTTTGACCCTTGACGGATGGTGTAAGATCAGAGAGCATGTCGTCTTTCTTACGTTGCAAAGACGACAAGTCTTCTTGATGAGTCAGCAGACTGTTTCCGATGGCCCGGGATCTGTGCCAGACATTAGCTATCTAGACCAATACCACACAGCCCCCCGTCCCTCAAGGAGATCACAGTGTGTCGTGGAAGAGACAAATTTAAATAGGTTTTCAAAACTATGTGGTAAGAGTCACTTGGCATCATATATACTATATGTTCAGAGGGGCTCTTGCACTGCCTGGGGCAGGGTTCTAGAAGGTAGGGACGGTGTCAGAGAGGAAATGCTTTCTGCACTGACATCGGAAGGATTCCAGCAAATCTCTAGACCAGGAGAGTACATGCTGGGCACGGGATTCTCGGCAGCTTGCGTGTCTAGTGCAGAGGTCTGGTCGTGTCTAAGAGCACTTTGCACTTAGGGAAAGAAGGTCAGTGAGGCAAGAGGCTGTGGGGAACTAACGGAAGCTGAGGCTGAAAAAAAGCAGCAACTAGGTGATGAGAAGCTGTGACGTTAAATCAGGGAGCATGGACTTCCTCACACACGCAGCGGGGAATTCTTTGGGGTTTTAAGGAGGAGAGTGACACAGATTAGTCATTAAAAGTGAGCAAAGTCGATTTTTCACTCTAAAGAACAGCACTGGGGAGACTAGCAAGGGGTGGGAATTAATGCAGTGGGGAGCGAGGGGCGAGGACTTAGCTGGGGGACATTAAGGAAGAGAATTGTAGTACTGACGGGGGTGAGGGAGTGGAAAAGTAAAGGAAAACTCCCAGATGTATGTCATGGAAAAGAGATGGGATAGTGATGCCATTGTTTGAAGAAGTAAACCTAGTTCTGAGCGAGTGTAAATCCAAACATACAGAGCTTGAGATTTTTATGGGCTAATCAAGTGGGAATGTCTACTTGTCAATTATAAGTATATTTCTGGGACTGAAATGAAATGTCCTTGCTGGAAAAGATTTGAAAGATAATCAGTGGACAAAGAGAAGTTGAAGCAACGGGAATAAATGTCACCCACTGACATTTTTATCAAAGAAAAGGGAAGGAGGGCACTTCCGGTTCAGAAAATATGGCAGACCAGAAACTTGAAGACACACTCACTAAAGACACATAAAAACGTAGGACACAATTCCGCCAAAATTTTCTTTTTTTTTTTTATTTTACATGTACCTTTATTGATTGTTTGTATAGTATGATTCCTGTATAGTAAACTATACATATTTCACATGTACTATTTGATCAATTTGATAGATGTCTACACCCAGAAAACCATCACCACAATCAAGATAGCTAACATTTCCATAACTCCCCAAGAGGGACATTTCTCCAATTCCCATATTTATCCCTTCCCATCCCCTTCTCTCCCTGGTAACCGTAAGTTTGTTTCTGTACGTCTGTGGGTCTGTTTCTCTTTTGTAGTTAAGTTCATTTGTGTCTTTTTTTAGATTCCACATATAAGTGATATCATATGGCATTTTTCTCCTTTTCTGGCTTACTTCACTTAGAATGACTATCTGTACGTCCATCTATGTTGCTGCAAATGGCATTATTTTGTTCTTTTTAATGGCTGAGTAGTATTCCTTTGTATAAATATACTACTACATCTTTATCCAGTCAGCTGTCGCTGGACACTTGGGTTGTTGCCATGTCCTGGCTATTATAAATAGTGCTGCTGTGAGCATTGAGGTGCATGTGTCTTTTTGAATTAGAGTTTTCTTCTGACATATGCCCGGGAGTGGGAAGGCTGGATCATGAGTTAAATCTATTTTCAGCTTTTAAAGGAAATTCCACACTGTCTTCTCTAGTGAAAATGCAGCCTGTTTTGTGAAAGCAGAGCCATGCTCGGAAAGTAACGGGTATTTCTGGGGTCCGGACATGAAGCGCAGTGAGTGTGGCCTGTTCAAGAATCAGAGGGCAGTCTGCCAGGGCTGGGGGAGAGTGACAAGGGAAGTGTGGTACAGGTAGGATTCAGACCACGTGGGGACCTGCCAGGCTGGGATAAGGAGCCTGGACTTCCAGTCATTCCTTGGTAAACAAGGGGCACTGGTTCCAGGACTCCCCCTGACGTCAACATCCATGGATGCTGACGCCTCTTGTATGAAATGGCATAGGACTTGCATGGAACTTATGTGCACCCTCCCATATGATTTATACATATATCATATATATATATATATATATACAAACGTTTTTTATTGAGTTATATTTATTTTACAATGTTGCATCAAATTCCAGCTTAAAGCACAATTTTTCAGTTATACATGAATATACACGTACATTCGTTGTCACATTCTCTTTTGCTGTGTCCTCCTGTGTACTTTAAATCATCTCTAGATTACTCACCGTATCTAATACAACATGAATGCTATGTAAGTAGTTGTCAGTGTATGGCAAATTCAAGTGTTGCTTTTTGAAACTTTCTGTTTTTCCATGAATATTTTCAAACCACTGTTAGTTGAATCTGCTGGATAGGGAGCCCCTAGATACGGAGAACCCCCAACCTCTTCCTTTCCATCTCCTAAATTTCCACTGCAAGCACTGAAGGAGTCCAAACATAGAAGAGCGCCATCTACCTGCTGGAAACGCTGAGGAATTCCTTCAGCTTATGTAGCGCAGGACAGAAGGTATAGGGACAACTAGTGGGAAAGGAGGGCCTGCCTGGAGAGGAAGGAGGAAGGACCGCAGTGGAAGCCAGCTCGTACCCTTACTGGAGCTAGCTGATAGCAATGAGGGACGCCGAGGAACTGGAGACACGTCACATGGGGGGCGATCCTGGCCACCATGTGCAGGGTTCGCATAGCTGGGACCCAGTTTGCAAGATCAAAATAACAAGGTTGGAGAGGGGCTCCCTCAGCCCCGGGATCCTGACAACGGCCACAGCGCCGTGACTCCAGCTAATGCGGCTCCCCTAGGAAGCCAGAAAAAGGAAACTCTGAGCCAAGATATTGCATATTCCACCGCAGCCACGCGGATAACTAGATCTCTAAGCTGACAAAATGTAACCACCAGAAACAGGAATCTCTTTTTCTCTTCATTTGGACCTTTGGACAGGGAGCCACACATCTCTGATGGGAACCATCTTTAATCCAATAGAGAGCTCACTTTTTCAGGAATAAGCATGGAGAAAAAGAGTGGGGTGATGGTTTAAAGCGGAAGTCAAAGTGGAAGCCAATCTGAGAAATGGTAAAAACATGCATCTCAAAGAATCCGAGTTATGGCGAAAAGAAGGAGGAAGGTTAAGGAAATCTCTATCCAGCAGACAAGTCTAGCCAGTCATAAAAACACAGCACTTTAAATCAAGAAAACTTTTTTGTTTTTTTGGTGATGAAAAACAATGCCATATTTTAAAACAAGTCTTGGGCCATCAACAACACGCTGAGAGTTGTTGAGAAGGAGAATATAAAGCTGCATATATACATGAAAGGGTTCCAAGTCCACCACTTGAAAAAACTTAACCAATCATGTGTCCAGTTGATTTGAAAATCCTGATAAGTAAATAACTCAAAAGTGGGAAAGACATGGTATTAAATTGTGGTAGTGAGCAATGAAATCCAAGAAGTTTATACCTATATTTTCATTGTTAATATAACAAACTGAAAGCAACTGTCAAAAATTAGTAACTGGAGGACACATACACATACACACACACACACACACACACAATCTGGAACAGCAGAGAGGTAAAATATCCTAAATTTATCATTATTGTGGAACAGGATCTAATACATTATTTCATTTTTGATAGTGTTTTAGGAATACTGGTCCAATTACATATAAAGTTATGAACGTAGAGATGATTTATAAAAGTTTAGAGAGAATTTTCATTAAAAGGCAATATAGCTTCCAAATCATTGAAGAGAAAATTAACGATATAAAATTTAATCAATCCAGCTAATATGGAGTAAAAGAGACCATATTTACCATCCTAAACTAATCCACAAATTGGATACAATATATGAAGCAATGATTTCTAAGACACGCGAAAACGATCATCCACTAGGACCTTGTCCTACCACCCCCATAACAAGGCTGCTAGGCCTCCTACTGCCATCACCAAGAATGTCCACCAAGAGGCTACATCTCCTTCCTCTGCTCCTATTGCAGAGCCAGTCCTGAGCAGTCCTTTCCCAGGTTTAGCAGGCAGCTCCGTGAAGTGCTCTCGTGGGCCTTGGTCCCTTTTGACCACCAGCAAAGGGATCAAGGATGAGCAGTGAGCCTCCTTCCTCATCCAAGGCCTAGGAACCTATCTGACCTCTGAGCAGGGCTTCACTCTTGTCTGCTGTCTGGTACTCTTTGCCCAGCTTCCTGAGTCCGCTGCTTGGACAGCCTGCACGCTGGCCACAGCCCATCAGAATCTGTTCCCCTGCCAAGAGGACACGTGTGATTGTGAGCAGGGCCCCAGGTCTCTGGAGCAGCATGGCTTGGACTGCATCCTGGCCCTGGGCCCGCGAGCTCCATGCCCTTGTATGAGTCAGTTAATATCTCTAAGCTAAGTTTCCTCATCAGTAAAATGAAGACATATCAATATGGAAAAAAAAATCAGAATCGGGTGGGTAATAAATTTCTGGTGACTGAAGATTTTTTAATTTTGAATTATACAGCGAAAGACATCATACAAATTTTACTACTTCAGAATTCTAAAGGACAGCTTCTACTGTTTAAACTAATGCATGCCCGTACACACAAACACACGTGCAGACACACTGGCTTTGCTCCACATACTTCCCTACACACACACGTACATGGACTCATGTACCACAGACACACATACCATACACACAACCACATACATCCCCAGGCACGTGCGCGCACAGCCACACACACACTCACAGTCATGTACAACACAATTCCCCAGGTGCGTGTGTGCGTACACACACGTCATACACACCTTTGGCGTTATTCTAAATCAATTTACAATTGAGGGTCTCAGTGTCCATTGTTTTATCCTCTCAGAAAACCCTGGCTTCGGAACGTGAAGCAGGAGCCCCTCCTCTCTGGAGACGGTCTTTGCCACTTACAGTCTCATTAGAGCCAACATAAATGCTCTGGACGTTTGGAAGTGCAGTTCCAGAGCATACCTGGGAGCTCACATTCTATATATCTAAATATTTTAAGTGCAGGAGGTTAAAGTCCTACCTTTACAAATATACATTCATTATAAGGGGGAAGGCCAGGTTCAAAATTAGAATTCCCAGACTCAGGGGAGTCCTGCAAAGAAAGTGAGTGTGTGGGGAGAGCTGATTCCCAGACTCTGATCACTAGCCTGACTCATTTCTTCCCAATGCTGGGTCCATCCCTTGCCATAAGGGGCCTTGGATGTGCACAGGGGGACACTCAGATTTCACTTCCGGGCTCTGCCTATAACCTCCATGCAAACAGCTGCCCTTTGGCCTCTCTGTGAGTCCTGGGAATCTGAATTCCGGGGAGAGCCGGTGCAGGCACTAGAAATGGATCAGGGGCTGCTGAGGCAGGGCATTCGGGGTCCTGGGTTTCTAGAGCACGGGAAGGAGCCAATGACCATGTCCCCTTGACCCTGCTGACTCCACCCAATGGAGGACGTAGCCAGAGGAAGTGTCAGGGCCAGGGGGACCGTCTGCAGTGCAGGACTGAGGGCAGTGGGCCCCCATGCAGGGGTCTAAGGCGGGAAGCCCTAAGGAAAGGTCTGAGGAGGCTGTAAAGTATCTTCATTCCCATTAATTAAAAAAAAACAAAAGCTTACCACAGGCGTGCGTGGGAAAGGTTTTGTTCTAACAAGGGAAGGGACTTGCCAAGGTCTGGCCATAGAGGGCTGGTGGGCTTGCCAGGTTGATGAGGAACCAAGAGGCTGTTACCCTCCCCTGGGTCTAAACACTGCCTGAATTCCTCCAGATGACACTTAAATGCAGTGAGACATGGAACCCTCTCAAGTTGTTAAAATATTCATGGTGAGCCATTCAACTCTCTCCTCACTCTTGGTTACGAAAGCACGATAAACACAGGTGGGAATCTCATCAGCCTGTTGGTTGGTTCACTGTCCATCAGGCGCCCCCTCTTGTAGGAGCCTTTATCACATCACTCAGGGCTGATCCATCCCAGGATTACAGCTGATTTTCTGCAGGTGGCACCACTTGCTGGTGACACGAAGGAGGCATGTTAGCCACCTCTCAAACACTGAGGCTTCTCCTGGGAGGAGCCTGCAGACCCCCAGTCCAGCCTCTGCACAATAATGCTCCTCAGTGTCACTCCTGGCTTGCTGCCATGGCCAGAACCTCACTGGATTGCTGATAAATGTCACACATATACCACATCTAAGCTTGGGGTTCAGATGTGATCATGGTTCTTATTTTCTTCCCATCGATGGATTGTTTGATCTTCGTGTAATCGTGTCGGCAGGAAGGCCAGTACCGCCCTCTTGGGGCCTCCCCGAGCCGCCTCTGTCTATAACTGTCCTAGTGCCCCAGGGGATCGGGTCTGAAGCCTGGCACTCAGACACAAAGATGACAGCTGGAGAGACAGGAATCCACACCTGCTGTGGCTTCTGCTGAGGCTCGATGTGGCCATACAAACGGATCCTACAGGCCCTGAATTCACTTGACTCGCTGCAGGGATGATCCCACACTGCCGCTTTCCCCCCAGAGACCGAGGGCTTTCTGCTTGTTCTGGAAGGCCCCACCCCCGAGGGGACACTGGGTCCAGTGGAGAGTCCAGCCTGCTTCCCAGCCAGCGCTTAGGGCTTTCGTGGGGCCTGGAACATCAACTAACCTCCCCTTAGGGGCCCGTTTGTCCTTTCCAGCCAACAGACCTATGTCATAAGCACTTTAACTCACCTGAGGGTGTTTTCCTCACTTCAGGGGCAGTGAGGACTTGGTTTCTTCACACTCCAAGTGCCCCCGGTCTGGATGCAGACAGTCTGGCTCTCCCCCAAGTCCTGCAGGTCCCGGCCACACCTGCTGCTGGTCACTGAGTCTGTGCTGTGTTCTCTTCCAGGACAAAAGGTGCACTCTGTCCCCTGTCCCACCCCCACCAGCGGTAGCAGAGGCGGCGGACACCCAGGTGAGCTGGGGCCTGAGACCGTGCCTGCAAATCAGTGCCCCAGAGGCCGCTGGTGACTAGAGGGACCACGGGGCAGAAGCCAGCATGCGAAGGGAGGAGGAGGAAGGTTCAGGATAAGGAGATGAAAGGGGGAACGAATAGCACCGTGAGGACCACGACCATGAAAGGCAAGAGGAAAGATAGTGACAGCTGGAGTGGCGTCGGCGTTAAAAGCTGTGGGCTTTTTTTAAAAATTTCATTAATTACCAATATATATTGACAGATTTCTTATTTTATTAAAGATTATGTGCCATGTCATATAACAGGATATAGTATGATATTATTTATTAAATTATACATAATAGAAGATATACTAGCATATTATGTTGTTTATTTATTAGCAGATAGTATATAATATATATGTAGGTGTTTATATACATAATATATAATTCATGCACCTATATAACATGTAACCCATAACAAATATTGTAAGATTATGATTAATGTATAATATAACAAGATTACATAACAATAATGATGTAATATTATCCATTGTATGTCTTGGTTCATGAAACATTCTCATCGTAGGTGACTGTCAGAGGTATTTATGTATTAAAATTAGTATTATAAGACACAGCTATAAACTTATCACCCAGCATCATAACAGGAATATTGACAGTGACATACTGTGTCCTCTTTCCCTATCCTGCTCTTGGCCTCCTCTCATAGGAAGTAACCAGCATCCTGCATCCTGGCTTACCATTCTCTTGTGTTATTTTCACACACACAATATTTAAGATCAGTTAAAACAAATGAACTGCAGGTACATGCAACGAAAAGAATGAATCACACACTCTATGTTAAATTAAAAAAGTAAGCCCAAGAAGGTAGCCTATAGTGTGCTATGCATTTAACTGTGTATATATATGTCAACTAAACTCACTAAATTAAGAACAACTACAGCTAGAGTCCAGGTGGGAGAGAGACAGATAAAAGGTGAGGTGAGCATATTTGCTGCAGGTGAGCGAGATTCTTTCCAGTAACATGTCATTCTCTCTGAAGCAGGAAGCAAAGCCATCTGCTGGGAGTCAGGGAAGAGACAGAGGGAAGCTTAGAGGTGTGCAGAGAGCAGAGAATGTTGACACAACTGAGTGATAATTGGGGAAATGTGCTCACTAGAGAAATCCTGGAGGATTGCCTGGCAGTGTTAACATGGTGGGCATTGATTTGTAGTCTTAGAAATCTGTGCTGGGAGAGCCTGTTGCCTGCAGGCTCAGAACAAATAGAGCTGGGTGAACCGAGATGGAAGTCGTCCTGGTGAGGAACTGAAAAGATCAAGGGTCAAGGGGGTTTTGTTTGTCATAAACAGAGGGCTGACTGTGGATGCAGAGCTGGAAGGTGGGGAAGTGGAAGTAAGAAGAACGTGGACAGGCAGGAAAGCAGAGGAGTCAGCGCTTGATGCCCCAGTGAGGGTGAAAGAGGGCCAGGGAGGCTGGTGGAGAAGCAGCCGGACGGCTAGAGGTGGGCACTTCAAGGAGAGAGGCTTGACCCTGGAAGGAGACAAGCCCAGGTATGAGCCTGGGGATAGGGTGAATGGGGGGTGGCTGGCTCAGGCTGATGGAGAAGAAGACCCTAAAATGATCATACTGGGTGGTGGAGGGAGAATCAACTTTGATGTCTTGATGGTAGGAGGTGAGGCAATACAGAGCTGGTGGTCCAGGTGCTCCTGACTGAGGCAGATGAGCAGGGAGGCAGGGTGGCAGGCACTTGTAGGAAAGGATCTGGGTTTTCCAGGAGCTCCCAAGAGAGGAGGAGCAATGATCTGAAGGTGGAAAGTGAGCACAAGGAGGTCAACCCAGGCTCCTGATCAAACGGGGGTGTGTGAGGGGGCAAAGTGTCAACTCCAGAGATGGTTACCCAGGAAGCAGGGACCACGGGTGAAGTGAGGGGACACTCAGAGAAGAGAGGGAGGAAAGTCTTCTGGGTGTAGGGGGAAGAGAGGCCCCAGGACAAAGGAGCACAGAGGCACAGTGATGAGGATGGACTGGCTCTATGGTGACACTGAAGGGTTGGCTGGATCTTTGTCCTTAGGGCTTTGTTTGGGGGGACTACTGGCCTCATGAGGACTCCCCTCTCAGCAGCCTTCACAGAGGCTCTCGCTCCTGAGAGCTGTGTGGCCACCACTATTCCCTGAGGGGCTCTGCCTCCATCTTCTCTTATCAGACTTTCCTGCCCAGCCCCTGACTGCCAGCGAGGGAGCCTGGGCCTCGCAACTGCTTCCCATGGAGGGACACTGGCTCCTCGGAGAAGCAGGCTTATCTTACTTTTCTCCATAACCCATGGCCTAGCAAAGGGCCAGCCCACGTGTGGGCCATGTAGAGGCTTGGATACTTATCAAACTAACTCAAAGCAGAATAATAGCAGAGCTGGAGGAATTTACCACTGAGCTCACAGAATTCACTGCCCACACCCCCATTCTACAGATGAGGAAACAAAGACCAAGCGTTGAAGCAGCCTTGGCCAAAGTCACGCTGCTTTTAAATGCTGGCCTGTGTCGGGCATGCCAAGTGATGAGCTGCAGTGAAGGGGCTGAGAGGGGGCTCTGGGGCCAGACAGCTTGGGTTCAAGTCCCAGCTCTGCCATTTATTAGCCGTGTGATTAATGAATGTCCTTACCTTTAAAGTGGAGTTCATAGTGGTGCCAACTCATTGAATTTTCATGAACACAGCATTCCTGCAATAGCAGGACAGAGTTCTGTAAGCGTTTGCTGTTGCTTTGGTTACTATTATTATCACCAAGTGAACCCTGAAATGAAGAACAAAGGCAGCAAGAATTTTTATTTTAAAGGGTTTTAAAATCCTCTGATGAATGGTTCATTTCATCTATTCAAGTTTGCATTTGACCCTTATTAACAACTACACAATGGATGACTTTTGAGGCAGTCTTGCTTCATGTCTTTTATTCTCACTAACGACACAGGCTATTTAACAGGCAGCAGTTTCTTTTCCAGGAAGAGGGACAAAAAGTTAAAAATGACTCAGTGCCTCTCAGTCCCCAGTGAGTTGGTTGTGACCTGTCAACCCAGCTTTGGGGAAGTGCCCAATCACCCTGGGCTTGCTGAGCCACCCCGCAGCCCCCAAGGGGCACCGTACCCCCACACGAATCCAGTCTCTTGGTTCCTATCTTTGCTTCAGATCCCTCAAGGACTGCCCATGCCCCAGGACCCCATCTGCCCCACCAAACTTGGCTGCTGGACTCCAGGACACTATCCTGGGTCTCAACCATCCTCTGTTCCTATGACCGCCCCACTACTCTACATTTAGTCCTTCAAGTGTGGGCTCCTGTGGCTCACCTCACAGCAGGGGTCTCCCCGTCCTCCACCTTGGGTAACTGCATTGTCCTGCACGATGCCTAGCGAACCTGTGTGGAGGCAGGAAGAATACAGAATAACAGGTGCTCAGAGGGGCTGCCTTTCCTACTGCAGGGGCCCTGGAGAGCTTTCTCCCGGCTGGTTATTCTCAGGCGCTGAAGCTGTGGAATCTCGATCTCACCAATTTAAAGGGCATCATCACTAATTACAAAAGCAATCATTTCTTCAGAAGCCAAAGGAGAAAAGACTTTGTGTTCCCCACCTCCGACTTTTTTCCTCCACCTTCAGATGTTTCTCATCTCTGGGCAAGGGTAGAAAGCAACTCACAGAATATTATTTTTCAATGTTTTTTCCCACTCTGAAGATTGCTTTCCCAGAACCGATGAAGGCTAGAATGGTTTAGCTTTTCTGGACTGAGTATTCAGAGGCCTGGGGGGGGGAGCGGAGAGGGGGGAGGGGAGATAACTCAGCAATATTGAACCTAACAGAGACATTAAAAGTTTCTATTCTAAACAGAAAGGAAGCAGGATGCTATAGAAACAGGAAAACCATAGTTGGAAATGCAATAACGAGTTACAAGAGAATAAATATAAAGATGTAAAAATGAAAAAGGACATCAAAATAAAAAAAGGTGGGAATGGGAGAGGGGAGCATGGTAATATAGATTTTTTCTTTCTTTTATTTTTTCGTTATTCTTAGGATGTGTTGGAGCCTACGTGATTATCAGTCTAAAGGAAATAGATATAGAAATGGGTTGATATATTTGAAGAATAAGGTAACCACAAATCAAAAGCATACAATAGAGTCGCAAAAAAGCCAAAAAGAAACAAAATCAAAATGGCTTAAAGATTTAAATATTAGACAAGACACTATAAACTTCTCACAAGGAAACATAGGGAAAATATTATTTAACACACATCTCAGCAATGTTTTCCTAGGGCAGTCTAAGCAACCCAAGCAACATAAATAAAAGCCAAAATAAATAAATGAGACCTAATTAAACTTATAAACTTTTGCACAGCAATTGAAACCATAAGTAAAACAAAAAGACAACCTATGGAATGGGAGAAAATATTTGCAAAAGATGAGACTGACCATGGCTTAATTTCTAGACTATATAAATAGCTCATACAACTTAATAAGAAAAAAATAAACAACCCAATCCAAAAATGGGCAGAACAACTAAACAAGCAATTCTCCAATGAAGACACACAAATGGCCAATAGACATATAAAAAAATGCTCAATATCACTCAATTATCAGAGAAATGCAGCTCAAAAGTACAATGTTATCAACTCACACCAGTCAGAATGGCCATCATTCAAAAGTCCACAAACCATAAATGCCGGAGAGGTGTGGGGAAAAGGAAACACTCCTACACTGTTGGTGGGAATGTAGTTTGGTGCGGCCACTGTGGAAAACAGTATGGAGATTCCTCAAAAGACAAAAAAAAAAAAAAACCAAAAAACTTATCACCTAATCCAACAATCCCACTCCTGGGCATATATACAGAGGGAGCCTTAATTCCAAAAGATACCTGCACCTCAATGTTCACAGGAGCACTGTTTAAAATGGCCAAGACATAGAAGCAACCTAAACGTCCACTGACAGATGACTGGATAAAGATGTGGTATTTAGATATAACAGAATATTACTCAGTCGTAACAAAGAAGGAAATAAGGCCATTTACAGCAACTTGGAGGGAACTGGAGATTATCTCACTAAGTGAAATAAGTCAGACAAAGACAAGTATCATATGATATCATTTATATGTGGAATTTTTAAAAAATGATACAAATGAACTTATTTATAAAACAAAAACAGACTCACAGACTTATAAAGCAAACAGGAGTTTGGGATTAACAGATACAAATTAGTATATGTAAAACAGACAAACGACAAGGATTCACTGTAGAACACAGGGAACAATATTCAGTATCTTGCAAACTATAATGGAAAAGAACCTGAAAAAGAAAAGACTATGTATATGTACAACTGAATCACTATGCTGTATACCTGAAACTAACAAAACAGCTGTATATCTGAAACTAACAAAACTTTGTAAATCAACCACATTTCAATTTAAAAAAATTGATAAGCTCTAAATACCTTTATTCAAAGAAAATCTTGAAGTCTTCCCTCTTACAAAACTTAAAATGTGTAGCTTGAGCAGGACCAAATTATACTGGATGGGCAGTTACATACCTTCTCCAGCACGTGGCCCATGCTACACACACATCGTGTTTTCCTACAGGTAAGAACAGCCCTGAGTGCAGAGGGAGTGAGTCCTTCTGGGACAAGGTGTGTGGCAGTGGCCTCCTTGTCACTGCTCCATCTCACCAGGAGGCTAGGGTTTTCAGAGGTGAGGGGACATAGAGCTCATACACTTCAAATTGATTTCCCAAAAAAAATATGGAAAAACCAAATTCACCTGCAGTGTGGGAAATATGAGCAAGGCCCCTAAGCAGACTGACAAGCCCAAAGTAAGATGGCCCGATGTTCAGATCGGAACCAGAACAACGACCACCTGGCCCCAGTTAAATGACCACTGCCTCATCTGCAATGAACTGCTCGTACTCAATGTCAGGGATGTTTCTGTTGAGACTTGGGAGGTCAAAGGAGTCAGACCAGGGAATCCAGACCTGGTTGATGTCAGGGCTCTGCCAGTGGCAGAGGTGGCCCCAGTACCGGCTCCTCCATCATAAGCAGGGTCTTCAGGAGGAAGGCAATGTGGATGCAGATGTTCGTACGGAGGCTGAAGCCCTCTGGAAGGTTGAAGTCACACAGAAGGTACCTGGCAGGGAGCAAAGGAGAGCGGGTCTTCAGGGCCAGGCCTTTTCACAGGAATCCCGGCTTAGATAGAACAGATACAATGGGAATCCCTGCACAGCCCATGGCCTAGACTCCAGACACATTCAGCAGCTTCTGGTTTGTAAAGTGGAGGCACTGCCCGCCCATTTCCATGTGGCCAATTACTTCAAGTCCGGGAGCAGTTGCAGAAGACATCTTGGCGTCCGTCTAACACCACTAAGCACCTGACTATCACCTGAGCACTCGTTCTCCAGGGGCTCTCAAACTTCTTGTTCTACAGAACCCTATACACTCTTAACAATTACTGAGAACCCCAAAAGGCTGCTATTTATGTGAGTTAAATCTATCAATATTTCCTGTGTTAGAAGTTGAATAAGAAGTTAGAAAAAGTGCATGAATTCACTTAAAAATATTAACAATCTGCTGTATGTTACCATTAATACTCTTAAACAAAATATAATTCTATTTTTCAAAACAAAAGTCATTAGTGAGAAGAATAGCAGTGATTTTAATTTCTGCAAATCTCTTTTGGACTGGTGAGAGCTGAATTCTCCTGTCTGCCTCTGCATTCCCTGTTTTTTGATATCACAGGCCAAGTTTTCCCTGGAAAACCCCACAGGGACTCGGGAGAGCAAGAGTGTGCAAAAGGCAGGTGACATCCCGGCGTTTCTATGAAAATGGTCCTGCACCTCAGGGGCCTTGGATACACTTTGATAACTGCTGCCTTATCCTAGGTGAGACTCTTCTACACTAGAGCCAGGCAAGGGTCCTGGATTCTGTAATGAGTTACCGCCACCACACCCCTCCCTTCTCTGTGTGTTTCTCACAGCCTCCATTACTGCAGATGAGGATGTAATCCTCAGCCAGGGCCTCTAATCCCATAAGACTGCTAACTTTAAGAGAGAGGGTCCCATCTACCATCCCTACACCCCGCATAGTTTATTTTGAGTTAAGCCCTAGATAACTGCTTATCGGCACTGACCCTTGTGTCTTATTCCTGAGGCTGACTGAAGGAACCAACATCTGGAATGAACTGAAATTTCCCTGCAGATAAACAAGGCTGATAAACCACCCCATTCCAACATCTGATTCTGGGGCTCTTCAAAACCCGGGTAAGGCCCCGCTTCATCTAAGATGGGTTCTCCGCCTGCCCTTCCCGGGGGGTTCTGGGAGGCCGCGGCCACCAAGGGAGACCCAGACTCGTGGCCCCAGCCCCAGGGCCTGAGGGGGAGGAAAGCTTGAGGCTGTGCCCAAGCCCTGCCCCGCCCTGCCCCAAAACGCTCCCCGGCACCATAGCCCTCCCCCGCCACCACCCCAACCCCAATCCCACCACAGTTCATGTCCACCGGCCCCTCCGAAGGCGCGGACGTACATTTACCTTCTGTGGGACGCCGCCCCAGACAGGATGTCGGCCGCCTACTGACCAGGTCAGAACTAGTCGCCCGGCCAAGCAAGCCGCCAAGCCCAGCAGCAAGCACCGCCATGGTCCCTGGCAGATACACACTTCCGGAGCCCGCTCCCCGCCCCAGAAGCGCACTGTGGCCCGTGCGGAGCGCGGCGCCTGTAACCATGGCAACGCCGCAGGGCCCTCCCCTATCGCTTGCGTCGTGCGTCCTCCCGAGTCTAGATGTGCGAGGGCAGAACTTGTGGAGCCAATGGGAGCCAGGGCACGGCCAGCACGGGGGTGGGGGGAGGCTTATGGGACAGCTGGGCGGGGCCGGGGAGGGCGGGGCCGCGCGGACATCCTCATCTGCAGGTGGCTCAGGCCGGAGGCTGGGGCGGTGCTGCCACCAGTGGGCGGGGCAAGGGGCAGGGAGGCAGCGGGGCAGCCGGGCAGCGGGGCGGGGCACCCTCACCTGTCTGTGTGTGGTGATTAGCCTGGGCTCCGCGGCCACCCCTTGCACCGGACGTGGACCCAGGCTGCCGGTGGGCAAGATAGAGGACAGCCCAGGCACGCACGGCTGGCCAGTTAGGGCACCTGAAATGCAGATCCGCCAGGCCCGCTGCCGGCCTTGAATACGCGCTGCTAGGCAGTTTCCATGAAGAAGGGATCTGTCATAAGAGGGGAGGTAGGGCTGGGGTGCCAGATGCCGGATTGGGTGCAGTCTCAGATGAGAGACACGGTGAGAGAGCGCAGAGCGGCCCCTGTGTTGGCTGGGCTAAGAGTTTGGGGTATAGGGTGGGGGTGGTGTGTGCCTTGCTCTGTGGTCTCCCCAAGAACCCTCACTCCAGAGCAAGGGGCTCTGCTCCCCCCACACGTCACTGCACTCCCTGCCTTCCCCAGCACCACCTGGGGTGTTGTCATGCCAGGGCAGGGAAGGCCCAGGGAAGGGGCTCAATCAGGGGGAGGGGCCATTCTGTAGGGATGCTGGACCTGACAGCGATGCGGTGCTTCGGAACTCCCCTGGGATGGGTTTCTAGCCAGTGGGATGGAAGGGCCTCTCCTTCCTGGGGTGCAGTTGGGGAAGCTAGATCCATCATGAATGTCAGCCCTGAAAATGGAGGCTGCACTACATCCATTCCTGGAACGAAAAATCAGGCCCCTCTGGCCAAGGTGACTCAGCAAGTCATTCAACAATGTTCGGGTTCCCCAGTTTAGGCTTTCAATTAGAGTTGAGCGGCTCAGGAGGCCAGAACCCTGTCCGTGGCTCCAAGAGTAGGCTTTCTGCTGGGGGACAGGATCCTCACAAACACCTGTGTCTTTGTGGGTCACTCCCCTCTGACAAGCTTGGAGGCAGGGTGCAGTTGTGGGAAATCGTGTTTCCATGAGAGAGGGCCACCAAGTGGTGGGGGCACAGGAGACAGTGAGAAAGAGTCCCGCAGCCTTTCTGGAATCAAAAAACTAGCAAATGTGGAAAAGTGCATAATTTGTTTTATTGAACAGGCTGCTTATGTACGTCTGGAGGGCCAGGTTCAAGGACTCTGCATCCCTCCCGGACAATAGCCTCAAGAGTAAAGCAGACAGAGTAGGAGGAGATGTGGGGTTTCTCCCAGGAATGAGGCAGAACAGGGATTTCTGCAGATTTGCAAGGAGAGCCCGACCACTGAGCACGGGGTTACAACCCCACGTGACCCTTGTCGTGTTTGGGCTCTGGGTCTGGCCTGATCATGTATTATTCTAGGTGAGTTCCAGAAACTTAGAGCGTAGAGTTAGAGGGGCTGAGCTTGGAACCCGGTGTGGAGACAGAGGGTCCATTATCCTGAGTCCCCTCAGCGTAATCACTGTAGCTGAGTTCCAACACCACCCAGGCCCCCAGGGTGGCCGGGAAGGGAGAGCAAGCCTGGCAGGTGACCCAGGGGTCCCACTGCTCTTCCCCTCCCTTATCTTTGTTCCCTTTCTCCCCGGAAGGTGTGATTGTCTCACGTCATGGTGACAAGCCATCTCTCTTCTCTGTCAGGTGGGGTCCCCACCCCCACTCAGCCTTCTCTCTGCATGGATGCTGAAGGACCAGGCTCACTTGAAGTTCTGAGCTTGAGCAGTAAGTTGGAAACAAAGAAACCAATGGAAACATAGAAACAAGTCATTGTGGCAAAGCTCCCCACCACAGAGAAGCTGCCCTGAGTGGAAGGGAGGGTGTGGGCATACCCATTTGTTTCCTGTCTCCCAGTGCTCTTCATTTTCTTATTGCAGACCTGCATGGTTACAACAAAATGATCTGCAAAACTGAAAACATTTACTCTCTGGGTTTTACAGAAAAGGCTGACCAGCCTCTGGTTCCCATACCGGTCAAGTGATTGGAGTACCTTTCCAGTTTGCAAACATCTGGGCAGACCCAGGTTTACAAAATTCTTTAAGAGTAGTTACGGAGTTTTGCTTCTAAACATTTTTTACTGCTGTATACTTCTGAGCTCAGGTTGTGCTGTGTAATTCTTAGCCGGGATTTTCTTAAACTGTTTCTCGTTTCTTATACCAGACACCCCTAAATTCCAAGGGGAATGGGATGTTAAGGAAGCCATGGAGTTTAAGAAAAAGTTACAGATTTAATTTCCACATAAGCATTGATGTATCTCCACCCTAGGCAGTATCAGTTCTGCGGTATTGATAGGGGAACTAAATAGCAACCAAATTTATAGAAAATAGTGGGTCATTGGGTACACAAGTTCTTCTTTTCAACATTTTTGTAATGTTTACAGTTTAAGATGACCATTCCTGAGAAACAGATAGCCTCTTAGAATGAAATAGCATTTTCCCTGAACCATATTCAATTTTTATTTTGTAGACAGCAGGAAGGGCAATCACACATCCAACACTTGGGGACCTCAAAGATAAAATGTAACTTTCTGAGAGCACACTCCCCCCTTCTCCCCCTGCTCTTTTCACTATCCCATTGTCCCTGAAGGCTCTTTCATAACTCCTGCTCCTGACTCTAGTAGCTCTTTCTCCTCGTTCCTCAGCTGGTAAGTTTACTTTTCTACTTTGACCAAGCAAACTGAAGCCAACAGAAGGGAATTTTCACCAGCAACTCCCAGCACATCCTCTCGCCTTCTGATGTCTGTGACCTCACTCTCGCTGCCCCACCTCTTATTAAAGGTGACATCGAAAGCCAGATCATCCAAAAGTCTCCATGGGTGCCATCCATCCAATCTTCTCCAGGCTGTCACTCCCACATCCATCCTCTCAGTCACTACCTCATCTATTTTGTTCTCCTGCTAGTTGTCTCCTATCAGTATATAAAAGTCCATCCTCTTAATAGAAAGAAACAGCACTCCTTGACCCTAATTCGCCCCCACCAATTGCCACCCCATGTCTCTGCAGCAAATCTTTAATGAGTAGTTTAAACTCAATGTCTGCATATTCTCTTGAGCCATCCAATTTTGCACCCACTCTGGCTGTTCCCCTGATCCCTTGCTCTATGGAAACTGCTCTGTCAAGGCCATCAGTGACCCCACGTTGCTAAATATAGTGGTCAGTTTTTAGTCTTCATCATGCGTGGCCCTTTGGCAGCATTTGACCCAGCTCTTCCATCACTCCTCCCCCGTGTTCCTGCTTTACTTGGCCTCCAGCCCATCGCTCTGCTTTCGATCCACTGGCTGGTCTTTTGCCAAAGTCTCCTCTTTTTTCCAAACATTTAATGCGAATGTGTCCCGGAGTTGGGTCCTGCGATACCTTTGGTGGAAGCAACCAGAATTGGAAATTGACATGTCCTCAATGTCTCGATTTGTCCAAAACTCCCTGATTGGCCTTTTCCATTTGGAACTCTCTCCCTGATACTCATATTCTTTTTCTTTCATTCATCTTGCTTTCACATTCATACATGTGTTCTACTGTGTAAATTACTTTTCCCAATTTTGAATCAGTCCATACATATCATGTAAAATGCTCAGATCTCTATTATTTCCACTAAGATGCTCATTCTACCTTAGAACCTTTCTGCATTTCTGTATTTATATTGATAAAGTGAATAGTATTTCTACAAGCCCCATAGTTAAACAGTGTGTTTGTTTGGGGCTGTTATGTAACATGAAATAATGATACATCAACATAGTCCTTTTTCATTTAATTTTATGTAGCACCAAGATGAGGTTTTTGCATTGAAGACTGGTTTTATTGAAATTTTACCTATGTTATGGTCAGTCAGTTTATGTGAAAGCCCTCATTTCTCCCCTTTTCTGATATATTTTCCATTTGGCTATTATAACATATAACTTGGCATGAATGAAATTCCAAATTCATTCACATAATAAAATTAATACATTTAAATTATATTTTTAAAGTTAAAAAGAAAGAAAAAAAACCCCCAGACTCCTTTACCTATTAGGAATTTTGGTAGCAATATCTTATAGACTCCTTAACCATGACATTAAAGAACTGAGCTGATTCTAGCCCCTTTCCACCTGCTCAACCCCATCTTGTCCTATCCCCTGTGGATGGAGAGGACATCCATCCCATTTTCCAGGTCCAGATGTTGGAACCATGTTCTTTCTCTCTCTTTCTCTTAAACACACACACACACACACACACAGCAAATCCATCTTGTTAGAAAATTCTGGCTACTCTGTCTTCATTAACCACCTACTCCCTGTTCCCCACCCTCCTAGGAGCCACCTTCAGCCCCTTCTTGGACACCAAATAGCCTCCTTCTTCCATCTTTGCTTTTCTACAATCTCATCCACACAGAGTCAGAGGGAGCCTATAAAAGCATACATTGAGGGGGTGGGTGTAGCTCAGTGATAGAGCCCATGCTTAGCATGCATGAGATCCTGGGTTCAAACCACAGCAGCTTCATGAAAATAAATAAATTAACCTCCCCCCCAAAAAAACCAAAACACAAGCATAAATTGGACATCACCCATCCCATCAAAACTCACTAAAAGGGTCACCATTTCATTAGGATCCAAAGTCGTCCCAAAGTCTTCCAGGACCCGGCGTGCTCTGCCTCTCCGCCCACACTCTCCCCCTCAGTCTGGGGGCCTCTGGCTCCGGCTCTTCCTTCTTCCTCCGGATCTATGCTGCTTCAAGTTCATTACTCCGTGAGATCTGCCAGGATTGCCTTGTTCCCTCCTGTCTGCCTCGCACCCCACCGCCATCACCTGAGTTTGCTCATATCACTCGTATTTTTCCCCAAGCTCTTGCTACCCCCAACATGCTGCCTGTTTCCTCTGCTAAAACTCTGAGCCCCCAGTGATGGGGAGTCGTGTCTATTTTGTTGAATAATAAAGCCCAAGAGCCTTGGGAACGGGTCTAGTTACTAGATTCCCATATGTAGTAGGAGCTTACACAGATTTGCTGAATGAATGCAGAGGTCCTGGTCCAATCCGATGGAGCACTTCTGCATCCTGCTCAAAGAATAACTCTCCTTTCCCCCTGAGAGGGGGTTACCACTTCCTTGGTGATCAAAGGCAAGGTCTATTTTCTTTATGCTGTTAACCTTAGGCGGGGAGACTGGGGGATCTTCATTTATATTTTAAAATTTGATTCACTCTGTAGTTTGTCTTCTGTCTATGTATTCTTTTGAGAAACCGTTTATGAGTGATCATTCTTCCATTAGATTGAACAGGATCCAGGGGGAATTACCAAGCCTGTTCCATCGGACATCCTGTGTGTCATGTCCTGTGACCCAGTGAATGCTCAGCACATAAGTGAACCGACAGGAGTGAGTGAAGGGATGGGAGCATCTCATTATTGTGTTGGCTGCACTCTGTCTGATGCCTTGAGATTTGGGGGTTTACAAGTGCGGAGGGTAGAGGTCAGGTCCTCTGTGATCTTCCTGAGTGCCCTGGCCTTACCCATTCCCCCAGCCCCCTCTGGGCAGCCAAGGCCAGGAGCTGGGCTACCGGCTATTGTGCTGATCATTAATCCACCTCACCCAAAGTCCGGGGGTAGGAGCGGCCAGCACAACTGGTTATAGACCCTAGAGTCAGGTCCTTGGAGGAATTCCTCACTGAATGATGTTTTGGACCTTTTATTTTTCTCTATAGCCTTCATCTGAAGAAACAGATTGCCTTAGATACATGAAAGTTGAGGACACCTACTATCCCCATCGAGCCCTGGTGGGGCTGGGAGTGTGCTGTTTGTACAGCCGGTGGGCTCGTGTTGCTTTGGGCATCCCTGTGCCTGAATTCCTGCAGTACACTCGGTGGTAAGGATGGGGGTGCCTGGCAGGGAGGGAAGCGGGTCGGGAGACTGCACAGCTGGGGTGATGTTAACCTGGGGTGAGCGGGAACCTGCTGATGCATGGCATCTCGGTGTAGGGAACTCTCCACACTCAGAGGGGTTCCCACTCCCACCGGGGCCCTTTGATCAGGGTGCTGGGCTGTCAGCACAGCAGGGTCCCTGTGAGGATCATGGTGCCTTCAGGCAGTGGGAAGTGAGGGGTCAGTGGCACCTAATGTGTTTCCTAATCTGCAAAACTGGAATGATGTTAACCATCCCGCAGGTTCGTTGATGGGCTGGGAGACACTAGACAACCAGGAGCTAGAATTCCTCTGTCCGAATTGTTTTCCTTCCTTCCCACTATTTGCTCTCACATGCTCAGTCTCTCTGTCTCTCTCTCTTTCACTTGTAACTTTCTCTCCTGCTCTGGTTTCATTTGATTCCCACCCTCCTCCCAATCCCCAGATGAGTGAAATTAATTTCTGTGTGTCAGTTCCAAATTCCCGGGAAAGATGCTCTGTCCCATCTGGATATGTTGTCCAACCAATCAGTTGCAGCCAGAGGAGAGAGTCCCTCTTTGACCAGTGAGGGGCTCTGCCCAGCCACCCAGCCACCACTGTGGGAGCACATAGCTCTCTGAGGAGGAGGTACTGGCTGTGACTTGGTGTCACTAAGTGTGAATTTATGTCTCCACTTGCCCCACCTTCATCCTCCTAAACAAAGATGAAAATTAAACATTCCTGAGATTTGTGTCATGGAACATTCAGGGTGGGGGCTAAGAGGGCTGGATTCCCTGCTGAGGGTAAGGGGCTGCAGTGACTCCCCAACGAGAGCTTGTGAAGGGAACAACACCAGCCCCACCGGACACTTAGGGCGCTGAGTCTGCGTGACATTGAGCCAGGCTTCTGACCACAGCTCAGGGGTCTGATCCGACTGGTTAGTCTCTGAAACCAACCAGCTTTGGATTCTTCAATCCCTCCATGAGGTTTTACCTGAACCACCAACTTCTGTATCTCTGAAGACAGATGATGAGGACCCTTCACGTAAGGCATTTGCACAGCCCTGTGCGGGAATTTGTGCTGCACGGTCTGCCCGGCGAGCTGACCGAAGTTGGTATTTTACTGATCTTAGAAATAGTCTGGTTTCCTGATGCACTGTTTCACTTAACAAGCAACAGAAGCAACCTCTGTCTGATAAAAGCAAAAAGGGACTTAATGAAAAGATACTGGGAGGTTGCATGGAGTTGCCCAGACCAGAGCCGACCCGGGGGCCGTAGGAGATGTTGGGGAGCCCTAGGCACCAGGCTGGGCAGGGTGTCACCGGGCCCCCTGCTGCCCCAACAGGGACCCCCCTCCTCCTGACCCTCCACCTCAATGCAGGTTCGTGTCCCGGCAGGGCCAGGTCACACTGAAGCCACCAGCACACACCTCAGTAGGGGAGTTGGCCCCGTCTCAGCTAAGGGCGTGCCTGGTGTGGGGAGAGGCCCAGTTAGAGGAAGGCGGTTCCCCTACTGTTCCGAGTTGAGGTGCAAGTCAGTGCCGGTCACTCAGGGGAGCCAGGGTGGTCTGACCTCATTGTGATGACTATGCAGTCTGAGTTCACTTATTACTTTTTAGGTTGGAAGGCCCAAGAGGGAGAAAAATTGGAGGTTCTAGTACTTATTTTAAATTTCCCATGTACCAGGTATAGTAAGCAAGCCACTTGGGACAAGGCCCAGAGCAACCACGTTAATAGGCCACAGAGCAAGTCGTGCAGTCAGGCCCCTGCAGCCCCGAAACCCATGTCCTCATCAGCTCCGTAGTTACCAGTGGATGTTGTAGGGATTTATGGGACTGTGTGCTCCTGTGGGGGCTGGGATGTGTGTGTTTAAATCCACATCTTCAGAAATTCGGCTAGAACCACAGCCACTGATTGTCTGCATGGAGGCAGAGGAGGGGAGGCTTGCAGACTCTAGTCCAGCTTGTGAGGAGCTCAGAAGTTGCTCCTTCTGTCCTTAAAATACCAGAGCTGAGGGAGCTGAAAACCCACTGCTCTTCTTAGATCCACAAGAAAACTGAGGGGGAAAGCTGCTCCCAACCCAGAGAGGCAGCCGGGCAGGCTTGGAAAGTCACAGCTCCCAGGGCAGAACCGTCTTTTGTAAGAACCCCAGGGGCAGGCAGATTTAACAGGTCCCTGAGGCCAGCGGGAGGCTCAGCGTGGGGAAATCTGAGTGTGACAACTCCAGGGGGCCAGTCAGATTGGCCCCCTGCTCTTTTCCATGCATTTTACCTCCAAGAACGTGACCTGTTCTCAGAATGAATGTCAGAGGAAAATTCCTCATGCTTCCTGCCTGGAAAGGAGAAAATAACTCTATTGAAATACACCCAGAACATTCTGTTTCATTGGGGGTAGTTGTTTTTTGTTTTATTTTTTAATGAAAAACTATTTTACCAGAGCCTAACCAACCTGGGAGAAGGGAAATCCCTTCTGTGTCACCCAAATTGGGGTGGGGGGAAAGAGACACACTTGTGGAGGTCACAGCTCAGGGCACAGGCTCAATGAGAACTAATCACAGGACTGCAGATGCCCTGCTCTGTCCCACTCCCCCAACACCTTACCTCCATGACAGTAGGGCCCCTGTGTAATAACAGGAATAAAACTAAAAGAAGTAAATGTCTCAGGAGTGTCTAGGGAAAATCCAAAGACAGCGGGGAGATGAAAACAAGGACACGCAGGCTGTTTTAGCCTCTCACACCAATAGCTGTAGCAAACTACACACAGCCCAGCCCCAGTAGATAAACAGACAACCTCACAGAAGAAATTATTTATTTTGGTTCTCTTACCCAGTGCATTCCATGGTGCATCCTCGCCTAGAATTGAGTGGAAGCAAGTCCATCTCAGAAGGGACATAACTGAAGAGGGATGGCTTCCCAGACTCTGATGAGCAGAGAGAGCACCAGCCTGGGTGAGAGCACGGTGAGGGGTGGGGTAGGGGGTGGGCTGCCTTCTTCCCCAAATAAGGAACCTTCCTGAGGCCAGCACAGTAGGAGGGAGGGCCATGGGGTGGAAGCAGACAGACTTCTTCCTGAGAACTGATGGGATGCCTCAAAGGAACCATTCAGGTGCCCAAACTGGGCCCTGGGGGTGGGAGCCAGCCGGTCTGACTCAGAGCCCAGGACTGAGGTGGGAGCACAGCAGGCCGGTCTTACTTGGCCGGATCCATTTCACTTCTCCGAAGCCCTGTGTAAAACATGAAGCGTGGACGGCCTGGTGAGCACAGCTCTGCCCTCAAGACCTGTTTCAACTCCTCTCTTCCCGGAAAACAGCATCTCTAAGCCCGTCCTTGGTGACCTCACAGAGATCACCCAAGTGGCCCAGGCTAGTGACCGGGAACATGTACCTTCCTGCAGGCAACCCCTGACGTCCACTGATGCATCATATACTGGCAAAGAGTGAGTCCCTGTGCATTGGTCTAACAGCTGCCAAAGGCCCAAGAGGTGGTGTGTGGGACATGCAGGGGTGCAGGAGTGTAGGCAGTGCAAAAGTAACTTATGACAGACGTGCAGGGGCTGTGGAGGGCGCAGGCAGTTCAGGGGATGCGGGAGTGGAGGGATGCAGAATTGCAGAGAGTAGCAGGGGTGCAAATGTGCAGGGAGTGTAGGGATGCAGGGAGGTGCTCAGGAACGTGGCCAGGATTAGAAGGCAAGTGCACATCCTTGCAGTCAGCCTGACCCCGGGAGGCTAGTACTGCTTTGCGGCGGCGGCGGCGGCGGCGGCGGCGGTTGGGAGGCTGCCTGGGCAAGCCGGTAGATTTCTTCTCTTCCCTGCAGCCTGGCCTGGGGTGGGGCTTGGCCGCCAGAGATTCGCCAGCTTTTGGACTCCAGGTAAGCTTGCTCCTGGGAGGTGGGGCGGTTAGGTCAGGGGGCGGCGGCAGCGACAGAGGGGCGGAGCGGGGCTGCCCCTGGCGAACTGTTGGAATAGCTGCCTTGTCCGGGCTGCCGGGCCTGGGAGCGGCCTCTGCTTCCCCAGGTCGCTGGACACGCCTGCCCCCTCAGCTTGCTGAGTGAGGAGCGGAGGCGGTGTCGTTAAGCTGCGGGGCCCACGGGGGTAGGGGGGCTGCCGCACGGAAGCCGGTCAATTCGCTCCGCTCTCCCCGGCGGCGGAGCCAGGGGCGGCTTCTTCTGCCCTAGAGGCGGGACGCGGGTCTCCAGGTGAGCTTGCTCCTGGGAGGCGGCGGCGGCGGCGGCAGGGGGAGGGGATGTGTTCCAGGGAGCTGCTCCATTTCTTCTCTCCCCCGCGGCCTGGCCTGGGGGCGACCTCTGCCGCTGGAGACTTGCCTGAGATCCGACTCCAGGTGAGCTTGCTCCTGGGAGATGGGTGCGGTGCGGTCAGGTGGCCGGTAAGGTGGTGGCTGAGGGCATAGGGAGGCTGCCCCGGAGGAGCTTGTGGATTAGCTCCCTGTCTGCACTGCGTGGCCTGAAGGCGGCCTCTGCTGCGCCAGGTCCCGGGACACCCCTGTCCCACTTTGTCTGCTGGGGGCGGGAGGCAGTGTAATAAGGGTGCAGGGGTGGCGGTTGTCGGGAGGCTGCAGCGGGGGAGTGGGCCCGTTTGCTCCCATCTTCCCCGCGGCTTGTCCTGGGGGCGGTCGCTGTTGCCCTGGGTTACGAGACACGTGTATCCTAGTCGGCCTGACCCCGGGAGTTGGACTTGGTACGTTGGGGGTGGTGGCAGCAGCGGCAGGTTTTCCCATGTAGCTTGTCCATTTGCTCCCACTTCCCCCCATGGTTTGCCCTGGGGTCGGTCCCTGTTGTCCCAAGTTCGCCGGACGTCCATCTCCAGGTCAGCCTGCTCCCTAGAGGAGGCCACTTTCAAGTCAGGGGCAAGAGTGGTGGCTGCTGCGGGGGTAGGGGCTGCCTTGGGGAGCTGGTGGATTGGCTCCCGTCTCCCTGATGGCCTGGTGTGGGAGTGGCCTCTCCTGCCCCAGATCACCAGACACACCTGTCCCACTCAGCCTGCTGGGGGAGGGGCGCCCTGGGCGGTGCCTTGAAGGTGCGTGGGTGGCGACGGCGGGGGTAGAAGACATGGAGCGCGGAGCCTGTCAATTTGCTCTCCTCGTCCCCGCGGCCAATCCTGGGGGCGTCCTCTGCTGCCCAAGAAGCCGGATGCCCGTCTCCAGGTCAGCTTGCTCCTGGGAGACGGGCTCGATGCGGTCGAGGGGCAGAGGCAGCTGCGACGGCCGGCTGCCCCGCCTAATGGGGCCACTTCTTCTCCTCTCCCCTGACCTGGCCTGGGGACGGCCTCTCCCGCGCAAGATTCGCCTGACACCCCACACCCGGTTTGGTTGCTCCTGGGAGGTGGGCGCAGTGAGATCAGGGGGTGGAGAGGACAGGGGGCTGCCCCTGGCAAGCTGGAGGATAAGCTCCCATCTCTCTGGAGGCCTGACGTGGGGGCGGCCTCTGCTGCCCCTCATTCCCAGGTCACACTTCTCCGGGTCATATTTCCCCGGGGTTGCAGTATGGTGCGGGGGCATCGATGTGTTGGCGGGGGTATGGAGCCTGCCGCTTGGGAGCTGGTGGTTTAGCTCCCATCTCTTCCGCAGCTTGGCCTGAGGGCAGCCTCTGTTGCCCCAGGTCGCAAAGCAGTTTCCCTGACAGCTTAGCCACCGGAGGTGGGCAGGATGGGCTGATGGGGTTGAGGCAGCCGCCAAGGCAGCGACAGAGGGGGCTGTCCCTGGCCAGCTGGTCAATTTGTTCCCATCTCAACATTTGCTGCCCCAGTTTCACAGAACTCCCTTCTCCAGTTTATTCTTCTCCTGGGAGGTGGGCGCAGTGCATGCAGCCCAAGGTCTGGGCTTTCCCCTGGGGAGGGGCAGAACTCTCTTTTTCTCCTTTGTCTTTATTCTTCAGCGAAGTGGTTACTGGACGCAATTCTTAATTCTGAGAATGTGTAGCCTGTGTTACGGAAGAGCTGCTGGACAGTGAGTTTTCTGGGTGGATTTTCACACCAGCTGATGTGAAAGCTATTACTCAGAGCTTCTTAGTCTGGAGTTGGCGGTGGCCCCGCAATCCTCACCATGCTTTTTAAAAATGTGTTACTCCCCTCTTTTTCCTAGGTGACATTTTAGGTTATTGGGTCACAGATTACTGGCACACTCATCCCTGTTCTCAAACATCTTTTAAACTTGGGTGAAGTGATAAGTAGGGGAAGATGATTTACTGAAAGGTAAGAATACTTAAATTCGCATTAAAGCTACATTCTGTCAATCTTTCTCAAATGATTTTTCTCTGATTCTAAATCCACGACCTAGTGAATGTTGTACTCCTGTGTAAATCATTGATCTTCACATCACATTTCTTGAGTGGTCAACGAGATTTGTTAATTAGATTATTCCTGAAAGGAAAAGTTCAGGCTTTTCAGAATTCCTTGTCTGATGTCACCCAGGCAGTCACAGTAGAAGACAGAGCTGATATAAAAATCCCTCAGCTGCCTGAACTGCAAAGCTTCTGGGATTACTGATCCCTGAAATACAGGTGACTCTTGATGGTAATCTGGGGGATGGTTTATATGATCAGATTCTTCCAGTCCTATAAATGGGTTCCATGGCCCCAGCCCCGGGAGAACTGGTCATAAGGGCCATATCGTGAGGGGTGGGATGGAAAGGCAAGGTGTAAGAGCTGGAATCACTGAGTTTCCACACTCACTAAACACAGACTCCAGAGCCTAATTGTTGTCAGATTCTCTTCTGGATTTGAGAGTGTGTTCATACATGATTCTTGCCCTTCTGGAGTCACTGCCTGGGTGGAAGTAACCTTTACATAGATCTGTGGAGGATGACAATTAAGTAGATGGGCTGTTATGGTTCTCAGAGTGCCCAGGCTTGCTCTTCCAGGCACTCGTGGGACTAACGAGAGTCATGTTATTCACTCATTCACCGATTTATTACCCTTGAATTGATCACTCGTCCCACAGTAAGTGAAACAAGGGATCAGGAAGCTGAGTTTTGTCCCCTCTCCTATCACTGATTGTATCTGTCAGTCGGGCGCCCTTATGTATTGTGAAATGGTGGTATTTCGTGCCCAATGGGGCAGTATTGTCAGTTCTGAAAATCAGGGTAGACACACGTGTAGGACAGCACCCTGACACACATGGCACTCCCGCAACCCGTGAGACAGCATTGTCGATGCTCAGGTGACCCGATGTAGACCGCGGTGCTAAACCTGAGCATGTTTAGTGATCCTGGTGGCTATGAAAATACAGACTACCAGTCGCTACCTCTGGAGACTCTGAGGGTGTGCACCCCAGAATATTGCATTTTAAGAAGCACTTTAACTAATTCTGATGAAGAGATCTGAGTGTCCCACTGAGAAACACTGGTGTGCGAGGCACCAATATTGAGGATTCTCAGGGAACGATGTCTTTTCAGGATGGTCCAAGGGCCCTCACTTGAGACTTTTGCCTTGGGTTTAATTGTATGTGTTCAGAAGAGATGTCTTTCACTTCCAGTGCTTGTCGGCATGCTCTGTGCAGGGATTTGCTCTCAGTAGATGGCAAAAACTATGATTCTTCAGGTCACCGATCTACAGTGTGAACGATATTTTATTTTGGTTTTCTTTATAGCAATGCAGAGTCTCCCGAGAAGAGATTCAGACTGAACAGCTTTGTGTCAGACTTTGGAAGACTGCTGCTGCCCAAGGTGTTCTCTGGCAGCGCAATGAACGAATCTAGGCCCCTCTTTCACTGCTACATCAATGAAGTGGACCACTTGGACAAGGCCAAACCTGGTATCCCTACCATAGCCCTTTACAGTGATATTCGGCTACAGGAAGTCATCAGATGCAGCTGTTGGCCAGAGGAGGAGCCGAACAGACTCATGAAATGTGACATCCCCAACTTCATCAACACGGACCAGAACTCTTCCTTTGGAGAAGATGATCTCCTGATTTTGTAACTACCGATTGTTCTAGAAAGTAAGCCAGTTGCCCAGAACTCACACAAAGACTTGAATTGAGAAACGTGCTTTGTCAGGTATCTTTCTGAAGATGTGAAGTCTGTCTTCGTATGGCAGGAAATCCCCTTTCACAAAACTGGATGTGTTTGTGTCTGAGAGAGGGAAATGGAGACAGACAGAAATCGAAGAAGCAGAAGAGAGCCCCCTCAGAAGAGAGCTAGTTAAGGTGAGTTTTTGTGCCTTTAATAAACATTTGGGGTTTTGAGGGGAACAAAGTATTTACACTGTCTTATTCTCCTCGTTGGAAACCTTGGCCCCGTCCTCAGTGTCAGCGGCCTTGAACGGGGGTTGCACGCTGCGTTTCATCTGGCGCTGCCACTTCCACGCTCTGCCTTTAGCACGTTGCTTTGCCAGTCAGGGTTGTTACCATTTTAACTGTAAGGTGAGGAGTCTAGAGTAGATGATCCACCCCAGCTCTGCTGTTTTGCAAATTTCTGATTTCGTATTCGGATGAGGCTGGGATACACCCAGAGCACTATAAACCAGGCCCTACCTCCTGCCTATTGCTGGGCATCCCTCAGGTCTGTGCCTTCTACTCAACCCTTTACTGAGCCCAGCTTTTGTCAGGAGCCCAAGTGCCTAATGGGATGACAGGGGACTTGTCTTTCGTGGTCACTGTGGCCAAGAATTCTATTGGTTGTGCTGAAACAACTCTTTTGTGATCCTCCACCCACCCTTGCTCACACCTAAGGACAGCCCTATGGTTCCTTTCCTAGGATGAGGATCAATCCATGGTGCATTTTATGACAATCCTGTCCCCAGGAATGCACAGAAGTTTATCAGCTGAGTGAGGGGAGGTGCCTCTGTGTCCTTGTATCTCTGCTCACAGTTCCCTGCCACTGGCTACTGAACAAGAAAAGTGCTATTCACCATGCTGTGTGTTTTGCAAATGTGTAGGTGATGGTCTTGTGGCTCGTGTGTGGGCTTTGATTTGGGATGGTGAAGGGCTTATGTATACCTCATCAACATGTATTCGAGGTGGCCTGGTGCCACACAGATTTGATTCATGAAGGCATCAAGCCTGCACACTGGTTTGGAAACAACTTGGTTTTGATCATTCACACTGCATGCATGACTCGCTGCTAATCTGTGGGTGATTTTTTCATTTTAGATTTATTCACCCCGTGTCTTGCTTAAGCTGATAAATACATTTATTTCACCAGAATATTCTCTGATTCTTTGTTTTCACACATCCAGTTTTTTTAATTCCTTTAAAAATGATTCTGTGTTTATAATGCCTCCTAATTTCTATCATCTCTATGTTCCCAGTGGCCTGAGCCATGCACCAGATTTGATTCCGGAACTGTTCCACCAAAAGAAATCCCTTCGCCGTTATATCTTTTGAGGAAAATATTATTCTTTAAGGCTCTAACAGTAAATCGTAGAACAAAGCATGGAACATTTCTTGTAGTTAATATATGTTCGTGCGAAAAGAAATGATATTTTCATTAAACAATGTTGATTTTAATAACTTTTACAAATGTGAATATTGTTATTCATAATTTAAGTAACCAGATAAAATCACAGTTATTTATTATGAAGATTGAAAACTATTTTCACGGTCTCTTAATTAGAAGTAGTTTTATTAGAAGACTGAAGGGTATTTAAAAGATGGAAAAATACCCATGATGACAGCATCATTTTTATTAACTAAATATCAAGAACTCTGCAGGGTTAAGATTTAACCCTCTGCAAGCTGCCAAGTTAGCATGAGGTAGTTTGTGGATGCTTCAAGAAGACAGGACACTCCCCCAGGATCAGAGTCAAAGGACTTCCTGCCAGCACTGCAGGCAGCCTGTGGTTCATGTTCATGTTGGTTTCTGAGTTCCTTTCCTATTGCTGTTGTAACAAAGGACCACAGACTCAGTGGCTTAAAGCAATACACATTCATCTTCTCACTGTTCTAGGGTGCAGAAGTGCAAAGTCAATGTCAGTGGGCTAAAACCAAAGTGTGGACAAGGCTAAGTTCCACACCGAGGCTCTTGGGAGGGATTCGTCTTCCTACTTTCCCAGCTTGCAGAGGTGCTCACACTCCTTGGCCTAGGACCCTGTGTCACTGTGACCTCTGCTGCCACTTTACATCTCTGTCTCTGACTATATAGATATAGAGGAAGAGTCTTCTACATCTGGTATGGACCCTTTTTCCTAAATGGACATTGTATCCCTATTTATGTGCAGATGAAAACCACTTCCCTCCAGGGTTCAGTGGCATCAGCTCACAAGGTGACCACTCTGGGCTTTAAGTGTCCTCTTTGTATTGTCACCTGGGAACTTCTCTCTCCATAGTTAGCTCTGTGTTACTTTGTTGTTGTATTTTACCCGGCATTACTGAAAGTTTTCTTAAAAGGGATCCTAATTAGCTCTGTTTACCTGTTTCCAGAGCTGAAAGCTTCAGTTCTAGAGTATCTGATTGATTTTTCTTAAAAATACATTCCAGTATATTTCCCTGGTGAAAGTCTTGACCCTGTTATCTATTCTCCCATCATTTCCTTATTTTCTTGAATATATTTAAAGTATTGTATAGCCTTTATTGGTAACTCTGATTCCTACATCACCTGGGGGTTTGCATCCTTTGTCTAATTCTTCTTATTCTCATAGTATCTGTCATACAGTCTGGACATGTTGCATGTCAAGAAATTCTTTATTACATGGTAGACATTGCAAATGAAAAATGCATATGTTATCTTCCGTGAGAGGTTTTCTACCTTCCGGTTAGGCAGACAGGGTGAGGGACTCATCATGTCACTCCAATAAGGTGCTGAGGTGGATCAGGACTAAAGTGCCTTTTTTCTTAAAACAGCTTTGAGGTATACTTGGCAAAATAATTTTCACACGTTTAAAGTGTACAGCTTAATACGTTTTGATGTAAGTATACCCCAAAGAAACCATGACCACACTCAAGACAGTGAACATACCCATCATCCACAAAGCTTCTCTCCTGCCTTTTGTTGTCCCTCCCTCCGTCCCCGTCTCTTCCCCTGGAAACCATTGAACTGCTTTCTATCACAACATATTGGTTTGCATTTTCAATATCTTTATATGAATGGATTCATGAAGTATCTACTCTATGTTGTGTGACTTCTTTCATTCAGTGTAATTATTTTGAGAGTCATCTGTGTTGCTGTATTAATAGCTTATTTGTCTTATAGCAGAGTATTGTTTAGTGCTGAGTTTTACTGAATAGTTTATTGTGAGCAGTGTTTGGATAGACCATCATTTCTTTCTGCGTTTACTTCTTGATGGATGCATGGGTTATTTACAACTTGAGCTATTATAAATAAATTTGCAGTGAATATTTGGTTACAAGTCTTTGTATGCTTTTCTTTTCTAAAGCACCAGATGAGGAATGTCTGGGTTATATGGTAGATAGGTGTTTAAATTTCTTAAAGAAAGTGTTAAAGACTTTTCCAAAATGGTTGTACTATTATAAATTCCACATGGTGTGTATCAGTTCTGGTTGCTCTACTTTCTTGCCAGCACTTTTTAAGGTCGATCTTTCTAATCGTATTCCTTCTAGTATGTATGTGAACTAGTATCTCACTGTGGTATTTAAAAGCATTTCTCTAATGACTAATGACATCTTTAATTAGCATCTTTTCATCTGCTTATTATCCATCTGGATATCTTTACTGAAGTGTATTTTCTGGTCTCATTCATTCATTCAGGTGTTTGCATTATTATTGAATTTTGAGACCTCTTTATTCTGGATCAGATACAAAGAGAGACCTTTATCAGATATATGATCTGCAAATAGCTTCTGTCTATGGCTTGCTTTTCATTTGCTTAGCAGTGTTTAGAAGAGCTTTGAAGAGTCTTCATGTTGATAACGTTCACTCTACCAGTTACTTTTTAAAATACATTATACTTTTGGTGTCATAACAAAGATATATTTGCCAAACCCAAGGTCATAAAGCTTCAGCGTATGCTTTTTCTCCTCGCTGTCTTATAGTTTTAGATTTCCTATTAAGATCTATGATCCATTTTAAGTTAAATATTGTATATTTTGTGAGGTGTGGATCAAAGTTCATTTCTTTTTTTTGCGTATCACTATCTAATTGTTCCAGCACTACATGTTGTAAAGATCCTTTCTCCACTGCATGCTTTTTGAGAATCAATTGTCTATATAAGTTTTGGTTTAGTTCTGAACATTCTATTGTGTTCCATTATTCTATTTTCCTGTTTTACACCAACACCATGCTTTCTGATTACTGAAGCTTTATATAAAAGTGTCTGAAAATCAGATAGTGCAAGTCTTCCAGCTTTGTTTTTCTTGTTCAAAGTTGTTTTGAATATTTGGGATCCTTTGAATTTTTATGTGAATTTTGGAATCAGTTTTTAAATACCTTACATCTTGTTCTGCCAAAATTCCACCCATGTCTTTGGCCATCTCCAAAGCCACATTTTCTGAAGAAGTCTCTCTAGATCCCAGATGAAAGGAATTTCTCTTTTGTCTGTGCTCCAATCATATTTGATATTATTTGATTACCTTTATTCATATTTGGCTGTATGTACTTCTCTGATCTTTCCAGCCATATAGTAAATCTCAAAAGATTAGGAATCTTGACTTGGTTCCCTCTGTCTGCTGAGAAATTAATTCTATGCTTTGCAGGAGTGAGCCCTGCAGCAAGAGGTATCTGCAGCACACATCTAGCTCATTACTTGCATATTGTCAAGGAATCCTATAGATTTAGAATTGTTTATTGATTGTTGTCTCCAAGACGGCTCAGTGTTTTTTATTTCTATTGCAACTGCGGCAGTTTCAAAGAACAGTGGACTAATTATTTTCCAAATATCAAATCATACTCTAATTGTGTTGTCACGCAAATTATGTGCTGCTGTGTCTTAACATCCTGCTTAGTGTTCACAGGCTCCTTCACTCATGGAACTTTTGGGAGAATGTCATATCCTTAGAGATAGTAATGCTGTCTTTGGCGACCTGAGCAGCAGTATCTGAACTCACTCCTGCTGCTTTTCCTGTGTCCTCTCTAGCCTTCCTCCAGCCCTCCATGGGGGGCCCTACATTTCTGCCTTGGAAAAGCCTGTTGCTTCTCCGGAAGACTTCCCTATGAAAGATAATCATGTCCTTCTTTTGGGGACATTCAGTCCAGAGACCTGACAGCAGGGGAAAATGTTTAGCCTGCTTTTGGTAGAACCTTAATTCTTCCATACTTATTAGAAGCAAGTCCAATGAGGAAACTGTTCTGGCATCTAACAAATCAGCATAAATGTCTGATAAGGCAGATCAGCTTCCCCATCCCATTCAGGGGTCATGTTGATGTGACACTCCCCTTGGCTAACATTTTCTCCTGTGAGCAACCTAAAGTTCAAGACGTTATGAATGGCTTTTTTTTCTTCCTTAGTCTTTCCACATTCACTGTGTTTCATGAGATTATATGAATCCTGCTTATTTTCAGCACAGTACTAAGCTTTTTAAAAGGATCATGTGTTTAAAAGGCTAGTGGACAATTTTTTAGAAGACAGAAATCCTCAGATTTTGGTCCTAGAGTTGAATCTTGGTTAGTGATGAACGAAAATTCCCGTTAAAATTTTAAATTCAGTGATATAAAGTTTTAAAAATAGTTAAATATTAGTCAATTTCATTAAACACTATAGCAGTTATTTACTTTAAAGCCTGTTTCTGGGGTAACTTTGCAATGATTCCCTCCCTTTATTGATTCCCTCTTTATCAAATCCTTGAGAGTCCCCTGTCGTCATTGTCAGTATCATCACCATCATCATCATGGAACTGATTCCTCTGGAAGATTTTAGGAAAATAAAGAGATGGACAGGGTTATGTGTAGGTCAGTGTGTACATATACAATAAGAACAGCTGTCAGACATTAGATGCAAGATACCCATTTCATTTAGAGAAGAATGTGGTCATGAAATCCTGATGTGGTGAATGAAGGAAGCAGTAGGAACAGGATAGTCAGTGGAAAGGAGAAGGAATTGAGTGAAGCGAGGAGCATAGATCCTTGGTTAGGTGATCAGCACATTGGTGAGAATGAGGGGAGTGTGATGGCAGAATCATGTCCCTCCCCGGCCACAGGGTAGCCACCTGTGACATATTACTGTACATGGCAAAAGGGATGACAGATATTTCAGAACAAAAATCTTAGAGGATTTCTGTTTCCTAAATTGTCTATTAGTTAGCCTTTTAAATCCATAGTACATTATTAAAGACTAGTGCAGGGGCACAAATACAAAGGATTCATATAATCTCACCAGACATACTGAATGTAGAAAGATAAGGAAGAAAGACAAAAAGTCACTTATAAGTGCCTTCAACCATAAATTGCTCATGAGAGGAAATATTACACAATGTGAATGTCACGGCCACATACATACTGCCTGAGTGGGATGGGACAAGGGGATCCTGAGATAAGACAATAGGGTGAGTAGCCTGGATTGTCCAGGTGGGCCGAATGTAATCCCAGGGGTACTTAAAATGGAGTATATTTCCCAGCTGAGTTTAAAATCAGAGGGAGGTGTAGCCATGGAGCAATGTTCAGAAAGGCTGCTGGCCATGAAAATGGAGGAAGTTGATGGGCACAAACTAAGGAAGGTGGGTGACCTCTGTAAACTGGAAAAAAAAAAAACAAAACAAGGAAACATTCTCTTCTAGACCCTCTAGAAGGAAGGAACCCTGCTGGTAACTTGAATTTAGCCCAAGGAGAACTGTGTTGGATCTCTGACCTCCACAGCCATAAGCTGATAATTCTGTGCTAGTTTAAGCTATTAAGCTAATGGAAATTTGTTACAGTGGAAATAGGAAAATAACATAGTGAGCGGTAGTGTAAGGGATTAAAGGTCTAGGATGGGGTGTGGATAGAATTCTGACATTTACCACTGAAATCAACCAGGTGAACTGGGAAGGTGTTTTAAGGAAGACCTACCTGGCAGGGCTGTCAAGCAGACTGGAACGAGCGGAGCCTTGGAGTTAGAGGAATCAATTAAATCTCTACCAGAAAAATAAGGAATAAAATATAACAGGGCTTCAGTGTTAGTGGATGTAGGAATGGAAATGGGCAGAGAGATATAAACATTATTTTGAAATTAGCTACAGGTTTGATGACTGCATGTTGGGGAGAGTTAGCCGATGTGTGGACTGAATGTTTGCATCCCCTCAAAATCCATATGTCGAAACCCCATCTCCCAGGGTGATGGTATTGGGAGGCGGGGCCTTTGGGAGGTGATTAGTAGGATAAAATGAGGTCATGAGTGTAGAGCCCTCATGAATGGTATTAGAGTTCTTATACAGGGCCCCAGAGTGCTTGCTTCTCTCTGCTCTCTGGCCCATGAATATAGTGGGAAGACAGTCATCTTTGAGCTGGCAATCCTCTCCCAAATACATTGACCTTGAAAGCCTCAGCCTCCAAACCGTAAGGAATATGCTGGTTGTTTAAGCCACCCGACCCACGGTAATTTGTTACAGCATCCCAGACTGACGAAGACAGTGGAGGATAACACTGAGTTTGGCACTGATTGCCTGCAGAATGCTGAAACCCAGGGAAGTGGGCAGCACAGACGTTTACTCATTTAATCCTGCCAACACAGTCGGGGATAAAGTCTACATATTCCTCGCTATTTGAAAGATAAGGAAAAAGAGGCACAAATAATAACAATGACAATGACAACAACAACAGCAACAATAATTTGTCCAAGATTAACACAGAACTCCATGGAGGGAGAGTGAGAATTTATACTTATGCAGGCTGGCCCTAGAGCCCCTGCACATAACTACTAAGTCAGACCATCTTGCTTATGTGGATCAGTTGTTTTCAACTGTGATATGAGGGTACTGTGTCCAGTAACTTATAATTTCAAAATACCTCACTGTAAGTGAAACATTAGTCGCAGGCATTACAAACTACCGAAAGCAAGACATACAAAAATAACTTGTTAGGGCAAGATAACCAATAATGTTTTTAACTATTATACCTGCTGACCCTTTGCAATAAAATGTTTATTTATAATTCTGTCTGGCTACAGAATAACATCATACTCCTGCATGTGGCTGGTGGCTCCCATGTTGGACAGCACGGGCCTAGAGAATTTAAATGACTTGCCCAGCCTCGCCCAGGAAGCTCGTGGTGGGATCAGAGCTATAGTCTGGGACTTTTCCTTCCTATCCAACAAGTCCCTCATGGAAGTTTAGAAGCTTCTCCTTTGGTGCCCAGCTGTCTATCTGTACTTATGACATCTTGTCAGGTGCCCCGGCCTGCTTCTGAACATCAGCCAGAACCCACTTCTGCTCTTTTTTGGCCAGGTAATACCTTCTAGCAACTTCCATTGCCTTCTTGGCATCAGTTCTTACCTGGAAGGGTAGTGGCTAGAGATGGAAATGTGTCCACATGACAGGTTTTTCATAAATATAGTAGGAGTGGTCAAGAGAAGAAAACGTCAGGAAGACGAGTGGAAGCAGGTCATTTAATATACAAAATGCATACTTTCAATGTATGTTTGTGTTTCTGAGTCCAGGCTTGTTCTACTCGTGCATTACAGGCCAACACATCAGGAGACCAGGTTTTGGGGCAAGAAATAGTGGCTTTAATTTGTAAAGCCAGCTGAGAAGATGGTAGACCAATGTCCTGGAGAACCATCACCCCAAGTCAGAATTCAGGCTCTTCTTATATTAAAAAGGGGAAGCGGGAATGCTTGGTTGTTGCAAACTTGGTGTATGAATTCTTATTTGTTAGAATCCTTGGTTCTTGCAGCTCTTCACCTGGGTCAGATCCGTGTAAACCTCCAACAAACAAATGTTATTTTCTATTCTGTATCTTGTTATCTTTATACGAATGGAAAAGTGTTAATATCCTTCAAAGTCAGAGCCTTGAGAATAGTGTCTCCTGTATATTTCAGGGTTTAGGCAACATTGTTTCACAAAAGGTGCAGAAACAACAAGACTAAGCCTAGGAAACAGGGTACAGGTTTAAAGTCAAAGGAACAGATCTAATATGGAGTCAGATTTGTTCTTTCCTATTTCAGTAGTGCCATGGAGAAGGCACTTTGGGCAGCTTTCTGTAGGGTCCTGGAGGCTTTCTCTCTCAGTCTCTGTGCGCCTCTATTGAAAACCGGTCATTGCTATCTGGCCTGCTGGAAAAGCACTCCGCCTCTTTTGCCATGAAGATGTGTTCTGTTTATAACTAATCTCTACTCCTTGGAAAACAACTCAATAAAAACTCAGTTGGTTTTCCACCAGCCCTGGGCAGGGGTGAGGGATAGCATGGTATTATTTTATTAAAAAAATATATAAAAGCAGTCTTAAAACAGCACTGGGCACATAGGAGAGAGACAATCAATGCTTCCTGGCTTAAATCAAAAGTGATGACTCAGTGAGTCCATGGCTGCTGTATTTGGTGAGCTAGTTACTCCTTTGCTCCATTACACTTTTATTTTAACTGAAAAAGAAATATATGCATATGGATAAAAAAATTCAAACAGAGTGAAAAATACTCAAGTGAAAGAAGTTATCCCTCATCCTCTGTTCTTACACGCCTCCCTTGAGATGCCACTGATTACAATCCTTTGTGTGCTTTTCCAGATATGCTATGCACATTCCCACAAATGTATGTAAATTCATTTAAAGTTTTACTTATTTTTAACTTAAAGGGATTTAAATCCTCAAGTGGCTTCTGCCACGGTAATAGAAAAGAACAAATCTAACTCCATATTAGATATGTTCCTTTGACTTAAACCCTGTGCTCTGTCTCCAAGGCTTCATCTTGCTTGCAAAACAATGTTGCCTAGAGCCTAAAATATACAGGAGAGCCTATTCTGATGGCTTTGATCTTTAAGGGTATTTAACACTTTTCCAATCATATAAAGATAACAAGTTGCAGAATAGAAAATAACGTTTGTTTTGTTGCAGGTTTACAGGGATCTGACCCAGGCAGATAGCTGCAAGAACAAAGGATCCTAACAAGAAGGAATTCCTTCACCAAGAAATTTGCAAAAACCAAGCACATAGGAAAGGAGCCTGAATTCTGACCTGGGGAGATGGTTTCCCAGGACATTAGTTTGTCATCTAGGTCTACAGGAACTATCTATTCCATGCCCCAACAACTGGTCTCCCAACTTACTGGCCTGTCCTGCACTGAGGAGAATGAATTTGGACTCAGTAACACTTCTACTTACCTAGCAAGCTGGGCACTGGAACTGAGGGCAGCTCTCCCACACACAGGGGCCTACTGTGAGCCCTTGATTATTCCCCAAGGTTGTGGTGTGGTTTACCCAGGAGGGATGGGGACTATGCACCAACACTCAGGCAGTCTGCTCCTTCTGGGGCTCTGACATTTTACCTCCCGCTCCCTGCCAGCCCAACACTTGGGACAGTGAAGCTAAGGCAGAGATCCTGCCTCCCTGTTTCCCAGCGTGTAAAACGGGAATGTGTACTCTTCCCAAGGTAGTTCTGAGCGACACCTGCGGGTGCTTGGTTCCCGGAGCAACAGTAAACCCAGCTCCTTGTGGGGGCAATGGGTGTGATACCCGTAGGTTTTCTGCAGAGACCTTAGCTGGAGGGCTGGGCCAGGGGCGTAAAATATGAACTGTGGGCATTGAAGGGTTAAAGAAGGGTGCATAGGCAGGACTGCTGCCTCCTTTGTGGTGCCCCCAGAGGTAAAACGCTTTCTCCCCATCTCTGCAACTCCCCTCCCAATTCCAGATAACTGCCTTCTCTCTGCTCCTCCTGTCCATCTGTCTCCCTCCACTTTTCCCCTCCTCCCCTCCTCCTCCCTTATTCTCCCTCCCTCGGTTCCCCACCTTCTCTCTCAGGATCCAGAGCGGATCACTGGCCCTCCTGTGCATGCGCAGTCGCTGCCAGCTGGACCGCGGGTTGGAAGCTCCAGCTCTGAGCGGAGGATCGGCCCCAAAGGCTTCACAGCCCTGTTGCCCAGTAGGCCTTTGGCTCCTGCCTGGGGCCGGGGCCTCTGGCTGTGGAAGTGCAAGGTGGGGGAATCTCGGGAAAGGGGTCAGGCGGCTGCGGGAGGGCGGTCGGCTTGTCACAGCCCCCCAGGGCGCCAGTCAGCGTGTGTTCTGCTGAATTGCTCGGGCCAGGCCCCTCTGCCCGCGCCACCTGCCCCAGCGCCCCGGTCACAGCTGCCCAGGGCCAGGTGTGCACCTGCCGCCTCTTGGCTCAGCCGGGATCCCCTCAGTCCGCGGCCGGCGTCAACTTCCCCTCTCCCGCCCGCAAGTCCTCTCCTCCCGGGCTTCCTCCCCTCGGCCGCCGGCCCGTCCCCACCACTGGGCGGGATGCGTCCCGGGCGGGCGGGGTCTGCGGACCCGGACGGGGGCGGGCGCCTGGGGCTGGGGCTGGGGCTGGGGCTGGCCTCTGAGCGGGGCTGCAGCCCTCATCCCCCACCCCGCTCTCCCTGCCCCGCGACCCCGGGGCTGCCTTCCTCTCCCTTTCCCGCTCCCTGAGGTACAGATCAGCGGCGTGGGCCCTGCTCTCCCAGCTAAGAGCCTCAGGCTGTAATGCCCAACTTCTCCTGGTGGAGTCGGGAAAAGGGAGCGGCAGTTCTGAGGGTGCTTCTGTCTCCTCGCTCAGTATTTCTGCCCCAGGTAAGTACCTTGAACCATTTCAGGTGTTATGATGGCGGTGCTTGTTGATGTCACGTGTTTTTATAGTAAGAGGGATTACAGTGGTGAAAGCAGGGCTTGGTTCAGTTAAAAATAAGCTGAAGGCATGAGGCTGTGACATCCTCCATCCTTCACTCTCCCAGGGTGAAACGTGAGACCGTCGATCTTAAAAAGATACTTCCAGTCCCTAACTAGACCAGCCCAGCTAGTGTGTGTTAACAGGAACAGCACCACCCGAGGCGTTGGAGATCCAGGGACATTGCAGTCCTAAAGAGCTCCTGGCAAAATCTGTTTTTTTGTTTTGTTTTGTGTTTTGTTTTTCTTAAATTGTGGGACAGACTAGTAGTATAGAGGGAAAAATTATTGGGAAGAAGGATTTTTTCATGTAACAGCTTTATTGTGATATTGTTCACACACCATGAAGTCCACCCACTTAAATGGTACAATTCAGCAGCTTTTAGCATATTCACATTTGTGCAACCATTATTATTCCAGAACATTTTCATCACATCAGAAAGTCCAGTGGAAGTGAATGACCTAACCACTCCTTCCCACTGGTGGTTCTAAAGAAGTTTCTTGGCTGTTTTTGACCATAAATTGACTTGTTACATTCCATGAAAAATCTGGGAGGAATTCTAATCAGAATTGCAATGAGTCTGTCTATCAAAGCAGGAAGAATTAATGTCTTTATGGCATAAACTTCTTCTAAACATGAATATATCTGGGACCCTATCTTTTCATCTGTCCAGAGCCAGGCCTATGGGAAATCCTCATTAATTCTTGGGTTTGTGGATGATGAGATTCAATACATCGTTAGATGCAACTGTAGACTTTCACAGAAGAGAAAAGTAACCTCCTAGAAGCCAAGTGATTCTCTGATGGTTAGAATGAGTGACAGCCAGTGCTGGAGTGTTCGAGTGGAATTGGTGCTTGCAGAGTTCTCCACCACCTATAGCTAAGGGGATTACCGTGTTCTTTTACTTTTTTTTATGGCGTTGCTTTTATTTTTGCTTATTATATAAAATTATTTTTTATTGAAGTGTTGTCAATTTACCATGTTAGCTTCAGATGTACAGCAGAGATTCAATTATAAGCATATGCATATGTATATACATGTCTTTCAGAATGTTTTTACTACAACTCATTACAAGAAATTGAATACAGTACCATGTGCTATATAGTAGGTCCTTGTTATTTAGTTTATATTTATTAATGTGTATCTGTTAATCCTCCCTTTTCTGCCTGCTAACAACAGTTTGCTTTCTATGTCCATGAGTCTATTTCTAGCAGCACCGTTTTTGCTAGTAATATATGCTGGTTGGCTGCTTTCGGTTTCAGTAATTCCATGTTATGTGTGGGCGTTTTTCTTCTGGTGGGCCTGTGTGTGGTTTGCACACGTGATAATAGAGATCTGCATTTGAGAGAACTCCAGGCCTCGTGTAGTCCCTGGTACAGAGCGCCCACTGAACTGATGCTTGAACTTGGAAAAAAACAGTAAATGTTGGAATTTCCACTATGGTTGAGACTTCCAGCTTTCTATAACCTGTTTAGCTCACCTTAATGTTGGCTGCACCCATGCTGGGTAATTTGGTGGAACTTCATGGTATGGTGATGTAGAGACAGGGCCTTGTATGCTTCTTCTCTTTCTGTTTTCTAACACTCATTCTCCTGGGCCTTCCAGATCCTCCCCAAGAAGGGCCCAGGGCTGGCTTGGTTCTGCGCTGAGGCAGTGTTTGTTAATAAGGCCTTTCCTCCTCTCTTCTGAGCCACCGTTTCTTTCTCTGCACAATGAGGGCTTAGACTAGATAAGTGCTTTTCAGTTTCTTTTAAAGCCATGTTTCCTTTGAGAAACAGAAAATGCAAATCTCTCCTCTCAACCCAACCTTTTAGATTTTGATAAGTCCTCCAAGGAGTGACATAGCTCTTTGTGGAAAATTGATGTGATTGTGATTCCAGGTGACAGAGAAAAGACTCTTCAGAGATTTATTGCAGGGAGAGTGCAGGAAAGGGGCAGTATGTCACACTTTCTAGTGTAAGCACTAGAGCAAAGGCTTGGGTTTAAATACGGTGTCTGACGTGGCCTGTCTCTAATATTGCACAATGTGATAAACTTCTCTCCCTAGTTTCTTAATGTGACAAGTTGGGGTGATAATATTTTAAGGCTTTTGTGAAACATTATTCACATAAGCCATTTGTGTCTCGGTAGATACAAGACCTCCTAGAGAGTCAGGGATTTTTTTAAAATATATATATATTGTCCACAGCACTCTGTCTTTGTGTATTTTGAAGTTCCTGGAGGGTGAGTGTTGAGCCTAAAGTCCATCGTGGGACAGGTGGCCCATGGGTCTGTGTGCCTTAGATTGCCCCCTCCTCCCCAGTCCTCTTCCTCTCAGTCCAGGATGAAGTTCCCTCGTAGATTTACACAGAGGTCTTGTGGAAATGGCTTTTCATTTTATTGTTTCACCAAGGAGGGTTGCCATCATGATCTCTGTGGTCAGATTTTGGTGACCTGAAGGCTATGCAAATGGGGATTTCTATTTAATAAAAAGAAAAAAAATTACAAATACAAAATTAGACCTAGGGTGATGGCAGGGGCTATTGAAAGTGGGGACCATTAGCTTTGTTAGCTTCAGGTGCAGTGGCCTCTAACCACGAGGACCCTTCCTCGTGCTCTGAAGTTGGAGGGACCAGTGGGTTCAATGGGAATATTTACTGAGAGTGTCCCATGGGCTGTGCATTGTCTTATTTGTACTGTGTTTTCCTTATTTGAGACAGTGAGCTCATTTAACCTCAATAGCCTCTTTAAAAAATTAGACTTTTTATTTTGAGATGTAATGTAGATTCCCATGTAGTTGTAAGAGATAATATGGAGAGGACCTATGGACTCTTTGCCCAATTTTCTTCAATGGTTCCATCTTGCAAAGTTGGGGTACTATTCATTCATGACTCACTAACACTTTTAGATTTGTGTTATTGCCCTCATTTCTATTTATGAATAAACTGATGTTTAGACAAGCACACAGGCCTGCCGAGGTCACCCACGTGGTTAGTGTAGAGTCAGGTGGAACGTGGGCTTGGCATTTCCAGGCAGTAACATTATGATGGTCTGTGGCAGGGAGCAGCATTCACTTTGCTTGTTTATGCATTCATTCAACAAACATTTATTGAATAAACTGTATGATTCAGATGCTTTCGTAGGGTTATCTGATTCTTCAGCAGTATGGAGAATCAGGTAATATTTTCTTTTTTTTTTTTTAATATGAGAAAGATATCTCTGAGAGGTTATGATCTCCCCAGAGGAAAAGTAGCTCATAAATGAGGGATAGCACATTTGTATAGTTCCTTCTTATGCAGGTGGTACTCTAGGCATTTTACATTTGCAAACTTCCATAATCCAGATGTATTCTTGTAAGGCAAGAATTTTTTTAAATTGTTTTATAGTCAAGTTTACAATGTTGTGTCAATTGCAAGGTGATTTTATTTTGAATTTTGTATTGAAAAAATATTTTTTGAGGGGGTAATTAGGTTTATTTATTTGTTGCATTTTTTAAAATGAGGTACTGAGGATTGAGTCAAAGTCCTCGTACATGCTAAGCACGTGCTTTACCACTGAACTGTACCCTCCTCCCCAAAGCAAGTTTTCTTACCCATTATTCTGCATCTTAGGAGTTCAAATAAATTGAAATAGAAATCCAGATATTTTGATCCCACTATGATTCTTTGCATTATATCCTGCTGAGAGGTGGGGAAGCAGTTCCTTTATTCATTCCTTTATTCAGCAGTTTTGAGCAATGACTTTGCATCAGGGCCTGGCTAGGTGCTTGGAAACAGAAAACAAGAAATGACCCTTTTCTGCAGGGGATGGAAGCCTAGACCAAAAGCTGGGTAATGTGATCTGAGCTACAGTAGCCATGTGCAGACTCTGAGGACAAACTTACCCCCGATTTGCTAGGGCTTCCCTTGCCTTCTGGCTGGTACACACCAGGTCACCGCAGCCCAGTGAGGCACGCAGCCCACAGCACAGTATGTACCTCGATCTCTCCCCTCTCGGCAGGGCCTGCAACATGAGCGCCCCTGACTACGTGCAGTGTGCTGAGGACCACCAGACTCTCCCCGTTGTGGTCCAATCCTTGGGGATCATCTTCGAGGAGAATTTCTTTTTCATCTATAATGGAATCTCCTTGGTGAGCCAGATCAGCCCGTGCGGCTCCCAGTGGGCACTCTGTATCTACTATAGGTATCACTATGCACCCGAGAATGGATGGAGTGGCTTCCAGACCCACTGCAATGTCGTGGGCCTTGTCACCATTACCGACTGCCTCTTGGCCAAGACCTTCTAGAAGCTCCACGCACAGAGGAGTTGTATGGCACCACGCTCTATGACTCTCAGCTCTTTGTCTTTGTGCTGTATGGGGAGGTGGCCGAGCAGCCGCACGCCGACGTGGCCTTCAATCTACGAGGACTGCAGGGTGGTGGAGAAGAGGATCGAGGACTTCACTGAGTCACTCTTGATCTTGCCCAAGTCCAAGTGGCTGGATGGGGACCCCGAGAAGTCTGGGGAGAAGACTCCCTTCCTCTACATCCTGTTTGAGAAGGAGGACTTCCCGGGACTGGACACAGAGAGCAGGCAAGTCAACCTGGAGGCCGGGCCACCCTGGCTGTGTGAAAGGTTGCTTCCCTACATCCTGAATGGGATCAGCAAGGAAGAGGGCTGTCTTATAGCCAAGGCGGGAAGGAGGTGCAGCCCGCCGGATTTCAGACGTTTAAAAGTGAATCCGCCTTTGTTTCAGAGAGATCCTTTTAGGGTTAGTGTGGACACTTACTCCCCCTTTTCAGCCAGGACACTTGGTGGGACCCCTGGAGTTGCTGTCCAATAGAGTAGCCACAGCCACTGATGCTAGGAGCGCTGGGGAGGAGGCTGGTCTGAGCTGAGATGTGCTGTAGGTCAAATGCACATCAGACGCTGAATCTTGTCTAGTAAAAAGAATGTAAACTATCTTCTTACTTTCTATATTGATTACATGTCAAAATGATAGTATTTTGCATACAGTAGAATAAGTAAGGTCTGTTCTTAAAATCAGTTTCTAGTTTTTTTTCTCTTTTTTTTACTTTTTAAACGTGGCAACTGGGAAACATTATTTACATGACTCTCATTTCATTCCTGTTGGACAGCCTGTCGTGGGACAGTTTCATCCCTTTGCTTATAGATGAGACTCTGAATCCCGAGACGCGGAACCAGGCGCTGGTTGAGCCGGGGGTGGAGCCGATGTCTCCTGCCTCCCAGGCCCAGCACCAGCACGGCTCAGGCCCTCTACCCTGCCTGACAGCCGCCATGCCATGTTATGACACCAGAAACACTGCCAGGGGCTTCCGAATGAGCTCCATACGCAGGGAAAGGCGTGTCACGGAGAATGGGACAGGGCAGGGAAAAATTCGTCCTCACTTTGTCCTGTGATTAGGTCAAAGGCCCCACTCTGCCTTGGAAGTGCAGACGAGCTCTTCTGGGCTGCCTAGCCCCTCACCCTCTACCATGATTCCCTGTGTAACTTTCAAGTTGTCCCTCGGACAGAAGAGGGTGAGATGTCTTTGCCGATGGGTGGTCCCCCTCTACTGGGGAGATTGAGGGGAGCTGTGTCCCCCCGGCCTACGGCCTCGGGCCTTGAGTCTGGAGAGCGCTCATGGTGGTCCCACAGGTGACGGTCGGAGGACCTGGCACGTGCTGCCGGGCCTGCTGTGGAGGAGGTGCTCTATGATTCTCTGTGATTCTAACGTCAGATTCTATTTTCTGGTTGTTGGTAAGTTGGAGGAGAATATGCCAGAGAATTGATAAAAATAAAGTCCACACCAGTCCTGTGAATGACAGGTACAGGGGATCCGTGTCCCACCTGCGTGTGGTGCCTGGCGGGCTCTGGATTAATTTTCACTTCCTCCCCGGACATGCCTCTATGGTTTAAGGAAGGGGAGAGTCATGTCGTGGCCATGATCTGTACTTGTCCTCGCAGGGCCCTGTGATCTATGCGCCCGCACTCCCCTTCTGCTCCTTGTAGATGAGCTGGCAGGTTTAGTGGCCTGGGCAAAGCTGAGGGCACATCTGCCAGGACTGGCCACACCCAGGCTGGGTCTGTTCACCTGACCTGTCATCTCCTGCTGAGCCCCCAGGCGTTAGTCAAGGTAGGTGCATCGGTGCAATGTAAGCAGGGACCACCTTCTCCCCCTGGACAGACTGGTGAGTGAGCAGTGGAAGCCTGGAGCCCTGCTCCAGCCCCCAGGCCAGTGCCTCCTCTTTTGTCATAGGAGGCACTGGTGACATTTTTGCTCAGCAACTGCTTGGCTCTGAGTCTGCAGACCCACCAGAGAGTGCCAGCTTGTTTTTGCCTTTTGAATTCTGCCCTTGGGATTTGGCGGAGTAGCTGGATGTGTGCTTAGCCCATAGTGGTTGACACTGTCACCATTGTTTACCCAGAACCTCGTGTACCAGGCATGGCTCCCGGCATCAAAATACAGCAGCGCATTAAACCTCCCTCCTTGTGGGTCTGTCTGTTTTGGTACCATTAGGTCTCAGCCAGTATCTGAACGTCAGTGAGATAACGCGGCCAATGAGCTCGGGTCAAGCAAGTTCACTTCCAGTCACTTTTACTCCATTGTTGTTTTTACTATTCCACAGTCATTTATTTCTAAAAGAATGCTTTGGTGCAGGAGTAGAGCCTAATTCTCCCCTGTTTCTCTTGGTGGGAGTGAGTAAAATTGTCCAGCTTGAAATGCGACCACATTTTGTAGCTCTAAAGCTGTCTACACGCATCTAGGTGAAGGTTTGGTTTGGGGCGTTGACCACGTTGGGGTCCCCCGGCAGTGCCGCTCCCCTCAGGCCCCTGCCTTCCCTGGATCAGGAAGTGAGTGTGGGTCTCACCGTCCCCAAGTCCCTGTCCTCATCACACTCACGTAAATTCTTGTAAATGCTGTCAGTTATTTTTGTTCTCGTGTGTTTCTAATTTTCGCTGTTCCTCTTTTCCTTTTTCTATTTTCCTTTTTCTCTTATACCACCCTGTGAGCATGTTGTTGGGTCTGAAAATGTGGGCTGTTCACACCCTGCATCGGAAATAGCCAGATCGCCCACTGTGCTGTCTCCATAGCTTTAAAAAGCAAAAAGTTAACAGTTGCCTTGATCCATATATTATCCTGGTCATCTTTTTATTTTCTAGTTTTTTGAAATTTTTGCTCTGTTAGCACATCACCCACTGGAGTTTGATACCTATTAAAGTCCTTGCTTTGAGGAACCTGTTTGTTCCTCCTTATATTTGGTGACATATGCGCTCTTACTAATTTTGCTTATTTGTTTTGAAGAAGTGAGATGCGAATTGATTTAGGCGGCTGCTGAGGGATTTTTTTCATGGAGTATTTAAACTTGGAAAGTCAAAATCTGCAGCACCTTGCTTGATTCTGGCTTTTACACAAACCTGCTCGGCACGTGGTTCCTGGCTGTCACTGTGTGACGTGCGTGACGGCGCTTCCTGGCCGGCGGTCACTGGTGAGGAAGTGGCAGACTCGGGGGTGAGCAGCTGCAGGGGACGCTGTTGGAGGAAGCAGTCACCGGTTTTTTGTTTTTTGGGTTTTTTTTTGCATTTACCTTCCCAGTGCCATTTACTGTACTTTACATTCATAGAGGGGCAGGAGCGGGTCTAAAATCCATGCCACTCTTTTGTTCCCTTTATGAGGCTGGTTTTTCTGACTATCAGGACAACATGGCCTTCTCCTAAGTAGCTGGTTCACTTGGATCTGGTGGACACAGGGACAGCTAAATGGGACCGTAGCTTCCTCTCTGCTTCAGCCAGTGGGCATTCAGAGCCGGGTCTGTGGTTTGCCTCAGCAGCCGTGCAGGCCTCCCTGCCCCGGCCTTTACTTTTAACCCATGGTGCCAGTAAATAGCTGACTCTGTGTCTGTTGCTGCTGATGTCCACCACTGACGGCCATGTCGTTATTTTGCGGTAGTGAGTCTCCAACACCCCTGTCAGCCGTGAAGGGACCTAGCATTCTCACCCCGACCCTGGTTCTTCTAACCCAGGGGAAGGATTTGGCCACCACCGTCATGCTGGCCATGAGACCTTGTTTCTCCTTTCATGCTCTGGTCCAAATGTGGACACTTCATCCTTCACTGACTTGGTCTCGCTTGAGACAGGCCAGACTTTCTGAAAGAGTCCATCACATTCTGGGGGGGAACAGAACAGAAGTAAGTGTCGCAAGTAGCAGTCTAGGCTGTCTGGGTTGGCAAATGCAGGCTGGCATCAGTGATGGCCGGGCTGTGCCAAGGAAACAGGCCTTTCCGTGGCTCCCGAGAGAACAGGGGTCGGAGCGAAAACAGACTTGCCTGGGTTCCCCCATCCTCATCTGCTCACTTGTAGGAGTGTCAGCTAACTAGGAGCTCCCCCAGACCTTGGCCCCTTCAAAGCTCAGACCACAGGAGATCCTTGAGTCCCTTCTCCTGGTCCTCCTTTGTGAGAATCCAGTGCCTTCTAAGGTGACCGGCGGCAGGAGATGCCTCCCCTTCCAGGGAGCTCCCTTCGGAGGACTGTGACTCAGTGCACCTTGCTGTGAGTTTGTGGGTTTCCGTCCGTGGTCCCTGCAGAACCAGACTTGAGACTGGCTTAGCGACAGAAATGACAAGACTGATTCCAGGGCAGGGCCAGGTGAAGGGAAGAGTGGAAATTGAATGTGACCTCAAATACCAAGGTGGGTGCTGGGGCTGTTACTAAAATGGGGATCCTGGGAGGTACCTGCCAGGAATCGAAGTCTAGAGTAAATGGTGGACATAAGGCTTATTTTTTTTGACATAAGGCATTTTTAAGATGCCATTTGTCATTCAAGTTAGGACTTCCAAGAGGAACTCGGGTCTTTGAGCCTGGGGCTCAGGTGAAGTAGGCAGATTAGAGATACAAGTTGGGATTCGTCATTCTTAGCTGGTGTTCACAGCCGTGCAAGTGGATGAGCTCATCTCAAGAGGTGCAGACTGTGGCTGAGGCGGGGCAGGGCTGTGCCTGGTTTGGAGGAAAGCCCAGACCATGCAGCTTTGCTGTGTCAGACAGCAGCGTTTGCGATTTTCAGATCAATGGCATTTATCCTTAAGGTTCTGGGGGGTGGGCAGGGCCACCCAGGAAGAAATCTGAAGGGAGGGTTGTGGCCACGTGTGCGTGTCTTGGGACGATCCAGAGGCTGCAGGGTCCAGGAGGGGAGCCTCCTCAGAAGCTGGAGTCGGAGTGGGGAGTTGGGAGAAGGTAGTCACACTCTCCTGTTAGGAAGGAACGGAGGCATAGGGAGACTGCACCCTAGCGGACTCTCTTTCCCATGAACAAAAGGCAATCAGACAGAAGATATGCGGTGAGAAGGGATGGGCGCTGGGAGAGGAGCCAACCTGGAGAAAGGTCGTTGAACAATTCTGGAATTGTCTCCCTGCAACATAGAGTTAAAAAAACCCAGACTCTAAAGAACATTGATAGTGACTGTGGAGGACGCAGTTGTTTTTCTGGCCTCCTAAGGGTTAGGTATGTATCCGGGGATACACAGAAGAATCTGGCAGTCTGTTCCGGGGACTTCACCCTTACCAGGGGGAACAGTGCAAGTTTAAAGGGGGAGAAGGACAGCGGAGGGAAACTAGGCAGGCCCCGTGGCAGGTACCAGTCGGCCGCCCTACTTGCATGTTGCATTCACATCCATGCCTCCCAGGTGGGCGGTGGCAGCCCCGTTTTGCAGATTGGGAAGCCTTCTCAGAGGGGTTAAGGAATTGGTCCGTTTAGCGGCTAGTAAATGCTGTAGCAGTATTCAAGCAGGGCCTTGTCAGAATTCAAGGGCATGTTCTCTCTATTAATTCCGGTACCTCCCAGTTGTACCTGAAATTGTGAAGTGAGTCAGTTTCGGAGCCTTTCAGAGAAAGTACTCTTTAAGTGCCTCAGGACTGTTGCACAAAGCTCAGTGTTCTTTGATGGTTCTGAAGCACCGCAGTGCTTTATGCCCCACAGAGGTAAGGTTTTACTCCTTTGACGATGACTTGGTTGCAAATGACGTACAGGTGCAAAACCACACTTAGCAGCTTCTGAAGGGAAACTCTCCAGTTCTCCCTTGATCGGCTGTCTTCCACGGGATGTAACTGTGCTGCAGCGTAAGCCTGAGCTTTCCGTATGGAGTGAGGGTTTGATATCCAAATTTAGCATAAAACAGTCAGATGGAGAAAATCGAAGATGACAATATATTTTGGGGTTTCATTAGACAAGATATATTATCTGTCAATGGCCCATAAAGCGACTGAAATTGAGTACAGAACATTGCATTTCTTACTTTCTACTGAGAGCTGTCTTCCAACGTAAGGTTCTCTGCTTTGGAACTTCAGCTCAGACACTAGGGCGCCTGTCATTGTGTTGGTGTGATTGCATTTACACAGTGCGTGTAATCTGGGCTTCTTTAGCCCCAAATACTCCAGTGCAGAATCATAGACTGTAGCCATCACTTAGTTATACAAATACTTCTAAAACTATATGACACCAAAAAGAATAAATAAAAATAAAAAGAGAGAGGGAGATTGCCTTTATCAAAGTTCCTTTGGATTTTAACTGCAAACTGTTGTTGAGCTGCTCTGGTTTCCTTTGGATATGAATGTATACATTTCTTTGCATGTAACTTGGATTTTATACTTGAACACCAAGCTCTTGTTTTCCATGAGCCACAAAAATCATAGCCAAATGACACACGTATGAAATATTTTATTCTTTTTATCTGAGACAGAATCCTTGAATTTGGGACTTGGGCTGTGATTTTGCTGTTTGCTCTTCCCACCCCTCTTGTCACCTCACTCCTTTTTCCCACGTGGCCTCCAAGAGGTCATGGTCTCAAAGGAGCAGGTGGACAAATACCAGTTGGTCGCCAAGCAGTGCTGCTGTAGAGGGAGCCCAGTCAAGAGCTAAAGGACATCATCAGAGAGGACTTCCTGGAAGAAATTGGCTCTACATTCAGTTCTGAGGACAGAGTAAGAGTCAGCCAGGAGAAGGAATCAAGAGTGTAACTCAGGTGGCAGGAGAAACACGGGTAGAGGCCTGGAGGCTTGTGGGGTGGGGACTCGGGGAGAGTGCCCTGTGTGGTCCAGGGTGGTGGGTGCCCCTGCTGGGAAGGACACTGGAGAGGGCCTAGGGGTGGAGGGCTTTGGAGGAGCTTGATTTTTACTAGAACTGACTCAGAGGAGGCAGTGAAGGGTGTTAGCAGGAAGTGACCCTCAGGAGAGCAGCTCTGCCTGTTCCTTTGAGCACCACCCCGTCATTCACTTATTCATAACACACGCAATTCTGAGTGTCTAGGGAAGAGGGGGTGGACCCACAGTCGTAAGCAAAATGTACTTGCTTCTTGAGAGCTTAGCAGTTTCAGAAGTTGACTTAGTGTAGAATGTTCTAGGAACACAGCAGGGCACCTAACCCAAAGTGCGGAGGTTGGAGGGAAGGAAGGCTTCCTTGACAAACAGTCAAAATGAGCCTGGAGGCAAGTGGGAAGTAGCAGCAGGTCACGGGGCCCCTGAGGTCACTGGGAACCTGTGTACTGAGGTGAGACTGGGCAAGCAGCGTCGGGGGTCGGGCTAGAAATCTACCCGGGAGCCTCTGAAGGATTTGAAGTGGGGTGATGTAATCAAATTTGTGCTTTGGGATGGCTGCCTTGGCTCTGTGTGTGTGTGTGTGCACGCGCGCACGCGTGTGTGTAGCAGGGAAGAGGGGGAGGGTGCCACCAACTGGGAGGGTCATTAGAAGATCATTCACAGGCTGGGAGGTGACCAGTGGGAGAGGGGCTTCGGGGTTGCTTGGGGACGTCAGGTGCAGTGTGGATGTCGGATTTCCTTATGGGGAGGGCTTGTTAACGGGGTCTCTCTCGCGGCACCTTGTGGCTGGAAGAAAACAGATGGAGGCCGCCAGCTGGACTTTCCTCTTCTCTCCTTCCCTGCCTTGTGTGATGATCCTAGCTCAGCCAACATATGGAACAGAAGAGCTAAGTTCCAGGGTAGCCCAGGACTTTGTTGAGCTCGTTCGACTGAGATCTGATAGGATATATGCTTTTGTTGAGATCTGCATATTCACTTAGCTAGAAACGTCCCGTCATTTCAATTTTCATAGGGGTATTAATTCTTCATAAAGATTACTTTCTTGATGAGAGGAAATATAATACAATTGCTTTCTCAAAAAAAATCTTATCTTTTTAGAAATTTAATATTCAAAAGAATTGGAATATTTAAAAATGATAAAGTAAGGCTTTTTATGTAGTTTCTTTGGTTTTCTGAGTTGATGTGGAGGTAGAGCCTTTGCATTACTTAATAGCACATCCTTGTCAGTATTTAAAGAGCTGTTAGTGAGCGCCCCAGACCGCACTTTTCAAAGCATCAATAAAGCTTGCTCTGAAATAGTGAAGTCACATAGGTCTTGTTTGCAGATATCAAACAGATGGTTTATAATCTGTAGCATAGTTCCCTTTATAAAATAATAATAGGTTCAAAATTAAGAGAGTGGAAGATAATTGATTTTTTTTAAAACTGAAACATAAACTTTATTCTGCTAATGTTGCAACTGGAAATTTCAAAAAGAAAGATCCCACTGTAATATCATCTACGTGAAATACATATATGTCTGTCACGTTTGAAAAGTAACTGCGCAGTGCTTTTTGAAGTCAGGATCATTCCAGCTCAGATACTTGCAGTGATGGTTGATGGTTTTCAATGGAAGAGCCTAAATTTGCTTTCTTAGCTTTATTCTTTTCTTTTCTTTCCTTTTCTTTTCTTTTCTCTCTTTCTCTCTCTCTCTCTTTTTTTTTTTTTTTTGGTAGTGCAAGGGTTGAGTAGTGCTTTCCCAGCATGATTTTGGGGCAATTTGGGGGCAGATGTCGTGCATCAGCAGTGAGATATTTCCATACATTTTAATTTCCGGACACCAACAGGGAACATGTGTGGTTTGTGCCTGCAGCCTGGGATAAGGCAGGACTCCATGGTCCATCACCGTTATGTCTTGGAGCTGCTCTGGTCAGTGAATGATTTTCTGTGGCTTGGAGGTAATGTGGTCTGATGCAGATGATCAGATGTGTAACTAAAATATTGTTACTTGAAATAAGAGAAAAGCTAGCAAAAATGGCTCTAAAATACAAGATGAGGGAGGAGAATTGGCTGAGCTGCTTGCAGTGGGGAATATTCTCAGGTGACTCCCTCACTGTGTCTCCTGTCACTCTCCCCCACAGCCCTGCACGGCAATCCTACTGAAACAACCATGTCCTTTCTCAGAATCGCGCTGAAATTCCTTGTGCCTCTGATTGTTCGCTTTTCTTTCTTGAAAGCACATCTTGCCCTTTGCTTAAATGCCATCCCTGCTAGCCACCTCTTACACTCATTTTCCTGGACCTCGTCCATATATAGCTGCTGAATGGATGAACAAAATGTAGTATCTCCGTTTAGTGGAACATTATTCAGACATAAGGGTGAATAAAAAAGAAAAAATAAATAAAGGGGAATATGAAAAAAGCCACCTGATCTGGGAAGTCCACCGTGACTGCTCAACCCACCCTTTTCCCTTTGAAATCCCACCCCTTAAACTCCTCTCTACTCTTTTTGATAGTATTTACCACCTTCTAATAAAGTTTAACATTTTCATAAAAAAAAGAGAGATGCTGATACCACTTCAACATGGACGAGCCTTGATAACAGCACGTTAAGTGAAAGGAACCAGACACCAACGGCCACATATTGTTGACTTCAGTGATCAGAAATGCCCAGAATAGGCACATGCAGAGGCAGAGAGCAGGTGATGGTTGCAAGGGGCTGGATGGAGGGGGGTTGGGGAGTGACTGCTAGTGACAGGGGTGTTCTTTTCGGACGATAAAGTGTTCTGGATATAGATGGTAGTAAGGGCTGCAAAACCGTGAGTGTGCAGAAGACTGCTGATGCTGTCTCTGGGAGTGCCTGTTGTTGGGGCGGCTTTAATTTGTTCTCACCCTGCAATGTGAAGACTCATCTTGTGCTGAGGCCATTCTACTCCTGTGAGAGGTGAGGCTCAGAGACTTTGTAGAGTCATGTTTCTTTTTTCCCCTTGCTGAGTGTAGGCGAAAAAGGTTTAAGCCTGAGAAAGTGCTCCATCTGCAGAAATGTCTTTCAGATTTGCATGGTGTAAAATTCTTGACAGTTTTTTAATCGCTGAGGACACTCTGTTGGGGGAAACAGCCCGTGAAGCCTGGGTGAGACCCGGAAGAGCCGCGCTTCCCTCCCAGACATGGGTGGGGATTTAACCCCTGTTCAGGCATTGAAGGGCCCAGACCCATGAGCGGAGTTGACAGTCGTGAATATTTACGTGTATCCGCTGCTTCATCTTGGATTTTAATTTCTAACTGAGTCATTTTGTGCCGGCAGCCTCATCCTACATCAGGAATTTATAGTATCTGCTCTTTGAGTTGAAGACCTGACAGACTTGATTATTTAACAGTCTCCCTTGAATTGATATCTCAGATTCCTTTGTCAATCGCAAAAGAGCAGAAATACAGACGTCCTTTAATGACGATGTGACCTGGAGCAGGTTTAGTTTCTGTGCCTCAGTGGCCTTATCTGCGGGTGGGGAAGATGATAACAGTGCTTCCCTCAGAGGGGCTGGTGAGGGGAGAGTGAGAAGCACAAATGGAAGACTTACACGAGATGCTCATGAATGACAAAATTTAGTGCTGTCAGCCTGGTGAGGCCTCAGGGGCAGAGATGTCAGAACAGAGCAGTCCTAGCCGGAGCTCGATCCGCGTTGGTAGCTTTTATGAACAGTATAACCACTGTGGGTTATCAGGTAGTTTTAAGACTTGGTAATATGAATTCATGAATAATGTTAAAAGACTAGACAACTCAGATCCGGTTTACATAGTTCTCAAGATTTCCTGTGAGAAATGGATTTTTTTTCCCCATCTTAAATCTGAGTTGAGTCTATAAAAAAATTCTGTAGCCCTGCATCTTTTTGCTTTAATTCTCCATTTAAAAAAAAAGTTTTTAAATGAAGTTACTGGGGACTGAACTGAGGTCCTCATGCATGCTGATCATATACTCTCTCAACTGAGGTATAATCTCCCCCGTAATTTTTTTAAACTTTACTTTCCTTGTATTCAGAGGTTAGAGGCCTCTAATTCTTTTTCTGGAGACTTGTCCATGAACCTGTAAATCTATAATTAATGGACAAAATTTGGTTTCTTAAAAAAATCAATAGAATTTTCTTCAATCCATTCAGAAGGAAATGCTCATTGAGTTTAAATGTTTCTCCTTTATGGTGATTTCTAATTTTTGGCCTAGCTTAACTTATTAAAAGTAATCCTCATCATAATGACCAAGCTTGCTGTGAGTGGACACCTACCAAAGGCTAAAATGCTTTTCTCATGTTTTGCTTCAAAGCAGGTGTTTGACGGTAGGTATCAGTGTCTCCTTTTTTGCAGCTGAGGGATTGAGAAGTGGACAGCTTGTCCCAAATCAAACGCAGCTGGCGGTGGCAGGCTCAGGGCTGGAACCCAGGGTTCACAGAATGCATTCTCAATTGCTCCTCTGATCAGCCTCCCGTTGAGTGGTTTCCCTAACACCTGTGAGTCCATAAATGACCGATTTTGGAGATCTCAGCCTGATGAGGCCTTCAAAGGAGAGATACCAGTGAGAATGTGAGACAGAGTGGCATAAATTAAAATTGTATATTTTCACACATGTTGCATTCTCAGGTAATGACTTAAATAGTTTATGTTTTTTTATTTTAGTGTTATGAAAGCACAAATAACAAAACATTAAAAATGATTATAGTGCAAAATAGGAGTAGGCTTTGAAAGTCCAACCATTACTAATGATGTTGCTTGTTTTTCTCTAGTGGTGCTTATTGACAGAATAATTTGCAATGACTGAATTTGTTTTATGTAGTCTTAGTATGGAGGAAAAGTTTGTCAGTGAATATTGAAAGTAAAATCTTTACTCTTTTCTTTCCTGATGATAAATATGTAAGTTGTTTTCATGGCTTAAGTATGTTTCCTCATTTGTAAAATTTGAGTGATGCCGTTTACCGTGTCTGACTGTGATAGGTAGACGCCTTGTATACAAAGCATCCAAGAGCTGCTTAGTAAAAATGTGCTGTCACAATGACAGATAGTTTAGAAGGATCAACTGTGAATAATAGAGAGGGTGGCTTGTTTCTGATGCATATTCAATATGGATATATATGAATATGGCTTAAAGTAACTCAGGGATTTGTGTGTGTGTGTGCGTGCAGTATGAAGTTTTAATGAAATCTGTATCATTCTATTGAGACAGGGACTAGTTAAATTGACTTAAGCAGACGACCTTGAAGGTTATTTACACAGAATGTGTATTGTTACAACTCAGTATTCATGTTGCCGTGTAACTATCCACTCAGACATTTAAATTCGTAGGAATCTGACCAGAAGCATTAAGTTTAGAAAAATCCACATTGATCATTTTCAGGGAATAAGCTTCTCTCTTTTGTGATTAAAGAAAATTTTGATTTAGTTTTCTGCACTCTGAATAGGTTTTAAAATATCAAAACATTGATTTGACATGTCAGCTTTTTTAATAGGAAAAAGCTCATGCTGTTTTATTATATAAATAAATGTTTTTGTATTTCAATACACTTGTATGATTTCTTGGCTGTTTGAGAAGTATTTTGCAAGATACTTAGATCACCTACTGTTGGAAAAATACAGACGTGGCTTTTATGAATATAGGCCTAGTACAGGTCTGTTGGTTTTTGCTACAGTGCAAGACATGTGGCCTAGGAGAGCTTTGATGCCGATGGCCATGAGGACAGATCCCAGATCTCAGTCTCCCCTCCTGTAAAATGAAGTGGCTGGACTGGATTCTTTCCTCTTCAAAGAAGAGTTTCCATGAGCCCGTGTCTTTTGTATATATTCAGGAGTATTAGCAATATCAGATTAAATACTGAATACCCCTCCCTTTCCCGAAGCGAAGTGCAGTATTTGCTATATAAGCTTTTAGTTATCTGATTCTTGTTTCTGATCCACAGGCAATTTTTGTGTTGCATCTTTCCCGGCAACCTGGAAGGTCTTTTTAGCCATAGGTGGCGCTGTTGCAATTTCTTACCGTCTTAATTTTCCTTTTTGTAAAAGAAGGCTTAAGCAACGTTATTTTGTTTTGATTACTTTGCTTAGTGCTTCAGGATAGCACAATGTCCATTATATCTGTCTACCTGGAAATATTATTCTGCTTATATCTTAGTTTTATTCTATCATCTCGCTGTGAACATTTCAGACTTCCTGTGCAAACAATGGCAACATCGGACTTTTCTTCCAGTGTTAGAAACCAGTGAGCCGGGATTTTATAAAGCAGATAGAAGCGGCCTCTGGAGCACCTTAAAGCTGAAAAGTGTACTGAGTTCCCTAAGTATTGACCCCGCCGCTTTGTGTCAATTGGTGGTAGGAGATTTGGTACATATACAATTGGGTGTAGTGTTTTGACTTGGGTTTGCGTGCACGCGCTGCCACTGAGCTACGTTATCCTGAATCAGTTCGTTCTGAGTTTTTCCCTCGTCTATGAGATGGGGACACTCATTTCTGCTTTGTAGAATTGTGAGAATTAGAAATTATGTAAAGTGTTTAGCACAGTGGGTATGTCAAAAGGACTCATAAACTTAACTGCTGTTTGGTGTGAAGCCATCATTTGATAGTCTTTGGCAATTACTGACAAACAGGAAAATAAGAAAAGGTGGTTTTATGATGAAAGATATTTGAGGAGGTTCCATAGTTCCTATATTCATAATTTAGCATCAGCAGAGTCAGAAGTGTTACACAGTCGCCCTGAACCAATGTTAAGCCACAGAAATTTTTGTTACTTCATATATGTTGGGGCTTAAGGGGACCCAATACTTATACACATGTTGTCTCCAGCAGCCAACTGAGAGATGAGAAAGAAGAACAGGCAGGCGATAAATGTCTCCTTTATTACTGATGAAGCCACGTTATCCATGAAATTCAGTGCTGTGGGAGAGTGGGTGTCATGACACTATGTCCCAGAATTAGAGACTCACGCAGTCCCACGTAACTCTGGGCCACAGCAAGCCTTCCCTTGAGAGGATCTAACCTAATGTACAGGGCTGTCTTGCCATGGAGCTGAGCATCCCGGGTGCTTCCAAAGGGTGGCCAACACTGGAGGGAAAGGAAAGGTTTCATATGCCCTGTTTGTCTCCCCGGAATCTCACCTCAATCTGTTAGTGCGAGGAGGGCTAACCGTGGGCCAGGGTTCAGGGGTGTGAAAGGAGAAGCAGTCTCCCATGGCCCAGAGGAGTGGGGAGGAGGCATCCCCTCCCTCAGTTTAAACAGGTGGTGGACTGGAAGAGAAGGGTGCTCCCCAAGAGTTTATAAGAGGGGAAATAAGGATTTCCTTTGGGACTCAGACTAGCCATGAAATACAGAAGATGATCAGATGGGAGACGTAAATCACTTTCTTATTAAATTGACATTTGTTGGGCACCAAAAATGTGCTACATTCTTTTCTGAGAGTTTTACAGAAATGAATCCTTCAATCTTCACAACAAGTGAGTAAGGAAGATTTGATTGTTATTCCAGGTTTACAGTGTGGAAATTGAGGTACACAGAGGGTAAATAAGTTGGCCAAGGTCACAGAGCTAGTAAGTGGCAGAGCTGGGATTTAAACCCTGGCTGTCTGGTTTCCAGGCTCCCAGGGATGGGCTTTGGGTGTTTAGAGGTATCTGCATCCCTGGATCTCTGTACCTGTGTGCATCAGTTAACCCAGAAAAGACAGGGGAAGGAGAGTTATACAGGTGCTCACAGTCATGTCTCAGCCACTGTTCACGGAGAGTGCACCGTGATTGGAGTTAATTGTCTTCTGGGCAGCAGATATGTTCTTATAACAGAAATTTAGTCCATTGAGTTAGTCTAGAAACCCTTCCTGCTCTGCTTCTGTCCACGATTGCCATGTGACTGCCTGCCCGAGTTTGGGCCGTTGAGGAGAAACTGTGCTCATGGTTGAACTCTGATATTTCAGTCTGGTTTATAGTTTCACATTTCCTGTTACATTAATAAATTAAATTTCTGGTTTTCTTGCATCAGTGTGTCATAAGTTTGGTTAATGTGAAACCAGTCAATGGGAGCCCAGGTATAATTTCTGAGCACGTTGTGACATTTCTACACGTGCAGACATGGCTGGAGGATGTCCATCTTCCTCACTGATTTCTCCCAACAGCAGGGTCCTCTCCCACCCCCAGATATGAGGATGGGAGCTCTCTGAGTAGGCCAGTCAGAGGCCGAGTACACCAGTCAGAAAACGATGAAGTACCTGGAAGTGGGTTTAATAGAAGAAAAGGGCTTCCAGGTTGTCTGATGGGCTGTTCGAGTCAATTTGGTGAAAAGCTGTCCACTGTCTGTGGTTGAGCTACTTCTTTGCTTTTTAAAAGTCTGTATTACATGAAGGGATTTTAAAAAGTAGAAAGGAGTGATTTCAGGTGGTACATCCACACCGGTGAGAAGGGATAGATGACCGCCTGTGTGAGGCTTAGATAGAGTCTTACAAACTTCGTAAAACAGCTTTAAAAGCTCTGCCGTCTGAGTGCACTTCATAAGGGGTCCAGTTCATCATGGCCGTGCTGAGAGGGCAAGTAAATGATGATGGCAGAAAGGACACGGAGGCATCAAATAGGTCTCAGTCATGTTCCGTGTTTAGAGGATGCGGCACAGTGTAATATATTTGAGCTGGTTTTCCACTGAACACTTTTGAATGTTTTCTGGGACTCCCCAGTTCCCCAAGTTTCCATGCAGCTGGGTGTCCCCTCAGAGGAGCACTGTCAGCGCTTGCCCTGGGCTGACGTGGTGTCACGGGGAGCAGGACGGTCAGCGTCCCCGGCTCCTCCGAGCTCCGTCTCCTCATCCGCAGAGCCGGGTTCTCATCCGTGTCTACTTAGTAGGGTTGCTGAGAATCACACGTGATGGTTGTCAGGTGTGATATGTGGTTGTCTCTGTGATTGTCATATAGTCAATATTTGATAGAAACACTTGTTTTTTATTATAAATGTGGCTCCTAGATTGCAGTGGTTTTCAGTATGCATTTGTTTTATAAATTTTTTCTTATTTTTAAATAAGCACTTCTGTTTACTTATTTTCATGAAGGTACTGGGGATTGAACCCAGGAACATGTGCATGCTCAACAGGTGCTCTACAACGGAGTAATACCCACCCTCCTTGTCTGCACTTAATAATAAATGTTTCAAAACACAAAATAGTTCTTAAACACCATCATGGGACCTATTTTCTGCATAGACAATTGAATACATATGCTATTTCATTAAGAATAAATGTCGTAGGGGCCACGTTTCTGAATCTGTTTACGTGTTTAAAAACGATCATAAGTAGTGATAAACACGAGTCTTGGATCCACTACTTATTAGGGTTTGCTTTGCCATTATGGGAAATTACGTTCTACAGAGAAGGCTAATTGGGTCTCTTTGATATTTGGATGATTTAGCAATGTTCAAGGCTTTCAAAAGCTGACAGTTTTGTATTTTAAACTAACTACAAAGTTATCTTCTAGAAGTTGGAAGTCCTTAGCTTGTGAAGTGCCCAGTAATTCAGTGTGTATATGTCTGTGTCACTGTGAACGTGTGTGTGTGTGATTTCAGGAATTTAGCAATAAGTTCCATATAGCCTTCTGATACATTTCTCCTCCAGTTCAAGGTGTAGGTATATATTTACACAAATAAATTGATACTCTTTTGTCATTTGGCATATTTGTGGGAATAAGAGGTTCTCATACTTGTTTCAGAAGGGTTGGGGAGCATGAGCTTAGAAAATGAGAGGAGATAGTGGCAGGAAGGTTCTTTACACTTTGTGCAGGATGAGAAACAGTAGATTTCTTTTTTCTTCTAAAGCAAACTGGCACTGAATTTTAGCATACTAATGCTCAGAATTGCTTTTCTGATCAGAGACAAGTGCCTCAGATTTTTCAAGGCAACATGAATGATGAAATGTGTTTCAGCATTTATCTTTAAATGTAGTTTTATTTTTCAAGTAAAAGGCTATATAGCCTGTTCTTTTTTCCAGCAGAACAAGAATTTCTCATTGATCCAGGTACGTGATCAATGTGTTTAGTTTCTCTGGGTTTTTTTTTTTTTTAAGTGCTTGTTTCATTCTGGTGTGAATGAATGTTTGAAATTTCAGGATTTTGATCTTTAGAACATGCTGAATTATCAGAACTGTTAAAAAACTGATGTTTGGTCCTTGTATGGTGGGGCAACCTATTGATTTATATTGTCTGTTAAAGAGGGAAATTCTTCCTCTAGCCTGCAGATAATTAAGTAAATGGTTTGCAGTGTACCTTTCAAATTATTTGAATGCATTGAGCATGTTTGTCCAGTGAATTTTGAATTGAGTCATAATAATGACTTTGCTTTGATTCTGTGGCTTTTGTCCTCTCCACAAGAATTTGAATTCTGTGTTGCATTTTGTATACGTGTTCTTAAAGGGGAAGAAATTTTGCATTTTTTACAGAGGTGAGTTTTCCTAGCCCCTCTGAATGCCTTCTGTAATTGATACAGCGAAAATCTGTTATTGCAGTGCTTAATTATTTCTTAAACTATTTTTTGTTAATCGGAAACAATGACAAAGAATGATAAGAAAAAATATGAAAACCTTCCTTCCTTTGAAGAATAGAAATGAGGTGGTCAGGCTCACGCAATCTTTGTGCCTGACACACTTACTTTCATGTCATTGTGTATCATGATTCGGAGATGGAGTTGCTTCAGGTTTGTAGATTTTTGTTTTAACATTTGTGTTGAATTCATTCTCTAGGCTGATGATTCCTGTTGCATTTGTAGAAAGTGTACATGAAGGGAAACAAATGCTTTGTTTTGTTTTCTGGAGGCCTGAGTTGCTGATGAGAAAAGAGAAGAGGGTGGGCTGAGGAAAATAGTGACAGACCCTCACCTCCAGGCTGAAATTGATGAACAAAAAGTCAAATATGTGTATCGGTATTTGACAAATAGAAGCCAGACAGCCCAGACTGTCTAGTTATGCCCAAAGGAAAGTACTGAATTCACCCGCAGAATTAGGTGCTTTACCAAATAAAGCAGCTTAGAGCAATCAGAAAAATCAGTAATATGATGAGATATAAAAAGAATATAATGTCTTTTATTTCTGAAACTTTTCTACGTTAAGTTGTGTAGAGCTAAAATTAAGTTTCAAGCACCAGGAGTTAAGAGTTTAGGTGGTTCTGTAGGGTCGTTATTCAGGGATGTGTCTAGACCCTGCTGGAGTGGCCGAATCTGGCAGGAAAAGACCCAGAGCCAGGATTTGTCATCCTAGGATGTCCTCCATAATGGTTCCATGTGGGAGCCCATGATTGGGTTAACAAGTTGTAACACACCCCAGCCGCCTGTCAACTTTAAGAAGAAAAAATGTGCTTAGTAACTGCTTTTAAGCAAGCACCTGTGCATCCACACTCCTGTCTCCTTGCCATAAAAAGCAGAGACAATGCCTTGCTTGCATAGTTGAGGTTTTAGATAGCACTCTGCTCATTGTACAGCAATGACCCAGGCCCTCAGATATAAACGCTGGGCCTGCGTGGTGTTAGATAGTCTATTAGCCCCAAAACAGGGACCTGGCTGGTCTGGTGTTCTGCTGTGTAATGAACATGTCTAAAGAATGTATCTTGTTCCCCTCTCCCCAAGACTTCCCTATAGGTACACTAAGCCTTTGTACTTATGGTGGATTCTACAATCTCTGTCTCATCCTGTCTTTCCCCAAGTTCCTGTTTACTATCACACAACTGTTAATGACTTTTTCCTTTGATTATACACAATAAATGTGGGAGCATTTGAGAGACTCGTAGAGTTGGCTCCCTAATCCCTCTCGCTTTCTTTCCTTTTTCCACAGTCTTGAGTAATTCATACCGTGTAGGTAAGATTTCTGCCAGCCAGAACCCACAGTTCCAGGTGAGAAGGATGCAGGTTTTATCTCTCCTACCCAAGGGAGAGAGAGAAGATAATTGAGATCTGCTTCCCCGTGGCCCCTTCCTGCCCCAGGGCCACTCCAGTTCACCTGCAGCCTTCTGGCCTCTGCTCTCAGGGCCTCTGTCCCAGGACTGACTGCAGCCTTTTCTTCCCTTGTCAACATTTCCTGTGCCTTTCAGAAGTTGGTCTGTTCTCTGGAATTTAACCCTGGCAGATGTGATGGTGGTCAGCGTGCTGGTGGGCGGTAACTTGGGGACTTCCAGGAGCTATCTTGATTCTCCTTAGTCTCTCATTCATGGTTAAAGAACTGTCGTGCACCGTAGGAAGCCCATTCACGTGAGGTCAACACAGCATTGCATCACTTTCATTTTATTTTTGAATTTTCAGTGGAGAAATTATTTGTAGCAAACTGTTTCAGATCTTCGGCTGCCTGCTTTCCTCACCACAATTTCCTTGTTGGCTCTGGCGCTTGTTGTAAGAACCAGGTTTCTTCTCTGGTCATTTGTACCAGCTGGGCTTGCCGAATCCTTGATTTGCATTTGAAGCAGACTGCTTCTTCGTGATGTCAAGCTGATTTTCCTTGTCATGTCTGAATATTTCGTGCACACTCAGCAACTGTTTCAAGTGAAATGCCCTTGTCCAATTTCGGTTAACTCACATTTGCTGATCTCCTGCTTTCATGCTGAGGGCAGTTTCTTCTTCCTGTAATAAAAGTTAGGAATTTGCATTTACTATGGGAAGGTACTAGCCCGAGGTGCTTTTGTTCTTAACAGTTTTAATACAATTCACCCATTAAAATGTACAGTGGATTTTACTCTATGCCCAGAATTGTGCATCCTAGTCAATCTTAGAACATTTTCATCCCCCCAACAGGAAACCCCTTATGCATAAACAGACATTCCCAACTTCCCCATCCCCCAGCCCCAGGGAGCCACTCTTCTCTCTCTGTGGATTTGCCTGTGATGGACATTTCATGCAAATCGAGTCACTTCATCTAAGTGGAACCGTCTATTGTGACTGACTTCTTTCGCACTGAGTAACATTTTCAATATTTGTCCACGTTGTGGCCTGGGTCATTCCTCTATGCTTTGCTATTGTTGAATAATAGTCCACTGTATGGCTGAGCCCCTCTGTTTACAAATTCATCACGTGATAGACATTTGGGTTGTTTCTGTTTTTTTCGCTCTGACTAGTAATGGCGCCGTGAATATTCCTGTACGAGTTTTTATGTGAACATTAGTTTTCAATTCTCTTTCTTGTGTGCCCAGGAAGCAGAATTGATGGATCACTCAGAAATCAAATGTTCAACTCTCTGAGGACGTGCCAGGCTGTTTTCCAAACTGGCCACGCTGTGTTACGTCCTCACCAGCAAGGGCTGCGCGCTCCGCTTCCTCTGTGTCCTCATTAGAGCTTGTTACTCTTTTTCTGATTATAATCCATTGTAGTGAGTGTGAAGCGGTTTCTCCTAGTGGTTTTGATTTGATTTCCTTTAGAGCTAGTGTTATTGAACATTGTTTCATTGTGCTTATTGGCCATTTGTTTATTTTCCTTGAAAAATATCTTTTCAGATCCTTTATTCATTTTTTAATTGAGTTGCCTTTTTATTATTGAGCTGTGGAATTTTTTTTTTGTTTGAGATACAAATTCCTTATCAGATAAATGATTTGAAAAAATTTTCTCCTCTCTGTTGTTTTTACACTTTCTGGATGGTGTCCTTTGAAGCAAAGTTTTAAATTTTAATGAACTCCAATTTATCTCTGTTTTCATTTTTCCTTGTGCTATTGGGGTAACATTTAATAGCTGAGGTATTTTATTTAAACTTGTATATATAAAATAACTTAATTCTTTGGACTGTTCTAGGAGATGGGTGCGGTTGTTGTCCCCAGTCTATGCATCGGAGACTGAGATGCAGAGAATTTGACTGACATATCAGTGTCAAAGCTACCCAGTGCTGTGGGAATTCAGACTCTCATGTTTTTCCCTAGCATCTGAGCTCTTCACCATCATGCTCCACTCTTTCCAGGAATCGTTAATGAAAAAGTCTTTCCTTTTTTGATTTCTTGTTAGTTTGTTTTCTCATTGGGGACCTCATCCCCTCATTGTCCTGACAGAGAGCAGTGTAGGTTTATTTTAGGTCTCATGTAGACAGAAGCATTGCTATCAGTTAACTTCTTTATTACTCACACTCCAGTGATGATTGTTGCTAGTTGACCTAATCAAGTCATGCTTAAGTCTTTCCTGCTCATGATACTAAAAACAGTCATGACTTACAGAATGCTCAAAAAAGAAGGTAGTTGATTGATTTTATTTTGCCAACCAATCAAACAAATCAAATAAAAACCCCGGTGTTGACACAGACTATAAGCCCTCCAGAATAGGGTCACTGTCTTCCTTGTGTTTCATTTATTTGGTCACAGTGTCTCGATAGTGCCTTGCTGTCCAGCAGTTTTGTGAGGATACGGTGCTCATGAATCATTGTAAGGACAGAATTTTGACAACAGACTGTGTTGTTCATTTCATGAGGGAAAAGGTAATATGGAATTACTGCTCAGATATGTTTTAAAATTAAGCTTTGAATTTTAAGAATAGTTCAAAAAACCAAAAGAAAATTTTTTTCACTAATTTTAGATCTATCTTAGACACATTATGGTTACATAGCAGAATAATTTATCAACTAGATTTAACAAGAGGAGTGTAATATTGATTACTTGTTTTAGTTGAAATATTCTACCTGGGATAAAGTAATCAGTGCCCATAAAAGAACAAATATGTTTATATTTCTATGCAACATGGGAGCAGGCTTCATATGTTTCTATATAATATATACGACTGTGTGTTTTAATCTTTCTGTCAGTGTTTTAATAGTTCTTTAGCAATTTTGTAACTTTTGAACTCTTCTAAGAAAATCACTCCCAATTCTCGTGCAGTTTGTACTGTGTATCCTGTCTTATGCGTGGGATTCCACTGTACCCTCAGTGAGGAATTTCCTCTCCTATTGAGTTAGTAGTAGAGTTAAAGGAACTGTGATTTCTAGGCCTTTGATCTCCATGTGTTTGCAGTTGGCTGTCAATCACGATTTTCCCTTTCCTGAGTTTTCATTGTTCAATTAGAATTTTTGAAAATAACTATTAATATGTTGCATTGGTCTCCCTAGAAACTTGACGTGTTTGTGCTTTTCAGTTTTCAATTAATGAAAAATGAAAATGCACTCTTGTTTTTACGTAGTCCTTTTTCACTAGATATTTGTTTATATCTTTATTTTTAAAATAATTTTTCCAAATGAATGAATCGGTGTGCATGTTTTAAAGGATAAATTACTTTCCATTTTTCTTATTGTAACAGTTATATTCATTGTAGAGAATTTAGAAAATAAGGATAAACATAGCAATAACTTCACAATGGCCTCTAATCTAACCTAGAGATACAGTTGTAAGGTTTGAAATTGAGAATTACATGTCCTCTCACGTTGTTCTTCTTTTCCAAGTACATTTTGGTTACTGAGACCCTCGAATTCCCATATGAATTGTAGCAGCAGCTAGTCAGTTACTGCAGAGTAGCCCGCAGGGATTGTGATCGAAGCCACGTTGAGTACACGGATCGCCCTGGGGAGCACTGCCATCCCAAGAGCGCTGTCTTTTGATAGAGGAATGTGCGTGGAGTGTCTGTCCTGGTATTTAGGTCTTCTTTAACTTTTGATTCAACAATGCTTTGAGTTTACAGAGTATTATTTTACTTTTTTTTCTTTGCCTTTATACTGAGCACAAGTGTGCAAGGTACCGGGATCAGAAGTGTATTTGAGCCCCGCAACTTGCTGCCACCATGGACGCTGAGCTCTTGCTTCACCTGCTGTACAATCTTGCACAGAATAGGATCTCAGTAACTCTGTCTTGAATGAATGATTATATGATTCTAGGATGATGCTTGAGAGTCGTTGTGATGATTTTTTTCCCCAGCCTTTCTCCACTTCTTAACTATGCCCTTCCTCTTCCTTTCCTCCAGTCTGGGTTTCAGCATTCCTGTGGCATTGATTTTTCTTGTCTGTGGACTCTTCCTTTCACTGGTTCACGATAATGTTACATGTGGGCTGCGGAAACTTGCTAGATGTCAAGAAACAGCAAATCCATTGTATCCTAGTATTTTTAGAGTGTGTTATTGTTTTATCGATTGAAATTAATTCAGCTGCCCCTTGAACTCTCCTATGATCTCTTTTCGCCTTCCTACAGCTGATACTGCTCTAGTTGCTGCATGTGCCCTTTCCCCAGCCTTGGTTTTGGAGTTGAGTAAATCACCAACAGTGAAGCCCTCTCTTTAAAAGATGAAGAGAACATTTGCTCCTTCTCCCTGGTTGGGGACTTGGATGAGATGAGGTACCAGATAAAGAATGGAAACCCCACCTCATTCTGACCCCCGCTCTTTCCGTTCATTCCTCCAGGGGAAAAGAGTACAATTCAATAGTATAAAGATTGATTGTGAGCTAGTGAGATAGACAAGACAACCGATCATTTATTAAATATCCTTTCATGTTAGAAACAAATGTATTACACACACAAACAGCACACAAATCACGGTAGTACCGTGGTTACAAACGTGGGTCCGATTTCGAGTTCTGCTCTGTAGTGACCAGTCCTGTGAGATGGAGAAATGGTAGGTCGGCTTAGCCTCTCCAGAACTGGTTTTCTGTCCTGCAGAGATGGGGCACGCTAGGCGTCCCCACCCCGTAGAGGTGCTGTGGGGTGTAAATGACGTGCGTGGGCAGCCCGAGCACAGCTGCTCGTTCCTCGTAAGTGCAGGATCGCATAGCTTTTGCGGTGACGGCTTTATGACCGCCCCGTGTAGACTCTCAGTTCTCCGAAGGGATGCCTTGTGGTTTGGAGATGGGATTCTCACTTCTGAAAATACCCAAGGATAGTGTTATTGGGCCCTGCTGATTTCAATCTATTCTTTAGAAAGTACATATTGTAGATATATTTTTCAAACATGCATGCTTTTTTCTTTTACTATATAAGTTCTACCCTCTCATCTCTTGGTGTGACTTTTCATGGAATTCAGGAAACATTCCTAAGCTACCTGCCTCTTCACAATTCTCCGTGGTGGTTTCCTTCCCTGACTAGAAGAGGGTTTTGCATAGGAAATTTTATTTGTTCCCCTTTTCTTGGAGTCTGTCTGTCTGCCCATCTTTTACCTCTCAATCTGTCCATTTATCTACCCACTGATTCTTCTGACATGTTCCAAAACGCATTTCAGGCAGCTTACAGAAGAACAGATATCAAATAAACAGGTGAGAAAATGGGGCCAAGTTCATACAGTGAGGCTAGGAGGCGAGCCTGTGTGAGGGTTGTAGGCGTGAGACACACGCCTCTTCCCTGTGACTTACAAGATGGACAGAAAGAGTGTGCCTGAGGCTGCCAGCAGACACAGGGAAACAGGGCTTGTGGGAGATGCTCACTGGCTGTGAAATATTAAATAAGTGGCTGAGCTATTAGGCTTAGAAGAATATTTTGAGTGTCTTCCAAAATCAGAGTATTGCATCTTTTATTTTGTGAGAGTTCTACGTATAGTTGGTTACATTCTGTACCTGGAAGTTTCTCCAAAACTCCTCCCCACGTGAGTCCCATGGCTTGGGATTGGGGTGATTCTGCTCATTGACGGGGGTTGGCCAGAAACCGAAAATGAAAGCCTCAAAGGAGCCTGGGATTTGTCAGTTATGTTTTGTCAGTTCTGTAGAGTTCAAAAAGTGTTTTCACAGTTTCTCTCCATCTGAGGCAGCAGCGTGCTCTCTTACCAGCATCAGGAGCTCAGGGCCACGGGATGGTGGGGGCTGACTGCACTGCCCTCAAGACAGCTGAGCTAGTCACTGCAGGTGTGGTTCTTTTACATAGGGCATTTCATGTTCTTTACTAGAATGTTTCAACAGGAAGTTAATTAACTGAGTTAATTAACATTTAATAAATATGATCTTTGTTGAAAAAACACTTATAGGTAGAATATAAGCTGTGAAGACTTCAAAAACGGTTTCATTACTGAAATTTCATTTGGGAAGATACACAGTTTATCTTATAAATGCCTCTCTTTTAAAGTAACAAAGAAACAAGACAGAAAAGGCAGAGGATGATTTCTGTTCTTCCTCTCGGCTTACAGGTGCCCTCACCCCCAGTAGCATCTATCCAGACACCAGCACTGACACTGGCCGTGCTCAGAACTGCTTCAGCCCTGAAGACACTGCTGACAAATAGAAGGGGGCCGCGCCCTGTTACAGCAGGTGCTCTCACTTTGTGGGTCCTTATGTAACTGCGTGGTGTTAATCAGGATCGCCCGTTGTACATTGTGTGATGCTGCTGCCTTGTCTCCTAGTTACTTGTTTCTCTAAATATTCATGTATTTTTCTCCAATGCGTGCTACTACACACCTGAAAATGCTTTTTTCAGATGAAAAAGAATGTGCATTTAAAATAATAAGTGAAAAGGGGGGCAAAAGGGGCTATCCTGGTCCCGCTAATCAAAGATAATAATTAACACGTTGACATCTTTTTTCTATCATTTCGTCATTGAGTATCACCTCTGTCATAAAAAACCAGAGAGCACTCTGTGCCTGTTTTCTGTGTGGACACCTCCAGTTTCCATTCGGCTTATTATATATTTTTCTACAATATTCTATCTCGCCTGGCGTGATTTTTGATGACCAGTATAGCATTCTGTCTTGTGGAGGTATCATCCATTTTACTTCGGACTTAAATAAACTTTTAAATTCCAAGTATACTTAACTGAAACACAGAAAAGATAACTGTGGTGGTACAGGAAGGCCCCTACCTCCCTTCCCCTTATTTCCTGAGAGTAAAAGCTGTTGAAAATTGGTATATATATTTCATGACCTTTATGCCTATGACATACATATATACACACATATGAGATTTCTATGTTTACCTGTGTGTATATAAGCTTTATTGAAAAATAAGGCCATACTATATGTTTTTCCTCAGCTCGCTTTATTCACTCAGGTGTATATCATAGACGTCCTCCCACTAAAGAATCACCCGGTCCTTTCAGACAGATTGGAGGGGTCTCCTGATGTGCGACTGTGGTCTCTTGTCCACGCACACTTTTGGTGGGAGAATGCTGTGGACAAGGCCCTGGACCACGGTGAAAAGCCGGCTCCCTCAGTGCTCGCAGCTCGCTGTGATTTACCGCATCATTGTCTTGATGGTGGACAGTTAAGTTTTCTCCATTTTCCACTGTCAGAAAGGATGTTTGACTGGCATCCTTCTTGAACAGACATTCCTGTGATCTTGAATGAGTATTCCTTTAGTTAAGGCTTCTTGAAATTTAGTCCCTGGATGTGACATTTACATTCATCACAGACTCCTTTCAAGTGACTCTAGAAATTCCTTCTCCATTGGGGAATGAAAAGATGCACAATTAATTATGTAACCAATTCTCTATTGCTGGATATGATTTCACTTCAGGTTTTCTTCCCAACATTGTAAACAGTGCTGTGTAAATGCCCTGATTGATACATCATTTTGGACTGAATTTTTCTTTTTCCTAAAGGAAACGATTCCTAGAAGTGGTGTTGAGTCAGTGTGTACGTACGTTTTTCAGAGTTTACATATCCATTGACATGTCGTCCTCCGAAAATGTCGCTCATGGTTTGTTCTCCCACAGATGGACACTAGATAGAATATCTATTAAAAATATTTGTGCATATGATGAGCAAAAGTGCTTTTTCATTGTTTTAGTTTGCATTTGATGACCAGTGAGGTATTGAGCATTTTTTACTCATTAGCGATTTGAATTTTTTAAAATGAATGATTCCTTTTGTCCTTTGTACACATTTAAGTGAGGGACCTTCTTGTTGTTATTTGACAGCTCTTTGTATGTTATGAACATTAACTTCTTGTCTTCATCAACATGTAACACAGAGCTTTTTCTTGTCATTTCTTGCCTTTCATTTTGTTCAGGAGGATTTTTATTTTGGTTGTGTCTCAAAATATTCTTATGATAGCAAATGTCTTCCTTATGGGTTTTACCTTTGACATTATTCTTAGAAATACTTTCTTATAATGGAATAAATCTCTTCTGTAGGTTTTTTTTAATCTCTAAGATGGGGATGATAGTAGTACTTGTTAATGTAAGGGTAAGTTGAGTTAATAAGAGCAAAGTGTTGTATTTGCTGTTATTAGTACTTTTTAATAGTTACATCACGGTCTGTAATTTATCTTGTGGTCCTTATGAGAGGAATAGAATTTATTCTTTCCAGGTGATTCTCTGATTGTCCCAGGACAATTATTGAAGTCATACATTTCTCTTTGATTTGAAATCCCACCTGTACAACTTACTTATGTACACTAGAGTCTCTTTTTGAGCTCATGGTTCCCTTCTGTCAATCTGCCTTTCTTACTCCAGCACCATATCTTACATATTGTAAAAATTTATTTAATAGTTGTCAGTCTGAGTTTTTTTTTGATTCTTTTCCTCCATCCCAAATTTTCTTGTCTAGTATTATGACTTTATTATTCCTGAAGAATTCCAAAATATTTTGTTCAAGTTAAAAAAAATCAGATTGTGTTTTTCATGGGATTTTTTAGTAAGTTTTGAATTATTTAATGAGAACATACATCTTTACAAAACTGCTTTCCTCCATGCAACTTGTTGATGTCTCTACATTCACACATCTTACTTTACCCCTCAGTACAGTCCTGAAGTTTCTCCATTTAGAACATGAGCATTATTTTTGAATTTATTCCAGATTATTGTTTATGTTTTTGTCAATTTTGTAAGTGAGAATTTTTTACTATTATATTTTTAAATGCTTAAAACTGACATTGAGAAAGGAAGATTCGGTTTGTAAATACTCACTTTGTAACTTGTCATTTAAACTTGTAAGTATTAAGTACTTGTTCCAGAATCCTTTCTTTTTTGTTTTTAAAAATTTGTGTCCAAGATTCTCAAAATGGTCATAGCTGAGTAGTACAGGTGGGGAGACAAATGGAGAGAGGTAGTGTGGCTCATGTACAAACTGTGAGCAGTTTCATGGCTGCTTTAGGCTGGAGGAGCCACATAAGAGCCCAGGTTAGACCAAGGATGGCTTTGTATGCACTTGAAAGCCAGCTTTCCTGCCTGTATGGTGAAGCCTGGTGGGCGTGGCAGGTAGATGATCAAGGTCTGATCAAGATCATTGGCTGCACAGAGCGCTATGTCTGTGAGAACTGGTGACCACTACCATGGAAAATGCTTGGTGCCAGGAACACTGCAGGGGAGCTGGGGAGCCTGTGTGTTAAGGATTTTCCAGTCCTGGGAGTGGGAAGATCAGACTCTGCATTCAACTCTGAGTTTGAATTCATCCTCTTTAGTTTACTGGTCCTCTGACTTTTGTCAAGTTATACATCCTGTTTGAACTCCTGCTTTCTTGTCTCTCAAAACAGGAGAATTATGGCCTGCTGCTAGAGTGTTTCATCAGGGTAAATGATTTGTGTCTATAAGATGCCACGCACAGTCACAAGCTCAGTGAGAAATGAGCTGACGCCTCTTCTTCTGCAACTCAGTGCTCGATAAGTCATCAGGGAAAAGTGAGTCCCTAATTTGTATGTGGTGCAAGGAAGAACAAAAGTAACGTCTTGCCTTTCCATGGCAGTATTCTTACTTTTTGCTTCATGTACCTCTTTCCCCCTTTCCTCTCCCCTTTCACCTCCACCACCAAGAGTCTGAGACTCTCTCAGAACACTAGATTCAAGTTAATTTAAATGTTGGCTCATCCCCATGAAATGACAGTGACTTAAAAAAAAGTGTACACATCCCAGACTTGATTGTATTTGATTTACACACACACACGTGCACACACACACACACACATCAGGCTACTTCCCATTTGCTGAGGGAGAAGGACCACTTTTTCTGAGTTTTCATTTACTAAGAGTGAGAGCAAAGTCTCTTAAGCAGAATTTCGCCTGGCTTCGTGCATGGTTTTTTAAATTGGATTTCTGCTTTGTGTCCATAAAAATATTCTCCTATTAGAAGAGAGGAAGTGGAGACATAGATATTCTGCTGAGATATTGGTGTTATCATATTTGAGTTTTAAACGTCTTTAGACAGCATAGAATCGTAAATTTTTATGGGTGAGAATCCATGATGGTGTAACTTGGACAAGAACCTTGGTCTCCTGCCGTCGTGTCCACGTGGGTGAAGAGGCAACTGGGTGGGGGATGGCAGGAATCCTTCTTGCTTGAGTTCCAGGGGCTTGTTAGTTTACATTGCTCAGCTGCCTTTAGTTTACGTCCATGTGGCTTCTCATGGGAAAGACACTATGTCTTGAAAGACTGAGTTACTAATCAGCAAAAAGCTCTGGACCCACTCATATTTTCCAGAGTTTTTCTGCTGACCTGCTGACAGTATATATAAATGAGACCTAACAAACTACTGGATATAAAATCCTTATTGTTATCATTTGCATTCGAGTTCCATAGGAATGGGGTGCTGTCTCAGGCTGTCTAAGGCTAGATCTGAATAAAAATAGGGTGATAGACTGTGCTGCTGGACCCTCTCCAGTCGAATAGGATTTCCACCTTAGTTTTTAGAATCAGGCAGATGAGTTCAAATCTTGTCTTTACCAGTTATTAGCTTTGTGACCTTTGGGAAGTAACTTTACATTTTTGGGTTCCAATTTTCTTTATCTGTAAATAAGTTCAGTATTTATTTTAGGGTGTTTGTTTTAGAATTGAATGAGCTAATTCCCTAATTTATTCCTAAAATACTGATCACATGGTTCTATGCTGGTGCCTTAGTAGTTGATTACTAAGGGACTCAGCAGTGTGAATGGGGTTGGGGCCCCCTGGATCATAGAGCTTATATTCCAGGATATGCTTGTAAAAGACTGGATTGCAGTGGATTTTAGTAAATGTCCATTCCCTTCCTAATCCCCATTGATTGTGTATATATCGTTATACTAATATATGAACAATTTTTTTTGCAATTTAAATCTCTTTGTAGTATTTAAATAATGTAGCTATAACAAAAATATGTGAAATAAAATGATTTGAATTTTATTTTCCTTTCAATAAGCAAAACAAAATAAAATAGAAAAGAAAAGAAAAAGTATTGAAGGAGTAGAAATAATTTTATTTCCATGGAATCAACTCCCTATGTTAGGTTTTTCCATTGTGTTGTTAAACAGCGTATAAAATTAACAGGATGTGACTTCAGTGTTGATAGCTAGGTGAGTATAGTTTCTTTTTGTTGTTGTCTTTGATGAATTATTTGCACTAGATCATAAATGATGTGCATGTTACATATTGGAAACGAGGAAACAGTGGAGACATACTAACTCCAATGCAGTCATTTTGTTACCGAGTCCAAACTCGTTCTGCTCGCCTCATGACAGGCCAATAAACCGAGAGATGAGGTGTTGGACCAAGGAATAGTGGCTTTATTTGCAACGCTGGCAGACCCAGAAGACGGCAGACTGATGTCCTGGAGAACCATCTTTCCCAAGTCAGAATTCTGTCTCCTTTTATACTAAAAAGGGGTGGGGATGTGGTTGCTTGTTGCAAACTTCTTGCTGTATGAATTGTTTGTCCTTTGAATCCACTGTTCTTGCAGCTGTCCATGTGGATCAAATCATGGTGCCCCTGTAAAACCTCCAAAAAAACCAAGGTTATTCTCTATTTTGCAACTTACCATCTCTACAGAAGTGCAGATGAGCTAACATTTTTAAAGATCAGGGCCAGGAGAATAGGCTTTCCTGTAGATTTCAGGCTAAAGGAAACTCTTTAAAAATCGTGCAGAGCTACCAAGTTTGAGCCTAGAAAACAGGGCACATGTTTAAACCCAAAGGAACAGATCTAACATAGAGTCAAAATTGTTCTTTTTTATTACAATTCCCTTTTCAGCTTCATAGATAATTTCAGTAAGAAACAGGAGCAATTTTGTATTTTTGCTTCTTAATAACCGATTACTGGGCCAACTACATTTTTGTGAGCAGGGATGTTGTGCGGGCATTGGGGTGAAAGCAAACTCTTGTTGGGGGTGGCCTACCCTGCAACATGTGTGATGCCCTGTGAGTGTTGGTGAGGGTCCCCCTAGCCAGGGGCTCTCTTCAGGAACTAGCATACGGGCATTGACCTCTGGAGACCTCTTCTTCGGCTGCAGGAATTTTTTTCAGATTCTGCGGTTGAAAAATCACTTCAGCTGGGGATAATTAGGGAAAAAAGGAAAATAAAAAGGGTTTGGAGTAGAGTTGAAGAGTAGGACATAAGATCACGGAGCCTGAGTGCTTGGCAGCCGAGCCTCGGTAGAGAGGGGAGCAGAGGTGGGGAGGGGCCTGGCTCCGGAACCAGCTCCTGTACCTGTACCCGCGCCCAAGCCACATAGCTTTTAATTGGCCTGGGCCACCTCTCTGGGCTGGATGTCACCCTGGGCAGAACCTTGAGAATCGATGGTAAGGGGTGGGCAGCACTCACCTAGGGGGTCACTGAGGACTTCGTTCAAGTCCACGGTACCTTTTCTGGTCATGTGTCTTCACTTGTCCTTTATCTCAGGATCTGAGGAGGAGGAGCAAGGAACTCAGTGAGAGATCCAGGAAGATATCCGACTGTGTTAAGAGAGGACACAAAAAGTGAAAAGGGGAGTGAGGACACTTGCAGCAAAGTACAATGACTTCACAACTATTGCACAGAGCTGCAGGTGTGAGAGAGCCAAAGCCTGTCTCAGAGTGCAGGGGACAAGTGGAAAGGAATGGCAAAATTTCAACTGACAATTGAAATTTTGTCAAATAGCCTGCTACTGTTGTTTGTATCACTTGAATGAATGCAGGCAGATTTCTGTGGGTAATTTCAGGTTCACTCAAACCCACCAGCTCCTCTTGCCCCCATCGGGGATGGGCTTTCTCAAGCACAGTGCCCCTCCTGCTGGGTGGGCCACGCTGCTGGTCCTCGCCTGGGGCCGGGCTGCTGCAGGGCACTGAGTCCCCGAGGCACGGCCTGCTCTTGACTGGGGGCCTCAGTTTCCCCTGCAGTGCAAGAATGCCGGTGACTGAGTTAGAAGCATGCATCCAAGCTGTCCTTGTCCTCGGCATCCCAAAGCGGAGCCGGGAAGCTCCCGAATTTCTCCAGGATGCGGTCTACATTCACCTTCGGCAGGTGAGTGTATGTCCTTATAGAAGTTGAGGAATAACTGCAGTTTTCTTGGAACTTTCTCACCACTAGTCCATCTGATTTTTCTGTGCTAGGATGCAGTATGGCCTGCTAAAAACTCTGGAGTCAGATCTTGAAACCCTGATGAAGAGGATTATTTATTTCATTTCCCTATATGATAGTCTTTTACTTTTAAAATTCAGAATTTTTGCTTCTTTCAGGAATTTTTGGGGGGGATTGGAGAATCAACTTTGCTCTTACCATCTTTGCGACCTGTTGCTTTGTGCCTCTCAACTGTATTCTGTCACTTGTGAGGCGGTTCCATTTGTGACCCTGTCCGGGTTGTTCATGTTATAAAACACAAAGCCTGTAAAAGTACAGTCCCTTTTACTCCGAAGGCATTCCACAAATCCTCCTTTAATCTGGGCGTGGTTTTAAGAAGAAAGAATCATTAGAACATGACCTTGCAGGTTGCTAGTGCAAAATCCTCAAATCAATAGTCTAGCTCAACATCAAAAATCTTTCCAATCTACCTTGGATTTGTATGGATAAGTGAAGCAGTTTGCTAAGAACTGAAGACCAGGTTTAGAATACAGGCTGGTGTAGCTCAGCAGGTCCATCGAATCTGATGCTCCGCCAGAGGGCGGGGCCGAGGGGAGAGGGCGTGTCCTGCCCTCCCTGTGCTGAGAGTTTCATGGCAAAGACTTTCACCAGGTGAAGAACTTGGAGTTTCTTCTAGGAAAAGTGGGTCTGAAAAGAGTCCAAAAAGCACTGGAGTGACACAATCCCATTTGTATCAAGTAGGGGAGAGTGGCTGTGGGGCTACTTGGGAGACTCGTCAGTCCAGGTGGGCAGTGTTGGTGGCTTCCTCTTGAGCGGTGGGACGGTCAGTGGGTAAAAGCGAACAGATTGAAGGCATGTTAAGATGGTAAAAAGGAAAGGATAAATGCTGTCTGTGAATGTAGGATGGAGTAAGGCCCAGGCTTCTGTGTGGATTAATGAGGTAAATTATGGTCCTGCTTTGCTGTGAGGAGGGAAAGCTGCGGAGGGAGTTCTGGGGGAAAACTAATGAGTTCAGCTGTGGGTAAAGTGAAAGGCTGTTAAATGTGTGGTCTGGGAGCTCAGGTGAGAGCCAGTAGTGAGTAATGGGAGGGGAGAGGGTCGTTCAAATCATTTTGTCTTGTGAACATACAAATAAGTATGGGTAATGACACACTTAACACCTCTATATTCTGGATTTAAAGCCCAGTAACATTTTGCTATACTGACTGCAGAGTTTCTTAATTTTTTTTAAAAAAGAATTAGAAAGAAAATAGTGGAGTTAATGAACTTCTTAGAGTTGATGTGTATCCATGTATGTATTTTTATACTTCATCTGTTTATAACCATAATCTACAAAAAGTTAGCTTGCTTAGCATAAGAGTTAAACAGACGGAAGTGACACACACTGTTGGGAGTTGAAGCTGATCTTCTTGGGCAAATCATGTAGCCTCTATGTGCCTTAGTTGCATCTTCTGTGACTGCCCCCGGGCCCCTCATCACAGCTGATTTCCTAGACTAGATGTTGGGAGGGAGGCTGCTGAAGGGAATAAGAGGTGGCAACTGCTAGGGATACTGAAGAGAGAGACAAAAACAAACTAAAGCCGATAAACTGGGTACAAATACCCTCAAAAGAGAAAGAATCCCGCAGTGTTTTGAGCCACTTAGCGTAAGGGAAACAAAATCACGTGGATCCAAAGCTCTTGAGCATATGAGTATTGTGGGTGGGAGGGTTTCATCATAAAAGTGTTGAGAAAAGACTTCTTCGTTTCCCTTGACTTTTCCAGTAAGGATGGGGAGCAGAAGCGAAAACCCCCTGCTTCACAGTTGAAGGTGCTGTTGTGTGCAAAATTGACCAAAGTTTGGAGACCAGTCATCAGCGTTGCTGGCAAATGAAGAGGCTTCTGGATTGGGTGGGGCACTTGCTGTGACTTGCAGGTGACCTGCTGGCTGGGGGCTGTGAGGCGGGCAGTATGTTTGCAGGGTGGCCCGGGCATAATCCCTGGCTCTGAGGCTGCCGTTCTGATTAGCATTCCTGGGCACACGCAGTCCTAATGGGGAACCTCGGGATATGGGCTGGGACACCTGCCGTGCTGAGGGCGAGAAGAGGGCTCCCCTGAGGGGGTGTCCCTGCGGAGAGTGGAAAGGTCCTCCTGCAAAGGAGGAAGAGCCTCTGAGCATGTGGTCGGATGCACAGGGAACACCAGCCTAAGCACTGAGGTTTCCGGGAGCCGGAAGACATACAATGGCCCAAACCACCTTGTTCCTGCGAGACTGGAGGTAAAAGATGCCGAAAACGCAGGCTTAGGTCAGACACTGTGGTGGGTTATGAGTGACAGGAAAGGACTGTTCAGGCAGGCACGAGAGAACACTGTGGGCCTCCCAGCTGGGGCGTCACGCCGAAGGGAAGAGCAGAGTTATAGACTTTGCCAATTATTAGCTGTGTGACTTTGAGCAATATCACCACACCTCTCTCGATACATATCTTCATCTGTAAAGTGACCGAGTGACAAGCTCGTGTCATCAGAAGGCTTAGTTAAGCTCTGATCCTCTTTGTCCAGTCCTGTCAGTGCTGCCCTGCAAGGTTCTGCAGCGACTGCTCTTACCCTGAGAAGGGAAGGAGTAGAGGGACATTGTAGGGCCCGAGGGCAGGAAGGGGTTGTTTAAAAGCAGACATGTAACCGCCTGCAGCTGCAGACCTGCAGGCAGTGTGGTTGACGGTCCTTGAGAGGACTTTGGAGGCCTTAGCGTCGTCTAAAGTCTTGTTTTCCCTTGGGGACCGGATTTGACTTTGCAGATTGATGTTGAAGATTTGGGCTTCTGGCAAAGCTGTTTTCAGAAATGGGTATATACGTAAAATATCATATAAAATCAAATAATTTATTTAGCGTGTGCGACTTTGCAGCTGTTGGGAACAACTCTGTTGGCCTGGTCTCCCCGGAGGACACCAAGGGTCAGCAGAGCGTGCGGGAGGGCAAGTGGCCTGTAGTGCTGCTGCGGGGGTTTCTCCCCAGCAGGATGCTCTGCTGAGTTGACTCTTCTATGAGTTTGGTTGCCAGAGGAGCAGACATCAAATTAATGAGTTCTGGAGGGGTTGTATAATGACAGGAAGAAAAAGGAACCCAGAGTTTTTCCGAACTAAAACATGCTTTTGGTTCCTGATTCAGTGTGTTCCATTACAGAGTTGATGAGTTGTGTCTATTCTGGGACTTCATTGAAATAAACTTTCAGCCTAAATGTTAAGGGTTATGTTTTATTTGGCTGGAGGATTCGAGCCGGGTTGACAGCCACTCAGATCACTCTGAGGGACTTCTCCCAAGAGGTAGGGGAGGAGGTAGGATATATAGAAGCTTTACGAAAAAGACCAGGTAATTGGAACAATAAAATATTGCTTGTTATCTAAAGAAAACCAGATATCTAAAGTTCAAGTATTTAGTGCTTTTCTATGTATGGTGGGAAGCAAACATTTGGGTCATTGAAAAAATTCCTTGGCAAGCACCTAGCTATCTAGGGCCAGTGTCCTGTCCTTTCTTACTCTGAGTCCGCTCAGAGGGCACCTCTGTGAGTGGCTGAGAGGCCGGGCTGCAGGCAGGTCCTCGCTGGGGGTTGGCAGCATCTGCTGATGACTTGGATTCAACATTCTTTGTTTACTGACCTGGTTGCAGTATTTTCATTCACAGTGTAGTATTTTCATTCACAGTGCTCCCCCTTGGTCCTAAATTCGACCAATATTTTGAGAGACATTTCATGACCAATTTTGTCCCACGGTGCTAGAATGGCTCATTCCTATCTCAGGTGAAGAATCTTCTGAGTTGACATTCAAGGTGTTAGTTTTTTTATCAGGCCCTGTTGATAGTAAAAGTTCTCTGGATCACCTGCCTTACTAGTGTATTATGATCCAGGAAGTGTTTTCCCTTCATTGCTCATTCCCATATCTAGAATCACACTATTATATTTATTTTATTCAGGGTTATAAATTTTATCTGTTTCTTCAAGATGTTTAGCCATCATCAATCTTGTAGGCCTGTTACAGATTGGGAAATGTAATAGACAACAATTTTATAAAATAGACAGGATATAAGTAATATAGCTAGTAACGTTAATAAAGTCACGAGTAAGAATTTAATAGTCAAGAAGTTGTATTTTGGGGTTAAAATTTTGCTCGCGTTTCTGATTGAGTTTGATTTTATGAGAAAGTTCATATTTATGGTCAGGGTCAGAGCAAGTATTAATTGGCCAGGTGGAGTCTCCCACCTGGTAAGATCAAGAGTGGCCTAAACAGAACTATAATTTCTTTTGAGAATAAAGTTTCTGAGGGCTATCTAATTAGAGCCTTGGAGTAGGGAAACACACCAAGGTAACACAGAAGTACTAGATATAGGTAATTTATCATAAACTTAACAATTGGAGTAGTACATAATCAAAGGTTGGAGAAATTAACAAAGTAATTGTTATACAGACCTGGTCCGTTGTCTTCGGTCAGCTGTCTATCTCAGATGTCGTCTTCTTCTCATCCTGGCCTGGTAGCTTTTTCTCCATTTGGGCATAGTTTTAAGGTGAGCAGCGCTCTATAGGCCAGTGCACTGCAGGGGCTGTTTCTGATAGGAAATGAATCCGAGAGTCCGTTTCCTTCAGCTTTGGTGTGTATGGTCTAGTTAAGAGTCCCTGATAAAGGGCCCTTCCATTCAATTTGTACACAGTTCTTTAAGTTATGCCTGTTCCAGTGTTTATAATCCCCTGGCTGCAGGTCATGGGGCATTGGAAATTTACCCAAGGATAATTTACTGAGCTTCAGAAACAAATCTAGAGTATCCTTTTCATAATTCAAATAAACTGTACAGCAATGTGACATAACAGCAAGGAATGATCTGGGAAGTGTCTTAGTAAATATGGACCTCAATTAACAAAACTAGAATTTAATATCCACTAAAATATAATCATTTTTCTCTCTAAAGTTACCCTCAGTTTTCTCAAATAAAGCCAAATGACGATTTATTTCTGTACAGGTTAAGTCTGATTATTTGATCATATAGGCTTTTTAAATTGGCTGTGTTGGAAGTTTTAATACGTAGCCTCAGGGTAGAATGTTAATAAGGTTTGCTAAGGCCAGGAAAGCCACATCAAGGCTTTTCATGGGTTTCTGCCTTACAGATTTAGGTAAATTCTTTTCTCTTTAAAATCCTTAAAATACCTTTATAGTCCTCTATCTGTGAGGAGATGAACTTCCTAATTTGTCTGATAGAGCCACTGGGGACCTAAGTGTTTTTAGTTTCTTGAGGGATCAGTTTGAGGGAAAAGATAACTGTTCCAAGTCTGATTACATAGGTATAATTTATCAAATTGTTGTGAACCATAACTAGCTTAAGGAGAAGAGATTCTTTATGTCTGGGAAACAGGTTAAAAGCCAGTAGTATTTCAAACAACATCAAAAATTATAATCATATTCACCAGGTTACTCAGTCCCATGTAACTAATTCTTTAAATCAGAGTTTTCATTAGAACTTTAAAATTTCTTACCCAGTTTAGTTCAGTGCTATAGTTTGAAATGTATTAGAAATCAGAAAATCTCCTTGAAGAGAAAGCATTTTGCAAAATCATCAGAAGAAAACAATTAACTGTCTATAAATAACAAAAGATTTAAAAGCATGGTTAGACACCGTTACACTATAATCAATAAAGAAACCTGTTCACTATACCCATAATTATCACTGGTAACATTTCAGATATACCAGAATTTTAGGGAGTCCATATAGTTTCTTCAATATCTATATTAATAATATTTTCTCATTCAATATAACCTTAGAAGTTTTATGATTCATTTGACAATACCATGTTATTTAACATACCAAATGAATCTTACTAGTTTAAAATCTCTCTTTGGGGTGTTTCAGGGGCCCTCTGTAGCATCCCAAACTTAAATGGAGATTAAAAGAATTTTAATTAGAATTTCATATTTGGGGATCTTGTTAAAAGATTTCAGAACACTTGGTCAGATAAACATATAGATCACTGTAAAGCAGTACTAATTCATTAACAAGAAAGTACGTCAAAGGTAAAGGCAGAACAGATCAGCTAAGTGGTATAAGAAGTTTTACAATCTGTTACTGATGGTGGATTAACATTTTAAGAAAATTTTTTCCTCTTAAAAGAGAGAAAACCAAATCTAATCTTGTACCAGCTTACTTCTAAGATTCATTTACGTTGCCCAATTTGATTCAAAACTTAGCCAATTCTGACCACGTACAAAACTTTTTCCTCAGGTTTCCTTTTCCACAAACCTTCCACAGCTTTCTATACTCATATTAGTGTATCCCTTATTTTCTCTTCCATTCAGAAGTAACCAGCTTCCAGAGAAAGTCACTATTTTTCATTAACAAAATATGATTCCGTTCTTATATCTTCCTTTACACATTTATCTTACTTTCCTAGGATACTGAGATCATTCCCTTACTAATAGAGACTATTTCAGGGTGGCACCAACCATTTATTAATATTTCTAAACACCTTTAGTTTCACTGTAAGAGGAAGTTAAATGTTAAGTAATTCATATTTCAATCTTATTTTATGTGAAAATGGCATAGGTATTTAATAAAATCACATCATTTAACTTAATTTAGCCCAACTCTACAATTTGCAGATAACAAACATTTAGAGATTATCTTAAGCATACATTTTAAAAATATATTTTAAATATTTACCCAAAGCTCTCATCTCATTTGCATTTAACTTACTTAAAATTTTAAAAACATTAATATTGGGTTTTTTTTTGACAAATCTGCAACAGATATAACAGGATTTTATTTGACTTTCATTAAACCTAGGTACAGGAAAGGTATTATACTTAATATTGATGACTTTAAAGATGTCTATATTAATTAAAACATACTTAAAATAACAATATCAAATATTATCTTAATATTGAATATTTTCCATTTCACGTGATGCTGAAAATCAATTTGTTCAGTTTTTATTTTAAAAGTACTTAATTTTTAAGCTCTTATATTTTTACGTCAATTAAGCAGAGCTCTTTCACTTTGACTTTTTTTTTAGCAGTAGAAATATCTCACACCTATAATGTGTACGCAGGCTAATAATCAGACAAAAGCTAGAGATCTCATAGCTTCACTTTAAAACTTACTTATAAGATAGGTATAATAATAGTTGGAGTAAGCTGAATTTGCTTGCTCAAATCACTAAGGCTTACTATTTATGAAGCAGAGTTAAGATTTCTTCACAAAGTCTGAAGGACACGTCAGAGTTCTGAGTTCTCAACTGCCAAAAATTTCTTGGCCTTAAGTTCTATTTCATTGAAGTAATTAGGCTCAGTCCTAGGTCACTGTTTTTTGTATTTATATTTCTGATCTGCAAGACAAAGACACTCTATTCCAGGTCCCCAGAGAACTGCTCTGTCACCCAGACCCAATTTTATCTCCTTAATTGGCATTTTTGTGTCAGTGAGAAGAGCTGTAAACAAAGAATTCCATGTTATAAAACTTTAAGGTTTACTTTATCGTGTATTCCAAAGCTTGCATAAGGCATTTAGTAAGGTCTCTTTTCCTTGTGTTATAAGTTAATCTCAGGGTAAAACTCTAATTATATTTTTTTATTAGCCACTCAATATTAGTTTTTATGTTTACGTTATATTGGACGGCTCATGTGTCAATATTGGTTTCCTTTAATTAGTTCAATTAATATTTTCAGAGGGGCAGATAAGTGCCCAGCCTTATAATATCAAGAAGGGGAAGCGTTTTTCCACTGAAACATATCTATCCCACAATATAAGCAAAAGGATTGTATAAAGACCATTTAAATATACCAATTTCACAAACTTTTATCTCAATTTTATTAAATCTTATACCTTTAATTTTTATATTTATTAGGTTTAATCAATATTTATTTCTAGAAGGAGTGCCAGAAGCCTTTTTTTTTTTTTTGTGAATTGTATATAATTTTATAGAAGTCTCTAGGACGCCCAAGTTTTAGACATAGAGCTTAGGCCCTTCTCAGTTTTTAACTTGATTAATTGGTCTGTTGTCCCAATTATTGATCAAGTATTTCAGTCTATATATACATATATTTTAAATTGTGGTAAATAAAACGGACTTATTTGAACTTTAACATTGGGGTGTGTAGGTGATCTCTTTGGCCCTTTTATTTTAACTTTACATAGTGTAGTATCAAAACCTTGTATCTAAATCCAAAAATGTCCATTTTATTTGTCTCATTTAAAATAACAATATCAAAATATTTATCCATTTGGGATAAGCCACTTATCTTTTTTTTTTTTCACATTTTTACAATCCTTTTTCCAGTTATTCGAACTAATTAACATTAATTATTCTAAGTTTTTATTAGCATCTCTAGAACCATTTATATGAAAGGAAAAATACAAATGTAGCTTTTCAAACCAGTTTTATTTTTTAACTAATTTCTTAGGTTAAACATTAGATATATTTTTCTACCTTTAAACTTGATTTTAATAGGTACCAATAAAACAGCTGTTTATAATGAGATCTCTTTAAACTTTCACCAATTTAAAGGTTTTTCCAAATTAAAGGATCCATCGTATGGCCATCAATTTTTATATATACATATATAGTGATATTAAATCAATAAGTTGAAGAGGCTCTTCCACATGAGAGTGGGGGTGTTGCCTAAATAAAATTCAAAGACTTACTGTCCAAAAGCTAAAGGCCTTTGTGGTCCAGGCTGATGAAGCATAGTTTAAGATGGCAAAATCTCTGAAAATTTGTACAATCAAAGAATTGCTTAGAATCCAATTTATTTGCGTGGCCACCATATGTACAAAATACTTGAACCTTTTGTATGGCAGAGTCCAAGGTTTCCTTTAAAAATAAAGTACACATATATACACATACATACACACACTTAAAACACCCAGAGAAAGATAAAACATTTATATTTCAAGGACACAGGAAGAGAAATCCAAGTTCCCCATAAAGGGGATTTTGTTATTATAAGTTCAGAATTCCAAAAAATGTTTTTATCAGGCTTGTTTAGTTACTTTCAGAGTGAGTTTTTTTTTTCTTATTAGCAATTAATGTTGTAAATTTTGTATGTACATAAACCTGTCTGGGGTAACAGTTGGAGGCTGGCAATGTGTCATTTCTTATTCTTTTTTTTTCTGTTTTTTATTTTTTTTGGAAAGTTCTTTTCCCCATTGTAAGGTCGGGTTCTCAGAATAAATTTGCTAGTAAGATTTCCCACAGGGACAACTCTGTGGCATTAAGTCTTTCCTTCTACCACTCCTGGAAGATTCTCTGTCACCCGAGAAATCTGTTACCAGCCAGGAGGAGGGTCCCATTTTTGGTGTTGAAAGGTTCCTCATAAGAATTTTACTTCTATACTGAAAAATTAAATGGAGGTAACCAAATTGAGGAAAACATTAGACCAGCCTCATACCTAACCACTCAGTCCTGAACCGAGTGTCTTTCAACTTGGACCCACTCGGGACGTCTCCACTGGGTGAGTATTTTCCTCATATGTTTCCACTGGACACACTTCGGACGTCTCCTCAAGGTGGGTATTTCCCGTTATCATTCAACCAGGCCCCACCCAGTATGTCTCCATTGGGTTGGTAATTCACCCCAGTTCCTTTCAAATGGAGGGCCACGTACCTGGATACACTGCCAGATAAAAACTCAGGATCATCAACCAATATATGAGATCCGAGAAACAGGAGAGACTCACCCAAATTCATCTGGACTCCCCGAGGAGGCCGTTGGGCACAAAGGGCCACTGCTGGTACCAAGGCTCCGGTTACTTGGAGAGTTGAGGTGGAGAGAAGTCTGCCGTGGGTCCCTTCATGGTATCCAAAACTGTTGACTGAAATACATGTGCAGCCTAAAAGTTAAGAGTTATGTTTTATTTGGCGGGAGGACTCGAGCCGGGATGACAGCCTCTCAGATCTCTCTGAGGGACTGCTCCCAAGTGGTTGAGGAAGAGTGAGGTTATATAGGAGCTTTACAACAAAGACCAGGTTGCTGGAACAATAAAAGATTGCTTGTTATCTAAAGAAAGCCAGGTATCTCAAGTTCAAGAATGTACTGCTTTTGTATATACGGGAGGAAGCAAATATTTAGACTCAATGAATCCATTTTTCAGACAAGCACCTAGCTATCTAGGGCCAGTAGCCTGTCCTTTCTTATTCTGAGTCTGCTCAGAAGGCACCATGGTGAGTTGCTGCATAGGAAGGGCTGCAGGCCTGTCCTAGCTGGGTGGTGGCGGCAGCCTTTAATGACTTGGTTTCAGTATTCTTTGTTTACCCACATGGTTGCAGCATTTTCATTCACATTGTAGTATTTTCGTTTACAGGCTGATTATGGATAATCTGCAACCTTGGAAAGCAACCGAGATGGAATTACTGCAGGTACCTTCTAATTAATAAGCCATGTGAAAACATAAACATGGAGGAAGCATACATTTGGATTTGGTGGTGTAGGGAAGGGTTTCTGCACATTACAGGAGAACGCAAGTTAGAATTCCTTAAGTCCACCTTTCTCTACTGTAGTGGTTTCTGAGAACAGATTATGGTAATTAACCAACAATGACATACGTTGGCACACATTGTATTTAAAAGATGGCCGGCTGCAAACTTGTGTATTGGATAGGTGGAATTCATAGGAAAAGTGGTCAGGTGGATGGGAGAGAGTTGGAGCCAAGGCCTGGGCCCAGATTCCGGTTAAAATCACTATTTCTTCACCATAGGGCCTTGGACTAGAATGTAAACTCTCTTAACCTGTTGGAGAATCTGTGAAACGGGCATGATAATATTCGTTTCTTCCTGGGATTGTTGTAAGTTCTAAAGAGTATTATAGCACACATGAAGCACTTAACACACTGGGACTTACCAGTGTTCACTGTGTGGGGCCACCCCGCTTAGCGTGTGTCAGAGCCGTAAAGGCAGCATGTGTCGGTTGAGAATGCACTGGTAGCCCTTTGTAGGTTGGGAATTTGGTGATTTCTTTTAATCTTTGTAACTCTGTGTGCCATGAGCAGTTATTTTCATGGACAGATGAGGAATCTCAAGGTTAAAAAGACTGTGTAATTTGCCCAAAGTCAGACCAGAATTTTGGATGCAGGTGTCTCGGTTCAGCATGGGCCCCTGGGGTTTCTGCCCTCTCCGTTCAGCACCAGAGGCAGATGTGGGGTCGGCTGTTTCCCAGCCCAGAATATCCGGCAGGCCGCAAGTCACACCTGGCCCTGCGCTGCTTGAGCAAAAACTCCGGAGCAGAGGCAGTTAGAAAAGAGAAAAACATAAAAACAGACGACTGCAAACTGTGATCAGCTCTGAGAAGGAAAGGACACGTCTCGCCATGCAGAGCTGAGAGCTTTCTCGTCGGGGCTGCTCTGGGGGCGTTCATCTCAGCTAAACAATCTCTGCTGCTGCAACAAGGCAGGAAGGCAGGGTGCGTGTGGCCAGGTAGACAGGGCCTCATTGATCGTACTCATTCCCCATTAAGCGGCAGCTGTCACTGGCACTTACCTAGTAAACAGGTGTCGGCCATAATTATCACGCACTTTGCTTGGTAGTTTTATTGGCCCCACTTTGAGATGAGGTCATTGAAGCTGGGGAGTTTGCTGCATGCCTGTGAATACATTGGAAATACCCCCACTGGTCTTTCAACCTAGACTGGTGTGGCTATCCTGCCCCAGCCCTGTGAATGGCATCATGTAGCTTCTCCCAAGTGGCTCAAATAACTGATATTAATATGCTTAATTTGTAGGAAATGGTATGTAACAATAAGAGAAAAAGGTAGTAAGTCATTGTTTGGAAAACTAGAAAAATACCAATTCTTCCCCAGCTGGGGGAGCAGCGTAATCTGTGTCACTTACGCCACTTACTGCTTGTCACCTCCTCCCAGCCGACTCTGCGTTCAGAAGCCACTCTGAGTCTATGAAGAACATTTTGCCTCATGACAGTTTTGACTAGGACCTGCGACCTCTCTGTCCCTGGTTAACTCTCTCTTCAAAGCCATTTAAGTTTTTTGCAGACTCCTCCGCTAAGAAGTAAGAATAGCCTCTTTAAACTTCTTGTTGCAGCTCCTTAATGAAGATGTTGCGAAGGGAACCTAGCCAAACCCTGGGAGGTATGCACATAGTGACTGCAACCTCAGCACTTTGTGAAGTTCAGAATCAGAAGGGTGGGTGACTCAGGAAAGGCTTTTTTAAGGTAACAAGGGGAAAGTGAAAGGACGCAAGCTGTGTGAGAAAGAAACATCTCAGTCCCAGACAGCAAGGCACCTGCGTTCAGGATGGTGTGTGGAGAGTGCAGAGTTCTCACAAAGAAAGAAGTGGTGGGATGGGAGGGAGGACAGTTGGGTATTTACTGGGGAGGGAAAAAGTGGGCTGAACATTTCCTGGTTGAACAAGAGGATTGTGACTTGATGTGCTTCTATTTTGGAGAGAAGGGTTTTGTGGGGACAGGCTTAGGAGTACGCTGTCTGGCTGGGAAGTCAGCAAAACAGAGAAACACGGAGAACCGGGCAGAACCCAACGCCCTTGCTGGGGGAGAGGCTACCCGCCAATTGGAGCCCTGGAGGTTGCTTCTGTCCCTTAGCTGGGGCCTCAGAGTTCCCTTCACAACCCAGTCCTGTTGACACAAGAAAAAAAAACCGGGGGGCATGAGAAGGGCTGTGTCCCATGTTTTGGTTGAGGCCCTGGGATGTGCCCAACCAGATTTTGTTCCTTGGCTTCGTGCAGTAAAGAATTCAACAGGAAGCCAGTGTTGAGTAAAGGTAGATTTATTCAGAGAGATACATTGAAAGGCAAGAGAAACGTCACGAGGTGTGGGGGTTTGACGCTCACATTAAAAGTGTGTACACACTCCATAGAGTGTGGGCCTTCTCCGAAGAGGGAGAGAGAGTGGTGACCGCTAGGTGGTGCTGTGTTGCTCATTTTCTTGGGCTTGGTGGTTTCAGATGCTAATAAGTAGAAGGACTAGCCTTAGGGCAAGGGGCTGGGATTCCCAGGGAGTTGGCCATTTCCCACACTGTGAGATTTTGTGGCTAGCCTTGGGACTGCCATGGTGCCTGGGGCATGTTATTCACCATGTTACTATTACAATGGGTGTTTAATGAATCTCAAGATCTGCTAGAAGTTAAATCTGTTCATCCTGAGCCTCAAGGCCTATTGGGGGTTGAATCCTTCACCATTTTGTTGTTA